>NC_044978.1:164441027-165138354 GCF_008728515.1 Papio anubis | reverse complement strand
GATGCTACTTCCTAAATGTCCCCACCCGGAATATCTATGCAGTGCCAATAAAATGAAAGTCCCAGGGGCCTAATGTACTATTCCACCCAGAAGGCAGCAAGTATATGTGTGTACAGCATAACAAATAACAAGATTAGACCCCATACGAGCTCTCTTTTGCATAATGAAATTCCACATGTTAAAATGCAGATTTATTTTAAGCCCTAGAAGTGCTGACCATATGCCTCGGTGGCTGAGGAGATGGCTACTTAATAGATAATCTGCAATGCAAGCCAAAGAACTAATCATGGCCATCTGATCATCATGCCCCATCAAAAGCCGAAATGAGGAGACAGGGAACAGAGCCAGAAACTGCCAACACAGTTTACAAGCAGGAAGAGACCAAGAGTCTAAAGGGAGGGCAGGAGGGATAAAATGAACATCTCCCTACCCTAAGCAACATAATAAAGTAATAACAATAAGAAGAATATGGCTGTTTTAGAGTATATTTGTGATAAAACACATGCTCCACTAAATGCATTATAACTATACTCTTATTTAATCTCCTTTCATTGGCGAAGTTGATGAGGATATTGATATCCCATAAAGGTGGAATATTTTCCAAAACATATATCCTCAAAGGTGGTGTCCCTGATCTTAATTCTGTTCACAGAACCCAACCTTCTGACCACTCTCCTACATCATGCATGCTACATGGTACATCATGCATGCTAAATAAATGCTTGTTTATTGAATGAGCATATAACACAGAGAAGTCAAGTGTTTGTTATTACGTACATTTAACAGGTCACCATGCATAAATTTTTGCCCCCAATGTGTTCTTTAAAATATTGATTATTATGAATGGGATGGCTCTAAAATATCTTGGGCATCTCTCTGCCACTTTACTGGTGGGCAGAGGACAATTTATCCTTAATTGATGACTGAGAGTCAGGAGTTAAGCTGCATGTCTTTGAACTCCTTAATCTCTGTATTAGTTTGCTAGTGCTGCTATAATAAAGTAAAATAAACTGAGAAGCATAAACAACAGAAATATATTGTCTCACAGTTCTAGATGCAGGAAGTCCAAGATCAAGGCGTCAGCAGGGTTAATTTCTTCTGAGGGCTGTAAGGAAGAATCTACTCCATGTCGCTCCTCCCTGGCTTCTAGTGGTTTGCTGGCAATCTTGGTTTTCTTTAGCTTGCCAAAGCCATGCCCCCATCTCTACCTTCAGGTCCATATGGCATCTCTCCTGTGTAAGCCTGTGTTCAAAACTCCCCTTTTTATCAGGACAACAGTCACATTGGATTAAGGGCCCATATTTCTGCAGTATGACCTCATCTTAACTAATTATATCTTCAATGACCCTATATTCAAATAAAGTTGCATTCTGAAATATTGGGGGTTAGAACTTCAACATGTGAATTTAGGAGTGCACAATTCAACTACTAACAGTCTCTTTTATTTATTTATTTGCAGTTTAATAACTTTGACACCGAGCAGTTAGTCCTCATTGAAATCGACTATAGATTTTTGAAAGTGGTGACAGGTAAAATAGGTATAGAGCCTGTTTGGTGAATCTTCATCTCATTGCCGTTTCAGGACAGTCACCCAAGAGTACAAGATAGAACATTTCTTATTCCTTTACGCCACATAGCTTTGTTGAGCCTAGTATCAATGCACACATCTGGAGCTCTCATCTCTTTCATGGCAAATTTCCAGATCTGTTTGAGTGCCCATAAGACCTACTTCTTGTATCCCACTCCATGGATGCACCTCTAAATATTGATGGTGTATTCTCTGTTCACCTTCTTGTTGATGGTAAAATGGTCCTTCTTCTTGACTTTCTTTATGGGAGCCATTCCACCAGGTTTAGGTTGGAAAGGAACCATAACAGTCTCTTACATCTGAGCCTTTGCACGAGATGTCCCCCACACTTAGGATACTCCACCCACCACTGTCCCCTTCCTGACCTCCACGTTCCTTTCAACTGACTAATTAACTGCTCACATCACTGCTATCATTTCCCTTCATTCAGGAAGCCTTCCCTGACCTAGGTCAATAAATGTCAGCTAGTATTATGAATAATGATAATAGTAATAATAGCAGATAAATAGTAACCACTCTGAGTAGTCATGTGGCAATAAGAGAAAGCACTATTGAGACCTTTCAACCCTGCTCTGTGATCACTTGTTTTTAATTATTTTACCAATCTTTTTTTACTTGCTTTTTCATTATTTTATCTAATTAAAGAAATTAAGACTGCCAGTGAGCATTAGTGTGTTGCCTCTGTTGGCTTAACATTTTCTGGTAAATGTCTTGCTGTGATTACAGATCTACAGATCTTGTGTCTGACAGACTCCCTTTCTTTATTCTAGACTTTGTGACTGAATCCAGGCAAGGCAAATCACTTTTAATTCTCATTTCCTCATCCCAAATCAGGATAAAATTCTTAGGCTGTAGAGTTGATGTGAGAATTAGAGATACAGCTAAGATAGTGCTCAAGTCATAATAGGCACTGAGGTACCCATTATTTGATATAGTAGTTAGGATTATTATTTATGAAATTAGAATTATTAATGTTTCTTCTACTCCACAATGTATCAAAGTAGAAAAGTACAGATCTGTTGGACTCATGTGTAAAATGAGAATAACAGGACTCTGAATGAGGCTCTTTCTATGAGTCAGTGTGTAAGGGTTCATCTACAGACCTCTGAAATCTGCTGAGATTCTTTGGAAACTCTCTTGACTTGTCTTTGATCATAATTAGATGTTCAATGAGTCTGCAGCAAAGTGTTATTAGTGTTTTTTTTTGAGATGGAGTCTCACTTTGTCACTAGGCTGGAGTGCAGTGTCACGATCTTGGCTCACTGCAACCTCTGCCTCCCAGTTTCAAGCAATTCTCCTGCCTCAGCGTAGCTGGGACTACACGCATGTGTCACCATGCCCAGCTAATTTTTGTATTTTTAGTAGAGACTGCGTTTCACCATGTTGGCCAGGATGGTATCAATCTCCTGACCTCATGATCCTCTCGCCTTGGCCTCCCAAAGTGCTGCGATTACAGGCGTGAGCCACTGCTCCCAGCCTAAACATAATTTTATTTAAGATACGCGGCATACAGCTAAATATTGAAAGCAATAAAAATTCTACAACACTAGATAAACTTTCTAGAAGCAGACTTTTAAAGACCTCATTAAACATACTAAACATACTGTAAGTTTACTTCTATAGGAAGTAAACTGATCATTTATCTAACTTGGAGAAACTTTCTATTTCATCTTAAGTAATGCATCTGTACTATATTATACACAGGGAAACATAATAAAGTTCCAACCTATGAAGAACACATCACATCACATCACATCACATCACATCACATCACATCACATGACATCACATCACATCACATCACATCACATAGTGCATATCCCACTTTTTTTTCTTTTTTTGAGAATGAATCTCATGTTCACTGCAACCTCCACCTCCTGGGTTCAAGTGATTCTCCTGCCTCAGCTTCCTGAGTAGCTCAGATTACAGGTGCCCACCACCATGCCCGGCTAATTTTTATATTTTTAGTAGAGACAGATTTCACCATGTTGGCCAGGCTAGTCTTGAACTCTTGACCTTGTGATTTGCCCACCTCAGCCCCACAGAGTATTGGGATTACAGGCGTGATCCACCACGCCAGGCCCACATAGTGCATATCCTTTAACACAACATACTTTGGTTTTGATGGGGTGGCGGCAGGTAAGTGAAGCATACAGCACGAGGTCATTGAGGATCACAGGCCTGAATTCCCTCACTGTATTGCCCTGTGACCTCTGTTTCCTTTGTAAACTGACAAGGTCGGTCTAAATCTTTCCTTCAGCTTTAGGATTTCAATGATTCTGTAAGTTTTCTCCAATAAGAGGTTGGTTTTACAGTAGAATTTTAAAGTCAGTTTGCCAATGTATTCTACAGATAAAACTGAATTAGTGAGTGGACCTGTTCAAAGTCTCTCTAAACAATATGTATAATTTAAAAAGTAGACTGTTGATTATTAGATCAGCTACCTGTAGAAAATATGCTTTTGTGCATATTATGGTGTTATATTTTCTTTAAAAAGTGTTACTCTGTGTGCATTATGTCATTTTGATATAAACATTTTGTTTATCAGAGCATCTCATTGCCTAAACATACGAGACAAAAGATAATATGATTATCTTATATATTTTAATTAGATCCATTGAAGTTAAAACTAATTTTTAAAAACCTAAATCTTGGGTTAATTTGATTCAAAGCAGTTTTAACCATAAATTTTTTAAATCTTACTAAGAATCTCTCATCTCTTTATTCATACTCCTGGATGAAGCTAACAGATGAATCTTCCTCAAGTACGATTCTGATCATGCATTTTTTCGAATGAATACATTTAATGATTATCTTACTAGTTTTTCAATAAAATAAGACCTCTTAGCCTGGTAGTCAAGTCCATTTTATTTCTATCTTCATTTCTCCTCAGCATTAATCTTCATTATTTTTAATGCATCAGATATATTTTCTAAACCACCATTTCTTCATCTAGAGATTTGGATAATAACTTCTACATTTTATGTAATTTTGAAGATTAAGAAAAATTAAATATCTGTGGCCTAGGGCGAGTACTCAATAAACCACAATTATTGATTGTTATTATTACTTTTGAGACCCCATGGTAAAAAGAACATGCTTACTTTAACTGAAGAAAACATGGATTCAAGTCCTAAACCGTATTTGTTATTCCTCATTTTCAGGTAGGTTAATTAATCTTCTTGTGCTCTCATTTCTTTATTTGTAAAGTGGGTATAGTACAGGATTAAATAATGAGAGGATGGACTTAGATTAAATACTTGAGGAGAGGATTCTAGTTAAAAGCACCAACAAGAGTTTGTTTCCCTTTTCGTCTGTTCCATGTGTACCCTATATTTTAGCTATAGGATAATCACCATTTGTTTACCATGTCTTTCCTTTTCTAACACTAAAAGTTTTCTCAGGCTAGTCCCTCAATCTATAATGTACTCCTATATCCTATCTATCAATATTTTACCTAAGGCACAGCTGAGATATTTCCCTTATTTAAAGTCCTAGGATTTTTCCACCAGGAAATATCTTCTCTATCCTGTATACCCTCTTTTATCTTTCCAAATATATATGTCCTCCTTATTTATATATACCTCTTGCTTCCCTTACTTGGACTATAATACATGAAAGGCAGAGATGGGAGCATCATTCTCCATATCTCCTAAATGAAATTTCCCAATGCCTTGCAGATAAGAAACATTCAATAAACTTAGGTTAACTACACTATGATTTCTCTGTATACTTTGGTCTCTATTTTAAACTCCTTGTTTCCCTTCTAAAGTAATTTTTACATTTAGAGACATTTCACATCAAACAGAATATATAACATATTTTTACTTTCCATTGATCTACCCACATATCTTTTCAAATCTTCCCTGAAGATGTGCTATCATGGGTAGTCACAGATGACAGCTGGAAAAGACAAGAGTAAGTGTAGCTCAGCGGAATTTCAATAGTGGACTAACGTGTCCTACTTCTGGCATCTGAGAAAAGAACACAGCAAGAAATGAGAAAGACAGCACTGTTGACTTGGACCTGGAGGTTAGAGTGGGCTCATGAGATGCGGAGTTCTCTGTCCACTATTCTAAATTGTTAATGCTATCCTTAAACAGGTCCAAGAATGTATGCTTGAAAGTTAGTTCCCTTTTCTAGTGGTGGTTGTAGTGATGACAATGATACTTGTTATTTTCATTTATGTGGCAATTTCACTTATATATATCTCATTTTGAGATGGACAGGAGGCAGGGAAATACTGGGTAGAAAAGGGAGGTTCCCTGGCAAAGGCCCCACCCTTAAGCCTGGAAACTTGCAGCCCTAAATCAGAACAAGCATTACTGTTTTCGTGCCCAAATGTTGCCTTTTCCAAGACCACTCTGGCCTGCCATACCCCTATTCTGTGCCCATATAAACCCCAAGCTCCACTGGCAGAGCAGCAGAGCAGTGTGGCAGAGAAGGAAAGAAGAGAGGAAGTGTCTGAACACATCAAGAGAAGTTCTTCTGGGGACGATAGGCGAGGACATCAACCACGGGACGGCTGAACTCAGGGGAACATCATCTTCCCACTCCATCTCCTCTCCAGCTCCCCATCCTGTTTAGAGCCACCTCCTTCACTCAATAAAATCCCCGCATTCACCATCCTTCAAGTTTGTGTGACCTGATTCTTCCTGGACACTGGACAAGAACTTGGCAGGCAGTGAGTACGGGAACCCAGAAAGGCTGTCACACTGACTCTTCACTGAGCTGTTTAACACTTAAGCCATTCTTGGATATCAGGGCTAAAAGAGCATTGTAGCACTCCTGGACATGATCTGGAGCCCAAAAGTGCTCACTCTGGCTTGTGCACCTGCTCACCTGTGTGCTCCCCCTCCCATAAGGGGTTTGAGCATGCCACAGCCATGTCACAAGTCCCACAAGGGGGTCAGGGAAGTCTCCCATTTCAATTTGAATAGGAATCCAACTCTCTCAGGTAGTTGTCATTAAATCTATCTTACCTATGAGAACGCTATGGCTCAGAGTGATGAGCCAAATTGGCCCAGAGTTACCAAGACACTCACCTGATAGAAAATTTTACATAAAATCTCTTCTCCTGGCCCCACCACCCTCCACCCTCTGTCTAGTTTGCTGCCCTCAATAGGTTCTTTTATTCCTTCATTTTTTAACTGGCATCTCTAAATTGCTGCGAGGCAAATAATGAAAGAAAAGATAAAATACTAGTGCCAAAGGCAAAGAAGAAAATACCAAACAATTTTAGTGTAAAAGTAACTAACTGTCCTTGTTTCTGTTAAAAAAAAAATAGCTTAAGTCTGAACTATATAAAGGCAGCTTTCTCGCTGTGAGAGAAAATTTTCAGTTGCTGTAAAGGGTGATACAATGCAACCCAAGTGATCTGTAGACATTTTTGAAACAGGGCTGAGTCCAAAGTTTCTTTTCAGAAAGGTGTTAGGGCTTCCTCACACCACCTGGACAAAATGATATTTGCTTGTAAGCAACCTCTACAAAGGTATTTCATATACCCTGTGTCCTCCAACCTGAAGCTTAAAGAAATAACCTCTACAAGGGTATTTCATACACTCTGTGTCCTCCAAACTGAAGCTTAAAGAAATGACCTCCACAAAGGTATTTCATACACTCTGTGTCCTCAAACCTGAAGCTTAGAGAAATACAAAGCAGAGGCAGGGGTGCCTTGGGATGCTTCTGACTTTACAGGTCTGTCAAGCTTGGGAAGATACTGACATTTGTTATATTTTTCTTAAGGCTTTTTCCAGTAATAAAAAGTACATCTTCTCTTCATTTCTACCAGATTTATTTTTATTTTTGTCCATAAAAAAATGCCCAAAGTCACACAGTTTACGATCTGAATGCAGTGATTCCTCCATACCAACACATATCACAGAATAAAATAGAAGTTGCTCCCTGGCCTGAAAGATGGGCTACCATAACATCTGCCTACAAAGTGATTTGCTAAACAGCATTGGAAACGCATCTCCCATTAAAAATGTAGCATTAGGGAATTCATCCAGGATAATGACAGAAGCACAAAAGCAGGATTAATTAGAACCCTATTTCTTTCTACTTGGGCCTCCTACGTAACATCATCTTCATATAATTTTGGTTTGTGGTCTAAAATAATTGTTTCTATATAAAAATGATTGCAATAGTTTTGCAGTTGTATGTGTTCACTCTTAGAAACCACAGATTTCATACACAGAGTTACCAGAAAAACTAAAATATTAACCAAGGAAAAGATTCAGGCTTTCCACGGGGAGGGGAGTGTAAGCCTTTGGGAGCACCATGCTATGACTGCAGGTGCTCCCTGGCTGCTCAGACCCCAGCTGTGACTAAGCCAAGGATACTCTACTACCTGCTTTCTTCATGTCTTCAATGGCTTAGGACTGGCTTCATAAGTAGCCTCTGGTTGTTGCTCACTTACCCACATAGGTCTTGAACCTGTGATCCTGACCTTGCTTGTTCTAAGGCCTAATAACTATGAGTGGTGTCTAACACTGACTGATTTTTGAAAGGTCCTGTAGAACCCAGTAAGCTTCCTTCAGGCACTTCTGGACACACTCTGGGATGTCCTTTGGGCAAGTCCATTCCAGAAGAGTTTGACATCTAGAAAACAGAAATCCCCATGCTAGATCCTTATATAGCTTCCAAAATCTCATTCTCACAACAGCACTATTTTGTAGGTATAAAATCCAAGGTAAAGAATGATGTTGCAAATTCCTCAAAGTCACAGTGCTAAATAACTTCAGAGCTAGGATTCAAACTCAGGGTTTTTTTGTTTGTTTGTTTTTGTTTTGTTTTGTTTTGTTTTTTTGTTTTTTGTTTTTTGTTTTTGTTTTTGTTTTTTTTTGAGACAGAGTCTTGCTGTGTTGCCCAGGCTGGAGTGCAATGGCATAATCTTGGCTCGCTGCAACCTCTGCCTCCCCGGCTCAAGTGATTTCTCTTGCCTCAGCCTCCTGAGTAGCTGTGATTACAGGTGTGCACCACCACAACTGGTTAATTTATTTTCTGTATTTTTAGTAGAGACAGGGTTTCACCATATTGGCTAGGCTGGTCTTGAACTCCTTGCCTCAAGTGATCCACCCACCTCAGCCTCCAAACGTGCTGGCATTACAGGTGTGAGCCACCACGCCCGACAGGTCTTCTGATACATCTATCACTAATGCTCCTAAACTGCACAGCAGTTCTGTGCATTAGTCACATTTAAACCACCTGCAAATGCTCTATAGTAGATACACCTGTCAAGAAAAAACAGACGCAACCGAAACACTATCCCTAACCTAGTTCTTAAACGGAGACAAAAAATAGGAACCAGAGAAAACAATTATTCCCATAGCATATTTAAACCAGATAAATATTTCTGCTTGCCATCTTGCAGTTTGAAAGTTGGAAGTGGCTTATGGTGAGTAAAAGAGTTTGGAATGTGGGCCTATTTGGAAGGTAGCGAAGTTATTAAAAGCAAAATTTCTGAGGTCAGGCACCTCAGTTTATCGTCCAGCTTTGTTATTTAGGATCTAGGTGGCTTCAGGCAGTTTGCTTAATCTCCTGTGTCCCAGTTGCTTCCCAGAGATACACTCAAGAGTCGAAAAAATAGCATTTCTAATATAATTCCTGTTCCTTCATCTTACCATGCCACCTATAGCACACTATGCACCATTTTTTAAATGCCTACTGTGAAGATTTTTGTGCATTGCACAACTTTATTGCATTGTTTTTGTGTTAAATGTTTTTCACATATAATTTTAAAATTATCACAATAGTTGTTGTGACATGATTTGGTACTTCTTTAATTTTTAATAAAAGCCTAAAAATGAAAATGGCTTGAACTTCCAGGTCTTGGAAGGTCCTGACTTAAACTCATGGATGCTTAATTCATTTGTCATATGATCTGTGTATTAATGGTAATCATATAGTATTTTTGGTGATGATTAAATAAAACAGGATCTGAGGACCAGCACAATGTCTGACATATAATGGGCTCTCAATAAATCAATTCTGTTATTTTTCAGAAAGAAATAATTGCTCTTTTTAAGCTTTATCATTGGTCCTCTGATTAGCCAGCGTATGCCCAAATTTCAGGAAAGATATGCAAAGTGAAAATTTTATAACTTCTGGAAACCTCCTCAATGTCCAGGACCTTCCTCTGGGTAAAACAGAGGAAGATTTGTTTCATGAATCTTTCTTTCTCTTTAACATTTAGAGATCGTGGGCAGAGAAGCCTTAGGAGACAGAAATTTAATTTAAAGACTAAATGCATAGGAATGGAAATATTGTAGCAGGTGATATATTCCTAAAAAACCTAACTCTGAAATGTAGTTGCCGACTTAAAAAGAAGTCAGGAAAAGCTGAGGAATGGTTACTACTGTCTTTTCTATCACAGGGCACCCCCCCCCCCCCCCCCCCTTCATTTTATACATTTTTTTTTTTTTTGTAAAAGTTAATCAACACAAATGTAAAAACTAAAATAAGTCAAGGCTCTAAGAAGCACAGGTAGGAACATTTCAAACCAAGTACACCTGACTAGTAGGCACCCAGCCAGTTGGCCTTTCCAAAAAGGAATTTTTTAGGAGCATTGTGTAGTACTGTCAGAAATGAACAAGATGGCATATCATAAGGGCGTATCAGGCATTTGGCAAAACTTGTGCTGGGGCTCCAACTATGCTGGATACAGAATTCTCTCTGCTATCCAGGTCTTTATTTCCCACTTGCAGGACCATCTGCAGCCAACTCACTATATCCCCTGAACCCTTCATCCTTCCTCTGACCATACATGGCGTCCCTTTGGCCTTTTGTCATTTTCAATTATTGTAAACCTAGGAGGGTGGAAACTAATTTTAATATCTGCTGTAATAAAACATAACAAGAAATATAAATGTATTAATGTAAAAAAAAAAATCAGTGACTAAAGCCAATTTATTTTCCTTGGCTGACATTTTCCTGCAAGGATTTCTCTGTTGCTCCTGCCTATATAAGAATTTTAGTTTCCTTTCAAACATTCTACTGGTGCCAAGTTAGGAAGTTACCTGAAAGAGAATGCATAAAAATCAAGTGGAAATGTCTCAGCTTTGTTCCTTTTTAAAAGATGAAAACATAATGCATTACGTAAGTAACACTGCATCTCTCATTCAGTGGGACAGCTTGATGAAAAGATATATGATACTTTATACATAACCATTGTTTTCTTTTTGTCATCAATAAGTTGAATCTTTACTTCATTAGAGCCTACCCAAATGCATCATTGCAACGGATCATCTCCCCACATTACTGTATCCATTATGTGTACAGCAAGTTCATTCGATTTCCCCAACAGTTTATGAGAGAAAAGAACAAATTAAAAATACCTACTCTCTTACATATCAGGATAATTTATGCCAGCGTATGAGCCCATGTATTTATATTTTCCCTGGCCCTTCTATTTGCTTAATTTATGAAGTAGGAAAGTTAATATTCTTCTGAAAAACTCTGTTCTGGTCTCTACTGATTTGAACATAAAGTTCAAAAGGAGATGATATCTTATAAAGACTCTAAGCTTACTGCATTAAATTAACAACACTAATCTCTGTGTTTCACGTGGTACTTATGCAGAGAAGCTTTACAGACATTAAATGAAAAAAATGCCAAAGCTGTCCTTTATAAGAAAAGCAAGAATAGAAACTTCTCTACATGTCCCTTCAAGTCTTTTTAAAAGATATGCTTCAGTTAGTGGTGGTGAATAAGGGGGAGGAAAGAGAGTCACATTGAATGGGTTCTTCTTCTGCTTACCTTTCTTCAACTTCAGACCTTTCTAAACCCCACTGACTTGCAAGGAGTAAACAGAGAAGAAAGAAGCATATCAAGAAGTAGAAGGAGAAATGGACAACCATTCAAAAATGTTTAAAAAAATCATCAATAACCGGGGGAGGGGGGAGGGATTGCATTGGGAGTTATACCTGATGTAAATGACGAGTTGTTGGGTGCTGACGAGTTGATGGGTGCAGCACAGCAACATGGCACAAGTATACATATGTAACAAACCTGCACGTTATGCACATGTACCCTAGAACTTAAAGTATAATAATAATAATAATGATAATAAAATAATAATTTAAAAAAATCACCAATAACCAATCTCAGGAACTCTGGGAAGGAAACCAGACAGCTATAACAATAGAAAATCCAGTTATACTCCCCTTCCAGACACACCCCACGGAGAAACTTGAAGAGGAAAGAGACGAAGCCAATCTCAGCCTCAAACAATTTTGCACATGGCATAAGAAGATGGCAGGACATGAAAGGGGAAAGTTGCAGGAAGATCTCAGAATTCTACAGACCTTAGGAAAATTCCAGCTCATCTCACATTAGTTTACCAATTCTCCTTTTCCCATTTGGGAAAAGATAGGATATTTGAGCAGTCCCAACCACCTCTATTCTTGATTTCACACGTCCATTAATTCAAAAACCATCTACTGAAAATCCCTCACGTGCTCTGCTAGGATTAATAAAGACATCACACATACACAATGTCACTGCTAAGCTTATTGGGCTCAAGGTCTCAAAAGGTATGTGAGAGAGGATGTTGGAGACAGAGCCAGGAATAGAAAGCTGTAACAGTGGAATGATAAAAGTATGCATCAAGTGCTGTGAGATTCCACTCAAACAGTTTGTCCAGACATGAATTTTTTTGGTAATAAAATTTTAAGTCTATGATGATTGCCCAGCTGCACAGAAAAGTCTTTTTCCTGAATAAAAGATAAGCCAACAATGACCACTTCCTTATTTCACAAATTGTTAGTCTCCATAGTGAGGTGGGGAACAAAGTCTGGAAGGAAAATATTATGAAGAATTGTGAATAATGCTTCTACTTACTTATTTTTGGGAGAATTAAGCTAAAGCGTAATGAATTGTATTGAATGTCATTGAATCACAGTGGAAATTGATGGAAGAAAAGGAAGTTCTATGGTGGCACAGGTGGTGCAGCAAACTGCCCATCATTATACAGAAGTTCACCTCCAGTACTCTGCAGCATCTTCTAGTTTGTGTGTACCTTGGTTAACCTGATAGACAGATCACACTATTTAGCATAGTATCTCACTCCAACTAACTCACAAAAGAAACAACAGAAATATATCACTTGTAAAAAGAAACCTTGAATTGGAAACAATACTAGTAATGTATGCTGAGAACAATAACATGGCAGAGGTAACAACTCTACTTCTCGGAGAAACCTATTTTAGTTATGTGGCTGGAAATTGAAAGAATGATATATTCAGATCAGATATATGTAGGTCCTAAATAATCTGAAATTATCAAGATATTCTCTGATATCAGAGTTATCTTTTGTACCTTAAAAATGAACTTCATCCTAAATGTATTATGTGGGCTTTTAATAACTGCTGTATTGCATGGTACTGGTACCAAAACAAACATATAGACCAATGGAGCAGAACAGAGACCTCAGAAATAACACCACACATCTATAATCATCTTGTCTTTGACAAACCTGACAAAAACAAGCAATGGGGAAAGGATGGCCTATTCAGTAAATGGCGCTGAGAAAACTGGATAGCCATATGCAGAAAACTGAAACTGGACCCCTTCCTTATACCTTAACAAAAACAACTCAAGATGGATTGAAGACTTAACTCTAAGTTTGGCCAAAACTAAAAAACCCTAGAAGAAAACCTATGCAATACCATTTGGGGCATAAGCATGAGCAAAGACTTTATGACAAAAATGCCAAAAGTAATTCCAACAAAAGCTGAAATTGACAAATGGGAGCCAATAAACTAAAGAGCTTCTGCAGAGCAAAATAAACTATCATCGTAGTGAACAGGCAACCTACAGAATGGGATAAAAATTTTGCAATCTACCCATCTGACAAAGATCTAATATCTAGAATCTACAAGGAATTTAAACAAATTTACAATAAAAAACAAACAACCCCATCAAAAAGTAAGTAAAGGATATGAACAGACATTTCTCAAAAAAAGACATTTATGCAGCCAACATATGAAAAAAAGCTCAACATCACTGATCATCAGAGAAATGCAAATCAAAACCACAATGAGATACCATCTCACACCAGTCAGAATGACAGTTATTAAAAAGTAAGGAAACAATAGATGCTGGCGAGGCTGTGGGAAAATAGAAACACTTTTACACTGTTGGTGGGAATGTAAATTAGTTCAACCATTGTGGAAGACAGTATGGCGATTGCTCAAGGATCTAGAACCAGAAATACCATTCGACCCAGCACTCCTATTACTGGGTATATACCCAAACGAATATAAATCATTCTACAATAAAGACACATGCACATGTATGTTTACTGCAGCACTATTTACAATAGTAAAGACATGGAACCAACCCAAATGCCCATCAATGATAGACTGGATGAAGAAAATGTGGTACATATATACCATGGAATACTATATAGCCATAAAAAGGAATGAGATCATGTCCTTTGCCGAGACATGGATGAATCTGGAAGCCATTATCCTCAGCAAACGAACATGAGAACAGAAAACCAAACACCGCATGTTCTTGCTCATAAGCAGGAGTTGAACTCAATGAGAAAACAAGGACACAGAGAGGGGAACATCACACCAGGACCTGTTGGGGACTGGGGGGTGAGGAGAGGGAACCTAGAGGCTGGGTCAATAGGTTCAGCAAACCACCATGGCACAGGTATACCTATGTAACAAGCCCACACGTTCTGCACATGTATCCCGGTTACTGTGTGTCATCATTTAGTAAGCACAAGGTATAATGTGCTGCTTACATTTTTTTTTTTTTTTTTTTTTTTTTTTTTTTTTTTTTTGAGACGGAGTCTCGCTCTGTCGCCCAGGCTGGAGTACAGTGGCCAGAACTCAGCTCACTGCAAGCTCCACCTTCCGGGTTTATGCCATTCTCCTGCCTCAGCCTCCCGAGTAGCTGGGACTACAGGCGCCCGCCACCACGCCTGGCTAGTTTTTTGTATTTTTTTAGTAGAGACGGGGTTTCACCGTGTTAGCCAGGATGGTCTCGATCTCCTGACCTCGTGATCCGCCCGTCTCGGCCTCCCAAAGTGCTGGGATTACAGGCTTGAGCCACCACGCCCAGCCTGCTTCTTACATTTTTATGAAGATATTTATGTGAAAATTTTTTCAATTATTAAAAGCAGATATAAAACTAAAATTAGAACTAAGTTCTGAATTAATATGTATCAATAACCCAAAGTACAAATCAAGATTTTCAAAAATAATTAAGTACATATAATCACACTGCCCTCACTAAAATTATTACAAATAGTCTATTATTATATACAATAAGATAACAATATGCAATACATACAATTCTAACAGTGAGTGCAAAAAGTTTCTTTGATAATTCACAAAAATATTCAAATAATTTTTTATCAATCTTAACACTTTATGTTTCAGTTTTTCTATGTTTTGGACACAATATTTTAGCAGAGTAATACAATTTACTTATAATTTATAAATAAATAAACACAGTGAGATATATGTAGATATATTTATATCTACGTACCGTTGACCCTTAAACAATTTATATTTGAACTGCATGGGTCCCCTTGTGGATTGTTTTCAATGAAAGTTACACCAAGTGTGCCTGCCTCTCCTGTCTCTCCTTCCAGCTCCTCCAGCTCCGCCACTTTGCCTAAAACTCAGCAAGACCACCTGCCTGCTTCTCCTCCTCCTCAGCCTACTCAATGTAAAGACAATGAAGAGGAATACTTTTATGATGATCCACTTCCAATTAATGCATAGTACACATTTTCTCTTTCTTATGATTTTCTCCCCTCCCTCCCTCCCTCCCTCCCTTCCTTCCTTCCTTCCTTCCTTCCTTCCTTCCTTCCTTCCTTCCTTCCTTCCTTCCTTCACCAGGGTCACCTAGACTGGAGTGCATTGTTGCAAACATAGCTTGCTGTAGCCTCGACCTCCAGAGCTCAGGCGATAATCCTGCCCAGCCTCCCGTGCACCTGGGACCACAGGTGCGAGCCAACACACCTGGCTAATTATTTTATATTTTGTAGATACAGAGTCTCACTTTGTTGCCCAGGCTGTTTTCAAACTCCTGGGCTCAAACAATCCTCTGGCCTCGGCCTCCCAAAGTGCCGGGATTACAGGCATGAGCCAACATGCCCAGCCATAATTTTCTTAATAACATTTTCTTTTCTCTGGCTAATTTACTGTAAGAACACAATATATAATACATGTAACATACAAAATATGTGTTAACCAACTGAATATTTTATCAGTAAGCCTTCTGGTCAACAGCAGACAACCAGTAGTTAATTTTGGGGGAGTCAAAAGTTTTACGTGGATTTTTGACTGTGCTGAGATGGGCACTTCTAAACACACATTGTTTAGGAGTCAACTGTCTTTTTTAAATTTAGAGGGCAGATAATGCAAAGTATGACGAACCCTATCATTAAAGGAGAAACTGAGGCATAAAGATGCCCACTCTAATAATTTTATACCATTTTCCTTTTACTCCATTACCAGTTACCATAATCTTACCACTACTTGTTTGCTATGCACGAAATTTTCATGAACATAGACGCCAAGGCTGAAAGCATTTGGGGTGAAATATATTTCCCCTTCTAATGTTTTATATTACTGAAAAATAATCTATTTGGGAGAAGATGGAAATTTTCAAAGTAAAATGAGTGAACTGTTAGCAACTGTAAAAATTATACCTATACCTTGCAAGACATTAAGCTTTACATGACAACCTTATTTTAAATAATTCTTAAGTTTACATTTTCTAATCTTCCATAAGCTACATTTATCTATTCAGGAATATTTGTTAGTTTTTAAATAAGATACTCATAATTGATAAAATTCCATTTTTTAAATGGTAGAAAAATTAATTATCTTTGCTTAAGATTTGCTAACAAATTGAAAAAGGCACATATCTGAAACGCAATGAGAAAGCAACACATCAAACATACTTCCTAATAATGAAATATAACATTGCTATTAAACTTAGAGAACGAAAACAATCGATCATATTGAACTTCAATTTTGTACTTTAACACCATCTGGTAAAGTTACAGACAGAATCTAAAAAATATATGAGTAAACTTTAAAAAATTTAGTAACGTGTTACGTTTTCCACTGGTTTAATCATTCTCTTTCTTTTAATAAAATTGAAGTAAAGATGACTTAGTGTCGTTTTGTTTCTGCTGTGTTTCTACAGGTCATATTCAGAGTTGACTGAGCACCATAAGTGCTCAGCCGACTTTGATTTTATTTTTATCACATGCCTCATAAAACTGATTTAGAAACCCAGAAATGTGTCACTAAAATATTAAATTGTGAACAGTCAGAGCTTATTGAGTTTCCAAAATCTAACAAGAATGGCTGGCTATGAAGGCAAACAAACATTCTTCAAATGTAGCCAGTCACATTTTGAAAACTCTTGGAGGGGTCCTGAAGACTCGGAAGTGCGTGACTGACGCCATGCCAAATTTTCAGAACCAGTGGTCTGTTTCTGGATGACTTCTCCTGCATGGATGCCTAGTAATATTCCCATCGTAAAGCAGTTTGGCTCCATTTTAAAATTATAGGGGAAGCCTTGTAAATTTGGAGAAAATTTCCATCCATTGGCATGTTTACAGTTAATTTCTACACAGGCATCTTTCTTATATTATCTCTGCCTCACAGAATCTTCATTACATTTCAACTGTCATCAGAATCCAGTTTTTCTCTTGGCTATATACTTCATCATTTTCCTCTTGCTGTTAATGGGTCGATATGATTGATTGATGGAGTCTCTATTCTGAGAACATGTTACTCAGACTGAGGAGTATTACGATGCTTTGAGCTCTGTGTCACAGTGGCACCCGAAACCTATGCTGAAATGCTCACGTTGGAGGAAAACTAAATCCTAATGGCTTGCAAGAATAAATACTCTTTTTAAATGACCAGTGATTCCAAGGAAAAAAGTTAGATACCCATAAAATTGAATTCCTCCCGAGCAATGCCCCTTCACTTAAAGGTCTGAGTTCAACCAAATGCATGCCACTAGAACCCAGTCCTGAACATTGAAGTAAATGAACAAATGCTCCTGGATGTATGAAGGCCCCAGCAGTAAAGTGAGCACTTAATAGACTCTCTCTTAGAGCCTGATTGATGCTTACTTAACTTACCAAGGAGGGATTTTATGCTAAGATAGATCAGACTTAAGATACTGGTTCTAACATGGATGCAGGGAGGGGAAAATCACACACTGGGGCCTGTCAGGAGGTGGAGGACTAGGGGAGGAATAGCATTAAAAGAAACACCTAATGTAGATGATGGGTTGATGGGAGGACCAAACCACCATGGCACGTGTATACTTATGTAACAAACCTGCACATTCTGCAGATGTACCCCAGAACTTAAAATATAATAATTTAAAATGAAACAAAAAAATGATACTCGTTCTATAACACATCTGCTGTGAGACCATGGGGAAATTTCCTGACTTCTGTCAATTTTGTTTTCCTTTTCTGTGATGGGTTAAAAACACCTATTCCTAGAATTGTTAGGGGCTGGAACTGAGATAATAACCTTCTGATAGTAATTCACTGATCACTTGAAACAAAGGTTCTGTGTATATTAAATATGTGCTTTTACATATTTTTCATTGGCTAAGTATATTTACTGGTAAGCATGTTTGTTTTCTTCTGTCTAGTTCACATACCATGAAAGCATGATAAGATTCCTTCAGGAAGGCTCAGGTGACTATTGGGATAACCACATGTTCCAGGTGTCCATTGTGTAACAAATTACCCGCAAAGTTGGCATATTAAAACAGCAAACATTGATCTCACAGTTCTTGTGGGTCAGTACTTTGTGAGTGGCTTAGCTGGGTGCTTCTGGCCCAGCATTGCTCATGAGTTTGCAGTCAAGGTATAGGCCAGAGCCACAGTCATCTGAGGCTCTGTTAGGCCTGGGAGATCTGCTGCCATGATGGCTCATGCACAAGACTGTTGGCAGGAGGCCTCACTTTCCTGCCGTGTGGGTTTCTCCAGAGGGAGACAGTGACATGGCTCCTGGCTTACCCAGAGCGAATGATCCAATAGAAAAAGAGAGAGAAAAAAGGCAACCAGAATAAATGCTGCAGCACTTTTTCAACCCTAACCTTAGAAGTGACATAGCATCATGATTGCCATAGCCTGGTGTAATGTGGGAGGAGAATATAGGAAAGTGTGACTACCAGGAGGTGGGGATCCTTGTAGGCAACTAGCATTTATATAACATCTCTCAAGTTATAAAGTGCTTTTCACAAATCAAACAACTCTAATGAAGCAAGAAACCAGGCAGTTGAAATTACCTGCCTACGGCCACAGTTATCCACAGCATATACTCAAAATGACTCAAAAGTGTTATTTTCCATTATATTCTTTATATCTTCTTGGTTCTCTTAGTTGATCAGGATATACTGACTTCTATTTTGACACTAAATAGCTTCATCTTGATTAAGTTCTAATAAAGTGTTGATTTTCATTTAAAATAAAATACAGTGCTTAAGTACAATGGCAGAAAGTTAATTTAAACAAATTATAACAATAAGAATAAAACATTTTATTTTAGAATGGCATATTTAAAAAATAAACCCTCTACTAACATAATATTGGGCCTTATTCCAAATCTCACTTTCTAAAAATTTAATTTATACTTTTATAAAAATAAATATAAAAACCAGTGGAAATGCAGTGTTATCTGATTTTCAATCTGTAAAAATGCAATTCTAACTTTGAATCAACTACACTAACGTACTATACATACTTGAACTAGCTAGTGGTGGTGGGTAATGAACTATGCTCCTGTGTTATTCCAAGTAAACAGCCAACTTTAAGCAATTTTTTAAACACTGCTGATTTCAGGATAAATATTAAACACCAATAATTACTTATTTCCTCATTTTACATGACTGACTTGTAGTCAGTGTTACTGAAGAACTGAAGTTTAATTGTCAGTTAATTGACACATTATTATACACGTTTCTACATGTGATTTAAAAAATCCTAACTCATTTTAGATGCAAAGAAACCAGCACATAGCCTCATGCCTTGCAGGGAGTGTTTGAAAACAAAAATGAAAAATAAACAATGTCTTATCAGAAGACTCAATCCTCTAAACACTTTAGCTTTAAAAATGTTAAAAACAGATTTAGAGAGGAAAATATTAATGACTTGTCAGCAGAGTTAAAGTGATACTTACAGCTCTTTGCTATATGTATCGAGTTTGTGTCCAGTCTAAATTTTTTCTTAGAGTAATAACCAGAAACTTAGCCCTCATGAACACTGAACATGGAAGATCACAGATCAGGCAAGATTGTGGTGTGTGTATGTGTGCACACACACCCATGTACATTTCTACCTCATATACAGGATCCTTGGTGTGGGCTTTCTCTACATCTAATGCAAATAAGCTTTCTGCAGGGTTAAACTGATCTCTATACTTCTTGGTGAAAGTAAATTTAAAGAGGTAACAGTGTATGGTGATTATTTGAGCAATTTAGCCCATAATGGCTATGAGTGGGTAATGTTCCTTAATTGCTTTGAATATTACAACTTGAAGACAGCAGTGTTTTCACTTTTGCAAGTTATCTAAGAAAGTCTGGGATGCAGTGTACTTAGTTGTTCTCAACTGCAATCTCTCTCATTGTACCTTTGAGAAAGGAAGCTTGGATTGAGTGTCCTTACCCAATAAATCAAGAACTAGAACTTCTCCCCTTGTTCTTATTTTGGGAATTTTAATTCTATATCATACCACTTTCATCTCCAGATACAACAGCCTTGGCAGTACCTAGAGGAGCGTTTCCATACCTCAATCATTTGTGGATCCCATTCATGGTTGTACAGTACCTGTGTTCTACCTAGTATTCCTTTGTGAGTTTTGCCACACCTGAGTAACCTTTGGATCGATATTTTAAAAATAAATTAGTTTTAGTGAAATAAATTTATTTTAAATAAAGTATCTAATTCTTATAAAATTACTATTTTTCATAAATGGAAGATGCCCATAAAAATCTCCTGTAAACAAAATCTGGGTTGTTATCTACACTCCTATGCTTATTGCAGCACTGTAGCTAAGATTTGGAAGCAACCTAAATGTCCATCAACAGATGAATGGATGAAGAAAATGTGGTACCTATACACAGTGGAGTACTACCTAGCCATTGAAAAGGATGAGATCCAGTCATTTGTAACAACAATAATGAAACAGAGATCATTATGTGAAGTGAAATAAGCAAGGCAGAGAAAGACAAATATTGCATGTTCTCATTTATTTGTAGAATCTACAAATGAAATCAATTGAACTCATAGATATAGAGAGTAGAAGGATGGTTACCAGAGGCTGGAAGGGAGGAATTGTGGGGGAGGTGAGGATGATTAATGGGTACAAAAAATAATTAGAAAGAATGAATAAGACCTACTATTTGATAGCACAATAGAGTGATTATAGTCAATAATAACTTAATCATATATTTTTAAATAACTTAAAGAATGTAGCTGGATGGTTTGTAACTCAAAGGATAAATGCTTGAGAGGATGGACACCCCGTTCTCCATGATGTGTTTATTTCACATTGCATGCCTGTATCAACATGTCTTACGTATCTTATAAATATATACACTTACTATGTACTCATCAATTTTTTTAATTAAAAGAAAAGAAACACCATCAAAAAATAATCTGGGCATTTTCTAAAAATTTCAATTTACCACCTCGCCTTGCTGAAGGTTGAGTTTCATATGTTTTCTCTTATGAAAAGCAGAGAGTCACATTTTTAGGTGTTGATACAGATATATGTGTAGTAACTTGAGGATGTCCCCTGAGGCTATCAAAAGCCTGAAAGAAAACATGAAAGGGACTACTTCCATATTACACGATCCAACTGCTTTTCAATGCCAAGTTTCAGTGTCATGTAAAATCAGCTTACTTCTACCAATATGTGTATCATATATCTGGAGGACTTGTGATCTAGACTCTAGCAGAAAGAGAATGGGATTTTAGCCCAAGAACGGGGTCCTAGTTTGAGTATGACCACTAAGCTGCTCAGTAAATCTGATCTGACAGCAATTATATACTGAGAAAACCATATGGAGCACCAAGAAACTCAATAAACTTGGTCTCCTTAATTTCTCTGAAAAATGATGGGACTAGGGTGGAGCGTCACTATGCCCCTTTCTAGAGTATGACTGCCTTCACCAGCTGTTTTCATTATCAACACTTTTGAAACTTTTGCATTTTACTTCCCACAGTCAGAGAACTTTTAAAGCCCCAAAGGACTGCCACCTCACCTTTAACAAAGATAAATTAGAAAATATGAAATGAATGCTATCATCTTCCTAACATAATTACCTCAATATAAACTTAAGAGTGACATTTCCAAAGTCAAATTATAATCTGGATAAGTTGTCTTCAAGTCTTGTCAAAAGATGACTCTTCCCTTGGAAATCCTAGTGAAGAGACCCAATTGCCTCTCCATTCTTGTTAAAGAATGATTATTTTTAGATGAACAGGAGATCCTACTTTCTTCCCATTGCAGCAGAGATATTTCACACTTTTTCAACTAGTCCAAATTCAAAATGGTTATGCCTTAAAGATTCTGTCACCACAAATATACGCATTCAAGGAACTTTGTACTCTGTCATATGTGAATAAATCAGCTTCGTGTTCTAGGTCTATTTTATGCTATGTAACTTTTTGTAGACTGTATTAATGAGATTTTAGTTTGTTCTGTTATTCCTATATTGGAGTGTTTTGTGTTTTGACTTACTTATCATAGCTTATATTTACAAAGATGGGACTCAATAAAGTTGGAAAATGTATGTTACGAAGCAAATGTGTATAACTGGACATAATCCATGAAATACTGAGTACGTCTTTAAATATATCAGATAAGATTATGTAATTAATACTGCAATCACATTTTATAAAATAAAGGTTTTTTAAAGGAAAGAGCAAAAATATCTCTAAGAGTTATAACTGAGATTGTCTTTTTCATCCATCAATCTTCTAAAGTATATGTTCAGAAAAAAAAATACATCGTGCACTAAATCTTAGCAAAGATAATGGATTTCTACAGAAGTACTTTAAGATCAGATATACAGATTATGAAAGTAGTCTATTAAAAAAAACAGAAATGCCAAGTTAGACATTTTGGCTTTTACAAATAAATGTGAATTACATAAGTTAAAAATCCAGATTCTGAGTCCCTCAGAGCATTTAGGGATTACTGACAGTCTTCTTTTGAGTTCATATGTTCAATATTACACATCCAAAGGCTTAACTTGTAAAAGGCATCTGGCCTGATTCACTTGAAGAATTCTATTTTAATTCAAAGGGTATATAATTAGAATACTAGTATTCTAGCACTTCAAGATATTTTTAAAGTTGTTTGAAAACTGCTATATTATCACAGAAGGTTCCTCACTGGCACAGAAAATGGAAAAGTTGCTCAATGTGTTCAGGATGCTCTTGAAGCTACCTTTTTATTGCCTTCCTCTCTTCATTTCCAGGCCATCAGTACCTCTTGAATTTACCATCACCGCTAGTTCCCTGCAGCCATCTGCTACCAATAGGGTTTCCTAAAGCATTGCTGCAATGGTGAAGCCTCTCCAACCAAAGGTCTGTAGGGCATCCTGTTCCACTGGAATGTATGCCAATGCCACAAGCCCTCCCCAGTCCATATTTCCAATCATTTCTCTCACTCTGCCATATCAACAATGCCTTCTAACTCCCACTGCAGCCTCCACTGCTACCGCCCTGGTCACAGCCACCACCCTTCCACTGTTTCTATTCTTTTTTTTTTTTTTTTTTTTTTTTTTTTGAGATGGAGTCTCACTCTGTCACCCAGGCTAGAGTGCAGTGGCACGATGTCAGCTCACTGCAACCTCCTCCTCCTGAGTTCAAGCGATTCTTGTGTCTCAGCTTCCGAAGAAGCTGAGATTAAGCTGGGACTACAGCCAGGAGCCACCATGCCTGGCTAATTATTTTGTATTTTTATTAGAGATGGGGTTTCACTATGTTGACCAGCCTGGTCTTGAACTCCTGACCTCAGGTGATCTGCCTGCCATGGCCTCCCAAAGTGCTGGAATTACAGGTGTGAGCCAATGTGCCTGGCCCCACTGTTTTTATTCTTGACCCTCCAGAGTATGGACCAGATAACTTACTCTGCGAAGGGTCAGATAGTAAGTATTGCAGGCTCTGTGGGCCAGTTTCTGTTACAACTACTCAACTGTACCATTATAATGCAAAAGCAGCCATAGGCAATATATAAATAAATGAGCATGGCCATGTTTCATGCAAACTTTATCATTAGACTTTACATTTCAATTTTATATAATTTCCAAGTGTCATAAAATCTTCTTTTGATTTTTTTATGTTTGTTTCCAACATTTAACAATGTAGAAGCAATTCTTAGTTAATGGACCATGCAAAACAACAGCCAATAGACTAGATTTAGCCCATAGCCTACAGTTTGCTGACCTCTGCTCTACAACTTAATTGTAACTGCTCTGATTAGAATCTGCAGTGGTTCCCCATTCTACTCACAACATATGCTCAGGCCCTCACCATGGCCTAAAAGGCTTCATATAATCCGGTTTCCCTTTGCCCTTCTTCCTTCTTCTCCAATTACTCCATGGTTTTCCTCTGTTTCAGCAAACTGACCTGCTTTCTGCTTCTTGAACACATTGAACACAGCCTGCCTTGTGACTTCTGCACTGGCTGGTCTGTCTGCCTGAAATTTGTCTTCCCGAATATTTCTCTGTTTCTCTTGCTTGCTTCAAGATTTTGACCAAATGCCATTCTCTGACAGTCTATATTGACCACTCTATTTAAATTATAACTACACTGTTACGGACAGAATTGTACGTCTCCATCCCAAACTTGTTTGTTGAAGTCCTAACCCCCACTACCTCAGAATGTGACCGTATTTGGAGATAAGATCTTTAAAGGGGTGATTCAGTTAAAATGAGGCCTCTCAGTTGGGTCCTAATCCAGTCTGACCAATTTCCTTATAAGAAGAGAAAATCCAAACACACAGGGAGATACCACACATGCACACAGCAAAGATGGCATGAAGACACAGTGACAAGGTGGCCATTTGCAAGCCAAGGAGAGAGGCCTTGGAAAAAAAATCCAACTTGCTCATACCCTGACTTTGGACTTCTAGCCTCAAATGTTGTGAGAAAACAACTTTCTGTTGTTTAGACAACGTAGTCTGTGATATTTTATAGTGACGGCCCTGTTAAACAAAAGCACACTCTAACCTCCACAGTCTTCCCAAACCGACTTATCCTGTTGTATACTTACCTATAGTATTTATCACCTACTGACATGCAATTTAATTTACTGGCTTAGTATGTGTATTATCTGACTCCCCACTACATGAGGCTAAGATGTTTTGTTTATGGATGTATCCAAAGTTCGCAGAAGAGGACCTAGCAAAGGGTAGGCATTTAAGGAATACCTGCTGGATAAATGAACCCTAGCAATGCATTCATCTCTTATAACCCTTGCCTTTGTTTCTTGGCTCTTCCTGAGAGTACCAATCCCCAACTCCACACCATGGCCAGTGAAACCCAGTTCAAATATGAACAATGCTAAGAATGTATCTCTTGCCACCAACACTCTGTGCTCTTTCTCTTTGGAGTCTAGTAATACACTATCTGTATTTCTCTTGTGGTGCTTAATACATTCAAGCCTGTATTGAATTTTCTATATATACACATATCTCAGAGATATTGCAGGTTCCATTATAAAATACAGCAATAAAGTGAATATCACATTAAAGTGAGTCATACAAATTTCTTGGCTTCCCAGTGCACATAAAAGTTTTGTTTACACTGTACTGTAGTCTATGAAGTGTGCTATTGCATTACGTCTAAAAAATGTACGTATCTTAAATTAAAAATACTCTATTACTAAAAAAAATGCGAACCATCATCTGAGCCTTCAGTAAGAAGTAATTTTTTGTTCGCGGAGGGTCTTGCCTCTACGTTGACAAATATTGACTGATCAGGATGGTGGCTGCTGAAGGTTGAGGTGTCTAGTATAATTCTTAAATAAGACAACAATGAAGTTTGCCACATTGATTGACTCTTTCTTTCATCAAGGATTTATCTGAAGCATATGATGCTATTTGATAGCATTTCACCCACAAGATAGCTTTTTCCAAAATTAGAGTCATTCCTCTCAAGCACTACTGCTGTTTATTGACTGTTTATGTAACAGTCTAAATTCTTTGCTGTCATTCCAGCATTGTTCACAGCATCTTCATGAGGAGTAGACTCCATCTCAAGAAACCACTTTCTTTACTCACCCATAAGAAGCAACTCTTCATCCATTTAAGTTTGTTCTTTAGATGGCAGCAATTCAGTCACATCTCCATGACCCATTTCTAATCCTCGTTTTCTTGCCATTTCCATCACATTTGCAGCAACTTCCTCCACTGAAGTCTTGAACCTCTCAAAGTCATCCATGAATGCTACAATGAACTTCTGCCAAATGTTGATATTTTGACTTCCTGTCATGAATCCTGAATGTTCTTAATGGCATCTAGAATGGTGAAACCTTTCCAGAAGGTTTTCAATTTACTTTTCCCAGATCATCAGAGGAATCACTATCTATGACAGTTATAGCCTTATGGAAAGTGCTTCTTCAGTGATAAGACTTGGAAGTCAAAATTACTGTTTGATCCACGGGCTGCAGAATGGATGTTGTGTTAGCAGGCATGAAAATAACATTAATCTCTTTGTCTATCTCCATCAGAGCTCTTGAATTGTCAATGAGCAGTAACATTTTGAAAGTAATCATTTTTTTCTAAGCAGTAGGTGTCAACACTGGGCTTAAAATATACAGTAAACCATGCTATAAACAGACGTGATGTCATCCAGGTTTGGTTGTTCCATTATTGAGCAGAGACAGAGTCAATTTAGCATAATTATTAAGGGCCCTGGAATTTTTACAATGATAAAGGAGCATTTGCTGCAACTTAAAGCCATCAGCTGCATTAGCCCCTAAAAAGAGAGTCTCCCCTTTCAAGCTTTGAAGCCAGGCATTAAATTCTTCTCTCTAGTTATAAATGTCCTAGATGGCATCTTCTTCCAATACAAGTCTTTTTCTTTATTTTTGTTTTTTGATACAGGGTCTTACTTTGTCACCCAAGTGTGGTGCAGTGGCATGATCATAGCTCACTGAAGCCTTGATCTCCCTAGCTCATGCAACCTTCCCACCTCAGTCTCCTAAGGAGCTGGGACTACGTACAGTCTCGAGTAGCTGGGACAACGTGCATGCGCCACTATGCCAGGCTAATTTTTAATTTTTTAAAAAAATGACAAGGTCTCACTATGTTGATCAGGCTGGTCTCAAACTCCTGGGCTCAAGCAATCCTCCTGCCTCGGCCTCCCAAAGTGTTAGGATTGCAGGCATGAGCCACCATGCCCAGCCAGGGGCTTCTTCATCTACATGGAAAATTTGGTTTTCAGAGCAACAACATTTATCAATGATCTCGTCTGGATCTTCTGAATAAGCTGCTGCAGCTTCTACATCAGCACTTGCTCTTTCACCTTGCACTTTTGTGGTATGGATATGGCTTCTTCATGAACCAACCTCTGCTAGCTTCAAACTTTTTCGGCAGCTTCCCGATCTCTCTCAGCATATATAGAATTGAAGAGAGTTAGAGCCTGCATTAGACCATTCTTGCATTGCTGTAAAGAAATACCTGAGGCTGGATAAATTACAAAGAAAAAAGGTTTCACTGGCTCACGGTTCTGCAGGCTGTACAGAGAGCATAGAAGCATCTGCTTCTGGGGAGGCCTCAGAAAGCTTCCACTCATGGCAGAAGGCCAAGTGGGAGCAGACACATGACACAGCAAAAGCAGGGGCAAGAGAGAGTGAGGGAGGGGGATGCTACACACTTTTTTTTTTTTTTTTTTTTTGAGACAGAGCCTCACTCTTTCACGCAGGCTGAAGTGTAGTGGTACGATCTTGGCTCACCGCAACTTCTGCCTCCTGGGTTCAAGTGATTCACCTACCTCAGCTTCCTGAGTGTCTGGAATTACAGGCATGCACAATCATGCCCAACTAAATTTTGTATTTTTAGTAGAGAGAGGGTTTCACCATGTTGGCCAGGCTGGTCTCGAACTCCTGACCTCAAGTGATTACATCCACGTTGGCCTTCCAAAGTGCTGAGATTACCAGCATGGGCCACCACGCCCGGTCAATGCCACACACTTTCAAATGACCAGATATTGCAAGAACTCACATACTATTGTGAGAACAGTACCAAGGGGATGGTGCTAAACCATTCATGAGAAACCCACCCCCATGATCCAATTTTCTCCCACCTCCAACGCTGAGGATTGTAATTTGACATGAGATTTGGGCAGGGACACATATCCAAACTATATCAGAGACTTCCTCTGGATTAGGCTTTGGCTTAAGAGGGTGTTGAGGCAGGTTTGATCTTTTACCCAGACCACTAAAACTTTCTTTATATCAGCAATAAAGCTGTTTCACTTTCTTATTATTCATGTCTTCACTAGAGTAGCAATATTAATTTCCTTCTAGAAATTTTCCTTTGCAGTGACAACTTAACTAACAGTTTGACATGAGATTTCAGCTATATTGGCTTTCGACATGCCCTCCTCACCAAGCTTGATTATTTCTAGCTTTTGATTTAAAAGTGAGAGACGTGCGACTCTTCATTTCCCTTGAACACTTAGAGGCCATTAAAAAGTTATTAATTGAACTAGTTGCAATGCTGTTGTGTCTCAGGAAATAGGGAGGCCCAAGGAGAAGAAAAGACACAGGGAATAGCTGGTCAGTGCAGCAGTCAGAACACACACAACATTTATTATGTTCCCTGTCCTATGTAGGTATGGCTGCTGGCACTCCAAAACAGTTACAATAGTAACCTCAAAGATCACTAATCACAGATCGTCATAAAAGATATAATGATAATGAAAAACTATGAAATATTACAATGATCATAATGTGACTCAGAAACATGAAATGAACATGTGTTTTTGGAAAAATGGCGCTGACAGTGTTGCAAAACGCAGGGTTGCCATGAAACTACAATTTGTAAAAAATGCAGTATCTGAGAAGTGCAATAAAGCAAAGCACAATACAATGAGGCATGCCTGTATGTTTTAGATTCTCCACTAAATGTTAAGCTCCTTTATGGCGCAGCTATTGCCTCACGCATCTTAAAAGCCCTTACCATACCTTCTGAATGTGCCGCACATATGAAAGACATAACAGACCTTTGCTGAAATTACGAAGATTATTACAATAAAAACACTTGTGACTGAACAATTACACATTGTATCGGGCTCTATTTTAAGTCTTCATGTCATTTGCCTTTATTAACAAAAACCTCATGAAGGTCCGACTATCATTATCTCCAATTTATTCATAAGGTCACTGAACCTCAGATAAGTAACTTGCCCAAGATCATAGACTAGTGATTGGTGAAGCCAGATTTTTTTTTACTTTTATTTTTATTTATTTATTTATTTATTTATTTTATTTTATTTTATTTTATTTTGAGACAGAGTTTTGCTCTGCCGCCCAGGCTGGAGTGCAGTGGCGCGATCTCGGCTCACTGCAAGCTCCACCTCCCGGGTTCACGCCCTTCTCCGGCCTCAGCCTCCCGAATAGCTAGGACTACAGGCGCTGGCCACCACTCCCGGCTAATTTTTTGTATTTTTAGTACAGATGGGGTAGTGAAGCCAGATTTGAAGCACAGACTTATTGTTCTACAGACGTCAGGATCTATAGTGTACTGTCTTGCCAGTTAGAAAAAAAAATGCTTAAACAAGATCATGTCTTTTGTGGGAACATGGATGAAGCTGGAGGTCATTATCCTTAGCAAACTAAAGCAGGAACAGAAAACCAAATACCACATGTTCTCACTTATAAATGGGAGCTAAATGATGAGAATTCATGAACACAAAGAAGGGAACAACTGATACTGGGGCCTATTTGAGGGAGGAGGGTTGGAGGAGGGAGAGGAGCAGAAAATATAACTATTGGGTACTAGGCTTACTACCTGGCTAATGAAATTCTGTAAAACAAACCCTAGTGACACAAGTTTACTTATACAACACATGTGCCTCCAAACCTAAAATAAAAATTAAAAAAAAAATCTCGAAAGCACACAGAAAATGCTTACTTTAAAATAAAAATATTGCTACCATATTAAATGAAATAAAAGGAAGCAGCATGTTCCTGAATTCTTGTGTGTTTTAGAAGCTGGAATGGACAGATTTCACACTTCCCATGACTACTTTTCTTATTCTAAACTCTGAGAGTGCAGTCTTTGTGCACTGCTCAAATTTATATACCAACTGAAAGTTTTAAATTCATATTTCATCATAAAATTATTCTCTCCATCTTATTTCACTGGTAATACTTGAAGACTTAAAACATAAAATAATAAAATGTATTAAATGTGTTCGTCTTTCCTTAAAATAGGACTTTAACATCTATGCAAATCTCTCATGCTTTTATAATATTTCATAAATAATTTAAAGAATGAGTAGCTGTTAATATTGGCTTCTGAAGTAACTAATGTATACATGTTATTGTAGTGTAAAATATTTTTTACTATACTTCATATCCCACGAGAAAGCCAAGATTAATAGTTAATCTTATTTTTGGTGGGAAAAAAAACTTAATTACAAATTTTTTGAAAATTAAGGAGTTTAGACTCAAAAAGTGTTAGCAAGAATATATATTGCACATATTTGTGCAATATACAAGTCATCTGACATTTTTGGGTAGGAAAATATCTTTTGGCAGGAGAGTATTAAAGCATAATTAAGTAAAACCCTTTAAGTATATTAATTTATAATATTATCATTTATGAAGGAGGTCTTTGAGTCATATGTTTTACCTAATTTGGAACATTTTAAAATCAATAGAAAGTGAACACATTTTAACATTTTCTAAGGAATTTAAAATAATACACTACACTGATACATAAGTATCCGAAATAGGACTTAGTGCTATTTGAATGAGTACTGATTCCAGTCACTGTCCTTACAAATGCTGGCTTGTAAAAGTACTCAGTGGCACCTTGAATTGGGATTGCTTTATTTTTTCCGATAAGGAAACTGGTATCATGAGGGGAATATGAACTTGTCCAAGGTCACCTGCTAAGATGTGATGGTGCTAAGATGAAAGTTCAGATCATTTTGTCTGCCAAGTCTAAGTGTTTCTACCCCACCAAGCCACCACCTGAGGCACTTTTCGCAATGTAAGGTTGTGAGAATAATGTGCTTGTGGAATGGGAGAGTAATAATCAGTACATGAACCAATTAGCTGTTATAACCTTGGTAATATCACTTGAATAACTCAGGTTCAATCGTCTCTTCTGAAAATAAAGAAAACAGGCCAAATGATTTTTGTTGTTGTTGTTTGTTTGTTTGTTTTGGTTTGGTTTTTGTTTTGAGATGGAGTCTCGCTCTGTCGCCCAGGCTGGAGTGCAGTGGTGTGATCTCGGCTCACTGCAAGCTCCACCTCCCGGGTTCACGCCATTCTCCTGCCTCAGCTTCCAGAGTAGCTGGGACTACAGGTGCCCGCCACAATGCCTGGCTAATTTTTTTGTATTTTCAGTAGAGACGGGGTTTCACCGTGTTAGCCAGGATGGTCTCGATCTCCTGACCTCGTGATCTGCCTGCCTCAGCCTCCCAAAGTGTTGGGATTACAGGCGTGAGCCACTGCGCCCAGCCAGACCAAATGATTTTTAAGATCCATTGAGATGTAACATGTCTATGATCCAAGAATATACTCTGACACAAAAAAATCTTTACATGAGTGACATGATAAACATAATGTTGTCTATATTGTTGCTGTTGTTTTCAGGACTTGTACCACTTTGAGTGCAAAAGAGCTTCTCAGCCTTCCAAGTTCAGGGTTTGTGCTTTTACTTGAAGACAGGCTAGGAGGGCATCATTGGAGGGAACATTTGCATGGATTTGGGAACATGCCCAGCCCTTGGCTATATAGTTTCCCTTGGGGGAATTCAGTAGACACAGCATAAAACTGATCTTTAAAGTTCTAAAAGCTTTTTATAGAACTGGCTTCCTAGCTCTTTAAAGCCTTTTGACTTTTGTTTGGCTCAGGGAATTACAAGATGATTGTGAAATTCTTTTTGTATCTCTTATCATAAAACAGGCTCTATGTATCTTAACATATTATAGAACAGGAACGTGACTGATTTGGCAGGCATTGAGTCACTTATCCTAATCTGGTGACCTTGCAAAATAAAAATCTTCCCATTGTAGAGGTAATAATATTGAGCCCGGAAAATTTACTACTTTCTCCAGGAGAAGAAAACTGCAGCTAGAGAACAGATCAACTTAAAGCCTGGTAATACTTTACTCAAAGCACGGTAATATGTTTGTGTGTGCATGTAAAATCTCTAAAATGATAGTACAGCCAAGGCTGTATCTTTTTGTTTCCAGTAATTTTACCATAGTTGAAGATGGGAGGAACCTATACATTTCTAATATTAATTTATTAGTTTAATGTATAGAGATATAACTATGTATTTTTTAATTAAAAAACATTAAAATTCAACCATTATACATATACTATGTTCCCTGTAGAAAAATGAGGAAATGCAAATACATTGACATTTATACATAAATCAACCATAAGATACATGACTTTTTAAACAAATGAGCAAATATACAGGACCTACCCCATTTAGTTACACCTCCTCTGAGTACAGTTAGAGAGAATTCACACTTTCAATTATTTATAATAATCCCAATTATCTATAACTACTTTTATAATTGGAAGAAGCACCAGGTAGAGATAGAACAGCAGAATCATAACAGAGATTAGAATGAGCAGCTGAAGTAGCCAAGATCAGAAGTGATTAGGAAGTCACAATTCTACCAACTGTGGAAAAGATATTCAAAGAAACAGGCAGGAGATGGTGTAGCTTTGTCCCCTTAAAAGCACTGGTGTTCAATTTTGTAGTACTTCCAATGACTATGTAATGAACATTGACTGTGCACCAGTATGGTCTAGGCACCGGATTACAACAATAAATAGCAAAAAACCCCATAATTATTTTAAAAGGTGTATATTCTACCTTTACAGACATTTGTAAATATTCTATGTTATTTTAGGTCGTGATAATTTTTATGGAGAAGACTACCATGCCTCCCAGCTTGTCTGGGACAGTTTGGATTTATGCCTGTTTTCCTGCTGTGATTATTAAGATTGCCTCTTTTTACTCTCAAAAATGTCCCAGTTTTGGTGACCCTTTCTGTAAAAGAAATTTCAAAACAATGATAATATGAAAATATGTATGGGAGGGGTTCTTTTGGATTGGATGGTCAGGAGATGTCTCAGTAGGTGACATTTGAGCTGAGAATTAAAGTAATCACACAGCTCTTAAGGGTGAATTTGAATTTGACAGGGGAAAACTATGTAGTCAAACAAAGATGTAGTTCAGATTCAAACAAAGATGTAGTTCAGATTCTAACAAATCTGGTTTTATACCTTAGCCCCAGCACACCCTAGGTTTGGTACTTCGGGCTAGGCTCCCTGTGAGATACTCAATAGTATAGCTTAAGTCTAATAATGTGATGCAGAAATGAACACATTAAATTATATGGGCAAAGACACATATTTATTTATGATATCCTCTCACAACACCATAAGGAAATAATCTATATTTTAAAGCAACTACTGTGCAGTAAACACTGTGTTTGGGTTCAGCTGGATAATTAAGTATTACTGGTTGAGTAGCCCTAATTCAAAAATATGAAATCCAAACTGCTCCCAAATCTGAACCTTTCTGAATGCTCAATGGACACTCAAAGGAAATGCTCAGTGGAGCACTTTGGATTTCAAGTTTTCAGATTAGGAATGCTGAACCAGTATATATTCTGCAAATATTCCAAAATCCAGAAGCATCCAAAAACCAAAACACTGTTGATTCAAGCATTTCAATGATGAGATACTGAACCAGGTTTTCTGTCATTTAGAAGATCCTGATCTACCTGAGATACAACTTGAACACCTGAATCTGTTCAATATACAGGGTTGACTAGTAATTAAATGCTGAACAATATGGGACAGACAACTTGTACTATCAGAGCTCAAAAAGAAAATAAATCAATATACATCACAGAATGAAGCAGGGTTCCAAGGAAAGAAAACAGGATCTGAACAGGTGTTTAATTGATAAAATGCAACATTTCCTACCTGACCATTCAAAAAGCCATGGAAATATTGCTCCAGACAAACAACAGGACCCTCTGTTGGGCTTGGCCGGTAGTTTCTGCAGCAATCTGGATTGTGTGGACAATTTAGCTTTTTAGCAAAACTCCCTGTTCCTACAAATAATCCCACTAATCCTCTCTCTCCCCAGCTGCTTCCTCGCCCTTCCTGCTTGGCTCCCCTCTCATAAGCCTCTTTCTTTCTAATTTTTTCAGGGGAACATATTTTACAGTCTTGTTGCTTCACCTACCTTGCCCATTGTCCTTGCCTAAAACTGTCCTTGACTGAAATAGCAAGAGATAGTTTTCCTCTGCTTTTTGAAATCTTAGCATATGTTGGTTGGTTGCGTTAACTGCTTCATATTTATTTGCTGTACTGGCAGGTTGACACAGGGCAATTGGGAATCATGAAGAAATAGCTCAGCAGAACCACGAGATTCAGCTCTTAACAATCACTTAATAAATGTTGGTTGAATGGATAAATGGCTATTATAGTTATTGAAAACTAATAAAATTAAAGCCAAGTGAGTTTAAAAATTGCAGTCATTTATATAGGTTGGTTTCTATTTATTCCTAATTACCAGGAAGCATATAATGATTAGGTATTTCAATTATCTTTAGTGAAAATTTAATTTGAATAAAACTAACAGAACATCCTATAGATACCAGATCAGTAATAGTGACAAATTTGTTAAATGTGTGCCAGCAACAGAAGTAATTATACAAAGATCCCCATTTTGCAGATGCGATGACCCAGCTTAGAGGGGTCATCTAACTGGTCTTCCCAATTGTGGGGTTAGGAATGAAGCTGGAATTCTGACACAGCTCTATGCTGTGCTGTTGCCTCTCAGAAGGATGACTGGGGGTTGAGCAGAGAGAACAGCTCTCCTGGAACACATTTTCAGAATACAAACTTTTTTCAGTTATAATGTAATATATGTATATTATTGTGATTAAGACTATGATGAAAAGACATTAGAGGAAGCAAAACAAAGCCTAATAGTCCGGATATGAGACAAGTAAAGAAGGGTGTCAAGTGACGAAATGCTTTTTATGATGATATATACAACGATGAAATGCTCCCTTATGCCAAACCTTGGCACAGTCCTTCTATGCCCACCCTGGCCACTCATTCAGTCCTACTCTCAGATTTGTTCTTCCTGAAGTTGGAAAATAATGATTCATTGGCCATCCTCAGCCATTATTATATGTTGATTCACTGCAGGGCTTTATCTGCCCTCCTCTAAAAACATAAAGTGAACATTAGCCCCAAATAAAGAATATCTTGGGACATCCTGATGCCACTGCTATATCTCTATTAGGCAGGAGAAATAGATAACCTTAGGCACAGAGCCATATTTTGCAGGGACTTGCTAAAAACTGATTTGTTGGCAAAACTAGTTTATATTGCATATATATGTATGTGTGTGTGTGTATATACATTGTACATACGTGTGTGTGTATATATTGTACATACACACACACACACACACACACACACCTCAGTGATGACCTGTGTCATGGTCAGTTGGACTTTTCTTCCACAGTTAAGGGAAGTTCCTCAGATCTTATCTTCCCAAGCCCACAAAAATATCCCAAGACTGGAAAAACAGTGTTGGAGAGAAAATAAACTTCGTCCAAGAAAAGCTGTTGATATGGTTTGGATGTTCTGTTCCCTCCAAATCACATGTTGAAATGTGATGCCCAGTGTTGGAGATGGTGCCTGGTGGGAGGTGTTTGGATCATGGGGGTAGATCCCTCATGAATGACTTGGTGCCTTCCCCAGTGTAATGAGTTACTGACAGATCTGATTGTTAAAAAGAATCTGGGACCTCCCCTCATCTAGCTTCCTCTCTTGCCATGTGACACATCTGCTCGACTTTCACTTTCCACCATGATTGTAAGCTTCCTGAGGCCTCACCAGAAGCCAGGCAGATACTGGTGCAATACTTGTACAGCCTGAAGAACCATACGCCAAGTAAATCTTTTGTCTTTATAAATTACCCAGCCTCTGGTATTCCTTTACAGCAATGCAAAACAGAGTAACACAGACGTCAACGTGCCTAACAAACACAAACCACAGCAACATCTCACTGAGTTGTAATAACATCTTCCCATAATAACAAACATCACATTAGTTTCAAATATCATTTAATTTAGCTGATCATAATGACATTCTCTCGGAATACAGAGTCAATCTGTTTGAACGTATAGGTTTGCTTTACTTCTGGAATGTAAAAAAAAATATACAGAGAAATATTTGAGAGGAGTTTTACGGTCAAAGTAAAAGATAAACAATGATAGTGAACGATGTGGTAGAATGATAGGAACCTCTGCATGACCCAGAGATACGATTAGCTTGCTCATGCCACCTACAATATCTTTTGAGGGGAAGCGACATGACCACTGTGACAAATTTTAAATAAAAAGGCCCAGTCAGTGGTTATACCAGCGGTGAGTGAATATAAAATAATCAATACTGCTATGAACATATTTCTCCTGCTTAGAGTAGCTTTCCTGCAGGTTTCTAGGATGGGGTCAGACAATGGAAGCAGTAGCAGAAACTCTGAAAGTAGGAGAAAAATGAGACCAGCATTTTTTTCTTCCCTGAGCTTTCTTCCTATCAGGCCTCTGTGGGTAGGCTATATCCTGTACTCAAGGCCGCCACTCTGGAAGCTTTCTGGACACAGTTTTCCTCTCCAGGCTCTGGAAGTGGTTCCTATCTCTTGCCTCTTCAATAGTTCACTGTTACCAGCTGGAGAATACACATGACTCCTTATTGCTCCAATACAGAGTCACTTTATCACATTCTTTTCTGGAGTGTAAGATCTCGTTCCTGTCAGAAACAGAACTAATACAGATCACAATCAATGTATAATATCCTCTAGTCTTTGTCTTGTATCATGAAACTTAAACATTTCTTTAAGTACTTAAACGATGCACTGATTTGTAAGTGCTGAAATTTCTGGTAAGAAAGCTCTGATTACCTTTAGCAAGAGGGGCAAATGCAGCTTTTCTTTTCTTTTCTTTTTTTTCTTGAGACAGAGTTTCACCCTGTTGCCCAGGCTGGAGTGCAATGGCATGATCTTGGCTCATTGCAACCTCTGCCTCCAGGATTCCAGCGATTCTCCTGCTTCAGCCTCTTGAGTAGCTGGTACTACAGATGCCCGCCACCATGCTCAGCTATTTTTTCATATCTTTAGTAGAGAAGGGGTTTCACCATACTGGTCAGGCTGGCTTGAAACTCCTGACCTGGTGATCTACCTGCCTCGGCCTCCCATAGTGCTGGAATTACAGGTGTGAGCCACCGCACAGGGCCAAATGCAGCTCTTTCTACGAATATGAGCTCTTCCCTTTAAACCATGTGCAACATATTGATTAGTTTAGCCAATCAGTAAACAAGTGAGTTTTAAGAGTTTACCACGTCTAAGACTATGAGATCAGACCACTTACTACTTTAAAGTTATGACAATGATAAAAACAGTCTTCTTTGGGAAAGAAGAGGCTTTAACCCTGCAAGCTTACCTAATATGCTAATTATAGGAAAAAGAACATAATTTGCAATGTAATAAAACATTAACATGCAAATTTCTTTCTGAAATTCAAGACGGCAACCAGTTACCTATATATATAAGTGTTTTGTCTGTTTAATCAGGGATCCTGTAATCAGATTTGGCAGAAATGGCAGATTATAAGAAGATTAAGCAAGACTATGAATTCTCCACAAATGTCCCTTTAATCCTGATTATAAACTTAAACAGGACAAAATAATTATCCTGATAAAGTTTAAAATGTAAACTCTGTTGGGAAAAGTAACAGTGCCATAAATTCATTGGCAGTCAAGTGTAAACATCATTTTTCTTTGCTTTCTTTTTGCTTGAGAATAGATTTCGATGGAAGAAATAGCACAAGAAAACAGTGTAACATGGTGGTATTTTATATGCATTTGAATAATGCAAATTTTACATGATGCTATACAAAATATAATCTTGTTTTATCAGCAAAATTGGAAAGAATTGATTAAAAAGTTGAAAAAAAATCAGGAATAGCATAATGTCAGAGCAGGCAGGCCAAGAGAATATAAACTATTTGACTGCCACATGCCAGGGCCACTTGAACTGGGAAATAGAAAATCCTGTCATTTTATTTTATTTTATTTTATTTTATTTTATTTTATTTTATTTATTTTTTGCCAAGATTCAGCTTGAATTTTGCTCGTGTGTATTTACGTGAGGTCTTTAGGGGCACATCCTTTGTGTGAGATGTGTCTGCCCTATGTGTAAATGTGGCTGGCTGGGGGATGAGAGAATACATAGGGGAGAGAGGTTGGAAATACAATTCTCTGTTCTATCATCTCCAGGGGGGAAGAAGAGAATGGAAAATGGAAGGACACATGGCCAGAAAAAAACTTTAAGTCTCTGATTTTGCTTAGGATCACCTCTTACCTTCTCTTCAGACTTCAAAAATGTAGTATAAAAAAATATTTAAGGCCGGGCATGGTGGCTCATGCCTATAACGCTAGCACTTCGGAAGGCCGAGGTGGGTGGATCACCTGAGGTCAGGAGTTCAAGACCAGCCTGGCCAACATGGCAAAACCTTGTCTCTACTAAAAATACAAAAATTAGCAGGGCTTGGTGGTGAGTGCCTGTAATCCCAGCTACTCGGGAGGCTGAGGCAGACAGAATTGCTTAAAACCTGGTAGGCGGAGGTTACAGTGAGCTGAGATCGCACCACTGCACTCCAGCCTAGGCAATAGAGCGAAATTCCGTCTCAAAAAAAAAAAGTAAGTATTTATATGTCTAGCCTGTGGTGACTTGTCCCACAATACTTCAATGATGTCAAGTTTAAGGCTGGAAACCACTCAATGAAAACTTGTGAAACATATGTCAAATGTGCACCATCTCTCTCTCTCATCCTTTGATCTAAAGCTCTCTACTTGATGGAATGACGAATTCTTACCTCCTGCTTTTAATAATTTCACAAAATTTGAAATACTTTAACCCAGTAGTTAAACAGCAATTCAGTGTTTCACAGAATTTTGGGGTTTAATTTGCTTTTGCTTCCCTTAGGTGGAGAATTGAACTTGGACATGCCTATAACTTTCAGGCCTGAAGCCTGAAACAGAGCTCCAGGCAATAACCACCACACACATATATTTGGGGAATTCTTGTTAATAGAAAAATGTGTTCAGGTCTTGACTTTTCAAGCAAACAACGTACAGAATATTGAAAAATGTCAAAACAACCTTCAAATAAGTACCCTAAAACATGACAATACTAAATTTTGCACGTAAAGAAGAAACAGTTCAAAAACATGATATCTGCAATAACATTCATCCTTCTCAATGGGGTGGCATTCATATGATAGGGTGTTGTATGGGTTCCTATGATACACAAATCATTCATATGATAGGGTGTTGTATGGGTTCCTATGATACACAAATTGCCCACTGATAGAAGCGTCATATTCTTGGAGCAATCCTAAGACCTATCTCCATTTATTTAGGTGTACAAGAATATATTGGGTAGCATGAGCCCCATCTAGAATTGAATGTAATATGGTACATCAAGAGGCAGGTCTCAAACTGAGAAGAAAACAGGATACTTGATCCTACAATGAACTGAGGTCATTAACTTGTAATATTTGCATATGGATTTCTGTGATTTACTATACATAACAAATAAATTTTTTAAATGCTTGTGTTTTTATGATTAATACAGACATTACATATGTTTGTAAAATACACTCTTTGAGAAGTGATTTGCCATGATAAAAAATATGTAGGAAGTTTCAGGGAAAATAGATGTATCTTATTTTAGCTGGACAAATCTTTACCTTTGAATCTGTACTCTTTAAAAAAATTATTTTAGAAATCAAATTAAATTTTTAATTTGTAAGCAATCCTAGGCATTGCCAAAACTTACATGAAAAGCTCTCACTAAAGGAAACTGCTTTTCTCTAACTTGTGATAACACTAATAAGACAAATTGAAGGAAAGTTTGTATCCACAAAAGTTTCTTTGCACTTCCAATGTTCTATGTTTATACAAATGGCCCATTTTGGCATCAAATGAGAAGCAGCTGTCAAAAATAAAATTATATATTTCAGAATTAACCTGTTTTCAAATGTAAAACAAAATCACTATTTCCTCAGATAACATGATTGACCAAAAAAATAAAAATAAAGGGATTGTTGGTAAAAAGAAAAAAATCACCCAAGACATGTTCGTGCTGTTTTAAATTTTTGATAACTACAAAGATGCATGCTGATTGCTCAGGATACGATTAGCAGCTGCCTGCATATCCAACTTTAAAGGAAATTTTTTAAGCTAGTTCAACTCTGTTTCCTACTTCTTCATTAATTACTTAGCTAAAGGACTTGAAAATGTCCTAATGAATTTTACATTAGACTCTGCAATATCAATGGTGTATATTACCACAGCATCTAGCAAATGCATAAATTGACTTTTCCAAGTAGCATTTTGAGGAGTTGTAAAGATTCTGGCTGGATATCACAAAAGTTAGTATTAGAGACTGAGCCGAAAAGAATTTTTACAAGAAACAGGTTGCTGTAATCACATTTCTCAGGTCATAAATCTATGTTACTACTTTATGATAATCTGTCGGTCCTTGTTCTCAAAGTTCAAAGATGCTGTGCTTCTTTTTGTTTCTCCTGTGGTTCAAAAAGAAAGCAATCCCACTTAAAGTGATTTCTAAATATGCATTGAATAAAGCTTAAAATATTGCTGCTATACTAGCTTTCCATAATTTCCATATAATAAAGTACCATCCAGTGATAAAGTACCAACCACAGTAATTTGGATTTAATACCTATGGTTTACAGCTTCACAACCACTTACCATTTTTGAAAATTCTTTGAAATCAAAAGTTTAAGAAAACTATTCAACAAACAGAATGAGCTAGACAGGCAGAAAACTGCACCTAAATCCAGTTAGAAACAGATAGAACCTTAGGACTGCCCTATCAGAGAGGAAAGGACAGACAACCATGGAAACCTCATGGAAAGCTTTCTTTTATAAAATATTTCTCTAGTTTCATGGCAAGGTGAAAGATCACCTCTTGCTCATTTTCAAATGTGCCATGATACCATAAATGGTACATCATCCTTACTTGAATGTTGAAAGCGAATATGCCGGTAACGTCAAAGTCATAGTGATGGGACTAAACATTTGTAATCTAAAGGTGAAGACCGCATGAGAACCACCACAGAGCTCCGAGCTGGCAAAAGTCAGATACAGACTCTCAACGATTATTCCTTAAAGAATATCCAAAGTCACCACAATTCACATTACCTAAAGATTAAAATGCGGATATTAACAGGAAATTAACATTAGGATATTAAAAATCCTCTTAATATCTATTAATATTTAATGAGGCTCTCTAAAATCATTTGATTGTCAGTTATTCTCTTAAAATGGTTTTCCCTTATTACACTAACATAATTGCATATGCAGTTTTGTTAATTATCGTGAAGACTTTACTTTCTTAGGTAAAATGTTGCTCAAATTCATCTCTCAGCTTTATATCAGCACATCACCTCTTGCTCATTGTCAAATGTGACATGATATCATAAATGGCACATCATCCTGACATCATCCTTACTTATTTACAGTGTGTGAGTTTCTTTACTCTTTTTTTTCTCTTCATTTAAAGAAGACAAATACAGGTCAGTATTTGAAAAATAAAGCTCACAACAGTTCTTTACGACCAGAATCAAAGTATGGTGTTCTATTAACCAAGATTTGTCTCTCAGAAGTTTGATGGTCCGTTAAAAATATATATATTATCAGTGTCAAGTAATTTTGGTCCCACCTGTCACTAACTTAATGACGGCATTGCCTAGGAATTTCATGGGCAACAAAACTGTTGGTTTAGCCTCATAATTTTGGAACATTTTAAAAATACTTTCTTGCTATCAACACTTAAGATTTAAATAGAGTTTCTATTTCAATCGTGCAAATTTTTAAACACTGAAATCCACTGCAATGAAACAAATATCAAACCTCGCATGGACATTTTACTCTACAGCTGTTTTCATATTTTGCTCACAATTTGCAAGGAACTCAGAGATCCAAAAGAAATATCTTAACTCTTTCACGGCCAAGCCCTATGATCAAACACACTGGAAATAATCTGTGGATTATAATAATCAAAGAGTTCTAGAGAATTTCTAAATATCTGCAGGAAGAAAATCTGTGTGCTTTTCCAGTAAACTGCAGCAAGCAGGAAAGAAGAGAAAAACCCCTTGCACGATCATGTATTTAAAAAAAAAAAAAATCTTTCTACTCTGCAGATACTGTTTCCTGAAATTTACCAACAACACTGTCTTGAAGACATAAAAAAAAATACATCCACAGAATTCAGTTTTACCCCTAAAAGAGCTGCACTGCACACATTTTTAGAAACATAAATCTCAGCAAATACAGTTGCATTTTATTGACAACATTAAAAATAATCACAACAAAGAAATAGTGAGTCTTTCCTATTCCATTTCAACTTCATTACCATGCTCTACTAGCCTCTATTAAAAAAAAAAAAAAAAGTCATTACCTGTATGAAGAGAACCTGTTAATAGTCTGAGAAGGTACTGGGCACATTTCAACATTTCCCGTTTACACCGCTTTCTACAGCCACTCATCTTAAGCAACAAGGTATTCCTCTGAGGAGAGCCAGAAGTCTTTGCCAATAATAATAATAAAAAAAAGACAGTCTCTGAGGAGAAACTTCTGTCTCAGTTTATGCACAGGCTGCCTTACAACTCCTGTGGAATTAGCTGTTAGCGCCTCAATCAGAAATTCCTTTAAAATGCTAGAGAAGCCAGATACAGCTACAACAGTAACAGGGAGGTGAGAAAACACAGCTTCTCAGTGTGGTGACCAAGTTCTTCTGTGGCAACAGATAGGCTGCCGGTTCACACTTGTAGTATCCCAGCTCTGGTTCGGCTCGGCATCCCCTCTCCAGAAGCAGTTGCAACCTCACAGACCATTCAGAGGGAGGCGGGGCCTGTGATGCCAGCTCATCAGTGAATCAGCATGTAAGCAGGTGAGAAGACAGATGACAGGTCACTGGGTCTGAAACCCTTCGGATACCAATAAAGGGAATGTGTGAGTGCACTCCAGCCTGCTGGGGAGGAATCTCAGGGCCCGAGGCTGTACAAAATGAATGATTCCCAAAAAAAAGGAGGTGGGGAGAGGGAAGTATGCTGCTCAAGGTCAGACATCAGACAACTCCCTGACACGGTGTTAATCAGATGCAGGAAGGCTACATGGGGGAAAGGCTCATGTGAGAAGCTGACCCTGATTCTAAACAGACTTGACGATTTACCACCACCTAGGGACAATGCTATTTTGTCAGGGATAAATGTATTCTTCATGGGCTTAGAGGTAGAAAATAAGCTGTTTCTTAAAACTGGCTACATTTTCTGCACAGCGCACGGGCTCAGGTATTTGGAAATTAGGATATATAATTGTCTCCTTTAAAACACAGTAGCCTAGAAACCACAAATCTTAAGCCCTCTACATTGCCTCCAGGCAACAGAGCTCCAAAACTAATTTGCTGTCTTGTCCTAAGAGAAAGAAGTGCCTCAGTTTCTTCATATTTCAACAAGGCTAATACAACCATCTCCCTACCAATCAACTTTTTAAAAGTTAATAGCCAGAACAATGGCAAGGATTTGCAATTTTCACAAAGTACTTTCCCTTTAAGACACTGGGAAAGAGGCAGTTGCTGTGGAAGCCAGAAAACTACAGGCTTGCCTTCTCTGAAAAAGCGGTTTTCCTGAATTCTTAAGTGCCTTAGGCAGTTTTTAGGATTTGTCTACACTCTTAATTTATACGCCAAGAGTTTTTTGTTTATTTTTGTTTGTTCTGTATAAACATAAATATTGTATCTGTGAGATTTAGCACAGATGGGGCCATATTTTAAATCCGAGACAGGTCTTTTGGCTTCTTATTCTGACAGCTGCAATAATTCTAGTTGAAACTGATAATTCCCAACAATACTACATAAGAAATGATGTTCTTCTACACTAAAGAAAGAAGCACTCCTGGACTCACAGACTGAAACACATCGAACAGAAACTCATTCTCTTCTAGAACTCTTCCCCATTCCCACCAGTCTCAGGGGTCTAACCAGGCTAACCATTTAAATGGAATAACAACGCATGCTTTCTAGGAATTTTCAGAACTTTAATTGAAAGTATTTAAGATATAAATAGACTCATACACAAAGATCAGCAACATGCTTTTTGAAGTTCTTTCTCCTACGCATTTATCATGAGTGATGGCATCCCTAAGTTTGAAACAGGCGGGAGAAATACACAATCGTAGTTCAACAGTTGGTTTAATCAGTTGAACACTCCATTACCTTATCTCCAAAAGTGGGAATAGAATGCATATTTTATTTACTTGTTGGAGAGTAAAATAAGATGGGAATGGACAACGTTAAGCACAATACTTTTATTCATAGATCTAGCAATTATATACTGAGAACCTATTATGTTCTAGACATGGTTCTATGTGCTGGGAACACAGTGGTAACTGAGAAAGGCAAAGCCTCTGTTCTCATGCAGCTTACACCTCAACAAAGAAAACATCAAGTTACCAAATAATAAGAACATATCCCACATGAGTTAGTGTTGTTGAACCAGGAGAAAACATTAAAACCAGCTGGCAGAATAGAAAGTGAGTAGGTTGAGAGGTCAGGAAAGAGATCTCTAAGAAAAGAAGTTAAGCAGGAGTTTACATTACAAGAAGGAACTGACCGTGAGATGTTTAGGGTAAAGGGCACCTTGGGTGGAGGAAACAGCTTGTGCAAATACCCCAAGCTGGGAATGAGCTTGGCATCCTTAAGGAACAGAAAGAAGGGTGTGGCTGCTGCAACATGCTGAGCCAGGAGAGACTTCGGGGAGACATTTTCATGGATGAAGTCGGGAGCTACAGTAGGCAGTATGTGAAGCCTTATAGCTGGGGTAAGGGATTCAGATTTCAGGCTTTTTGCCAGAAAGCCACTCTAGGGAATATGGGACTTGTGTGATCTTCCTGCTATGTAAAGGATGAACTGCTAGGGAGCAAGGGAGTAAAAGGAACACATGAGAGGGGGCGTCACAGCGGTCCAGGTGAGAAACAATGGTGGCATAGCCTGGAGTGGAAATACAGGTAGTCAGTTTCTGGATATAATTGAAAACAGAATCAGTATAGTTTGGTACACTGAATAGGGACATGAGGGAAAGAAAAAATTAAGGATGAATTAGTTTGGGACATGAATAACTGAATGGGTAAATTTAATGAGTTGATGACATAGAAATGCTATGGGATTGCTGGATCGTATGGTAATTCTGAGTTTTTTGAGATCCTCCATACTGTATTCTAAAATAGCTGTACTATTATAATTTACATTCCCAATAACAGTATACCCAGGTTCCCTTTTCTCTGCGCCCTTAGGATACTTGTTATCTTTTGTCTTTTGTCTAATAGCCATTCTAACAGATGTGCAGTGATAGATCATTGTGATTTTAATTTGCATTTCACTGATGATTAGGGATGTTGACTGTTTTTTCAGGAACCTACGAGTCATTTGTATGTCATCTTTTGAGAAATGCCTGTTCAGGTGCTTTGCCCCTTTTTTAAATCGAGTTATTTGTTTTCTTGCTATTGAGCTATTTGAGTTTCTTACATATTTTGGATATTACCCCTTATCAGATGTATGGTTTGCAAATATTTTCTCCCAATTGTGGGTTATCTTTTCACTGTGTTTTTGTTGTTGTTTTTGATTTTTGCTGTGCAGAAGCTTTTTAGTTTGCTGCAATTTCATTTCTCTATTTTTGCTTTCGTTGCCTGTGCTTTTGGGGTCCTTTATGAGAAAGCATTGTCCATACCAATGTCCTGAAGCTTTTTCTCTATATTTCAGTAGTACCACAGTTCCAGGTTTTACATTTAAGTATTTAACCTATTTTGAGTTAATATTTTTGTAGATGATGTGAGATAAAGGTCCAGTTTCGTTCTACATATGGTTATCCAGTTTTCCCAACACCTTTTATTGAAGACGCTGTCCTTTCCCCATGGTGTGTTCTTGGCACCTTTGTCAAAACTACTTCTGGGGATATATATAAAAAATTGAAATTAGTATGTCAAAAAGATATCTGCATTTCCATGTTCATTTCATCATGATTCATAATAGCCAAGATATGGAAGCAATCTAAGTGTTCATCAACAAATGAATAAAAAAATGTGGTATATATACACATTGGAATAATACCTAGCCTTATACAAATTAGGAAATTCTGTCATTTGTGGTAATAGGGAAGAACCTCAAGGATGTTATGCTAAGTTAAATAAGCCAGGCACAGAACGACGAGTATTGTATGATCTCACTTATATGTGGAATCTAGAAAAGGTGAACTCATAAGAACAAAGAGTTCAATGGTATTTACCAGAGGATGAGAGGGAAGGGCTGATGGACAAAGGAAGAATGTTGGTCAAAGGGTACAAAGTTTCAGCTAAACAGGAGGAATAAATTTTATTGATCAATTGTACAATGCAATGACCATAGCTGCTAATAATGTATATTTCAAAATTGTGAAGAGTAGATTTTAACCATTCTCACCACAGAAAGATAAGTAGGTGAGGTAATCAAATTGTTAATCATCTTGATTTAATCTTTCTGCAATAACCACATATATCAAAACATCATATTGTACCCTATAAATATATGCCAAGTATTATTTGCCAATTAAAACCTTAAAAATATAAATAAATACAAATTAATACTGTGTGTAGTCTTCTAGAGTTAAGAGAATCGACAGATCTGCTTTAGATATATTAGAATTTAGATATCTATAATGTATTCAAAAATTAAGATGGATGTTTCAAGTCATTTAAAAATACATTTTTGTTGTTGTTCTGTTTTTTTGAGATGGAGTCTCACCCTGTCACCCCAGCTGAGTATAGTGGCATGATCTTGGCTCACTGCAACCTCTACCTCCTAGGTTCAAGCGATTCTCCTGCCTCAGCCTCCTGAGTAGCTGAGATTACAGGTGCCCGCCACCACGCCTGGCTAATTTTTATATTTTTAGTAGATATGGGGTTTCACCATGTTGGGCAGGCTGGTCTCAAACTCAGGTGATCCACCTGCCACGGCCTCCTAAAATGCTGGGATTACAGGAGTGAGTCACCACGCCCGGCCTACTAAAAATACTTTTTAAAATGAGAGATAAAACCAGAAAACCTACAAATGTCAAAAGGATAATAGATATGTTGGTCAATGCAGGCTGCTACAGCAAAACACCATAGTCTGTGGGGCTAAAACAACAGACAATTTCTCACAATTCTGGAGACTGAGAAGTCCAAGATCGAGGTGCCCGAATATTCAGGTTTTGGTGACAGCCGTCTTTCTAGCTTGTAGAGTGCTGTCTTCTCTCTGCATCCTCACACGGAGGAGAAAGAGAGAGATGCAGTATCTTCCTCCTCTTATAAGGACACGAATTCTATTGTGAGCACACTACCCTCCTGACCTTATCAAAACCTAATGACTTCCAAATGTCGCACCTCCAAATACAATGACATTGGGAGGTTAGGACTTTACATATAAATTTGTGAGCAGGAAAAACAAATATTCATTCTGTAAACAACCCTACAACATATTTTTTTGTGAATTAGATGAAATGGAACAATTCCTTAAAATATGCAAACTAAAATAATTCAGCAAAGATTAAATAGATAATTTGAATAGCTTTATACCTGTTAAGTAACTTTAATTTACAATTTTATACAATTTTCCATTAAAACCTTCAGACAACGTGGTTTCACTGGAGAATTCTACCAAACATGTAAAAAAGAATTAACACTTATTTTTCACAATCTCTTCCAGAAAATAGACAGGAGTTAATACTGCATAATTCATTTTATGAATACAGTATTGGCATGACACAAAAACTACAGAAAGACAATATCACAAAAAAGTAAAGTACAGACAAATATTTCTTACAAGTATGAACTCCAAAATCCTTAACAAAAAATTATCAAAGATAAATTAGCAATACACAAAAAGAAATACGTATTATAACCAGGTAGAGTTCATTCTGGGGATGGCAAGTCTGGTTCAATATTTAAAAAATCAAAGTAGTACATCATATTATCAGGTAAAAAAAAAAAAGAATCATGTGATTATATTCATTGATGCAAAAAAAAGGCATATGACAAAATTCAAAACTCATTCATGATTAAACTGCTTCACTTTGATAAAGAACATCTACAAAAACCTACTAATAACATTATGATTAATGGTGAAAGGCTGAGTGCTTTCACCCAAAGATAAGGATCAAGACAAAAAAGTGCTTCGATCAATGTTATTCAACATAGTGTTGGAAGTACTAGCCAGTACAATGAGGTAAGAAAAGAAACTTAAAGGCATACAGATTGTAAATAAATAAACAAAATCTTTCCATTTGCTGATAAGATGATTTTCTACATACAAAACCCAAGGAATCTATACAAATTAAAATTTCTAGTATAAATTAGTGTCTTCACGAATGTCATAGGATACTAGCTAAATATTCAATTATGCTACTTGAAAAAATCTGTTGTACTAGCAATGAACATACGGGCACTAAAATTTAAAACACAATATCATTTACAACGACTCAAAAAATGAAATACTTTGGTGTGTGTCAAACAAAACATATACATGACTTGTGTGCTAACAATTACGAAATCTCTGATAAAATATAAAAAGATGCTTTAAATACTAAATATAAATATAAATTATAATAAAATAAAATATAAAAAGATGCTCTAAATACTAAAGATGTCAGTTCTTTACTGCAACTGCAAGCCAAATTACCACAAGACTTCTAATATAGACAAGGTTTTTCAAAAATGTGTATAGACGTACAAAGGAACTAGAACAGCCAGCACAATTTTGAAAAGTAAGTCTTGAAATCAGGTAGAGCAATTTTAAGACTTACATGGCTGCAGTTCTCAAGTTTGTGAGGTATGGTTAGAACAACAGATGAGCACATGGTTCACTGGTACAGAGCAGAAAACGCAGAAATAGAGCTACACAATTATGCACACCTAATTTTGACAAAGATGCAAGAGCAGCTATTCAAGAGAGGAAAGGCAGCCTTTCAACAGTGATGCTGGATCAAATGGACATCCATAGGCAAGAACCCAACCTTGGTGAAGATCTCACACCTTGTATAAATATTAGCTCAAAATACATCACAGGCTTAAATGTAAAATGTAAAACAGTTAAAGTTTTAGAAAAAAGAAAAGAAGAAAATCTTCAGAATCTAGGGCTAGGCAGAGTCCTCAGCAATGTTCATTGCTAGTAAAACAGATTTTTCAAGTAGTATATAATCCAAAAACATGAGCCATAAAAGGAGAAATTAATAAATTAGATGGCATCAAAGTTCAATACTTTCACTCATCAGAGACCCTGTCAAGACAATGAAAAGACAACATACAGAGTGAAAGTGAAATATCTGCAAACCACTTATCTGACAAAGGATTTGTATCCAGAATATATAAAAACTTTGAATATTCAACAATAGAGAAGCACACAATCCAATCAGAACATGAGCAAAAAACATGGAGAGTCATTTCATCAAAAAGGTAAAACAGATGGCAAGTAAGCACATGAAAAGATATTTAACAGCATTAGTAATTATTGAAATGCAGACTAAAACTACAATGAGTTATTACTACGTATCTATTAGAATGGCTAAAATAAAAGGAAAAATAGTGTCAAGATCAAATGTTGGCAAGAAAACACAGAAAAACTGGATCACTCATACATTGACAGTGAAAATGTAAAACGTTACAGTCGCTCTGGAAAACAGTCTGGTGGTGTCTTAAAATTCTGAACATACATCAGCTACAAAACCCAGCAATTGTACTCCTGAGCATTTATCCCAGAGAAATAAAAATTTGTTTTCACACAAAAACCCGTACACGGATGCTTAGAGCATTTTGACTTGTCATGGTCTTAACCTGGAAACAACCTAGATGCCCTTTAATGGGTGGTCAAAGAAATTGTATATGTCCAAACCATGTGACACTACACAGCAATAAAACGGAATGAACTAGTGATAGACACACTTTAGATGGATCTCAAGGGAATTACACGGAGTGAAAATGCCTATCTCAAAAGATTACATACCACATGATTCCATTCATACAACATTCTCAAAATGACAGAATTACAAAAGTGGAGAACAGATTAGTGGGTACCAAGGATTAAGCAAAGGGTAGGGGGCAGAAGGAAGTGGATTCGCTATAAAAGCGCAACATGGCAGATCCCTGTGGTGATGGAAGTCTTCTGTATCCTTATTGTATCAGTGTTGATATCTGAGTTGTGATATTTTATTATAGTTTTGTAAGACGTTGCCATTGCAGAAAACTGAGTAGTAAATTGTACACTGCATCTCTCTGTATTATTTGCTTATAATTCCACGCTAATCTATAATTATCCCCAAATAAAAATTTAATGAAAAATGTAATAAATAAAAAATTGTAAAAATACCTTTTGAGCCCCTTCTATGTGCTACTGTTTTAGGTGCTGAATATCCATGAGTGAATCCAATGGACAAAATTGGTGTCTCATGGAACTTATAATGGGAAACGGGGAAAGAAACGACAGAATAGGCAAAGGGACACTGAGCATGCTGAATGGAGGGAAGGGATGGCAGGGCATGTAAAGCAAGGTGATAACAAAAGTCCTCATGAGAAAGTGGGGATGTTTGAGTAAAATTTGAAGGTGGTGTATAAGAGAACCATGTAGATACCTGGAAAGTGCACATAGGTGCTTTCTCCGTATATGTAACTTTCTGTAGACCCTGGACAGTCACCTAATATTCTACAAATCAATCTGTTTGAGAAACCTTCTCAAAATCAGCCCTCTGTAGAAGGTTTATTTTTCACATTGAAGCCTAGACCACCAGCATGATCAATATTTTCTCTAGGGAAAGCAATTACTAATCACCAATTGTGTTGGATGTGTGCAAGGATCCCACTGCCTGTATCTATGTATTGTTGGAGACTGTGCAGGGAAAATAATATTGTTTAATGCCATCCTCGGGAAAACACAAAACATAATTAGGAAGAGAACTATACAAATATCACAGAGTATTAGAAGACAAAAATATTCTTTTAATGATCAGATAATTTGGATTAGATATAACTACCACTAGCAGCAATATCAAGAATCAAGAGTTGCATGTTCAATAATAACAGATGTCTTTAATATTTCAGAGATGTTTGAGCAAAGCCACTGTCATTTACAAAGAAATATAAGTGAACAGCTCATAAGGGCTTAAAGGTTTTCTAGATAAAACCAGTTTTGGCACATGGTAAGGGGACTACTAAAATTCCTAACAGTAAAGTTACAGAAAAATTTAGTTTAAATGCAAACCGGCTCATCATGTGATAAGAACAAAAGGTTCCTTGAAGAGTGATGATTCCACAAGCAACTACTGGCCACGTGAAATAAGTTACAGAAGGACATAGAAGTGTAGGCTCATTTCAAGATATATTTCTCCTAATTGCATTTTGGAGGAAATGTTTTTCAGAGCAGCTCTTTTAGAGAAGGCCAAAGTCCAAATATATGAAATCTTAAATGCACTTAGATGATCCTCATTGCTCCTTAGAATGGAAAAATAAATGTGACTGATTGATTAAGGGAAGAAGGTTGGCTTCCCTTCAAGGAATGAGGAGTGTAGTGATTCCCAAGAAGACTCTTTTCACAATGGAGTTTTCTCGCAAAGACTGCTCCTCTCAAAACATCTTGGTGTATTCTGTGTATCTCAGTGGGAATAGACATTGTTATGCCTTTCAAATTGTCACAAGTTGCAAAATTAAACATGTGCAGCATAAAAATAGCACACCGTGGGGCTACAAAGAGAAGCAGAACAGAGCCTAGCGGCAAAGTCACAGGTTTTGAAAGTGGGTCTTGATAAAATATGAGACTGGCCACTGTCCATTAGAGAGGAACTCCCCAATGCCCGGTCCCTTATTGTTCCAGAAGCTGTTCCCCTACTTCAATGAGTAAAGAGTCTGCCACGACACTACCAACGTTTGCATCAACTTTGGTGATAGTTCTATGAATACGAAGCAAGTCAAAATCAACCCTACTGGCATGAGAAGTCCTCCTTTAGTGTGGTTAGGTCTAAATTGACCACAAACCATACGATAAAGATTTTAGGTAATGCCTAAATAATGCCGCTGTTGAGGCTTTCTGCCATAGTCTAATGTCACACAATGAAGACTAAACCATTGAAAGATATGAGGATTCTGTATCACCTTGGGATTGAGTGTGACAATGTGAACGAATATTTACATGTAAATAGATTCACAGAAGTATCTACTAAATACAGATTATGAGCTTTAAAAAGTAAAACAAAACATCCTGGAGGGCCGAAGAAGTGAATTTTTTTCTAGAAGATGAGATTGAACAATTCTTTGTTTGGCTATGTTTTTAAGGAGAGCCACTGTTTGTTATTCATGAGTGTTCAGAAAAGTGTTTATGACATACTTGTAGATTTTGGACAAATAGTCCATTGGAAATGTGCACCAGGTAGAGCTGAGGCTCCATTGATGAGACCCCACCCACGTAAAACTCTGTCTGAAGTCCTCATTATTGTTGTGACAGGAGATGGAAGCAGATGTGTTTAGCTGAGGGAGAGCCCTGAGTGTCAGAGACAGATGCTTACATCACACTTAAATGAAAATAAAAATATATTGGAGAATCCTGTCCAATGGAGACACGACTGGCATCATGGGCTCGGAATTTGGTTTCTGCGTCAGCATCCAGGACTTCAAAAAAGGAAAGGTTGAGGGGTCAGTAGGGTTAGGGGAGCTGAGTTTCCAGTAATAGAGTTAGTTATACCTAGATGATAAGAAAAAAGGATGAGACATGTCATCAAGTCCAATATTCCATAAAATTAGGCTGACATTATCCTGAAACACACACATACACACACACACACACGGATAATGTCAGCTAATATATATATATATATATACAAAATCAACTTATGAGAAATTATCTTTTTCCCACTCTTTGGTGGACCATTTAGAATAAGGAACTGGGGTTCTAATTTCACACTGGAACATAATATCAAATTGTTTACCTTCACTCAGATGCATGTTCTCAGCTATTAGACCGTCATGCAGTCTCCTGCCTGACAAAACACATGTAGTTACAGGAAGTATTAAAATAGTATCCTACAAGTATATAACCATTTTAAAGTGTTAGTATATCAACTTTTTTTCTTTATTGAGATCCCTGGAGCTTATCCACTTAATTGTATTTACACTCCTACCCATTTTTTCTCAAAGTACAACGTTTGGCCTATTTGCATCAGAACCACCTGGAAGGCCTGTTTAAAACGCAGAATTCTTGGGCCCCGCCTCCAATATATAGACAGAATTTCTGAGTATGGGGTGAAGAGTCTTACAAGTCTGATATCTCCCGAGTTCTCAAAACACAGACTTTTGATAATCAAGGCGACATAAGCCAAATACCACCTTGGAATGAGAAGTCAAAGAAAAGCCAAAAAGCAAGCTGAAGATGACAAAATTATGGCTCTATAAAGTCCCAATAACCCACGAGACATTTCTGCCTAAAGCCACCTGCAGACCACTGAGCGGCTGGGATGTGGTCTTGGTAATGCATTCCCAGCCTTCCATTTCAAAACAAATCACAAGTGAGTCAAGGAAGCCTCATTTTCAGTTATATCAAAGGCAATCAATAGGCAGCTTTAAAACAATGAGGTTGCTCATTTGGCTCGAACAGAAGTCATCAACCGCAAGCAATCCTGTGGTGTCCATTGGAACCTAATGGACTCACACAGATTTGGTAAACTTTTTACAATATTTTATGTTGCCTTTTTACAATATTTTATAGATTAGCAAGTTACCTAATATTTAAAAACAATTATGCCACATAGGTGATTTAAACTTTCAAATTCAGCATGCTATTTTCTCCCCTTCCTTTATTAATTTTTCCGCAGATTAGTATTTGTTAAATTATGTTACATATACTACTAGACTAATATAAATATGGGTAAGCTGAACCCTAACAAAAAATATTTGTGTATATTTTTTAAGGCAGAGGCACAAAACTTTCTGTCTCATTCTCTTGGGAGGTGAGATCCCCCAAAAAACAATTGTGAGTCTGGGGTAACTAAGTGAAGGACAACAGCATAATAAAAAAAGAATTAAAAAGAACAATAAATGTGCTGAACTACCCTTAACGCCCACCCAACATATACAGGTGATGAGTTGACTCAGTATATATTTATTGAGTTTCTACTTATCAGGTAGAGGTTGAGAGCAGAGTTTCAGATGATGTTAAGATACAAACTGAGTATTTGGAAATGATTATTTACCATTCAGAAGAAAGGTCAATGTTGAAGGTCACATGTTGATATCATTCCTGAAGACATAGCAATTAAAACTGAATATGGATAGAATACCTGAAGGAGACAGAGGTGCCCTACAGGCTGTTGTCACATTGTCTTCATTATAAATGGCACTGCCCTATTTTTCACTTGAAATTGAACTGTCTTACACTATTTCTTTGTCATAAACAGATACTAGTTTTAAGAAAGAGAAGGTGCAAATAAAATTTTTTAAAAAGTTAAGATCATTAACAAAAAACAGTCTAAATATTATTTTAAAATAAGGGTGGTATCAAAACAGAAGTATTCTTGATTTGCTCAGTAAAAAAGATTTTGTTACTTATGTAAACTCCTAGAAACAGTAGAAGCAATGGTATTAGAGAATCGCAGAAACATACATACTCAGTGATGTCTTGTCTACACCAGGTTACAATTCTCTTTAGTGTGAGTAATCCCTTTTTGGGCTAAAATGTCCAGTGATGCTTTTATAACTACACTAATGCCGTAGGCCAAATGCCAAAAGAGAAGCACATATCCTAGTCCAACAGCTAATAATTACTGACATCATATAATGACAACCACCAGAGCTGCCAGCACATGGAACCTTTAGATTAAATTGGATAGGAGGGCACACATTGGCATGCTGTGCTGGAAAACGTAGCAATAGAACAAGACATAACTGCTGTCATTCTTCCCAAATTATATATTCTTGTTTTGACTTACATAAGGCAAAATATTAGATTATATGGAAGATAATACCTCTTTAGTACTTCATCCTACACATCTAAATTCAATTTCGACTAGGTAAAGGCAGAGCTTGGCTCAGAAATCCTCTGTGCCTTCTGAATGTCCTTGAGTGTGTCCTAAGGATTCATTTCCCAACAGCAGTCTGAGGACGATCACACTCACACACTCCCCTGGAACTTGCTGCCATACCCCCTTCTCATCAGAGAAGCATGATTAAATATTCAGGACCCTGCCATCGTGGTGCATAGCAAAGTAATGCAGGGCTCTGACCTCCTCCAGGAAAATCACTCAGGGAACAAATGCATGACAACAGGTGGTACTAACTGTGTACTGTAACCGAAAACCACCTAATGCAGTTTTCATGTTACACACTCTCCAATACTCACTGCAGAAGATGTTGTACTAAAAGCTTTTTTAAATGCATGCTGCAAATTCACATGCAGATCCAGCCACAGCTGACCTTCGGCTCCATGTAGCCAGCATGTGCCTGGAGGGGGAGGCAGTGGAATGAGCCCTGGACTGAGTCAGACTTGTGTCTGGCTCTCTCAAGGACTAAGGTTGGGCAAGCTGCTTCAGGTTTCAATCTCCTGATATGTAAAATGAAGGTATCATTTAAATAACATCTGTTATATGTTCCAATTCAAAAAAATCTAGAGATAGACTTCTAAATAGCATTAAAATCGCCAAAGAATGCCCTATAATGTGGATCCACTTCTGTTTACTCACCCTTACCCCTATTGATAAACTTTTAGGATGTTTTCAGTTGTACTGCTATTTCAAACAATACTGCAACAAACAGTCCTGTACACATATCCTCACAATACAAAGCTTTATTTTTTTCTACAGGTTAATATCATTAACTTAGAGGCATGCCTACTACCCATGGTTAAGTAAAAAAGCAAATTAAGAAGATACGTACATGCGATATGTATGATCCTATGTTTATGAAATAAAGCTACATTCTCTATAGGGGTATATTTCATTTGTATAAGATTTCAGCCTAAAGGAAGAGAAGAGATGCTATAAGAAAAAGGAAACAGGTTGGATGCCGTGGCTCATGCCTGTCATCCCAGCTCTTTGGGAGGCTCAGGTGGGCAGATCATGAGGTCAAGAGATTGAGACCATCCGGGTCAACATGGTGAAACCCCGTCTCTACTAAAAATACAAAAATTAGTTGGGCGTGGTGACACGTACCTGTAGTCCCAGCAACTCATGAGGCTGAGGCAGGAGAACTGCTTGAACCGGGAGGTGGAGGTTGCAGTGAACTGCAGTGAGCTGAGATCTCGCCACTGCACTCCAGCCTGGTAACAGCGTGAGACTCTGTCTCAAACAAAGCAAAACAAAACAAAACAAAACAAAAAAGGAAAAGGAAACGGCAGCAAAATGGAAGTTCCCACAATATAGTGTTAATATTTAGAATATAAAACTAAAATGTATAAAAATATAAAATATTTTCATATACTGCTTTGAAAAAGAAATATAGATTAATAAAAAACTGATTTCATTAAGAGAGAAAATATATAGGCAAATTTTAATTGGGTTCCTTCTGTTATTGTTTTTCATATTGTTTTTGCAGAAAAGTAACATACAAAAAGAGAAGTAATGAACCTGTGATGTGTATTTCCCTGAGCAGTTCCGGGGCTGCGAAATACCAATGATATTTACTTATTCTCTATGGGAAAGGCAGCAGGATGAGAAATTCTCCTGAACTGTATGAACTAATCTTCACAGGAAACTTTTTAAGTAGGTTTTATCATCCTTCAAAAAGGATAGGAAAACTGAGGCTGGGAAGGGTTAAGTAACTGGCCTATACTCATTGCAGCATAAGTATCATACTTTAAATGTGTTCTATTCTTTGCCTGACCCCAAACCGGTGCTCTGAAGCATTGTGGAACATCAAAACCCTCTCTGCCTTCCCTACAGCCCCCAAATTCTCCATTTTCTACTATGGGAGCTATTAAAATTATACTAGATAAATCTCTATTTTAAAAGTATTCAAAACAAAACACAACACACTTGCTTGGAACAATAACAATAAATATTACAGAATAATATCATCCTTCCTATTCTAAAATATTTTTAAAGAATATGATAACTTTATATGGGGTCCTAGATACCATACTGTATTTAGGGAATTTACCAAGATGGAGCTGGCTTTACTGTAAGTCAAGCAAAATGAACTGGCTTTCTCATAAGCTGGGCTCAGTCTACTATTATTAGTTCTATATAGTGACTCCTCGTGTGCTAGTGAAACAGGATGGCGGGGGGCGGGGAACCTCCTTCCCATCTTTCACTAGCCCGAGAAGTATCTTTTCAATATTTTATAATTCTGCCTTTGGCAAAGGGCTGCTTATCTCCTGGGCATTCAGGCACATTTTGAAGATTTCCCCACAGCCAATAAGCACAGAATGATTCTTCTCACAAGTTCTTAGCAAATGTCGCCTCTCCTGTGTCTCCTTCTTTCTAGATAAGCTCTCCCTACACCTTTCTCCTGAGATAGCCTAGAATCTCCCTTTTTACATTGCTGCAGAAACACTGATTCATTTCCATAAATGTTTACTCCAGCACCTATAGCATAGAGCAATGCTATGGACAAGTGCCATTGTGTGGGATTTAAAAGTACATTTTCCCTTCAGAGATTTAAAAAAAAAAAAAAAAGCTGGTCATAACAGCGATTAGTCCAGTTGTTGTCTTCATTGCCCTCCTTTTTATTTCTAAGCATGATTCATTCAGGATATAAGATTGCATGGACAATCATTCCAGTACATGTCCATTCTATGCACAATCATTAAACACCTGGGAAAGATGAGGACCATCTTCTTCCTCCCTGTGTCTGATTCTCTTTCTGTCCCATCTTCTTTGCTTCCCCATTTCCTTCACTCTTTCCTTCCCTGTCCAGCTCCTAATGCATGCTGACTCAGACCATCTGTGCTTTCCAGGCCAGCTCTTTCACTTATTGCTCATGATTTTGGCCAAGCCATTTAAAATGTCTAAGCCTCAATTTCCTCATGGGTAAAGGAAGCTAATAATACCTATCTAACGGACCCACCCAATAAAATTCTTTTGAGAATTAAGTGGGAAAATGTATATTAAACACATTGGAAACTCTTGTCTACAGGGGATATGTCATCAATGGGAGTTGTTACTGCTGCTGTTTCTACTAGATTCCAAATTGAGAAGAAAATCTTTCTAAAGCAAGTATCCAGTGGAGTCAGGAGGAAGCATCTAAAGTTTCTGCAAGGACCATTACACATCTTCTTGAACAGTGCTGGTATGATTATTTGGATAACAGGAGATAGCACCATTTTAATTATTTTATAGGCAATATAGAAATATATCTGCACTTCTCTTTAAAAAATTACTAATACATAATAGTTGTATATTTTTATGGGGTACAAGTGATATTTTGATACCTGAATAGAAAGTGTAATGATCAAGCCAGAATGTTAAGGTTGTCCATCACCTTGAGTATTTGTCATTTCTAAGTGTTCAAAATATTTTCAGTCCTCTCTTCTAGCAATTTTGAAATATACAACATATTCTTGTTCACTAGTCACCTTACTCTGCTATTGAACATTAGAACGCATTCCTTCTACCTCACTGTATGTTTTACCCATTCACCAGCCTCTCTTCCTACATTCCCTGCCCACACATACACACCCTCTCTAGCCTTTTTTCCCAATGTTATCGTTCTTTCATCACATAAACACTGGCTTTTTAGTCAATGGGAAACAACTTACCAAATGATTGTATTTCACAGCACAAGCTCATGTACAAACCCATGATTAGACTTCAATCACTCAAAAAATTATAAAATTGAATGAAAATGATACGAACATGTATGCATTTTCTGACAAAAGAGTCCAGCACCCCCATTCAATTCTAAACAAATTCTAATAATCCTGAAGTGATTCTATACTGGATATATTGTGCGTAAATACATCATCAGATTTATTTTTCCCTAGAAACCTAAAGAATAAGTTTAACATACTCCAAAAATATAGTCTAGTGCAGTGTTTTGTCACCTTTGAGATGGTAGTCCCCTTTGATAGTTTTATAAAAATTATAAACTTTCTCTCAAGATAAATAAATTGTCATCAATAATGGCTGTATTTTCAAAGGCTCCTGGTGGTAAATTCTCCCTCATAGCGGCTAGGAACATTCCATCTCTCCCTTCCTTGACATACTTACTACTTTACAATCTCCCCTGGCATTTCTCTGCTCTCTAATCTCCTTTGTTCTTTGTGAGAAGGCCACATCAGTGAGTCCTTCTACAGTACTGGCTATCTAGGACATGGACAGAGAAAGAAAGAGACAAGGAGAAGGGGGCAGAAAGAAGATGGGACGGAAAGGTAAGAGAGTGGAGAGGAGGAAGAAAGAGGAAAGGAGAAGAGGAAGAAAGAGAGGGAGGAAGGGGGGAAATAATGGGGGAAGGAAAAAAAAGGAAGAGAGAATAGGACTTGGTAGCTTTTGGTAGGTCAAGAAGTAGGTTTATGAGAAACACCTCTTTCAAACCTCTCAACTTACTTCCCCCTTCAACACATTTGCTCTAAGATAAAGGTGAAGTAATTGAGGACAGCCTGGCCTACAGCTTTTAAAGCGACCTATGAATTGATATTATATCGAATGTGTTAATAATTTTCCTTTGACGTATTTCATTTTATACTACCAAGTTACTGAGTTATACTTTATTATTGACAAACTATTTCTTGGAGTATGAATGAGGGGGACAACCGCCTCCTTAGTGAACTGAACAAAAAAATCCCTTCTATGCCAGTTTTGCTCTTTTGTCTTGATACAACATTAGATGTCTCTGACATTTGTGCTACAAGATAAATTATTTTCAACTCAGTTTAACAAATGTGAATTGGATTTCTTATAGCCTTCTTATATCGAGCCCAAGAAATAGAAAAATCATATCTGCTCTAAAAATTGAGAGGACTGCAAATGTTAGGGGTGAGTTGCATCCATCAAAAAAAGTCCTAACTGAAAAAACTTATTTTTTTCTAAAAATTACTTTGCTTTCTTCCTGAAAATATCTACTGTTTCTGTGATATGGCTTTCAATCTTTTCTTTGTGTTTCTGATATCATAATTGCAAAATATTTCACTTGACTCTGTATTATTTATTCACCCATCAGTCAATCATTTATTAGGGAAGGAACTGTAAAATCAGGTTACTTTGATACGACTTCTCTGATTTCTTTAAGATCAACATTAAAGTGGAAACACCTGGGACCTAAATAACTGGAGGAAATTTGTGTACAAAATGAATTAGTATCACCATTGAAAAGCCTCTTTTATCCTAATCTGAAGTTGATGGGGAGCAGCTAAAACTAAGAATAAAACAAATCAGTCTTGGTCAGCTTTGATGGTCAGAGAGTTGTCTACAGAACCCCAAGTCTATTAGCAAAGTGGCTCAGTTTATGTATGGGGCCAACATAATAGTCTTTTTTTAATTTTAATTTTTGAGATAGAGTCTTGCTCTGTCTCCCAGGCTGGAGTGCAATGGTGTGTCTCGGCTCCCTGCAACGTCTGCCTCCCGGGTTCAAGCGATTCTTCCGCCTCAGCCTCCTGAGTGGCTATGATTACAGGTGCATGCCACCACATCTGGCTCATTTTTTGTATTTTGAGTTGAGACAGGGTTTTGCCATGTCGGCCACGCTGGTCTCGAACTCCTGACTTCGGGTAATCACCCGCCTTGACCTCCCAAAGTGCTGGGATTACAGGCAGGAGCCACTGCCACTATGCCGGGAGAGTAGTCTTTAGTTTCTGAGAAGAGGCAGAAACTGCTAGTTTCTTGAAACCCTATAATGAAGACTTATTGGGTAAAGTTAGAAAGCTTAATTATAAGATGGTCTGATGCACATGTTTACCCCAACAAGTAAGTCAGTTTAGATCACAGTTTCTGCCTTCCAGCCTGATTGTTAACCTATTTGTTTTCTCACCTCCAAAGCTGGACGTGACTCATCCCATGTTAAAATGGCCTTGTTGAAGGGAACAAATGGCTGTGACTTGATATTAATGTCACTTTGATCCTATAGCCATTCCTCCTTTTGGGGTGACTGACTATTAAGAACTCAAGTGTAGGTAAATTTAGAAATACAGAAGCCACTTCTCTCCATACCCAGGTAGATGGAGAAAAGCAAGTTCTCATGCTGGGCCAGTGTGCCCACTGTCCTTCCAAAGGTCAAACTACCACATTGGAGTTTCTTAATTTATTTCCCCATCTGACGGGTTTCAGGGATGCTTGCAAATCTCACCTTTCTCTCTTACATGCATCGTTGTCGTAGTGTTTCTCAAACTCACCACTATTTTGGGCCAAATATTTTGGGCTGTTTTGGAGGGGTACCCTGTGTATTGTAGGATGATTAGCAGCATCCTTGGTCTCTTATCTACTAAATGTCAGAAGTATTCTCCCACTGTAGCAACAAAAATGTTGCCGGACATTCTCTAATGTCCCCTAGGGGTAATATCACCCTGGATAGAGAACCACTCTACTAAGTCTACGAACTTGATTAATGAGAGTGCCATGGATTCTTGATTTCAGCCCTAGTGACTCAGATTTTACACGTGATTTCATAATTTGCTATATATTAACTATATCACTCCCTAGAATACATTGGCTTATAAGCAATAAATCAAATGTACTTGGATTTAGCATTGAGCATTTTATAGCCCTCAAGAAAAGCTGAGCCTTTGTTTTTGTAAGAATTTGGCTATGCCAGAACCAATGAGACCATACCTCCCCAATATAAAACCCATCTTGCAAGTTATGACCACCTTTGTTCAACTGGTAGCCTAGGACTGGAGCAAAGAGCCAACAGCTATCAGTTCTTAATTTTACTCTTGATTGCTTCTTGTGTTTCTTTATTGGGGTGAACTGATTAGACTTTGCACATATTAGCCTATGTAACCTGATTCTTTTCTTCCTGTGTTTTATGTTTCAAGGCTCTTGATCACTGTCATTTTCAATGGCCCCATTCCTGCGTAATAGTTCCTTCTTTAATATACTTCTCACTCCCGACTTCTGTTTTATATTCCAAATCTGTGATCATCACTTTTCTCTTTCATCTTTTAATGCATCACCAGCTTAGACCTATGGTACCCAGTTGGCCTCAATTCACTAGTGTCATCCTACATCTTTTTGATTCCTCTGTTCAGAACCTGTTCGTTTCATGTCATGACAGAACACTTAGAACATGAAAAAGTAAGGGAAGGCAATTTAACAAAGGGGCAAAAATAGAAACCCATACATTCTCAGAAATAAGCATGTAAACTTCACAACTTCTGAGGACACCACATTATCCCACGACAGTGTGCCAAGTGTCATTGGCAGTAATGATTTTGAGCCTTCAATAAAGGAGTATGTGTGCTTAAGAAGAAAAAACGTACTATATTTAGAAATAGTTTCATCTCATCTGGTTAATATAGAAGTTGCAACAGCTGAAGTGATAAGCTCAAATTTTCTGCAAAACACACTTATGTAAAACACTATATTACCTAAACAGAGTATTTGTTAGCCAATTTGTATTTATGCTTATTATGTTGAATTGTATATGATTGCTAGTTTTACAAATATTATAAAACTTCGTAAATATTTCACAAATATTAACAATTATATATTCCACCAAAATAATACTGAAAGATTTTTTTTTTTTTTAAGTTCCAGGATACATGTGCAGGACGTGAAAGTTTGTTACATAGGTAAACGTGTGCCAGGCCATACCACCCTGAACATGCCCGATCTTGTCTGAAACTTCTCTAAATGCGAGACAATACAAACTAGCAACCCCTTCTTCCAAAGCCAAGTACACTTAAAATATTATAAAAATAATTTTCATTTTGCTAAGGTTTCATCAATGCTTCCTTCTTGCACGGATAACTTCATGATTCCAGAAACTCAGGAACATTAACTGAACAATCAACTAAAACAGTACAAGTAATGACTCCACAAGACAATGCGAGTAATGACTCTGTAGCCAATGGATTAAATAAGAGAATGAGGTGATCATTTTAATTAGCAAATCTATTTGCAAAGGACCCTTCACGGATCCTCGAGTTTCTGTTTTGCTATGTTTAGTGCATTTCAATTGCAAATGTCAACAATTGCATTTTTTGGTTTCTAATCTCCAGCAGTATAATCAATAATGTGCATTGCATTTGTCATTTTAAGATGACAGCACTCAGCAGCAAGAACCTAACAAAACAAGCTAAAGAATCATTAAGTTTCAGTACGCAACTGCCACCTTAACAAGCGATCATTAAAGTAATATTTTCTGTAGTGAAACCCCTATAGTTGCTAATAATTGATGATAGCTCATGTTAGAAACCAATAACAGATACACATCTTCAATACATGAGATGGAATATAAGACAGAAAATCAGTAAGGAGAAGAAAAAAGAGACAGAAAGAAACCTAATTATATCAGACACCCAGGAACTCTGAAATGAACTCGTTTCATCTCAGAGGAACATAAAGAAATGTAGAGGAGTCAATTTAAATTTATTATCTGCCTGCTGCTGTTTCAGCTGCTGCTAACAGACGTTCCACAGAGAACCTATAGGGAGAAAAGCATTTTTATATGTTCTCCTGGTAAGAAGCTGGGGTGAGGGTGTTGAGGATGAATGCAAATGTGAATATATGGTACTTCATCAGGACCAAGTTTTCTGTAACCTTCTCAACAGAGCTAAGTAAAGTAAAAGTTCAATGAACATTTGCTGAATAAATAAACGATGCAGTGATTCCAAAACTCCCTAGAAATCCATTGTGAGGTGCAGTAGAGTCTAGTATTGAACCATGACCTCTCCTCATCAGTGGCAAGAAGAAATCTTTGTGTCAGGTAAAAGAAGAAACAATAGGTGCCAGGCATGGTGGCTCAAGCCTGTAATCCCAGCCTTTGGGAGGCCGAAGCAGGTGAATCACCTGAGGTCAAGAGTTCAAGATCAGCCTGGTCAACATGGGGAAACCCCGTCTCTACTAAAAATACAAAAAATTAGGTGGACATGGTAATGGGCGCCTGTAATCCCAGCTACCTGGGAGGCCGAGGCAGGAGAATCACTTGAACCCGGGAGGCAGAGGTTACAGTGAGCTGAAATTGTGCCATTGTGTTCCAGCCTAGGCAACAAGAGCGAAGCTCCATCTCAAGAAAAAAAAAAAAAAAAAAAAGAAGAAGAAGAAGCAGAAGCAGCAGAAAGAAGAAGGAAGAAGAAGGAAGAAGGAAGAAGGAAGAAAGAAGGAGAAGAAGGAGAAGAAGGAGAAGAAGGAGAAGAAGAAGGAGGAGGAGGAGGAGGAGGAGAAGAGAAGAAGGAGAAGGAGAGGGAGAAGGAGAAGGAGAAGAAGAAGCAGCCACAGAAGCAGAAATAAATAAAAGAGGAAAAATCAAAAATAATTCCAGTGCCTGTTACTTGATACCTTTTCTGTATCTGCTAGCATCCACCAGCTGGTGATGAGAGGGACTTCTTAATCTTCAAAGCTCCATTGAAACATGTCTCCACTTCTCTCTTACCCTCAGGAAGTATGCACTAGGCCAGTTGTGTTTAATATCACATACAGGATTTTCCATCATAAATGCAGTATATATTTCTGTAATTTTTTGCATGTAAAATATAAATTGAAAAAAAAAATCAGTGTGACAAAAGAAAATATTCAAACTCCAAAGATAAGTGGAGCCTCAGAGCAGATAGATATTAAGAAAATCCAACCTAGACTCTGCCTTCTTGATTTTCATATCTAAGTGCTAGAAAGCTTTTTTTCATATTTTATTTTATTTTATTTGTTTTACAGCAAAAAAGAATGACTCAAAGCTGTTCTTTAACACTAGAGCCTTAGTTTAGAGTTTGGTTAAACTGTTCAGTGAGCTAACTCCAATGTTTACATAGAAAGTACTTTTTCCGTGAAAAACAGTGTGATGTAATGACCTAAAAGAAGAAATTCTAAAAGTAGAGATTCAGTGACAGATCCCCTGGATTTCCACCCTATGTTGCCTTTAATAGCTGTGTAATAATGACCAAGTTACTTGTCACCAAAAGATTATGTATGATTATTTCTGCATTCAGGGGATCTATAGTAATTTATATTTCCTTGTTTATGTTTTATTTTTCTGCTTTCTATAATTCCTATAGCGAACAGATTTTTTTTTTAAAAAAAGAAGAAACTTCAATTGGTGACAAGGTATCAAGTAAAAATGAACATTACATGAGGTACCACCTTAAATGCTACACTTTATAAAGTTCGACTTCAGCTATAATCAACATAGTTTCTAATTTTAATCAGTTAGCAGAAAGCATAAATCAGCCACTCAATTTTTGCTTATAAGTAATTTCTGGGGGCAAGTATATATCAGAGTTGAAGTTGTTGATCAACTAACTAAAGATGTCACATAAAAATTCTCCCACCCTCTCATTATCAAACACTATTTGGTTTTCATAATTGCAGTGTTGAGTTCTGGCCTACAGGTAATGTTCTGATACATCCAATAATACTTTTGCTGCTACATCAATAAAAGATGGTTGTAAACTCAGCACTTACCATTCACACGGCTAACACAATTCTGCCCATCTCCATAATACTACACCAACATAAAGTCATCCTCATGGCCATATTAAAGTTAATTTCCTCCAAATTATATGCGGTGTTCATAAGACATGACTGTGCATTTAGACAGTGCTTATCTGTTAAGGGGCTCTGAACACTGCCTGTGTGTATGTTCTATTTATGTGTAAACATCACTGATGCAAAAAGAGACAGTCTTTTATTTCAAAGGTATCTATGTTCTGATTTGCACTAAAAACTTAGACTCCTTAAGATCATAAATTTCTTATTCAATCATAGTACCATTCTATTGAGCTCATTATTCAGTCTTTCAGCAGTACAAACAAGAACTATTTTGTGGAAAGCCATTCTTGTATTCAATCTACTGCTAGTGCTAAAGAAAGCTGTAAAAGTAAATCTAAGCCAGCTCTGCATTTTGGGATGTCACAGCTCAACTGGGAAGAGAGGTATGAAAACAATTCCAGCGTATGCAGGGCTGTTATATCCACACTTTAGGCATGTGAGGCGGGGGAGATAGGGAAGACAGAAAATGTGTTCAGGATAGACGTTACTAAAAAGAGTTTGCAATGAGTTTCAGGAAATGAGTAGGTTTTTGGCCAGTGGGTAGGAGAGAAAACAAGGAAATCCCACATTCTAAAGAGAAACAGAATACCTGAACAACAGAAGCACGAATGAGCAAGGAGAGAAAATGACATTGTAAGAAAAATACTCCTTTTTCCTCAGCCAAAAGTTTTGTTACTTTCAGTTAGTATATGCAGATTTAATTCAACACGTCATTTGGGCAACCACTAGAATTTTCAATTGAGAAGACAGAAATCACAATTCAATTCGAATTATAAAAGCAAATTTGGCAAGATCATGTGGTTGCTGCCGTGCTAGAGGGAGCTGATGGGCATCTGGTTCTCTTGCCAGTTGTCTTCAATGTGGCTTGTTACAGCTTTGTGAGTTCTTGCTAAAATGTATTATTGCTGCCTTTTTACTGTGCATGCTACAGTCTGCTCTTTCCACATCCTATGGTAATATTTTTGTGCCATTCTATGGTTAAACATAATTTTAACTATTGTGACTATATATGCATTGGCAATTCACTATGTATAACCTTCAAGGGAATAGTTTTACAAAGATTTCCGATGTTAACAACATGGTAAGGAAAGTGAGGTCTTCAGACAAAAATAAACAAACAAAAAAAAAACAGAAGTTCCATAAGGATTCTCACTGTCTAGCTATTTACCTAGATATTTGTTTTACATATATTTCTATAGAATAAAATTTAACAATATAGAAAGGCCTAAGGGATCTATGAAAAGATTTGTTGTCACTGTCCCCAATCCTATTCATTTTCTCCAAGACATGATTTCACATCGATGGTATAAGTTCTTCAGGCATGTGGACTCAGATTTCACTTACTAAAAACAAAACAACAACAATTAAAGTAAAATTTGTGATGCTGCTAAAAGTCATTTATTTCCCAAATTTGAAGACCCTCCTTTGAATTGACAGGGTCCCCAGGACCCATATGAGAAAAGAAGAGCTTTTGGAGAATATTTTGCTAATATTCACTGCTGCTTCTCCTTTTTCTGTGCAGTAAACTCACTTCTGATAAACTTTTGAATCCATAGCTAGCTAAATCACATGTTAGGCCTTCACCTAGTATATTTACCCATCATCTATTTTCAGTAATGTATAGTTTACCTAAAATGATGTATAGAAGAAATACTGAGTTCTGCATGGCTAGTGGAGAAGTGGTTTGCAGGAAAACATAGGAGACAAGGTTAAAAAAGCACAAAGAACTCACAACAAATGGCTCAGAAAAAGAAAGTTTGGTGTCATATGGGAGCACAGTCATACATGGTTAAAGAATTAATACATGCAAATTCCTAGCCATACACATACACATAGTCTATCCTCTAAGGTATGTGCAAGGCTCTTCCTAGCCTTTACATCAACTCAAAAAGGAGAAACTTTGATATAATAAATTTCTCAGGGATTATCTGGTTGTGATCTATTTAATATAAATGAGTCTGGACTATGAAAAACACAGTTTTCCTTGAGTTTAGATTTTTAGGGCCTTCTCTCTGTAGGGCATTAAGGCCTCATGGGGTCATGATCATTTTATAATCTTTAGGAAAAGAGCCAAGGACATTCCTCAACCAATTTTATATGCAGGTCTTATAGCAAAGGCGGGGGGAGCAATGCTACAACATGAAGAATCAGGGAAGATTGTCAGGATGGGAGAATGCCATATGAGTTGGAGAAAAGGCTCCAAGCAGGTCCTGAATCAGAATAGAACCTACACGAATGAGGGTACATGGTCAAAGATTTGCAGATTTGGATCTGTACATCTCTATCTCTTTGATCAAACACAACTGGTCAAACTATCACAGAGCACAGATAATGAGGTGCCTAAGAAAGACCCCTGAGAGCCAATGAGGTACAGAGTAAGAGAATGGGTTTTGAAGTCATGTAAACAAAAGTCTGAGCTCTGGCTTTCCAATTTACTAGTTATTCACCCACAAAATATTTTCTTGGCCTCTCTCAGACTCAAAGTCATCTATATAACCCTAAAATATTGTGGGAAAAAAGTTACAAATAATACAAGTGAGATATTTGGCATATGTTTGACATTCAACATGTATGAACTATTATTACATGAACAGCATCTAGAAATGTAAGTGAGTTATAACCCTAAAGTGCAATATTTCTGCATGGTGCTTCTGGAGCAATTCATCACTTTGTGGGGCTACTCATCATTTTACATAGGCTCAGTGAGGACCTTTTTTTTTTTTTAACTTCTTCAGTATCTTTAAATCTTTAAAGTTTAAAAAAAAATACTGTATTTCCTTCTGTTGGTCTAAAAATTACTATTAAATTCTTTAATTTCACATACAGTTTTAAGCTCATTTAGTAAATATATGCACTTACACATAACTTTTCAAAGTATTATCATTCTGAAATGAAGAGATGATGGAGACTGAAAGGTTCCATTAAATATCTTCTGCTCAGTGAAGAAAAAGCTTGCAGGGCATGCTTAAGAGACTCAAGGAATGTGTGACAGTCTGCAGCATAACAGACCTAACCATACAGTGTCCAAAGGTCTTCGTACTTCTAGCCTGACATTCTCTTGCCTACATTATCTTTTGAGTTTCCTCTACTCAGTCCTTACTCTTTCCTTTCTGGAGTTGCTTTGTAAACACTTCAGCTTCATAGAAGTTCCTATGAGATGTCAAAATATTCCATCTCTGTATTTAATCAGCCTGACTTTGCGTCTAAACCCAGTAAATTTGGGATATCATTTGTTTGACACCTCTGCCTTCACAAACCTATGATTCCTAATATTATTGGTTAAGGCATCACAGATGTCTTTTAAAACAATCATTCTTCATCAAAACACAAATCCAGAAAATCAAACTTCTCAGTAAATATTTCAAAATTTCATATATAAAAACATCCCCAGCTCCCTTTCTTTTCTTAGACTTCCTGTCACAACATTCACACCATTTATGAATAACAATCTGGAGCTGGTGTGTTAGAGTCAGGCTAAAAAATTGGATACCTCAGATTCACTTAGAAGTCATCCATAAAATACTCACTGGAAAAGAGGCAAGGAAACCCATTGGTTACAAAGGCATCAAAATGAAGTAAAGCCACTGCCAGTGGATCATGAGAAAAGACAAGAGACATTCAAAGACACAATTGCTATCTATGACGCATCTGGCTCTGGCAGAATGATAGACATAAGCCTACAGCTCTGAGAGATGGAGAGGATTACAGCTTTGGAACAAGGCCCTGTAATCTTTGCATTAGTATATCTGAAGCAAATGACCTTATTATTTTGATATTCTATCTTACCATCTCTGTAACTGAAAATAGAGGACACCAAAACAATTTTGTTTGGCAATATTTTTCTTCTTCATTAGTGTCTGTTTCCCTTAGAACAACGTTCAATATTAACTGTTAAATTCTGATGAAGACTGTTTTTATCTTGGTGATTTCACGTTACAAGTAAAGCACCTGGCACATAGCAGGTATATAATAAATGTTATGAATTTGATTGACTAATTAATTATCAGATCTTTTCTGCACTAAAAGAGAGATAGCACTGTAAAAAGAGGAAAATAAATTCTGTTTCTGGAAGAATAAAATGAAAGGAAATCTATCACTGATGTGTACTGCTTTGGCAATATGTATTTTCTTTAATCTACAGCAAACAAATGTTATGTAGGTTAGAGGTATACATATGGAAATAGCTCAATTCCTATCAAGTTTATTTGCCTAGAATCTATAGAGTAGGAAGTCTAAGGACAGCAATATTAGGTCTCATAACTTCATTAATTTTGATGCTTAGTTTCAAAGCAACTAGGACATCAGTGTACTGTTAGCCTGGAGATGTTTACTTCTCCTTTCAGACTCCTCATGGATAAATAACAAATCAGTACTACTGAAATGAGTTGCTTCTGGGGCAAGCAATGAAGCAGTTGCTCCCTCAATAGCCAGCTTCAGCAGGCTTTATAGTCTTTCAAAGAGGCCTGTCTTCTGCTTACTAATAAACTGCATTTTAAGCTGCCCAAAAAGCAGCATATGAAACACTAAATGTGAAACTGACTAATCATAAACATGAGTCTCATGTAGCAGAGGACGGTGAGTAATATTTTTGCCTAACTATAAGATGGCCTAGAGTACAAGTTAGAGAAATCATAACAAGACAGAAATTTGAAACCTAGGAATGTGTTCAAATGGTCCTGGAGAATATTGTCATTTAGGTCAGTAATATTTGAGTCCTGCTTTCAGGAAATGTTTGCTAAGACCTTAAGATTAGATTCCATGTGCCTGTGAACACCCTTATTTCCCCATGCTTTCAGAAATAAATCATTTATCACTCTGTACTGTAATTGCTTCTTTAATTGTCTATATCACCCCCCAAATGTTTGCTCACTGACAAAATATCCTGTTCACCAGCATTTATACAGTGGCTAGCACAGTGCCTGACACAAAGCAGATAATCTATACATATGACTTCAATCCATGGATCAATGCTGATTTGTGTCAATCATGCATAAGAACATAGCTATAAATTCTAAATTATCTTTCCATGGGTTTGGGAAAGTAGATTATTTCATTATTATGAGGGGAAATCTATTTCCCCCTAGCCAGAGGCTCAATTTATCTAGGGAAGGGGAATCTATATATTATGGTTGGCACTATACAGTGCAAAAATTATGGTAATCTGATAACTGATTTCTCAAATGTTTTGTTGGTTAGTACTCTAGAATACTGAAACACATAGAGTGGTCACATGTGCTATGTATCCTCCAAATGTGTTCCTCCAAAATTCATGTTGGGATCAAACACCCAATGTGATAGTATTAAGACATGGGACTTTTAAGAGATGATTAAGTCATGAGGACTCTTCCTTTCTAAACAGGAATAGTGCCCTTATATAAGGCTTGAGGGAGTATGCTTTTCTCTCTTCTGTCCTTCTACCATGTGAGGACACAATCTTCATTTCCTCCACCCTGTGAGGACACAGTCTTCATTCATCCCACCATGTGAGGACACAGCAAGAAGGTACTAACTTGGAAACAGACAGCAGCCCTCAAAAGACACAAAATCTTCTGGTGCCTTGGTCTTGGACTTGCCAGCCTCCAGAACCATAAGGAGTAAATTATAAGTAATTCATCCAATTTGTGTTGTTTTTGTTATAGCAGCACAAACCAAGACAATATCCTACATTTAAAATGGTTATTTGTGGCCAGGTGCAGTGGCTCATGCCTGTAATCCTAGCACTGTGGGAGGCCGAGCTGGGTAGATCACTGGAGGTCAGGAGTTCAAGATAAGCCTGGCCAACATAACAAGAACCTGTCCTTACTAAAAATACAAAAATTATCCAGGTATAGTGGTGCTCACTTGTAATCCCAGCTACTGAGGAGGCTGAGGCAGGAGAATCACTTGAACCCAGGAGGCAGAGGTTACAGTGAGCTGAGACTGCACCACTGCATTCCAGTCTGGGTGACAGAGCAAGACTCCATCTCAAAAAATTAAAATAATAAGAATAAGAACAATAAATAATATGGGTATTTTACCTTCGTTCAGCCTATTTTTCAGAACAGCAGCCTACACACAAGCCATAACCTAAAATGCAACTAATAAACAGGCCAGGCATTTTTTGCACTTTTTCACATAGTATCTACTACTACACTGTACTAGTTTTGCTCCTACCCAAATGACTTACACTTTCTATCTTCTGGACTCCTGTCTTTCAAATCTCAGCCTCAGACCGCTTTTCTTCTACATCTACACCCACTTTCCAGGTAATTCCATCCCAGTAAACTCTGACAATTTCCAAATTTAAATATCCAGCCTGAGTCTCTTCCCTGAACTTGAGACTTATACATCGACATAGCCAACTGGATGCATAAGGAGCATTTCAAAACTAACCAAACCAAACTCCAAATCTCTCCTTGCCTCAACTCTGTTCCACAGATAAGAAAGATAAGAGTCTTTCTTATCTCTGCAAATGGCAATACCCTTCTTCCAGGTGCTCAGGTTAAGTTAAATAAGGCTTTTTCTTCCAACTCCACATCGAATCCATCAGCAAATGGTGTTGGCTCAATGTTCAAAACTGAAGTACTTCCCACCACTGCCACCCCACAACTGCTGGCCAAGCTGCTATGATTTATGGCCTATTTATTGCAGTAACCTCTTCACTGGGTGTCTGCTTCTGCCCTTGCTGCCTTACAGTCTATTCTTAATGCAACAACCAGAGTGATCCTCTTAAAACATAATTCAAATCATGCCACACCTCTGCTCAAGTCTCTCCAATGACTACCCATTCCATTCAAGGAAAAAGCACTTAAACCACCCATGTCATTTTTTTCTCTGTTTCCTCTCTGACTTCATCTGCACTTGATCTTGGCCAAAAGGCCGAGAAGCGATCTGACCTCATCTGAACTACTGGCCTCTTCTTCACTCTGGATCACACAGATGTGATGCTCTTTTAAAAGACTCCATATGCCTTCCTCAGGAGTTTGCCTTTGAGGATCCTCCCCTGGGGAAGCCCTTCTTAAGGAGATCTCTATGTCTCATTGTCTTACCACCTTCAGCTCTTAGCTCAAGATTCAACTTTTCAATAAGGCTTTCCAAGACCACCCTATTAAAAACAAATTTCATCACACTGGATTCTTGTTTTTCCCTTCTTTGGTTTATTTTACTCCATAGTTTCTTCCAATATGATGCCACACATATACACACTCATACACTGTGTGCGCATGCACACGCACATGCTTGTTTCTGGCATTTATTTCTTGGCAAATAATGCCGCTTTGCAAATAATGATTTCTCTCCTCCAGAACCTAAACTCCATGATGCACAGGCTTTTATCTTTGTGCTGAGTGCTTTAATCTGAGCACCTTCTGCAGGGTTTTCCCTACCCATACTGAATACAATTTTAATTTTAAAAATTACATATGTATACCTCAATAGGAATCATTTGGGGTTAGGTTGCCTTTTGCTTAGTCACTTTCCACCATCAATATCCTACTAGACACAGAATCTTATTTCATTATTAGAAACACTTTTGCATTTAATTTACCAGGCTTAACATAAATTAAAAAGGAACAAGGAATACACTAGTGACGACTTAGAATAGACGCTGCTATAAATCTTCTGGCCCTAGTACTAACCTAGGGAATATAATTTGTTGGAAGCACATTATTATTCTAGAAACAATTATTTCAGGTAAGATGCAAGACTTCTGTGACAAGAATTTCACCATGTCCTTTCACACAAATGCACAGTAAAAAGATTTTTGTTATATTCTATGGAGCCTCCAGTGTTTTTTAAATGAAAAAGATGCATGAAATAAATAGTAATACTTCTGTGAATGAAAAGAATTAATATAAGAATTCTAAAAGCAAAGGTATGACTCTGCTTCATTCCCATGAATGTTTCCTACAAGTTTACACGTGAAACAGAACTTTGCAAACTTTAATTTTAATCAAGAAACTATTTAAATTGACAGTTGTTTTATTTAAAAATGAAATATATATTTCACACACTAAGTTTTCTAATTTCATTTGAATCTTTTACAAAACATAAACACATTTTATAATGTATGGCACATTATAAAACTTGTCTTGTTTGAAAAGTAATGCACAAGGTTTAATAAATCATAAATCAGATATGACATGTGACTCATTAATAACAATTGGTTTAGAAAACTCTCCCTGAAGCAGAAATTGTTGCCTTGCTTCCCAATCTCAGGAACACTGTTCTTCAATGCCTAATGTTCAATGTCTGAAAACTGTTATTTTATGGTTTTGCTTATTCATCATTTGTTTCAGGTGGGAGGTAAATCTGGTTTCTTGTTAGAAGAAGATGTCAAAAATATTCCGTATTGCAACATGGATGTATTATTATTTAGAAATGAATAAAATAAAATGAGTGCCTGGCTCAATATCACCCAGTGATTAAACTGGGAAAGAGAGATCAACAGCCACATCCCAGATCTTAAACACAGTAATACTCTGCTTCTTCTTAAACCCTCATTAACATTTGCAACTTAGTATTATAATTTTTCAAACTAAAATCTCCTTTTTCTAGACTCTGATCTCCTTGGAGGAAATAGTTCCGTGTTGTTTTTCACTCTAAGTCCATGTATAGCCCAGTGTTGGTGCACGTTCAGGACATGCTCAGGAATGAATGACGGCAGGTATGCGAGCTGCTTACTGGACTGGTTCTGGTAAAGCACAAAATCACGCCAGTGACAGTCAGAAAGGATATACATTGGGGCTGATGTCTTTGCAAGGAAGGCTATGAGGCTTGGAGATATTAATATACCATAATGAAAAATAAGTTTCATGAGGGAAAAAAATAATAAAACATTGTAATGGGTAAAGGGGATGTAGGAGTCACGGATGTGTCAGCCAACTTTGTTTAGATATCTGCTAAGCGGAAATGTTATTTTGATTCAGATTTACTCTGAAATGGACATCTGTTCGGGATCACAAACTTATACACTGGAAGATATTACTACATAGGTCACTTGATTCTGGTTATTGTGCAACTTAAGAATCCATTCTGGGCCAGGAGCAGTGACTCACGCCTGTAATTCCAGCACTTTGGGAGGCCAAGGCAGGCAAATACCTTGAGTCCAGGATATTGAGACAAGTCTGGGCAACTTGGCAAAACCCCATCTCTATAAAAAATACTAAAAATTAGCCAGGCATGGTGGTACACTCCCATAGTCCTAGCTTCTTGGGAGGCTAAGGTTGGAGTATCACCTGAGCCCAGGAAGTCAAGACTGCAGTAAGCCTTAATTGTGCCACTCACTGCCTGGGCACCTGAAGTAAGAACCTGTCTCAAAAAAAAAAAACAAAAAAGAAAAGAAAAAAAAAAAAGAAATCCACCGTGACAATAGACATTAGCCTTATGATTAAATCCTCCAAATAACAGCGGTCCATTATTGGTGAGAGAGACTGTCCCACTTTTAGACAATTTTAACTGGTAGAAATTTTCTTTCTCGTATTATCTAGCTTCTTCATACATCAAGAGAAGGTACATAGACACTAAGAGAGAGAGCAAGAGAGCTATACACAAAAGATAAAGCAGATCTTTGTCACAATGTTTAGACATACAGAAATACGCTTTCAACGTGATAGAGGATGGAAGGAGAGGTGGAGGAGGAGGGGGTGAAAAGATCTAAAAGTAAAATATTTATATGAAGAGTACTTTGCTTCTAATCATGCTGTATTTTAGGTGGTCTAGAAAATTCTAAGAATATATGGCAAACAATATGCCAGAAATCTCATGCTCATTTACATCCCCAAGTTATTCTTAAATTAAGATATTTTTTAATCAAAACCCCAGTACTTCACCCCTGACATCCTAAAGGCTTAAAATCTGAAAATTTTACTGATCTTCAAAACCCAATCGAAGATTGCACTCTTAGGGCTTTCTGGGAACAAGTCTGTAACTAGTGAGGTTTTGCATAGCCCTCTGATACACAGGACATAACTCATGGTTAATGTAATCATGTGGTTATCTACATAATATTGTCACCATATGCCATCAAGAGATAAGAGTGCCATTTTCTTTCCATGTACTAAAAGAATACCAGATAACTTTGCCAAATAGATACGAACCTCCACCAAAAAATCAGAACCGCTAAGAACAACTTGAAAGAAAGGGCAGGGCTCAATGAGAAACCTCAGAATTATGAGTTTTCTAGTATTCCTTATTTATTATATATGCTTCAGGTATTCCAATAGTTCCAAATACAAATAAATTACATATATGTAAAAATATATATTTAACTGAATAAACTTGATTGTATAATTTTGGCTTAGTTTTTAGATACATCATGAGTTGGTCACTTACTTCTTCAGTTTATAAATTTTTAAAATATGTAAAATAGGCGTAATGTGTCCAGTAATGAGATAGCTTGGAAAATCTACTAGTAAAAATAATTATTATTCATTAACTCCCTTTATAAATTACATTAGATTATGCTTGAAGACCTTTTCAGTGCTACATGCTAGGATTAAATGATATATAATTGAGCAAATAATACAAGACATCAGAACAATAGCTCCAGGTCTTAAGAAATATTTCAAAGCATACTAAGTGATGGCCCATCTCTCCTTAATTACTACATTCAATTCCCGAGAAGTGAGAAAGCAGAGGCGTAATGTTGATGATCACCTATTGTGTTCTTTCTGGCTAGTCTGAAGCTCTGCATTTTTATTTAATTTCCACAATAACTAAAATAGTTAATCTTGCCCAAAGTCAACCCAGCTGTTTCAAAGCAGGAAGGAGCCTAATGCAGAGTTGGACAGCCAGAACTCAGGGGCATCCTACCCTTTACCGATGCCTCCCAGAGCCTGCTCCTAATGAAGAGCCCCTGCCTCCACTCTCCTCGCCCCACTCCAGCACTGATCTGGGGTATTCAGTTCTTGCCTCAGCTCTGACGGCCTCAATACATTCGCCTCTCAAGGTGGCATCAGGGGAAGAATAAAACCAGTATTGAAAAGTGATACTTTGTCTACTGATGTCTGCTCAGACTCTGAGGGGTAAGCAGGGTCCAAATCATATAAAGGTAAATGAGAGAAATACAATTTCCAAAATAAAAGCTTAACACACCTACTCCAATCACAAAACATTGCTCTTCTATTTCTGTTTCATTTCCGTATAATTTCACCTAACCAAAATTATCTAAAAAGTATATTGATATTAAAGATAACACATTTTAAGAGGAAATTAAACTTCCTATTTAACTTTTAATAGAAAATAGAAAACTTTCACAAACTGTGCTCTCCCCAAGTAGGAAAGCATGAATTTTAACCCTGAGTAAGAGGATAAGACTTTCCTTGGGCACTCATGGATGATTTTACCTGCTATGTCTTTGTGCTTTATCCTTCTCTTCATTTTCAATGAGCCAATCCCAATTTTTACTCCAGTACCCTGTTGTAATTAATAATCCTTTATATTCAACTTCCCTGTTCAAATTACTATGTGGTTTCTATCTCCTGATTGGGACATGACTTAGACACACAGTGAACTGAATTTGAAAAACAGTGAATTGTATAAAGATATAGATACAGATCTATTCCCAGGGGATTTCTCAGAGGGTCTCAAGTATGTTAATACATGTTACAAATTTAATAGAAGAATATATTGTATACAGAGTTTTGCAAGCTTGTATACAGATACACACACACACACACACACACACACACACACACACGCACCATGACATAAGATTAGTGCTCTGTGGGACATACATTGGGACACAGATGTTTGAAACTATAGTATAGCAAAATTCCACCTGGTAGAATTTTGAAGACAATGCCTGTCCATGGGAAACAGCAGTATAATTTTTGCAAGTCAATAATTTTCTCTTTTGATAAGAGGAGCGGTGGAATGACGTTTTTGAATCTGTTCCTGTCCTTAAGCACCTGAGCAAGAAAACACTTGTTCATGAATATCCATGTGTTGCTACTGCAGGAAGAGTGGAGATTCGTATGGGGAGTGGGGAGGATAACTTCCCCAGGGGCTATAGCAGTATCTTAAAAAGGGGACGTAAAAAAAAATCTCCCATTTTAGAGATTCTATTTCGTATTCCCTACTTAATAATTCCTTATTCAAAAAGTTTAGTGATTCCCATCAATGCGTATGACATCCATGGAAAGTTAGAAACATAATCAGATTTTTGACTCTGCAGCTTGAGAGAATATCATTCAGGAAAAGACCTTGCAGAGGTCTCTGCTTTTAGAAATATATGACTTAAGTAATAAGTGTCAGACACTATCAGAGTCTGGGGCTGTGACATGCTGCAGGACAGGGAGCTGGTAGGAGCTATTATTACCTTTTATGTACATTCTCCAAAATGTTGTTAAGAAAATGTAATTACCAGTGGGGAGGCTCATTTATCTAAATTTTTCTGGGCTACCAAAGAAACCTGACATGTAAACAATTTAGATAAGGAGTCTAATAATCCAGCTATACCAAGTGTCTGCAATCTGTCGCTTGGTGCTCTCTTATTCTTCGGTGGAACAGTCTATTGTCCTTGAAGTGTTATTTCAGCAGAATGTACATAGGAAGAAAACGTGACTCAGTATCAAGATAGTGAGTTTTAATAAAGCTAAAAAATGTACAAAACAGATTTTCACCTACTAATATCAAAGTAGAATTCAGTGGAATTCAGAAAATTGGCATTCTTCAATCCAGGGAACTCACTGAAATGAGTGAGTTCCTATAGATCTTATACATAAGATCTTATACGTAAGATCTATAGGAAACTTCAGAAAATAATTTTGGATTTATTGTATCTGTATTTGAGTTAGCAGTAAAACAATCAGTGCAAACTCCTAAATAATTTGAGTCACTCTGTTTTGACCAATACTGTGCTGTGTGAAAGGAATACAAATATAGCACAAGATACAATTGCTATCTTTAATCACTTGACTCAATTGGTACACAAAAATTTTTTTAAATGGTTATAAACATAAATAGATTATTTACATAAGGAAATGTATGATAAAACTTCAAAAATACAACAGAATTTTCAAAAGCTACAATCTAGGTCTTGAACGTACATTTAACTCGAGATATTTTCTATAGACATTGGCATTCACCCAGAGGAGCAAAGCCAGGCTCTAAGACATTTTTTTTAAAACAGCTGAGTATTTGCAGTAGGTGAGATTCACATAAGACCAATTGCCTGGAGTGGTTCTTTCTTTATAAAATGGAATGACTTGGCTCCCACAAATAAAGATTAGTGTAAAGAGAGAACGATACGTTTCTTATTTCCTGAAAAAATGTTTTCATTCATTAATTGCCTCAACTGATATTTGCTGAATTTCTTCTGTGTTCCAAGCACCATGTTAAGTCCTGAGAAATTCAACAGTGAGATAATGTTCTTTTCCTTGAGGAGCTCATTGTCCAGCAGACAAGCAGATGAGTATAGAATAATTGAAATAAAATTTGTTAAGAGCCATAATGGGGCAAGTACCAAGGGTGGGAGTGCACAGAAAAAGAAGACACTCATGGTGTGCTAGAGCCAGCTTCTAACTGGCTTGTGAGAGCCAATTGCTAAATTTTCAGAAATTTTGTAAGCTACTCACTGAACATAGCCATTATTAAAAATTAAATTGGACAAAGTTATAACTCAATAAATTAGATTTAAAACAAAGATTATAAATACTTAAATCTTCATTGCATCCTAATTATTTTACTATGGCATAATAGTATCTCTACATTTCACCTTATTCAGTTCTACTACATCTATATGATGGAAATGCCAAACAATGGCATGCTGCTGTGTATCTGTTACCAACTCCGTGTTCACTGGCATCACGTCAGTAGCCTGAAATTTGCCTTAACAGGAGGATGTGCACTCGGGAGTTCAGCAATGGCTCCAAAATAGAGATTTGTTTTTGTTTTTCTTTCTACAGAAAGCCTGTTGTTAAACAAGTATCAATTACCTGTTGTTAAACACGTAACATTTAACCTGTTGTTAAACATCAGCCATGTTGTTAAACACCATGTTTTCCACTGAGAACATGGAACCTGGGTCCCTATCTACTCCTGGTCAGAGAAGACTTCCTGGAAGAAGAGGAAGTAAAGATAAGTAAAACCTGTCACATGAAGAATGGGGACTAGCCTGCAGAAACAAAAATCCAAACTAGAAACACCTTTGAAGTTATCCTAACTTCTCTACTCTTATGTCTTCCAAATGTGATCATTTGCGATCATATCATCTCTCTAATGAGAGCTCTTCACCTATATTCTAGTTTTCACTTTCAGAGCCTTTATGGGACTGCATTTTTCAATCCCCTTGAAGCCATGCATGGCCAGGTGACTTGGTTTTGCAAAGAGAAGGCAAGAAGAAATGAAATCAGTCATTTCAAGGTGAAAGCTGTTAGAGACAGCGTGTGACTTAGTGTGCTCATTTAACCTTACTGTGATGACTGTGGAAGCTGTCAGCCTGAGTCCCTGAATGCCTTTAATGAGCAGTCTCTCAACTCCTATTTGGATTGGTTATTACATTGAGTAAGAAATCAACTTAGATTGGTCATGTATACTGAGTAAAAGGAAACCGCTGAGATTTGGGGCGTTATTCATCACTCCAGCACGGCCCATCCCATCTCAATTCACCTCCCTATTAATCTCTCACTAGAACCACTATACTAGCCACCTCCCTTCCTACGACTAGTCTCAGCATCCTTCCACCTGTCCTCTGTACTGTAGGGAGATAGGGCCCTCAAATACTCTTCGACTTAAATATCTTTAAAATATTCTCGTGACACACAGAATGAATCTATACAATTTAGAACAGTATATTCAACAAGTACTTCATCATCTGTCCTCAGGGATTTGTGTCCCAATCACACTGAACTCGTCACTTTCTCAAACAGTTTTCCTGGCATCAGAATGCTCAAACTTTGAGACTTTGTGTTATCATCCCATTCCTCGTTTTGACAAACTCAAACTTAAACATCAAATACCAATTATTATGTCGCTTCATAAGTGAAACCTCCAGTCACATCAGTTACCTCTTCTTTTCTCTGTATTTTTAGTAGCACGTTGCTCACACTTCTATGACAGCAAGGATCCTATGACATTATAAATAATTTTATATATTTCCCTATCTAGATTTAACTTTCTGGAATCTATTTTTGTATCCCAGGGATTTGACACACAGGGCTCATTAAAAGCTTGCGCTCAATGTATATGAGTGACTAATCTTTGATTTACTAAATATGGTCAGCTAGCACAGAATTTTCCTTTTGGTTTTCTTGACTTTGATTGTAATTAAGATTGTATCTTAGACTCCTGCTAGAACTCTAAAAGAGAGTTCTAATCATTTCCTCCAACCCTTTCACTTGAGGGACAGAAACCAAGGATTACAGATGTTGGGTGACCTGGTGCCTATTTAGTGACCAAGTCAGAAATAACACCTAAGGTCTTCTCACCCTCAGGTGTAGTCATTTACCTACCTTGAGTGCGATGTGGTACTAAAATGTTATCCTTATGTGCACTAACCAAAATTTCACGTTCTCATCATTCACATCAAACCGTGCCTGAGAAATATAGTCACCGTTATTCTAGTATTTCTCAATTTATTTCCATAGGCTATGTTCACACTCATTGCTCTTACCTCTCACATACTTTTTCTGTTTTTTTTTTTTTTTTTTAATGCCCCAAAATATGTCTTGAAGTGGACATTCAATGAAAACGGAAAAAAAAAAAAAAAAAAACACCAGAATTTCTGAACTGGAGGAGACCAGAAAAATCATTCAGTGCAAACTTTCTCTTTGACAATGTTTTTAAAATGAGATCCTAAAATACAACATCATTTATTAAAGGATACACCACTATCACGTGGTCAAAGCAAGAATGCATTCAGATTTCTCAACTCCCAGGCCAGGAGCTGTCTTCCAGCAGAATGCAGGATTTTTTTTTTGCCAGTAACCATGGCCACTATTGCCTTACAGCTTAGGTCCCCAGTTCTGCGGCTGAAATTAATAATACAAGTGAAATCCTATTTATTTAAATACAAACGTTTAAAAATAAAGGAAAATACTCTGTAGAACCTAAAACCTAAGTTAATAAAAGGCTTAAAAGTCAGCCAGGCATGGTGGCTCACGCCTATAATCCTTGCACTTTGGGAGGCCAACATCAGCGGATCATGAGGTCAGGAGATCGAGACCAGCCTGGCCAACACAGTGAAACCCCATCTCTACTAAAAAAAAAAAAAAAAAAAAAAAATTAACAGGTGTGGTGGCATGCCTGTAGTCCCAGCCACTCCGAAGCAGGAGAACTGCTGGAACCCAGGAGGTAGAGGTTGCAGTGAGCCAAGATCTCACCACTGCACTCCAGCCCAGGCAATAGAGCGAGACTCTGTCTTAAAAAAAAATAAAAAAGACTTAAAAGTCAAATCTAACAAATGTATTAATATTTTAAAAGGCATATACTTGAAATCTATTTGTTTTTATTCCTCTTTCTATAATCTACTTGTAGGATTTGAAAAGAAAATCCCACAGTAAAATGTTCATTCAAATAAAACATGTGAGACAAGGGAATTCAAGCTGTTTAAATTAAATGAAATGACCTGATCATCCATTCAAGGCAACTGCAAGAGGGATTAAAGTTCTGTATTTAGTTACATGTTCGAAGTAAATGGGAAACTGCTGACTTAATAACTTAAGCCTAAACAAAATGAATCTCAGTCTTCTAAAAAGAGTCCCTGAAACAAAACCTCTAATTCCTAGAAAGCATCACAGTATGAATTTCAGAACATTGCTCAGGGCTTGTGCTACATAAATGTTTGATAAATTAAGAACGTATTTTATGCTTACATGTGTCCTGCTTTTCACAGTGTCTCTGGTCGAATTAATGTAAGCTTTTAAAATGCTGCCTTTAATTCTCATGTGTCTAATTCCATCCAGGCTTTATAGCCAGTTAAATGCAATAAACTTGTCATAACACCTCCAAATATCAAGGTCTATGCTTTTTTCTGGTCATTTCCCCTGTTTTCCCCACTTTCTTCTTAATTTCCAGCAGCACGTAGGTTGCTTACTTATTTTTCTGTAGACAACAGCATAAGATATACAGACATACATGATGATCTATCATTAAACAAAAGGGAAGAAGAGTTTGGAGAATAGAAATTGTAGTTATTGAACAACATTATTATAAGATACAAATATCTTGATTCAGCTTTCATTAAAATCATAGTGAAATCATAGACATGTATTTCAGATGGAAGCAATTAAGGAGTGAAAGACTGTTGACCCGATTATCTTAGACAATACAGAGTGCTGGACTGGCCACTACATTTTGCTGAGAAAAGGAAGGAAAGCTAAAAATGCATACATAGACTTATTGTAAAATTAGGTTAAACCTGCTCGTCATAAAAGACTGAATCTCTGAGTTTGTTTTCTAAACTGAGGAAGGAGCTTTCCTGTAATATTTTAATAGTTATCTTCCAAAAACTGTTGACATATTACCCCATAGATCTGTGTTATAGGAAGATGCATTAACATTTGTTCTAAAATGAATTTAAATATATGTTTTAATAAGAATAAAGTAAATAATTGCATTTTTAAATAAATTATAAATCCTAAAAGCTATCTTCAGAATTTGAAAATTCAATCTATGTTTCAAAAAGGATACTTTTTAAAGCTTACCGCTCTTAGATGGTTTCATCTCTTTTTGTCTTAAAACAATTTAGGCATGATATTGACCAAAAACTTGAGAAAATGACGTTTTTCAAAGAAGTATCATGAAAACTTATATTGAAAATTTTCTCACTAAAGATACATGACAGTTTCTAATTGTTTCAAACAAATTTCTTTGTCACAAAATAATCATTACTTTCAAGAAATAAATGAATCACATATGCACAGAAAACGCCCTATGCTACCCATACCACCATGATATAAGGATAAAATTATACTTGTTAAAATACAGTTATGTCCAAAAATATTTGCCAGGTTGTCTTGAATACCTCTTTTGAAGTACAACCTTTATGTCACCACCAATTTTCTGTTTCTCTCATTAAAATATAACTACTATTATAAAAAGAAGAAAACAATGAATAAATTAAAATGCTCAAACAAAAGTATCCAATGGTTGGTTCAGAGAAAAAGCAAAATATGGTATCTACAAGGAAGCAGAAATTTTTGATTTAATTTGCTTTCATATTCATTCAACCATTAAAGCAACTGGTTTTAATCTCTGCATATGGGCTTAGTCCAAAAGGGTTTCAAAAATGTGGATGACATTGCATACACTTGAGTAACTACAGCCAAGCAACTTTTCAGATACTCAAGAATATATGTATACACATGAATATATGTATACACAAGAATATATGTATACACATGAATACCTAGATAAGAAAATATGTGCATATATGTACTGACACATGCATATATACAGTCATAGACATAAACAAACATACACATATACAGTTATGGTTTTCAATTCTGAAATATTTATATATGCACAGTAAACAAGTATAAAAATGATTATATTCTGTAGAAGAAACAATTGAAGTCCTGAAACTAAAGTATGTTCAAAGACCTACCCTTTCTCCCTTCATTCATTCTTTCTTTTCTCCCTTCCTTCCCTCTTTTTGTTCCTTTCTTCCCTGTCATCCTCCCTCCATTTTTCTATCAATTTATTCCTTCTTTCCATAAATAAGTATTAATCATATCACATGTGCCAGTAACTGGTATATACAGAAGATTCAATGGTAAGCAATTAGAGAAGGAACCCCCCTTCACAGAGCTTTAATTGTGCTGGGTGTAAATCCACTGAAAAAAATGAAAATCATAGCGTTTCAAATCAGATAGACTGACATTCAAATCCTAATAACATCACTTATCTCACTTATTTGGGTAATTACTTAACTTTGCTAAGTTTCCATTTGTTCAAAAGGAAAGTGACAATAATTTTAATTCCATCATTTATCTTGAGAATTAAATAAAATCATGAATGAAAAAATCTGGTGGAAAATCTGGGATTTAGCAGGTGTTCAATAAATGCTACATAACTACTCTTCCCATATATATTTAACATTAAATTGCAGTTAAATCTTAGTTTCAATGTTGCAGGTTCACAGATGGTCAAGAAAAGAAAAGATGCTCAGGGTATTACCTTGCTCTAAAGTAAACATTTTACTCAGAAAAGGTACTGAATAAACACTAGTTGAAAATATGTTGGTGTTACCAAACAGAGGGAGAGAAAAAAAAAAAAAATCAGAGACAATGACACAGGGACTTGGAGAGACAGTGTGGAAAAATAAGCCCATGGTGGGCTTATTTTAATAAATACAGCAGATTAAAAGGTGACTGGTTCATCCTTCTTGTTCATATAAGAGGCGTCATTTTGTAATGCTGGCTTATCATATTTCCAAACGCAATTTTATTTTTTCCGTTTTTATGAAGGAAGTGTTTTCATTTACTGGGAAGAGAGCTATGGCAAGTAGGCCTCCAGCCATGGCAGGTAATATTCTAGGTTTCTATGAAATAAGTTGGTGCATGAAAAGATAGATAAGCTCGAGAAGGAGGTAGGTCTGCAGGAAACTCAAATAGCACCGTGGAAACAACTAACAGAATGGACGTTCTCACGAGGAAATGATCTGACCTCTATGAGCACACTGCATATTCCAGAAATCCAAGGCATGTCCTGGTCCATCTTTTATCTGCTTCTACTCCCCAAGGAAGCTTTTATCTCTGGGATGGGCTGGATGATTCTAAATGAGATTTGAAAACAATGGACTCCAGTGGAACCCAGCATCATCTATGCTTTAAGCCTCACCATTACTCGCTATAAAATTCCAGAAACTGGCTGAATCCAGTAGTCTTAGTTTTAAATAGGCAATTTTATGAAAACAATAAAGGAAAGACAGAAGTGGATTTATAGTGAGAGGTAGAGCACTTTCGAAACACTGGAATTTAAAATGTAAAATCAACTCCTAACTGTTGATATCAATGTAATTGAAAAACACACTAGGCCAGGCGCAGTGGCTCATGCCTGTAATCCCAGCACTTTGGGAAGCCAAGGCGGGCAGATCACGAGGTCAGGAGTTCGAGACTAGCCTGGTCAACATAGTGAAACCATATTTCTACTAAAAATACAAAAATTAGCTGGGCATGGTGACACACGCCTTTAGTCCCAGCTACTCAGGAGGCTGAGGCAGGAGAATTGCTTGAACCCAGGAGGTGGAGGTTGTGGTGAGCCGAGATCATGCCATTGCACTCCAGTCTGGGCAACAGAGTGAGACTCTGTCTCAAAACAAACAAACAAACAAACAAAAACAAACAAACAAAAAACACTAGAAAAAATGTTTCTTCTCCATAAATAAAAAACTCAAGTGCCAAATTGAAACAGTATTATTGTACCTAATGAAAATGCATTTAATAAAAGTCAGACTTCTGTACAAGGCTATGCGAAAATGACACTTCCAATGTTTTTGTTGTCCAGCCATGCACTACATAGAGAGAGGGTCCCCAGAACTAATAGGATCCCTTACTGAGAGAGTGTCCTTTGCAGATGGATGTGTTAAATGGTCAGGGCTTATTGTCCCTAAGTATTAAAATAAGCAATTATTTCCAATCAGACTGATTCTATATTTTCCAAACAACCTTACTGATTGCCATTTAGTTCCCTACATGGATTTTCCTTTGTGATTAAGGGAGGCCTCTGATTCACTTTACAATTATATTTCTCATTGCAAAGTAGAAAGTTGGCATTTTACTTCATGTTCCTCAGTCTTTTATGAGTTTTCTAAGTATGAATCAGCATTTCAAGTTCCAATTACCTACAACAAAGAAAAGATGGAATTACTAAAACATGTGAGATTTAGGGACAACCAGATGTACTGGTAAATTTGTCAAGTTAATGGTATGTATATGCAAATCATTCCTCAAAGCATGGCAGACATAGAGAAATACAACAAGACTTAGTTTCACTTCTCAAGGAGTTTCCAAACCAGATGAGGAGGTAAGTTATATAAACATGGGAAAATAGAAAAAAAATGAGGGCAGTTTGAGGCCCAGCAGAATAGGGAGATTTATAAGACATATAAATATATTAAAAGCATACACATACACCTACAATGAAAAGATTAGAAGGATATCTCTGGGTAGCGGGATAGTACGCCTTTATTACATTTATATTTTCTATAGTACACACGCATTTGCTTTTATAATAAAAACACTTAAAATGTTATCTGTAGAGTCTAATAGGCTACCATAGGCTGGAGTAGGAAGATCTACGTTCGGATTTACTGTGGATCTATAGAGATATAATCAGTAGTCACCAAGGTTAAGTTACCATCAAAAATACTTACATTAGTTTCCTATTGCTACTGTAATGAATTATCACAAACTTGGCGGGTTGGTTTAAAATGGCCCAAATTTATTATCGCACAGGTCTGGAGTTCAGAAGTACAAAATTGGTCTCACTGGGATAAAATCAAGGTGTTGGCAGGGTTGCATTCCTTCTGGAGGGTCAGGAGAAAATCTGACTTACTGCTCTTTCCAGCTTCTAGAGACCACCCACATTCCTTGGCTCATGGCCCCTGTCCGTCCTCAAAACCAGCAATGTCTGGTGTAGTCTTTATTATACTATGTCACTGGGACATCGACACTTTGGCCCCCCTCCCCTTATTTTCTTTTAACTTATAGAGAATCTTGTGATTACATCAGGCCCACCCAGGAAGTATGGAAAAATAGTCTCATCTAAGGATCCATAACTTAATCATATCTTCAAAATCTTTTACCAGGTACAGCATTATACTCATAGGCTCCAGGAATTAGGACATGGACATTTTGGTAAGTAGATTATTTTAAATACCAAAATAATATTTAAGAAATAAACACATTCCTGGACACAATTCCTTTTTTGGAGGGGGAGGGGGGAGATGCACACTTTCTCCTTTTCTCCATATACCACTTTTAAAAATACTATAATTCAACTTGAGTGGTATAAGAAAATCAGCAATGTCAAATTTGTAACTCACCACCAAGATAACAAGAGAGAAGATGCAGAGGTTATTCTCTGCAAGTTATGCAGCTTTGTTCTTAGCTACCGGAGCATCCTAGATGAGAAATTATGCTCTTCATCCATAGTTAATGGAATTCTGAAAATGGGAGGAGTCATTGCCATGGGAGTTGATGTTATAAAGTAATGCTTTGCCTGATTACCCCAGTGGCTAGACCTGCTAAAGCTACACCAAAAATAAATCCATGGAACAGAAAATCTAGATTATAACTTTCTTGACAATCAAATATTGGAGAAGAATTCTACCAAGTTCAACTGCTATTAATGAGCTACTACTGTAACGTCAAATGATGTAAGGTTAAGGACTGACTTTTCTAATAAACATTTTGCAGAGCTATTCACATTGAAGTTGTTGGCATCTCCTCGTAAATCTAACTGTGACCACAATCTATACAGTGAGGACTTGGTCTTTGCTCATGATTCACCCTCTGCCTACAACCCCTTGGTGAATATTTGCGCAACTTCCAAAACTTAGCAAAGTCACCCTCTTACCCTTCCATTGAAGTCCTTTGTCTCTGTGTTCTCACTGTCATCTCAAATAACATTGACCCCTGCCTCCCTGGAATTCCGCTGGACATACTTACAACTTTTGTGACTTTCATCTTTGCATGGTCTACATCCCCACATTAATATCCAGAGGTGAGAATCGGTTTGACTTATTTCAACCATTGTAAAGATAACCATAAAGCCAGGAAAAAGTTTACAGTCTGATAGAGCTATCCCACTTGCTCAGATATTGAAATGCTTCAGTGAACACCTGCTTCCCTGAACTTTCCCCTGGGAGTCTCAACCCAGCAACTAAAACGGTGATGCCTGGGCCATCCGGGAGCCTCTGGGACCCTGCTGTAGAACCACAGCCAAGGCCGCTTCTAATTGGTCGGTGTCCAGGCTCCACAAACTTGACTGCATTCCCAAACTGCAGGACAGTATCTGGCTTATAATGGGCACTCAGTAAATATCTGTTGAATGAATGAATCTTATCAACATACCTTGTGTGTCAATATATTTTGCTACAAAAAAAATTAAAAACAAAACACGTTCCCCACAATTTCACAGAATGTTATTCAAATCTTTATTTAATGTAGTTTTGCAAACGATATTTTCTACTATTTTGCACCGACCTACCGTGGTCCCACTGAGGAGAGATTCCAGAATGATAATTTTATCTCACAAATGAAAACAGTTTTATGTTTTAAAAAGAACACTACCAGCAAAGGAACAAAAAATGGTGCCTTGTAGAGATGGCATTTTTGATTGACCAGACAGCAAAACTAAATGAAAAAAGCATAAAGCTATGGAAAAGAGAGACATGTCTAAATAGGTTCTAGAAAGATCTCCCAAGAAATAAACTGGAAATCTTTGATTAAAAAGTTCCACAAAGGAAGACTTTAAGCATTTTTTAAGAAGAAGAATCACAAGTGAAAACAAGAAAAAACAGAGGAGAATGTTTCTTTCATCTTGCAAGATAAGTGTCCTTCACTTGAAATAAGATTCCAGTAGAACTTCAAAGATATTTAGCAGATTTCATAAAGTAGTAGCTACTCTTTATCTTTAGGTTCTTTGCCTTAATAACTGTGAAATTTGTGAAACAGAAGATTTGTTTTAAATGAGGTTATTGTTCAATTTAGACAGTGAACATTTTCAAAAGGATGTAATATCCATAGAAAATATCTTACATGAGACAGGTGAGAACATAAAAATCTTAAAGAAAGCTTTACTCTGTAAATTTAAAATTTACCTACTTTTGTGAGTCTGCACTCTCATACCTGGAAAATAGTTACATTATACAGGTCCACATCAAACCACAGAAACACAAAAAATAAACTGACAATGTATCAAAACTCTTAAGGAAAAAGGACTTTCTAAGCTTTGAAGTACTATGAAAACAAAAGCACAAAGGAGAAAATGAATAATTGTGGAATAATAGTAAATATATGCATGCTCTATGCTAAAGAATAAGAAAATATTCAAAAGACAAATAACCACTTTGCAACAAATGTAAGAAGGAAACAATAAGTATGTTTAATATAACAAGAGCATGTATAGATTACTAAGAAAAGCCGTAAGACCCTAATAAATAAATAGGCAAAAATCAGTGCTTTTGTTTGTTATGATGCCATAACAAAATACCACAGACTGCAGGGCTTACACAATAGAAATGTATTTTCCCACAGATTTGGAGGCTAGATGTCCTAGATTAAGGTATTAGCGGGTTTGGTTTCTTCAGAGGCCTCTCTCCTTGGTTTGCAAATGGCCACATTCTTGCTGTGTCCCCACATAGCTGTCCTCAAGTCTTTGTGTTGTCTGTGTCCTAATTTCCTCCTCTTATAGGACAATAGTCATACTGGATTAGGGCCCACCCATAGGACCTCATTTTATCTTAATTACTTACTTAAAGCCCATCTTCAAATATAGTATCATGCTGAGGTTTAGGTGTTCAACATATGTATTGAGGTGGGAAGGACAATTTATCCCATAACAAACCACAAACAATTCAAAACAGAAATGTCTGAAACAGGCACATAAAAATATTACATTTGCTAATAAGTAAAGGAATGCTAATTGAAGGTAAAATATTATTATACATTTCATTTTTCTTTTTTTTTTTTTTTTTTTTTTTGAGACAGAGTCTTGCTCTGTCACCCAGGCTGGAGTGCAGTGGCACAACCTTGGCTCACTGCAACCTCTGCCTCCTGGGTTCACACCATTCTCCTGCCTTAGCCTCCCAAGTAGCTGGGACTATAGGTGCTCGCCACTAAGCCCGGCTAATTTTTTGTATTCTTTAGTAGAGACGGGGTTTCACTGTGTTAGCCAGGATGGTCTCAATCTCCCGACCTCATGATCCACCCGCCTCGGCCTCCCAGAGTGCTGGGATTACAGGCATGAGCCACCACGCTCGGCCTCATTTTTCAAACTAGTAAGACTTGAAAGTCTTTTAAAAGCATTTTAATCCTGGCAAGGTTTCAGTTCAATGAGAACTTTGAATGCTATTGGCAGGAGTGTAACCTGACAAACCATTTTGGGAAGCAAACTGTTAATATTAATCAAGATTATAAAAAATATTATACTCAGTCTAGGTCAATATAATCAAAAAAATAAGAAAATGCATATTTAGATACGAGCATATTAACTTCTAGGAAGAGATCTTTACTAAAATGTTATCTGAGTCTTATTCATAATACCAAAAAAAAATTGAACCAATCTAAACGCTCACAATGGAGAAACTCTAATGTAAACTCAACACTTCATAAGCTGTTATGCAGCCATTAAAATGGTGTGTGTAAAAACTACCAAAAATATATAATAGTTATAATTTTGTTTTATAAAATGCAGTATGCAAAGCTATATATTAAAAATATTCACACAATAAAAGGAGCAGGAAATATACTCACAGTCATTTCTTTAAGATAACAGAATTGTTTGTTGTTATTTGTTTTAATTTACCGGTATTATACTTTTAAAATTTCCAAAATAAAAAACCATGCATTCATATTTACAATAAAAACATAATCATTTCAGCTTGAGTAAAATTGGATTGAATATGCCAAAATTTAGTTTCAATTCTATTAAGCGTAGGTCAAAAGGTCAGCTTCTTACTTTAATGCTTTGCTTTCACTCTGCCACATGGTTTTCAACCAACTTTTATGTTGACATAAGTGATACCTTCACTCAACACCCATTTCAAACCCAACCCACTTATGCCCCAGAAATAAAAACAGATCACTCTATGGGAAAAGATGGAAATCCCTATTATAAGAGTTTGAGAATCCTTAGCAGGTCAAGTTCGCCTTTCAGGAATCCTTGGTAAGATCATTCTCTGTTCAGCTTTTCTACCTGAGATCATCCACTTTATCTGCCTAAAGATCAGAGGCATTCATTCCATAGATGCCTCAATAACATGAGACACTACCTTTCTGCTGCCTTTCTCTGTGACTGTGAGAAATATACAACGAGGTGTGGCAAGTTCTAACACATGCATCTCAACTCTTAGTTAAGTGCAGGGTATAGAGTACTGTGCCAGAAGAACCTACGAAATGTTGTATTTTACTTTTTGGTAAAATACCGAGATTCAAAGAACACTCAATCTTGGAGTTTGTGAGGAGCTCCAAATTGTAAACTTTGAACAACTGATTGCCAATCAAAACTGCAGGACTCAAACTGTGTTCATCAATTTGATGGATCTTCATTGGGACTCTTATTTTCCTACTAGACTAGAAATAAGAAACATAATTGTAACGAGTTCCATAGTGTCTCACCAAAACTCACATCCACCTGGAACCTCAGAATGTAACCTTATTTAGAAATGTGGTCTTTCCAAATATAATTAAGGTAAAGATCAAGGTAAACTCATTAGGATTAGGGTAGGCTCTAAATGCAGTGAAATTGTTTCTACAAGGCGCATAAAAGGACACACAGAGAAGGAGCCATGTGAAGTCAGAGGCTAAGGTGAGAGCGAGGCTGCCACAAGCCAAGGAATACCAGGAGCCACTGGAAGCTAGAAGAAGAAGGAAAGATTCTTTACAGTCTTCAGAGAGACCCTGACCCTGCTGACTCCTTGACCTTGGATGTCTAATCTGGAGAACGGTGAGAACACAAATTTCTGTTGTTTTAAGTAACCTAGTTGTGATGATTTGTTATGACAGCCCTGGGAAATTAATAAAGTGCTATATGAAGACAATGATGCCACATTTCACAAAACTGTCCCTTTATATTGAGGCAGAAGGGTGTGGTGGAAAGAGCACCAAAAGAGCAGAGTCAAAGGGTTGGGTATTGGCTCCATGCTACAATTTTCCACTAGGCAAAACAGAGCCTCTCCAAATAGCTGCTCATAATAGACATGATTATCATCTCAATTGCATAGGATTCTTAACAAGACAAAGGAAATGGTATACATAGTAAGCATTTGATAAGGTATAGACAGAAATTCGGATTTTGTTGTTATTATCAGTGGTTTAGAGTAAATGCCAATTTTACACTCAATATCTATTTAGGAAATATGAAAACAGACCAAAAAATATTTACACAAGTAAATGTGTGGTTTACCTTTCAGTTCTTTCTTTATTACAGGATCTTGCTTCCCTAAAGGGTGGGTTTATATCATGAAGACTGAATTTGGACCCTGATATGAATAATTTATCACACAGACAGGTGAATTATCAGTGGTATTTCAGAAGGGGGGTAATGTGGGGCTGTTATTTTTAGGTTGTTGTACTGTCATTAATAATCATCTCTTGTACTTTTAGTCATCTGAACTGGAAAAGAAAAGAAATAGATAGCCCTGATCATGGTAAGGCAGCTTTTTAGTGTTTCTGATTGAGAAAAATAAAAAGTTAGGGACAAAGAATCCTGTCACTAATGTCCAGTTCCTGGGTTTTGATGGCATTCACCATCCTATTTGAGAAAAGTGGTAGATGGGTGGCATCAAAGGCAAGAAAACTGATTGCTGTTATTTAAGTAATAACCACAGTACAATACTGCTTTTATAACATTCCAGGTCATAATAACTACTAGAATAAATTACTCAGTTCTTAAAGTAACAGCTTTGGTGCACCATTCAGAAGATTCAATGTATAACTCTTGATTGTGAATCTCCTCATTCAATAAAAATATACTGTGGTAAATTATTTCAAGCATTATTTCTAAGAATTGATGTTATCCAAACATGTTTTCAAAATGAAATAGAAGATTGGTTGAAGGCTTCTGTGTTCATGCTTTCTTCCCTATTAGAGCAGAAGGCAAGACTCATTCCTCCAAGCTCATTCTCAACGGAAAATTGATGCCAAACCTAAGGTGTTGTGAACAAAACTCACTGACAGCAAACAATTTCTCCAAAGCTCAACTCCTTAGAAGCATTTTGTCAATGTTGGGTAATTAGTTTCCATGATCATCGCTGTCTTTCATTGGGTCTACCTAGCTGGCTACATTGTTCTCCAGTCTTCTTCTGTGTTCCAATGAAGGACCAATGTGGTAAGTGCCAATTCCTCACTGGTTTTGCCCTCTCCTCACTTGACACCATTCCCAGACATGCAGATAGTAGTGATGGTGGAAAAAAATTCACCACCCTAGGCATTTTCTCTCTAACCCCATTCATAAGTTCATATCGTCACCCAATCCTGGATGAGTCATTGCAATATTCAGCTAATGAGACCTGTCATCCTTGGACTTGTGCTTACCCTACTTCTGCATCTCCCATCACTGCCCTCCACATGTGCTATACTGCCATCATACTGAGGGTCAGCGCCCTTTCACTCTTCCATATCTTTGGGTAGAGAGAACAGCAGGGCATGCCTGTTTGGAGCACACATACCGGAGATCCTTGCCCAAACACCCTCATGCTGAGTTCCTTGCTCTTCTCTTTGCCTCCTTTGACTATGTCTCATCACTTCATACTCCATACTCAGAGTCTAAGTTTCTTAATCCCAGGATGAGGCTGGAGCTATACAGTAGTTCCCACTTAGCTGCTGTTTTGCTTTCTGTGGTTTCGGTTACCAGCTGTCAATGGTGGTCTGAAAATATTAAATAGAAATTCCAGAAATAAACCATTTGTAAGTTTTATATCACACGCCCTTCAGAGTGGCATGATGAAATATTGTGCCCATCCTGCTCCCTCCCTCCAGTGATGTGAATACTCCTGTTGTCCTGGGTTTCCACATTGTAGATGCTGCCTGCCCATAAATCACTTTGTAGCCACTGGTGATCAGATCTACCGTCTCAGTATTACAGGGCTTATGTTCAAGAAACCCTTTATTTTTCTTAACAATGGCCCCAAAGCACAAGAGTAGTGATGCTGGCAATTCGAATATACCAAAAAGAAGCTGTAAAGCACTTCCTTAAAGTGAAGATGTAAAAGTTCTAAACTTAATAAAGAACACAAAAACTTATGCTGAGGTAGCTAAGGTCTATGGTATGACCACATCTTCTATCCATGAAACTGGAGTGACACCAGCATTTCCAGTTCCCTCAAATATGCCTCCCCAGCTCGAGGTCTGATGACAGTTTGGGAACGAGGGTGTAGTGATTGAGCTTGATGACGGTCTGACTATCAAGTAAGTGAAACATGAACATCCTTTGAGGAAAGTGGTTAATTACAAACATATTCTGAAAAGAAATGCTACCATTTATTCAGCATTTACTAGGACCAAGAATTAAGTAGTTTATTACATATTTTATATATATCATCCTAATCTAATTCTAGGCACCTGTAAGTTCAAACCATGTGATTGCCCTGAGAAGACTAATAATCTATTGCCCTTACAAACTATATTTTCCAGACGCTCAACAGTTATTTTGAGGAGAAGCTGTGGGCTGCAGAATGGGAAGGTGGAGAAGGTAGGCTACTAATGTGAGCATTCCATTGCTCCTAAATGGCCTCAAACAATTCAGCCCTGGCCCCAAACATACTACTCCATTAGGCAACATAAAAGCCCTATAGTTAAGTTAGTTTGCCATACCTCCTAGCTAGATAAGACTGCAATCATCTATTTTTACTTAAGACTATCCATTTGTAGGAAGTAGGGGGTCCTACTGTAGGACGTAGGGGGTGTCTTGATTATTTAGGCCTTGCAAAAAATAAATTGAACCTGATCTTATGGAAATTCTACACAGGTAGGTAGGGAAGAGGAGATTGGGTGAAGACATCTAGAGGAAGCTCTTAGCCAAATCCAAAGACCAAATATCCCCTTTCTCAAACAAATCAGTGACTTGAATAAAAAGGAGGCAGAGCTAGTGTTACACATTTAAAGAGATTTGGAAAACATAACAGCAAATACTATATAAAGACTTATAAAGACTTTGTTTGGATTCTGATGCAAACAAACACACAATTAAAAGACTTCTAGAGAAAATTGAGGAAATGCAAATATGGATATATGAACCGAATCTTAAATTGCATTAAAGGATTATTATTAATTGTGTTAGGCGTTATAAATGACATTGTGTTTATGTATACACACGTTCTTATCATTTGGACATGTATACTTCAGAATCTGCAGGAGAAAAGCATTATGTCTAACATTCATTTTAAAATATGACCTCCTCAAATAAATTAATGAATGGAACAAGATTGGAAAATTGCTGACAATTATTGAAGCTAGGTAAAGGGTGCATAAGCTTTATTGTACTATTCACTTTCTTTTGTTTGTGTTTGAGATTTTCATAATAACAAGCTTTACCAAAAGCAAATTCATTGATTCTTTTTATCTCAAAAAGAGACATTTGTGCCTGCCAGGTAATGTGTCCAAGTTTTAGAAGTGTAACTGGAATGCCCAGATCAATTTAAATTTATATGAAATCACAACTGGGTTGAACACAGGTAGAGAAAAGGCAAACAGAGCCAAGAAGAAAAAAAGGCTTAGGGATTACGAGTATTAAAACAACATCTGCTGGAACAATCAATAATTATGTGCATAGTCACAATATGAAAGAAGTGAAAGAACTCCAAGAAAGACAAGTTCAAGTAAAAAGGTGGCCAAACTAATAGAAACTGTCTTTCTACTGTTCTGCAGGTGGTATAATCGCCCTCCTCCTTCAAGACTCATCAAAAGTTATAGATCAGTGCTGCCTTTGCCAGCTCCCCAAAGCTGTTAGCTGCTGTCTCATGGGAGATTCCACAAAGCTTTGTTCATACTTTTCTGGTTTTCTACACTTTATAAAGGAAGAGATGTTGACTAGCACTTGCCTTGCAATGTCATATATGTATACACTTAAGAAATAGTGGAAGAAATGGATGCATGGTCTATTTGTCCATTTTCACACTGTTACAAAGAAATATCAGAGGCTGGGTAATTTATAAAACAAAGAGGTTTAATAGACTCACATTTCTGCATGGCTGGGAGGGGGCCTCATGAAATTTACAATCATGGTGAAAGGCAAAGGGAAAGCAAGCTTGTGCCTTCTCACATGTCAATGGGAAAGAGAGAGTGAGCCAGCAAAGGGGAAAGAGCCCCTTATAAAACCATCAGATCTCATAAGAGCTCACTTCACTACCATGAGAACAGCATGGGGCACACTGCCCCCATAATCCAACCCCTCCCACCAGGTCTCTCCCTCAACACCTGGGGATTCCAATTCCAGATGAGATTTGGGTGGGGACACAAAGCCTAACCGTATCACATGGGTACTAAAGAAAGGAAAAAAAGAGACGGATGGAAGAAAAAGAAAAATTCTATTCTTTCCTGGGAAGAAAAAATTCTGAGGTCAGAGGGTTGGGGCTGATATTTAAGAAAGATTTCATGTAAATAATCCCAAACCAAGCAGAATCAGGTGCTACCTTTCTTTAGGAGCCTGTTACTAGGAATTTGTTTTGTTTTGTTTTAGCTAGGCTAAATCCCACACATCCTCTTTTGTGCAAGCAATTCATCAAATATGCCAGGCTGGAGACAGTTGAGATTTTTTATCTCTTGCTGAGAAAAGAAAGTTTTCATTGAGCTATCACATGCACAGTTATTTTTATTTGACTTTCAGTTGAGATACCCCTGCTGTATAGCATATTGAATACTTTATTGACCATAAAATGTGCTGCTGCAATTAGAGGGTTTATTTCTATTTTTTTTTCCAAGCATTGTGCCTTTCTGGAGGCACTTGGAAGCTTATTTCTGTTTATCAGTTTTTCAAGGATGTTTGCAATTTAGCAACAGTGAATTGGAAGTTCAGTTAAATATCTGGCATCTTTGAGTGAGTGTTTTCAAGATCTGCAATTAAGCAGGGCAGGGTAAAGCGTAGTGAGGCTCCTCGTGCATAAGCTGTAAAGGTTTTTCACACTATCTGAGATCTTAGAGAAAAAATGTTCACTAAGTAAATCAGGAGCAAATTCACTTAAAAGACTGCCTTATAAATCATTCAGCTTTGTCAGACAATCTCTGGGTGTACTAAGTGCTGGCTATCTTTGGGTTATTTTAGAGGTAATCACCTCTATTGGGTATCACCAAGTAAAACAGCACAGACCTCATGGAAGATACCATGTTTAAACAGTATGAGGTTTCAGATCTCATGCCTCAGGCAGAGTTTGGAACCAGGAGCTGAGGACACTATTAGTTGAATGAGTGAATAAAAGAAAAGAGAATTCTTCCTGGTCTCTAAAAAAATATGCCCTAGGTTACTTCCAGTAAGCCAACAGCAAATCAGAATGGAACATGTGAGTTGCAGCAGGACTGGTAGCATATGCAGGTTAAATGTCCTGTTGTATATTTCTCTCCATGTGCCCTCACTGGGTTAGTAGGGAATCCCAGACTTGTCTTCGAATCTCAAGCCATCACTTGTGCTATTTTCTGTAGATTTCATAGCTGCTGTCAATAAAACTTTTTATTGAAGCATTATACCTTTCATGAAACTATAGTCAAGCCCATGCCCAAAAGCCATCTAGGTCTAGACCTCTGATGACATTCTGATGAGGTGGGGCAGGTGACTGCTACCGTGGAGATTCCTCTTCTACTCTCAGCTTCTTCTCTCCATCTACTGACCCCCTCATCCAACTATCTCCACCAGGAAATAGACAGAGATTCCAAGAGTTATAGCTTAGTTGTACTGAGACTCTAACAGGCATTGTGCATGCTTGTGATGCAGCAACGAATGAGACAGAAGTGTGCCCTCATCTTAGGGAGCTCGAATTCTAGTGATTTAAAATAAGCCTGTAGTAAGGGCTTGCATCTCTCCACAGCAGGCATCTTACAAAACATGGTACCTTCAATTTGGTTTTCTGTGTCGTTTTTTTCTTAATTTGCTCAATAAAATTTATTTCAAGTTTCTGCTCAATTGTCACTTTATAATGGAAAGTTCTCCTTCTAAAAAACATCCTTCTCCAACTACTACCACTCCACACCCACCTCTCTCTACCTTGCTTTATTTGTCTCTACAGCCCTTAGCACTACTGGACTAAGTTTATTTATTTATCAGTTTTTGTGTGTGTGTGTCTTTTCTTGCTAGAATATAAAGTGTTTCAGGGCAGCCAACTTGGTTAATTCATTACTGAGTACCTGGCTTATTATAAGAGATGAATACGTATTTGTTGAATTAATTAATGCATAAATAACCATAAGCAATAGGTATGATCATTATTCCTGTTTTTCAAATGGGAAATTTACACTTAATGAGGATAAGAAATTTGCCTAAAGTCACCCAATACATAAGCAGTGAAAGTAGGGCTCAGACCAGGTCTTCTGGAGCAGAAAGCCTGGCCTCTTGATCATTACTCTAAATTGTCCCACTTCAAGGAATCATTTCTTTAACATGTCTAATAGTAGAAGCTTCCCTAAACTCTCAATCTAGGATGGGATGAAGACATTAAATAGAAGAAATGCCACTGAACAACGTATAAAGATAAAAGTACAAAACTACAAATGTAATTCTGAAAAACTTCAGAGTAAAATTTAGGACAGTTTTATCATGTACAGAGTTAACATAAAAATATGTGCTATTGGGCCAGGCACAGTGGCTCACGTCTGTACTCCCAGCACTTTTGGAGGCCGAGGTGGGCAGATCACCTGAGGTCAGGAGTTAGTGACCAGCCTGGCCAACATGGCAAAACCCTGCTGTCTCTACTAAAAATACAAAAATTAACTGGGCGTGGTAGCGGAGGCCTGTAATCCCAGCTACTCGGGAGGCTGAAGCAGGAGAATTGCTTGAACCTGGAAGGCAGAGGTTGCTGTGAGCCAAGGTCACACCACTGCACTGCAGCCTGGGCGACAGAGAGAGATTCTGTCTCCAAAAAACCAAACAAACAAACAAAAAACAAAACAAAACAAAAAACAAACAACAACAACAAAACATGCTATTGAAAGTACATGGGTGGCTGGGTGTGGTGGCTCACGCCTGTAATCTCAGCAGTTTGGGAGGCCGAGGTGGGTGGATCACCTGAGGTCACGAGTTCGAGACCACCCTGGCCAACATGGAGAAACCCCGTCTCTACTAAAAGTACAAAAATTAGCCAGGCATGGTGGTGTGTGCCTGTAATCCCAGCTACTCGGGAGGCTGAGGCAGGAGAATTACTTGAACCCAGGAGACAGAGGTAGCAGATAGTGCCACTTCACTCCAGCAGAGACAGAGCAAGACACTGTCTCGGAAAAAAAAAAAAGAAAGAAAAAGAAAAGAAATAGAACATGGAAAGAAGAAAAGCTTTAGAGTTGAGCATGGATAGCCTGTCTCTGCCAGTAATTTGTTTACCTTCTCAACCTCAGTTTTTGTATCTATAAGGTAAGACTGATGCCTAACCCACCAAGGTTGTTGGCAGAAGGAGGAAATTAGATAATGAATGTAAAGTTTCTGGCAAAACTTTAAGTTAAATGAATGACTCATTTAGTTATTTACTCTCATAAGTCCTAAGCAAATAAATAAAATTAGGTTTCAGTTATGGATCTATTAATGCATAAAAACAGCAGTGCTGGGCATCACAAAGGAATAGGCAGACTTACCCCAGAGCAACTGAAACTGAAGGACAAGGGGCTAGTGACAGTCAGAAACAATGGTCCCTAATCCCAGGGAAGATACTCTAAATTTGTTTATTTGCTGTTGCTCATACTGAACAATTGATCAAGCTGTGGAAGGAGGTATAGTAGCACCCAAATATTTATTTAGACATTAATGGACTTCCCAAGCACGGATAGAGAAACCACTTAACTGGTCAAATATCTGGAAGAAAAAAAACTGTAGTTTATCAAATGTCTTTAATAAAAGTACCGGTAACATTCTGTGCATATTCATCAAAGACTTGGTATTCATACGGTTTTCAAAACAAAGTGACTGATGTTCTAGCTCAGATGTGGTCTAACATATTTAGTTTGTCACAATTTATATAGTTGCTGATAGGGCAGTAATGATCTTTTGTTGTGTTATGGTTGAATTGATACAATAACTTGCATTTTCTCTTAGATTTTATTAGAAACTATAAATGGCTCTATCACCTCTGAAACAACATAGGTCATGCCACACATTTTAAATCTTATCAGCCCATCTCCTTTTTTAGAATCAGAATATTTGCTTGAAAACTGAAAAGTTTTAGTCTCCCTAAAGAAATATCAACTGATATTTTATAGCTAAAATTTTTATTTCTCTCTTTCTTTCCCACTTCCTAAAGAAATGCAGATACATTTCTCCTTGTTCTATTTGGCCACTTTAGATCTTTCGATGGTTTTCATCTTTGTCTGTTTATTTAAGTGCTGGTTTTAAAATAGCTGAAGTATTATAAGAAATATCTATTGGCCGGGCACAGTGGCTCACGCCTGTAATCCCACCACTTTGGGAGGCTGAGGCAGGCAGATCACAAGGTCAGGAGATAGAGACCAGCCTGGCCAACATGGTGAAACCCCATGTCTACAAAAAACACAAAAATTAGCTGGGTGTGATGGCGTATGCCTGTAATCTCAGCTACTCGGGAGGCTGAGGCATAAGAATTGCTTGAACCCAGGAGGCAGAGGTTGCAGTGAACCAAGATTGCACCACTGCACTCCAGCCTGGCGACAGAGCAGGACTTTGTCTAAAAAAAAAAAGGAAATATCTATCAACTGCAGCCTCTCTCTTTCTCAGCTGGAAGAAGTCCAAATGCATGTTTATCAGCTTAGCAACTATGTAACCACTTTAAAAGGGGTACAAATCTACCTTGATATTTCTGAATTACTTCTGAAATTATTCTTTATCCTGAAAGAAAAATCAATGAACACTCCTGAAATTTGCCACTTGTCATTTCATGATACTGAAAAGCAAACGTAAAACATGCTTTTAGAGAAAATAGGCCAGGCGCAGTGGCTCACGCCTGTAATCCCAGCACTTTGAGATGCTGAGGCGGGCAGATCTCTTGACAGAAGTTCGAGACCAGCCTGGCCATGATGTGAAATCCCTATCTCCACTAAAAATACAAAAATTAGCCAGATGTGGTGGCAGGCACCTGTAATCCCAGCTATTTGGGAGGCTGAGGCAGGAAAATCGCTTGAACCTGGGAGGTGGAGGTTGCAGTGAGCTGAGATCCAGCCACCGCACTCCAGTCTGAGAGATAGAGTCCTGTATCAAAAAAAAAAAGCAGAAAAGAAAAGAAAAAAAAGGAAAAAGAAAAGAAAAAAAAAGGAAGAAGAAAAGAAAAGAAAGAGAAAGAGAAAGAAATGAAACTAAAACAAAATCATTCAGGATACCTCTTTGTGTAGGTTAGATCTCTGACAACAGAGGACATAGGCTTACATGTGGGTTTGGACTAAATAATGATCAAGTATCTATTTCAGATATTATCTGTCCCAAGAGAGCACTTAGCAAAAGAATCACAATATTTATCATGATGTAATGCCTCCTCTCTATATGCAATTTGAAAACACTTGTTTGGAAATACATGGTTGAGAATGCTATTTTTCTTTTTTAGAGAAGTCTTCATCATTTATTACAGATTGAGCCAAAGACTTGGAATTAACAGTCCTGGGTTTAAATTCTGGCTTTACCAATTTCTAGCAACACAAATATCACTTATTTGAACTTCCTTTTTTGCTCTTGTAAAGTGGAACTGGTGATGCTTACCATATAATCTGTGACTCCATTCAATAAGTGTTCATTGAATTTAAATCTTATCTACAAAGTCAGCGATGAAGCCACATAAATTACATCTTGGGAAAATCAACCAATGAAAAGACAGACCTGTTCACAACTTTTTGTAGTCACAAGTGAGCTGAGTATTGGGCGTGAGAGTACAGCCTGTGCAGATGAAAAGACATGCGTTGGGGTGTGACTCCTAACTACTAGGTTTGTGTCCTTATGCAAGTAATTTGACCTTACTATGTCTTATTTTCCACATCTGCAAAATGGATATAACAATAAGACAAACTCCCTAATTTTATTGTAAGAAATAAATTTAGAAAATGTGTACTTACTACAAAGAAAGGAACACAGGAAACCAGTCAATAAAAATTGTTGCTATTGATATTTATAATAATAACCATAAGCAAAATCATTCATTCAATTAAAGCTTTGGGGTACAATTTGTGTCCCATATACTGTTGGAGGTACTGGGGACACAGAGGTGAATAAAACCAACAACCTCTCTGTTCTCATGAAACTATGTCTGGTGAAGAATAGACAAGACAATGTCAATGCTCTGAAGACAACAAAACAAAATAATGGGAATAGAGTAACTGAAGATGTGTGTATGGTTTCGTGGGAGAGTGGATGTTTGGAAAGTGCCTTAAAAACAGGGTGACATCCACATGTCTCTTTGAGGAAGTAAGGTTGGAGCTTTGACCTGTGCCCTGTGCAGACTTTCTGCAGGAGTTTGGCACATGCTTACTTAAGACGCCTTTTCACTTCCTGCAATCCACCATTTCTCTAAACCCAAGTAATAAATGGGATTCAGATTTTAATAGGCATACTTTGTGCACTTTAACAAAAGGGAAATCCAGAGTTGACTAAGTGGTGAATCCATCTTGGTCTTTGGAATTACAGAAACTCAGCCATAACACTTATTGGGTGGGTGATAGTGGACTCATTACATAGGCACCCTAAGCCTTACTTATCCCATCTGTAAAACAGCCATGAAACAAAGTCATATATGCCCTGCTTCTGCCAGAGTCTGTGATGCAGAAAAGAACCTCCAAATGGCAATTATTGTCACCACTAGCAGTAGAGAAATATCCTAGTTAAGACCTTCACTGCCCACTTGCAATGTGACCTAGGGAAAGTTGTGTGACTTCTCTGAGCATCAGTGTACTAATGTGTAAGATAAGGATAATAACAACAATAATACCTACTTATCAAGTTTGTGTGAGAAATTAACTGACTTGTAGACACCACTTTGAATGGGTTCTGGCAGAGAGCAAACTCACTGAGTGCTCCTTGTTAGTATTACTCATGACATTGACATCAATGAATTACTAATCACAGGCTCACAGACCACTGTGAGAGAAAAGATTATTGACTTAGAAATATGTTGAACTAAGCTGTTCCCATGAAAATCTTCCCTAACAGAACAATTATGTGAACCATTTTGTATCTTCTGGAGATTTTAAGATATTGATTAAACATTTCAACACAGTGACATGATCAGTGAATAGGAACACTTGCTTTGCATAATTCTGCCCATTTTGATTGCTCTTTTAATTTACACATTTCTAAAGATTGAGTCCAATTATCACCACATGCCTCTTCAATCAACATTGGCTGTATTTCCTGTGTCATTAACAAATCACAAAAGTAATTTGAACTCATTGCCAAGTAAAAAAGAAATGAACATCTTCAAGTGAATATTCTTGGTTTTACCATATAGCAGGACATAGAAACCTTTGTAGTCAAAGAATCATAGAACCTAAGAACAGTAATCATGCTACTTTCCATAGACATCCGCAACTGATCAGGACATTCTTTATTCTGTAATTGACCGTGAGTTCTGGGAAGTCGTTTCTAGACTGAGTTGTGGAAGAGGAGACCTGTTAACCTGGTATCAGCTTTTCACTTCCGAGGTGACTTCAGGGCAGTCTGAAGTCTTCATAGGTGAATTTATTTTGCTGAGGTCACACAGCAGTAGACCTGGAATGACAACCTACGTTTCCAAAATTCTCACGCCCATGATCTTGCCACCGGTCCGTGTAACCCGCTATTAAATTCCTGTCTAAACATGGCTCTGGATACAGGAGGAACGGAATTATAACACAAGTCAAAGTCCTCATTTTTCACTTCTGCTTGAATTTGACGTACTGCTCCTTTGGATTTCTGCTCTCAATTTCTTTGCTCTTCTATTTTCATTGACATAAATATTCTGTTATAGCTAACTGATAAAGGAAGAACTACAGGTGTCAAACTATTCTATTCAGCTGCCCTCATACTCAAGAACAGCATCCTACAAATAGAAATACTGAATATAAATATGAACAATGATCGTTTCATCCATAATGTTGCTGTGCATCTCAATTACTCATGGTTTTTTTTTTTTTGCTGAAAGCTTATCTCCCTTGCTACTCCTTCAACTCAAAGCTTCCTTTCTTAACATTCAACTTCCAGAGCCTAAAATTAACTAAGCTTAGGGACTAGAATCTAGTGGTTCCATGAATGACTGAAAATCTTGAGTGCTCTGCTGATGCTAATAATAAAGCATGTCAGCACAAGAAAAACCCTAGTAATAACTGTGCCAACAAAATGAGGGAAAACACCCCATCCCATGCCCACAAATTCATGCTGCTAATTATTAACAATGAAAACCTTGGCTTAAATTCAACCTTCAATTAGATACATGTTTTTATTAAAGTAAAATTCTCTAAATTTGTTCAATAAAACAGGAAAATAATGGGTTTGGAGACTGACTTTATTAAAATATTTGTGTTCTATTGGCAGCACAGCAATGTGAAATGCAGAATTCGGAAGCCCAGGGCCTTACTTCTAGGCCTTTTCTAAATCAATTTCAGTACACAATAGCTCCATGCCTGTTTTCTCCTCTGTAAATTGAGTACATCATCAATTAGAGAAATCCTCTCTAAATTTCTTTCAAGTATTAAAAAGGTAAAATTTTAAATATTTCTATTATTTATTGCTTTGCAAAGCAAACAGATCGCTCAAGGGTAGCCACAGAATGGTCATGGATGCCATTTCCACTATTTTCCATCCACACTCCCAATGCATTCTATGGCAAGACCAGCATGAAATGACCAAAACATACCTTAATAAGCTGAGTTTATTCATTTAACAGATATTCACTCACCAACACTACTAAATGGCAGGCACTGCTCTAGGTCTGATATTTTGCTCATATTAGAAAGAACTTACGAATCTCATAAAATTAAATAACGTTTGCACGTGTAACAGTTGACTATAAGAATAGGTTGCAAGGAGAGAGTGTGTACCTCTTCTTTAATTATGTACTTTATTAAGAACATCCTGTAATAATTTTTTGAGAGATGAATCTCACTCTGTTGCCCAGGTTGGAGTGCAGTGGCATGATCATAACTCACTATAGCCTCAAACTCCTGAATTCAAGTGATCCACCTGCCACAGCTTCTCAAGCAGCTGCTACTACAGGACTTATCTATAATCTTTTCAACAATAGAACTTCTAAATTGAACCATGGTGGTTACTAAGGTGTGATACACAGTACTTCTTTGTGTACTTTTTTGTAAATGCCCATCTGAGGCCTGTTTGATGAAGAAATTCAAATAGTCTAAAATTTGGAGAAAACGATGAATGATTCAAAATTTGATTCAATCTCTAAGGCCAGTAGCAGAGAAAAATAACATATTCACTCAGTTGAACACTATACAGATATTACAATGACCTCTCTCTCTTTTTCTACAACCATCTTATAATTAAATTTAAAACATATAATTCTTACATTCACATAAAAATAATTAAAATGCAATATATAATATTAACATAAATTTGTAAAACAAGCACAAAAAAGCAAAAGAACTCTCAAAATAAATATACCACAATATTAAAAATATTTCTTATAACAAAATTAATTTTTAACTATTTCTTCCATATTTATTTTTTCCAAATTTACTCCCTTAGAGGGAGGGGAAGATTGTATTGCTTAACATTAAAAAAAATTCCTTACTTTGCAAACTGCAAATGACCTAAATGTCTAAATGGCTAAATGATGCGGAACAGGAAGTCCCAGTTATACACACACCTCAACACTTCCACGATGGGATAATTATAACATTCAAGGTGGCTACACAAATATCATGATTGGAGAAAAATATTTAATGAAATAATTTTATTTATTTATTTATTTATTTATTTTATTTATTTATTTTTTTTTTTGAGACGAAGTCTCGCTCTGTCGCCCAGGCTGGAGTGCAGTGGCGCGATCTCGGCTCACTGCAAGCTCCTCCTCTCGGGTTCACGCCATTCTCCTGCCTCAGCCTCCCGAGTAGCTGGGACTACAGGCGCCCGCCACCGCGCCCGGCTAATTTTTTGTATTTTTAGTAGAGACGGGGTTTCACCGTGGTCTCGATCTCCTGACCTTGTGATCCGCCCGCCTCGGCCTCCCAAAGTGCTGGGATTACAGGCGTGAGCCACCGCGCCCGGCATAATGAAATAATTTTAAATGTAAAAAATCATATTATAAATCACTATACACTATATAATCCCCAATATGACTGGTGGAAATATTACAATGACACTTTCTAACAAAAATATAATGTATGCCACATATGTAATTTTATGTTTCTATTTGCCACATTTTAAAAAGCAATATGTGCCACAGATACAATTTTATTTTCCTATTAGCCACATTTTATAAAGTAAAAAGAAACAGGTGAAATTAAATTAATACTATATTCAACTCAATATATTCAAAATATCATTTCAATATGCAATCAACATAAAAAATTATTCATGATCTCTTTCATATGATTATTTTACCACACATCCCAATTTGGACCAGTTACATTTCACCTGCTCATTAGCCATATGTGACTTGTGACTACCCTAAAGGACAGCACTGCATTGAAACGAAACCAAGAAGATTAGAAATTACTGTCTTTTCTTGATACGTTTTTCCCGTTTCTTATGCACAAGTTTCCTTATTTTATATTTTCCCCATTGCCTAGTACACTGCTAGGCTCAATAAATCTGGGCTGCCTTTAACTTACAAAAATACTAACAAAATTAATTTTGAACAGAATTGGTTGCTGTTAGTTAGAAGAATCTTAGGAAAAAAGCCAAGGATACTGTTCTTCATCTGCAAACATAAAACAAACCAGCAAGGACATCACCCTTATTTTATTCTTAAGTGTTAAAGCCAACCATCATAAGCAAAGATGGCATCTACAAGACAACATTTAAACACGTTACCAGCGTCATTAGTGGGCTGGGTCAATGAGACTCTTCCACCAGTCATCAAAACCCTCTTCCAGTCATGACTCTTCTTTATCTGAATAAATGTTCACATGAAGAATGTGTATATATAAGTGTGAAACAGGAAAGGAGAATCCCAGAAGTTTTGGAGGGGGCTGTAGATGGATGGAATTGGACGGAAGGATTCACATGACGATCTGACAGGTGCTCCCACTTCCTAAGTCTCCCTCTGGGACCACTGGGTGTAAGTCTTCTTGTCAAGGACAGCAATTGGTACACAATGAATGCTCAATAACCGCTTCTAGATTGAATGGACATATGCATGGTTCGTCTAATTTCCTCATCAGGACACACAGGAATGCATTCCTAACAACAAGCACAGGTTCACCGATAATAATTCCTTCATCATGGTTGAGTTCACACAAATAAAATGTGAAGAACATTACCCAGATTATCATTTTAAATATAGCTGCGGTCTGTGTATTGTAAGAAACAAAGCCCAGGGCTGTGCATTCCTCTAACACAATAGGCACATGCCATCCGGTGCTTATTATACACAAGGTGCTAGTGATTACGGTTATATACATAGAGACAAAACGGGCAACTAGCTCAGCCTAGTTATAACTCACAAATACACTTGGCTTTATCTCTTTCCATAATGAAGGTTTAATAATTCCCTTCTTTTTCCTTTACTGAATAAAAAGAACTGGGTAGAATTTTGAACATGATTCTACTGGCTAATAAAAACAACAGTGTCTTCAAAAGTGTGGAGCAAAAGCCTTAGCTAGTATCAAAGGGTAAATGTGCCATTCTAGGGTGTCTTCTGAGAGCCAGGACATTCATTGGCAATGGTAGGTATATAATACCTTGGGTCTGTACTCTGAGCTGGTTGATATTGAGCAAGTTATTTCTCTTCTCTTAGTCTCAACTTTCTCAGCAGAAGGAAATAAAGAAAAACCAGCACAGTTATTCTGAGGATTAAATAACATAAGTAGAATGCTTCTTCCACTGTATACGCTAAATTTTTCATTTCAGTCTTGTTATATACATCTTCCTTTTTGCTGAAAAACGAAGTTGACAAAAGGAAGAAAAACAATCACTGATTTATCTCCGATTATAAAAATTCCCAGGTTTGCTTGCCATAGTTTGAAAAAGGAACCCTCAGCCAACACACAGAATTTGGAAGCAGCCTGGGAGTTTTAATAGGTTTGCTAGGAAATGGGTTTCAGTGCCAGGAACTCCAGATCACAAGAAAATTTATGCAATTAGATCATTTGGTCTAAATGTGATTACGTATTTTAGTAGTGAACAGTATGGTAAAGCCAGAACAATAGAAGGAAAGCAGTAAGAAGAAATTCAATTTAGTACGGAAGCTTCATAGATCTGCAGAAAGGGAAATCATATATGAATCATAAGCAGGCATTTTCCATAATGGCTGGAGATAACAAGTAAATGATTTCAGACAATTGTGTGGAGGATACAGAGTGTACGGACTGGCTATTCTCAGAATGTGGCCATAACACCAGCCAGGGAGACAAACTTTGAAGTTCAGAACAGAAAAGGCAAAGATGTTAGAGGTGGTAATACTGAGTAAGTGCCAATGAATGTGCAAAGTTTGCAACTCACAAGAGAAATAAGAAAAGTCCAACGAGAAAGTTCATAAACGAGCTAGTTCAACTTGGAGAGAAGGTGGAAGAAGAGTGAGCCTTGGGCTATATCATGACACTAAGGCATTTGTTTTCAGTGAAATATTTATATAAAAATGAAACAAGGTGTGTCATATTGGTGCCCATAGTTGGTGATGATTAATTATGTCTGGTCAGGATCAGAAACTGGACTATATAAACCACTGCCAGCCAATGCCTTGGCTCCCAGAAGACATGAGAGGGTAGTGATGGCTTTGTTCTTTAATACTGGACTTTTGCTCCACATCCCTGGAGGGAATGGGCCATACGGAGGCTTAGAAAGCTTTTCTGCCCTTTCCACCAAGGGTTCAGATGAGAGCAAGACTAAGGGACCTGCTGCCCTGTTCTTTTTTGCTTGTCTGCTATCCCTTGTGCTCCTTAGGACTGGGAAGTCCTCAGGCCTCCTCCAAACCTCCAGACTAGCTGGAGGGGAGACGTGGAGTGCACAGGCATTGAAGAGAGGCATTTGAAGATCCAGGAGAAGAAGAGGATTTTCCCTGTAAGTTCAATTCATAACCCCTTTGCTCTTCTCATTAAAAGCTGTGTATTGGAGGAGAGGTTCTATGAGACCCATATCACAGCTGTGTCAACTTGGGATGGAGCCTAGTGTTTTCTCCCCAGATTAAATTGAGCTACTCTCAGTGAGTATACACTGTGGCTACAACAGTCAAATAATAATAATAGTAGGAATTTAAGATGGGAAGTGCAATGGCTTTTGTCATTGTTTTGTTATGAAGAGAACCTTTCTTTTTTTTTTTTTTTTTTTTTTGAGACAGGGTCTTGCTGTGTCACCCAGGCCGGAGAAGAGTGATGTGCTCTCAGCTTACTGCAACCTTGATCTCTGGGGCTCAAGTGATCCTCCCATCTCAACATTCCAAGTATCCAGGGCAGAATGTAATCATTTTTGTTTTATTGGGCCACTGGAGTGGTCTTATTAACTATGTAAATGGTACCCACTGCTCCAGGAGAAGACAATGGTAAATGACTATGTGTGTTTGAGTGTGTGTAACTGTGTGTGCACATGTCCATGTTGCTTAACAAAAACTGTTTTATCCCTTTTTTATGCAGACTTGCTCCCTGGGGAAAAAGTGGGCAATTTCTGAGTTAGGGGCTGTTTGAAAGAGAGGACCTGTTCCCCTGGAGGGACATGGAATCAGGATGGTGACTCGAGCTTAAAGATGGACTCTGGGGTCAGAAACAGGGCTCCTTCTTCTTTTTCTTTTCTTTGTTTTCTTTTCTTGTATTATTATATAAATGGGTCTTGTTTTATTGCCCAGGCTGTTCTTGAGCTCCTGATCTCATGTGATCCTCCCACCTCAGCCTCCCTAGTAGCTGGGATTACAGGTGCAAGCCACCCGCCTGGCTGAGGGCTCCTTCCACAGAATCCCTCGGGACCCAGAGACCTTAACACTAGGTCGTGAAAAAAAAAAACAAAAAAACTGAAGATGTGTATGTGAGGGCAGAAAGAGAGAGACAGATCAAGGAATCTCAGAGCCCAGGAGCAAAGATACTTAGGAAAAGGCATACAATAAACTAAGTGGCCGTTAGATTAGAAAGGAGCCGTCTGCAATAGTGGCACCATGTGGTAATAATGTGTCATAGCAGCAGTGGACTAGGATTGTAGCTATCTCTTCCCTCGGCTTTTAACCCCTGATTAACACTCTCTGGGTGAAGGCTCTTGAATTACACAGGAATGACAGAAGAAAGTGGAAGAATAGGAAAACTCAGATGTCTTCCTGCTAATGGAGCAGATGGTGGTTTGAACAATACGTTTTTTAACAAATGTGAGAAAGTAATTATTGGGGTTCTACAAGGTTTATTCTAGTCCATCCTATTTTCCATAAGAAGGTAGCACGGCACTTGGCATGCACCAATCTCATTTAATATCTCAATAATAACCCTCGAGACAGTTTCTCTTACTCCGCTTTAGGCAAGAATAACTAAGGGTCAGAGAGTTCAAATAATTTGCACAATGATTACTCAATTGTAAGAGTTTGAGCTGGGACTCACATGCAAGTTCATTTGTCTTCAAAATCCTGGGCTTCCAATCTCTGTTCCCCTTGTCCACCGCCCACAGTCTTAAAATAAATGTTTCCCGGGCTTCCCTCTGCTGTTATCACTGTTGGCATAAAGTAAATTTGCTTGACTGGTGAAACTAAAATTTTCTAACAACAATGATCTGCATAATTTCTCATAGTTTCTAAAGTTCTTATGAAAACAATTTCCTTTTCAGTCTTCCCACAATTTCATAAGATGGGTAAAATAAAGGTTATTATTATCTCATTGTATATGAGAGGTAGGTAGGGCACTAATTAATGTACTTATTTCAAAGTCTGGCATCTGTCAACAATACGTTTATTTCACTCCTTGTTAAACTGACCAGTATATAGTCATGGACTGAGAGTCAGAAAGTGTGGGTTTTATTTATTCATTCATTCACTCGTGTAATTACAAATCCATTGACTGCCTATCACCTACTAGGCATTATTTTAGGTACTGAAATACAGCAGTGATCAAAACAAAGACCCTGTCCTCTAGGGAATGCAGTCTAGTGAAAGAAACAGAAAATGCACAAGGAAACAATGATTCGAGATCAAGTGTCTGGGAGTGATCATGGCAATGAAGAAAAACAAAGAGACCACAAGAAAGGGAGTGGGAGAATCTCTCTTTGCAGAACAACATCTGAGAAGAGATGAGGAAGAGGACTAGGGAGAAGACTTAATGCATTAAAGCTTTAGAAGGGAATTTGCTTTATGAAAGAATGAGGAGGCCAGTGTGATTGGAGCCCAGTGAGCAAGGACGAGTGCTACCAGAAGACACTGGAGGAGGAGACAGCCAGATTACACAGAGCTTGAAATGCCTTGTAGAGAGTGCGGGAGACTTATTCCAAGAATGATGGGAATCCATAGGAGGGTTCAGAGCAGGGTGGAGCCGGGCTGATACATGTTTAAAGGATACTTCCATGGCTCTGTGGAAATTTGACTCAGGGATGTGGGGTGGGGAGGCGGTGCAGAGAGAAATCAAGGAGATGGGGTTAGGAAGCAGATGGAGTGACAGGTGAGAGAGGTCGATGGCTAAGAATAGAATGGTAACTGCAGCTGGCTTTATTGCCAAATATGCAATACTTTTAGGTTCTATGACCTTGAGTTTAATTAACTTCTTTGGGGTTAATTAGCTTATTTGTATTTCAAAATACAGTTATTAAAATCCTTACAAGTCTGTAATGAAAGCAAAATTACAAAAAGTTACATATCCTGAAATATATAGAATGTTAAATTGTTTTTTTCTTGTCATAGAGAAAATATACACAGTGGGAACCTAATAAGCACAGAAGCTGATTCAGAAATGGATTTAAAATATACACACGATTTCCTGAAAGCAAGCATCAAATAGTTGTAAGTGCCAAAGCAACCAAATTTATCACGGGCTTATCTATTTCAGTATTGACAGAGCTCTTGGTTCTGGTTAAATAAATTAAAGATGGGAAAAATGATAAAATGTCAATTAAGAAAGCCAACAAAATTCCCTAAAGGAAGAAGAGAAGCCATACTTCTTATTTCATAACTGATCCTGCTGAAGACAAAACTTCCAAGAATTTGCTCTTATTATACACATCATTCCTTAAAGGAAAATTGACAGACATGGATATCAATCTTAGTTACACCACCAACTAGTGCCTATGAACTGCCAAGCAAGAGCTTCTAAGTTTATGATTTGTGATTAAAACAAATATTTAGTAAAATAATTAGATGGACTAAACAGCACTTTAGAGAGCTTTTTAAGACGTAAGATTTTGGATATAGTATGCATCTTAACACAAAAATCATCAATTCTGTATTGATGACTAATAATAATAAAATAACCATGCAAGCATGTGAAGTATAGATTCTGCTTTCTCTCTAAACAATACCAGAAACTCCAGGAGTGCTTTGCTTGACTCTTTTGATCTCTGAGTACGTTAATATTTTAAGGGAAATTCCGATTTAAGTACACAAATGATTATAAAGCAGCCCTTCGCCTTGGTGTTGTGGATACAAGTCTGCATGTCAAGGTAAAAGAAAGATGCTTCACTCCCAAGTCTCGCTCTCATTTTCCAGTCTTAAGGTACCTTTGTTTACAAGGGATGTATCACTGCTTGTTTTGTACTGCCACCTGCTGGTAAGTATCAAAATTTATTTTTATAAATGAAAAATCTACACACATCCACTTTTAGGTGGTATTACACTCTCAGACTTTTATCAGTTTTTTTTTTTGTTTTTTTGTTTTTGTTTTTGTTTTTTTTTTTGTTTTTTTTTTTGAGACGGAGTCTTGCTCTGTCACCCAGGCTGGAGTGCAGTGGCCGGATCTCAGCTCACTGCAAGCTCCGCCTCCCGGGTTCACGCCATTCTCCTGCCTCAGCCTCCCGAGTAGCTGGGACTACAGGCGCCCGCCACCACGCCCGGCTAGTTTTTTTTTTGTATTTTTTAGTAGAGACGGGGTTTCACCGTGTTAGCCAGGATGGTCTCGATCTCCTGACCTCGTGATCCGCCCGTCTCGGCCTCCCAAAGTGCTGGGATTACAGGCTTGAGCCACCGCGCCCGGCCCTTTTATCAGTTTTAAGAAAGTTTTTTCACATTTGCAATTATTATTTCTCATGATACAAAATTTTGTATAACCATTAAAATATAAAAAACATAAATAAGGAATTAATAGTTGCTGCATTTCCATCTCCCAGAGATCATCTCTGGTATACAGCCTTCAAGAACACACAATTGGGTTATGTGATGTTTATCATCTAAAATCAAATGTGATGTCATTTAATAATTCTTTGTTGGATACATTACATGTAATCATATGCCAATTTATTTTCAAACATTTGGAATTGTTCTCATTTTTTTTGGTTGTTATTTGTTTGATGTAGCAATATCCTGGTTTTAAAACCTTACACTCAGCTCTAAGCTATAAGAAATTTTACTAGAAATATAGCTAGTACATCAAAGGACTTCAAAATTGGAAGGCTTTTGACATGTACAGACAAGTTCACCTCCAGAAGTCTATATGAATTCACACTCCTATAAAAGTGGTACTCTCTCCACACTATCATCAACACCTCCTTTTAAGTATTTTAAAAAACTACTCCAATCATATCCTGAAGGAAAATTGGATACTTTTATCATTTTTATTTATTTTATTGGGAGTGAACATTTATATTCATATCTATTAACCATTTCTATTTTTGCATTTCTAAGATGCCTTATGTTCCTCTGCCGGGTTTTCTATTTTAGTGTTTGTATAAAAGAGGAAGTAATCACTTTTCATGTATGTTCCAAATACTTTTGTTGGTCATATATTATTTGATTTCATTTGTGGTATTAACAATAGACCTTTTCAATATTGATTTAGTCAAACACATCACTTATTTCCTTCATGTTGTTTGCCTGTGGTTTTATGTTTTAGAAATAACTTCCTTGTTCTTAGAATTATTCATTATTTTATCTTGAAGGAAACTGTTCCAATTCCCTCTTTCATGCAAGAAGATTTTTATCTAGATATTTTTCCTGTAGCAGTTCACCAAGTTGCCTGGCATGAGACGGAAGGTTGATCTATGAGTCATCACATTACACCATTTGTTTTTTCTCTACTTACAGGAATTTATGACACTGATTGCAAAATATTTTGAGGACAATATAAGGAATCCCTTAGTATGTCTATTAATGGGCTAGCCATCTCTCCCTCACAGCATTCTACACTTATAAATTCTGTTCAATTGTCAATAAAAAGTAAAAATCATATTTTACATCAAACAAAACTCACCATAAAATTCAACCACAAACAGAAGCGGACTTCTATTACTGTGAGGTTACTAAAATCAGAATGGGACCTAGGAGGAGGACAGCTTGGCTGGCTGCCATTCAATTCATATCAGAAGGTTCTCTTTTTCCATTTCTTCTAAAAAAAAAAAAAAAGATACATGTGCAGAACGTGCAGGTTTGTCACACAGGTATACGTGTGCCATGGTGGTTCGCTGCACCTATCAACTTATCCTCTAAGTTCCCTCCCCTCACCCCCTACCCCCCAACAGGCCCTGGTGTGTGTTGTTCCCCTCCTCTGTGTCCATGTGTTCTCAATGTTCAACATCCACTTATGAGTGAGAACATGTGGTGTTTGGTTTTCTGTTCCTGTGTTAGTCTGCTGAGGATGATGGCGTCCAGCTTCATCTATGCCCCTGCAAAAGATATGGTCTCATTCCTTTTTACAGTTGCATAGTATTCCATGGTATATATGTACCACATTTTCTGTATCCAGTCTGATATATCATTGATGGGAACTTGGGTTGGTTCCACATCTTTGCTATTGTAAATACATACTGTGTGCATGTGTCTTTATAGTAGAATGATTTATATTCCTTTGAATATATACCGAGTAATGGGATTGCTGGGTCAAATGGTATTTCTGGTTCTAGATCCTTGAGGAATCACCATACTGTCTTCCACAATGGTTGAACTAATTAACATTCCCACCAACAGTGTAAAAGTATTCCTATTTCACTGCAGACTCACCAGCATCTATTGTTTCCTGACTTTTTAATTACCACCATTCTTACTGGTGTGAGATGGTATCGCATTGTGATTTTGATTTGTATTTCTCTGATGATCAGTGATGTTGAGCTTTCATGTTATTTGACCATGTAAATGTCTCCTTTTGAGAAGTTTCTGTTCATATTCTTTGCCCACTTTTTGATGTTTTTTTTCTTGTAAATATGTGTAAGTTCCTTATAAATTCTGGATATTAGCCCTTTGTCAGATGGATAGATTGCAAAAATTTTCTCCCACTCTGTAGGTTGCCAGTTCCCTCTGATGATAGTTTTTTTGTTGTTGTTGTGCAGAAGTTCTTTAGTTTAATTAGATCCCAGTTGTCAATTTTGGCTTTTGTTGCAATTGCTTTTGGCATTTTTTCATGAAGTCTTTGCCCATGCCTATGTCCCAAATGATATTGTCTAGGTTTTCTTCTAGGGATCTTATGGTTTTTGGTTTTAGATTTAAGTCTTTAATCCATCTTGAGTTGACTTTTGTACAAGTGTAAGGAAGGGGTCCAGTTTCAGTTTTCTGCATATGGCTAGCCAGCTTTCCCAGCACCATTTACTGAATAGGAGATCATTTTCCCATTGTTTGTTTTTGTCACGTTTGTTGAAGATCAAATGGTTGTAGATGTGTGGTGTTATTTCTGAGGTCTCTGTTCTGCTTCATTATTCTGCATGTCTGTTTTGGTACGAGTACCTTGCTGTTTTGGTTACTGTAGCCTTGTACTATAGTTTGAAGTCAAGTAGTGTGTTACCTCCAGCTTTGTTCTTTTTGCTTAGGATTGTCTTGGCTATATGGGGTATTCTTTGATTCCACATGAAATTGAAAATATTTCTTTCCCTAATTCTGTGAAGAATGTCAATGGTAGTTTAATGGGAATAGCATTGAATCTATAAATTACTTTGGGCATTATGGCCATTTTCATGATATTGATTCTTCCTATCCATGAAGATAGAATGTTTTCCCATTTGTTTGTGTCCTCTCTTAGTTCCTTGAGCAGTGGTCTATAGTTCTCACATCCCTTGTTAGCTGTACTCCTAGGTATTTTATTCTCTTTGTAGTGATTGTGAATGGGAGTTCATTCATGATTTGGCTCTCTGCTTGCCTATTGTTGGTGTAAAGGAATGCTTGTGATTTTTGCACAATGATTTTGTATCCTGAAACTTTGCTGAAGTTGCTTATCAGTTCAAGAAGTTTTTGGACTGAGATGATGGGGTTTTCTAAATATAAAATCATGTCTGTAAACAGAGATAACTTGACCTCTCCTCTTCCTATTTGAATACCATTTAATTCTTTCTCCTGCCTAATTGCCATGGCCAGAACTTCCAACACTATGTTGAATTGGGGTGGTGAGAGGGCATCCTTGTTTTGTGCCAATTTTCAAAGGGAATGCTTCCAGTTTTTGCCCATTCAATATGATATTGGCTGTGGGTTTGTCATAAATAGCTCTTATTATTTTGAGATATGTTCCATCAATACCTAATTTATTGAGAGTTTTTCACATGAAGGGATGTTGAATTTTATCAAAGGCCTTTCTGCATCTATTGAGAAAATCATGTGGTTTTTGTTTTTGATTCTGTTTATGTGATGGATGACGTTTATTGATTTGTGTATGTTGAACCAGCCTTGCATCCCAGGGATGGAGCTGACTTGATTATGGCGGATAAGTTTTTTGATGTGCTGCTGGATTCCGTTTGCCAGTATTTTAATTGAGAATTTTCACATCAATGTTCATCAGGGATATTTGCCTGATATTTTCTTTTTTTGTTTTGTCTCTTCCCAGTTTTGGTATCAGGATGATGCTGGCTTCATAAAGTGAATCAGGGAGTCTCTCCTGTTCAATTGTTTGGAATAGTTTCTGAAGGAATAGTACCAGTTCCTCTTTGTGTTTCTGGTAGAATTCAGCTGTGAATCCATCTGGTCCTGGGCTTTTTTTTTGGTTGGTAGGCTATTAATTACTGCCTCAATTTCAGAGCTTTTTATTTGTTTATTCAGGGATTCGACTTCTTCCTGGTTTAGTCTTGGTAGGGTGTATGCATCCAGAAATTTACTCATTTCTTCTAGATTTTCTAGTTTATTTGCATAGAGGTGTTTACAGTATTCTCTGATGGTGCTTTGTATTTCTGTGGGGTCAGTGATGATATCTTCTTTGTCATTTTTTATTGCATCTATTTGATTCTTCTCTCTCTTCTATATTAGTTTAGCTAGCGGTCTATTTTGTTCAAAAAATCAGCTTCTGGATTTGTTTATGTTTTGAAGGGTTTTTCATGTCTCTATCTCATTCAGTTCTGCTCTGATCTTAGTTATTTCTTGTCTTCTGTAGTTTTCAGATTAGATTGCTCTTGCCTCTCTAGCTCTTTTAATTGTGATGTTAGGGTGTCAATTTGAGATCTTTCCAGTTTTCTGATATGGGTGTTTAGTGCTGTAAATTTCCCTCTTAACACTGCTTTTGCTGTGTCCCAGAGATTTTGGTATGTTGTCTGTTCTCATTGGTTTCAAAGAACTTCTTGATTTCTGCCTTAATTTCATTATTTACTCAGAAGTCATTCAGGAGCAGGCTGTTCAATTTCCATGAAATTTTGTGGTTTTGAGTGAGTTCCTTAATACTGGGTTCTAATTTAATTGCACTGTGGTCTGAGAGACTGTTTGTTGTGATTTCAGTTCTTTTGCATTTGCTGAGGAGTGTTTTACTGCCAAGTATGTGGTCAATTTTAGAATAAGTGTCGTGTGGCACTGAGAAGAATGTATATTCTGTTGATTTTGGGTAGATAATTCTGTAGCCGTCTACTAGGTCCATTTGATCCAGAGCTGAGTTCAAGTCCTGAATATCTTTGTTAATTTTCTTTCTCTTTGATCTGTCTAATGTTGACAGTGGGGTGTTAAAGTCTCCCACTATCATTGTGTGGGAGTCTAAGTCTCTTTGTATGTCTCTAAGAACTTGTTTTATGAATCTGGGTGCTCCTGTATTGGGTGTATATATATTTAGAATAGTTAGGTCTTCTTGTTAAATTGTTTCCTTTATCTTTATCTAATGCCCTTGTCTTTTTTGTCTTTGTTGGTTTAAAGTCTGTTTTGCTGGAAACTAGAATTGCAACCCCTGCTTTTTTTTTCTGGTTTTTTCTTTTTTCTTTTTTTTTTTTTTGCTTTGCTTTCCATTTGCTTCATAAATTTTCCTCCATCCCTTTATTTTGAGCCTGTGCGTGTCTGCATGTAAGATGGGTCTCCTGAATACAGCACACCAATGGGTCTTGACTCTTTATCCAATTTGCCAGTCTGTGTCTTTTAATTGGGGCATTTAGCCCATTTACATTTATGGTTAATATTGCTATGTGTCAATTGGATCCTGTCATTATGATGCTATTTGGTTATTTTGCATACTAGTTGATGTTTCTTCATAGTGTCATTGATCTTTATAAATTGGTATTTTTGTGGTGGCTGCTACTGGTTTTTCCTTTCCATATTTAGTGTTTCTTTCAAAAGCTCAAGCAGGGCAGGCCTGGTGATAACAAAATCCCTCAGCATTTGCTTGTCTGGAAAGGATTCTATTTCTCCTTTGCTTATGAAACTTAGTTTGGCTGGATATGAAATTCTGGGTTGAAAATTCTTTTCTTTAAGAATGTTAAGCATTGGCCCCCAATCTCTTCTGGCTTGCAGACTTTCTGCTGAGAGGTCCTCTGTTAGTCTGATGGGCTTCCCTTTGTAGGTGACTTGGCCTTTCTCTCTGAAGTTTTTCCTTCATTTCAACCTAGGAGAATCTTATGATTATGTGTCTTCGGGTTGATCTTCTCATGTTGTATCTTAGTGGTATTCTCTGTATTTCCTGAATTTGCATGTTGGCCTGCCTTGCTAGGTTGGGGAAGCTCTCCTGAGTAATATCCTGAAGTGTGTTTTCCAGCTTGTTTCCATTCTCCCTGTCTCCTTCTTGTACTCCAATCAATCGTAGGTTTTGTCTTTTTACGAAGTCCCAAAATTCTTGGAGGCTTTGTTCCTTCCTTTTCATTCTTTTTTCTCTATTCTTAGACAAGAATGCATATCTTATTTCACTAACGTAGTCTTCAATCTCTGATATCCTTTCTTCTGCTTGATCAATCCGGCTGACACTTGTGTATGGTTCATGAAGTTTTCGTGCTGTGTTTTTCAGCTCCATCAGGTCATGTATGTTCCTCTCTAAACTGTTATTCTAGTTAGCAATTCCTCTAACCCTTTTATCAAGGTTCTTAGCTTCTTTGAATCGGGTTAGAACATGCTCCTTTAGTTCAGCATACTTTTTTATTACCCATCTTCTGAAGCCTACTTCTGTCAATTCATCTATCTGATCCTCTGTCTAGTTCTGCATCCTTGATGGAGAGATGTTGTGATCATCTGGAGGAGAGGAGGCGTTTTGACCTGTTGGGTTTTCAGCATTTTTTTCATTGATTCTTTCTCATCTTTGTGAATTTGTCTAGTTTTGGTCTTTCTGGCTGCTGACCCTTGGACAGGGTTTTTGTGGAGGCCTTTTTTGTTGCTGTTGTTGATGCTGTTGTTGTCAATTTCTGCTTTTTTGTTTTTCTTTCAATAGTCAGGTCCCTCTTCTGTAGGGCTGCTGCAGTTGGCTGGGGGTTCACTTCAGGCCCTATTCATCTGATTCGCTCCTGTGCTTGGAGATGTCACCCAAGGAGGCTGGAAAAGAGCAAAGATGGGCTCCTGCTCCTTCTGGGACCTCTGACCTCGAGGGGCACCAACCTGATGCCAGTAGGATTGTTCCCATATAGGGTGTCTGACAACTCCTCTTGGAGGGTCTCACCCAGCTGGGTGGCACGGGGAGCAGGACCCATTTATCAAAGCACTTTGTCCCTTGGTGGAGAGGGTGTGCTTTTCTTCGGGGGAAACCCATTTGTCTGGGCTGCCCAGATTCCTTAGAACTACCATGAGGAGAGGCTAAGTCTGCTGGTCCACAGAGAATGCAGTCACCCTTCCCCCTAAGGGCTCAGGCCCCGGGAGATCCGAATTCTGTCCCCAAGCCTCTGGCTGAAGTTATTGGAGATCTTGCAGAGAAGCCTCACCCAATGAGGAAGGATGGGTAAGGTTCATGCCTGAAGAGGCACTCTGGCCACAACTCGTATGTTGGGTTGTGGGGACATGTCTTGGGACCAAGCTGCCCAGCCTCCCTGGTTCCAGCAGGGGAAAAGCACAACCTGGAGCTATAGAAATGTGTTCAGTCCTTCCCCTGCCCAGGGAGCTTAGCGTATTAGGTAGTTGCGAGTCCCAGTGCTGGCTGCTGCCCCTCCCACAAGGAGCTCAAACGACTTAGACAGCAGGCAGTCACAACTGATGCAGGTCGCCCCTCGCCCCTCGCTCCAGTTCAGTAGGCTTAAGCTGATTCCAGCTGAGAAGCTGTAAGAATCTAACCATTCTGGGGCTGGGACACTGGGCCCCGGTGGCATGAGTTTGCAAGTGGGATCTTCCAGTCCATGGGTTGGAAAGTTCCGTGGAAAAAGCAGTTTCCTCAGCTGGGTAGCATGCTCACTCACCACCTCCCTTGGCTGGGGAGAGGGGGTTCCCCTTCCCCGTGTGGCTCTGAGGTAAGCTGCCGCACCCCACTGTTCTTCCTTCTCTCCGTAAGTCACTCTAGCCTGTTAGTCAATTTTGATGAGAGAACCTGGATACCTCGGTTGCTGGTGAAGAATTCACATATTTATTATGTTTCTTTTCTTTTCTTTTTTTTTTTTTTGATGGGAGCCTCCGAACATTGCTGCTTCTAGTCGGCCATTTTGGCCCCACCCTAGAAGTCTCTTGAACATGGGTCACATATTATGGAGTTTTCTTACATTTATAATATGGTGAAGTAGAAAGTGTGGTGAACAGGCCTGGCAACACTGCAACCCACAGAAAATCAACTAATTTATCCTTTCCTAAATTTCCTTTACTTCTGATGTAAAATGAGGGAACTTGAGTTAATGACCTCAAAGATGTTGATATGGTTAGGCTTTGTGTCCCTACCCAGATCTCATCTTGAATTGTAATCCCATAATCCCCAGGTGTTGAGGAAGAAACCAGGTAGAGGTGACTGGATCATGGGGAGAGCTTCCTTCATGCTATTTTTATGATAGTGAATGAGTTTTCATGAGATCTAATGGTTTTATTTTATTTTATTTTTTGAGACATAGTCTCCCTTTGTCACCCAAGCTGGAGTGCACAATCTCGGCTCCTTGCAACCTCCACCTCTCAGGTTCAAGCAATTCTCCTGCCTCAGCCTCCCAAGTAGCTGGGATTACAGGCATCCACCACTACACTCGGCTAATTTTTATATTTCTAGTAGAGACAGGGTTAGACGGGGTTTCACCATATTGGCCAGGCTGGTCTTGAACTCCTGACCTCAAGTGATCTGCCCAACTCAACCTCCCAAAGTGCTGGTATTACAGGCATGAGCTACCGTTCCCGGCCAAGATCTCATGGTTTTATAATGGGCTCTCCTGCCTTCACTCTGCCACTCTTCTCTCTCCTGCTGCCTTGTAAAGAAGGACGTGTTTACTTCCCCATCTTCCATGATTGTAAGTTTCCTGAGGCTTCTCCAGCCATGCAGAACTGTGAGTCAATTAAACCTCTCTCCTTTATAAATTACCCAGTCTCAGGCAGTTCTTTATAGCAGTGCAAAAATAAACTAATATAGATGTCTTCACTCTCTAACTTACCACAAATTTATATTTCTCAGACACACTTGGATAATATCTCAATCGGGCCAATACAGTAATCAACAGTGACCACTATAATATACAATAATCATTAAAGCACCATCATGTGGTACCACAAAGCATACCATTTTGAGGAAACAGAATTAAAAATGGGACATTTTTATACTAGATGTAATATGCCTTAGCAAAGAAACTGTACAATTTTTATAGTAGGACACAATGGTGAATAACTTACGTTACCAAACACATCATTAAATGGATGGAATAGCTGTCACTTCTGGTCAGAATTACATATACAGAGAGAGGGACACTCACAATCTTATACTCATCAAAACTCCTATAATGAACTCTACCACTAGCACATGACTGATATAATTATAGGCAAAGAAATAGATACTCAGCAACTCAACTATCTTAATCAGCTCACTAAAAACACAGAGCTTTACTTGTTTATATTTTTAAGCACTTCAGTTCTTTACTTCTTGAATAATGTTATACAAATTTTACACACTTTTTGCGATTTTCCCCTTTTATATAGCCATTAATAAGAGTTGAAATTTTACTTTAAATGCCTAAACCAAGGGAGCATTTGTTTATAAAATTTTGTAAGTTTTGACCATAAACATATAATCAATTTTTGACTATAAACTCATTTAGGGAAAATAAATAATAGTTTGATCATTATAAACAACAAAATAAGGTCATAATTCTCCAAAAACCAATATAAGACAACTTATCTGTCTTTACCAGGTGAAACTGTCAGTTCTCCCTCTGTGACTGAGTTTCAGAGCAGGAAAAAATAAACAAATTGGTGCATAATTTTCATAACTCTTATGATCAAAAGGAAGCCAAATAGCAAATGTGTTTATATTTTCCCTTCCTTCCTTCCTTCATTCATTCCTTTCCTTCCTTTCTCTTTCTTTCTTTGTTTTGTTTTCACAGGGTTTCACTCTTTTGCCCAGGCTGCAGTGCAGTGGCACACACATGGCTCACTGCAGCTTCAACCTCCTGGGCTCAAGTGATCCTCCCACTTCAGCCTCCTGAGTAGCTAGGACCACAGGTATACGCCACCACACTGGGCAATTAAAAAAAAAAGAAACACTTTGGGGAGGGATGGGATCTCATCATGTTACCCAGGCTGGTCTTGAACTCTTGGGTTGAACTCTCACCTTGGCCTCCCAAAGTGCTGAGATTACAGGTGTGAGCCACTGCGCCAGGTCTATATATTTTTTGTTTGTTTTTGTTTGAACCTAAAGTCAAAAAGAAGACGTCTCTTGTATTTCTCTGCAGAAGAGACACTGCATATTGTAACATAAAATATTACAAATAGCATTTTTAGAGCAAAGGTAGAAGCACATTTTATATAACCCTAGAAGTATCCTTTGATACAAATTAAGGCATAATGTAAAAATAGGATTCTTGGAGGAGCTAGGTAATATGATACAAATATACTCTAATGAAATAATAATAATAACATCAACTAAATTTACTGAGCTGTCACTCTGTACCAGCTACTCTGTCTCCAGGACACCTGTGTGCAAATTCCAACTCAGTCACTTATTGACTGTGTAACCTTGGGCAATCTGTAGCTCTCTTTGTAAAATGAGGAGGGTACTAATTGCATTAGTACCCACTTCCTAGAATTACTGTGAGGTTTTAAAGTATGGGTGTGGTGTGCGTGAATGTGCATGTGTTTGGGCATGAGAGAGAGAGAGAGAGAAGAATATATTGTTATATAAATAAATCTTGCCTCTTCCTGTTTTCTATTCCATTCATTTCTCTACCATAAGGGATTCCACTGTGATGAAAAAAAAAGTATCTTGTTTCCTCAGAAAGACATTTAGAAATATGTAAACATTCGGCTTTCATCTTTATATTTACGGTAATTCTAAGGATATTATAAACTTGCAGTGGCAATTCTGAAGTATAATATATATTTAGGGTCACAAAACACAGCAGCAAAGATGATAACTCTATTAGCATTTAAAAAGCATAAAAATACTAATAAGCACAAATTTTCCTACTATAGTAACTGCAGCCTGAAGTTAAGAATAATAGTACGGTGATTGTAATAATGATATATATTTGAAAATTGATGACAGATTAAGACTCAAATGTTCTTCTCAAAAAATGGTAAGCATATAACGTAATGGATATGTTAATTAGCTTTATTTCACAATGTATACGCATATCAAAATGTCACATTGTACACCATAAGTATACACAATTTTTATTTGTCAATTATACTCTAATAAAGCTTGAGGACAAGGAGATGAAAAACAAGAATATACAAAAATGGAACCGGCGTGATAGCTCACATCTGTAATCCCAGTGCTTTGTGACGCTGAGGCAGAAGAATCATTTAGCCCAGGAGTTCCAGACCAGTTTGAGCAACATAGCGAGATCCCATCTCTACTATACAATAAAAAATTAGCCAGGCATGGTGGCACACTTCCTCCTGTAGTCTCGGCCTCTCAGGAGGTTGAAGCAGGAGGATCACTTGAGCCCAAGAGTTCAAGGCTGCAGTGAACTGTAATTGCGCTGCTGCACTCTACCCTAAGCAACAGAGTAAGATCCTGTCTCTTAAAAGAAGAAGAAGAAGAAGATTATTGAAAAATGAGGTCTGCAAGAAATGGCATGTCACAATGGCTAGAAGACACAGTGATTTAAGAAGGAACTCAGATGCTTAGTAAATATGATGAAAACAATTCTGAGCCTCCAGATGAAGATAAGGGATAAAATCTACACAGTTCCTCCAAAACACCCACTAAAATGAGAGCATACAAGTTTTATAATGGTATGAACAGAGAATAACCCAGAACGGGAGAGGGGAAGAACATTCTGGAAGCAGGAAATTGTGAGGACGTATGGAATCTGACGTTGCCACCTGACCTTTGTAGGCAGTACAACACCAGGAAGCAATATGATTTGCTTGCGCAACTCCAAAAGGGTCAAAAATTCCCCATGCCACCTGGAAGTGGTAGGGAAGGGGCCAAAAAATAAACAGATTGCTTGAAAGTCCCATGAATAATCAGCAAGACCCATTCCATATGCTCCTACTCATGACAGCTGGGTAATCCACCGCCTCCACCACTCTCATCTGCCAAAGACTTGTGAGTTATTTTTTTGGAGAGGGTGAAACTGTTGGTTTCAGGATTAGAGGAAACCACATGCATTGGAGGGAAGGGTACCATACGAAACATAAGGGGGACTCCGAGGAAGTTATGTCCTGAACACTGAGACTCCTCAGGCTGCTCCAACCTCCCCTTCACATGAATCTCAGTTTACAGCAGTGGCAGCCCGAAAGGTAACTTACAGGCTTAAGACTGAAAGATACTTTGCTCAGACATGTACCAATCACCCTGTGTTAGTTTTCTAGGGCTGCTGAAACAAATTATCCACACACCTGTGGATTAAAACTGTGTAGAATTATTCTCTCACATTTCTGAAGGCATAAAGTCTAACATTAAGGTGCTGCCTGGACCATGTTCCCTCTGAAGCTGCTAGGGGAGAATCCTTCCTTGCCTCTTCTAGCTTCAGGTAACCCCAGTCCATCCTTTGGCTTGTGGCAGCATCACTCCAATTTTTGCTGCTGTCTTCACAGGGTTCTCGTCCTGTGTTTGAGTGTGTGTCTCTTCTGATCAGAACACCAGTTACTTGAGATTAAGGGCCCACACCATTCCAGTCCGACGCCATCTTAATTGACCTAAATTCATCTGATATGGTTGGTCTCTGTGTCCCCGCTTGAATGTCACCTAGAATCACAATCCCCACATGTTGAGGGAGGGAAGTGATTGCATTGTGGGGGTGGTTTGAGGGAGGGAAGTGATTACATTGTGGGGGTGGTTGCCCCCATGCTGTTCTCATGATAGTGAGGAAGTTTTCACAAAATCTGATGGTTTTATAAGCGTCTGGCATTTCCCCTGCTTGTACTTCTCTCTCCTACTGCCCTGTGAAGAAGCTCCTTGCTTCCCTTTCACCTTCTGCCATAATTTAAGTTTCCTGAGGCCTCCCTAGCCATCTGGAACTGTGAGTCAATTAACTTCTTTCCTTTATAAATTACCCAGTCTCAGGTAGTATCTTTAGAACCGTGTGAGATCAGACTAATATAACATACACAATGACCATATTTCCATTTTGAGGTACTGGGGGTTAGGTTTTCAACACATATATTTGAGAGTCACTATTCACCCATAACAAAGACATTCTCAGATGAAGGAAAACTAAGAAAATGTGTCACCAGCAGACCTAGACCAAAAGAATGCCAAAGGAAATTATTTATCTATTATTTATCGAACAGAAAGGAAATACTAAACAAAGGACTCTTTGGACATCAGGAGAGAAAAAAAAGAAAAAATTATAAATAAAATAGACTTTTTTCTCCTCTTGAATTTTTAATTTTTTTTGTGTCTAAGCAAACATTATAACAATGTCTGATATTATTCTTAGCATATATACATGAGATATTTAAAACAATTTTATGGGGTAAATAAATGGTGGAGAGTAAGTGAGCTTAAAGGGAGGGAAGGTTTCTATATTTCACTCCAACTGGTAAACTGTTGACACCAGTAAACTTTTTCAACTAATGCATATATAGCTTAAAAGATAGAGCAACCACTAGAAAACCAATAGGAAAAGAGATACAAAAGGTACTATTGATAAATCAAAATGAAATTCAAAAAATGTTCAAGTAACCCAAAGAAAGTCAGAGAAAAAAATAAAGAAATGAAAAGGAGAGATAGAAAAATAAAAAAAAATACTATCAAAGACTTAAGCATTCACAAACATTACAACAATTACATTAAATACAAATACTCTAAATAAACCAAGTAAAAGAGATTGATGTAGTGGAGTGAAAAAACATGACCTAACTACAAGCTGTCTACAAGGAACTCACTTCAAATATAACTGTGTATATATATATATGTTGAAAGTAAAAGGATAGAAATAGATATGCCATACAAACAATGATCAAAAGAAAACAGGAGTGGCTATTTTAATATAAGATACAAGACAAATTCTTACCATATGACTCAGCAATCATACACCTAGGCATTTATGCCAAATAAATGAAAATTCATCTTTATATCAAAACCTGTACTCAGCTGGATGTGGTGATTCATGCCTGTAATTCCAGCACTTTGGGAGGCTGAGACAGGAGAATCACTTGAGCCCAGGAGTTTGAAACTAGCCTGTGCTACATGGTAAGACTCCGTTTCTACAAAAAAAAAAAAAAAAAAAAAATTTACATTAGCAGGGCATGGTGGCATGCACCTTTGGTCCCAGCTACTCAGAAGGCTAAGGCAAAAGGATCACTTGAGCCCAGGAGGTTGAGGTTGCAGTGAGCTGCGTTAGTGCCACTGCATTTAAGCCTGAGAGACAGAAGAGATTCTGTCTCACACAAACAAACTTGTACACAATTGCTTAGAGTAACTTTATTTGTAATAGCCAAAAAACTTGGAAACAGCCAAAATGTCCAATAAGTGAATAGTTAAACAAATTGCAGTAGATCCCTGCCACATGAAATACAATTCAGGAATAAAAAAGAACCAACTACTACTATAAACAGCAAGTTAGATGGATCTCAGAGTCATTATACCTATGGAAAAAAGCCAATCTCAAACATTATATGATCCATGTAGGTAAAATTCTTGAAATGACAAAATTATAGACAGGGACAACAAATTAGTATTTGCCAATGGTAAGGGATGGTGAAGAGGGGGTGGATGTAATGATAAATGGGTAGAATAAAGGGATTTTTGTTGAAAGGGAACAGTTAGGTATTTTGATCATGTGGTAAAAGAAATCTGCAAATATGATGAAATGACATAGAACTACTTACATACATTATAGAATTTCAGTTTCCTGGTTTTGATTTTGCACTTTAGTTACATAAGAGGTAATAATTGGAGGAAACTACGTGATAGGTACACAAGTTTTCTCAGGGTTATCTTTGAAACTTTCTATGAATTTATAATGTATTCAAATTAAATGGTTAAACAAAGCCAAAACTAAAACTACCTTTAAAAAGAGGCAGACAAGGATCCTAGAAACAGGAAATCAAGCACCAGAGAGAGATAAAGATAAACTAAAAAAATAAAAGTTTTTAACAGGCCTAAATATGAATAATGTGGATTGGGGCAGGCAGGAAACTACAGAATAAATATTTCCAAAATGAAACTGATAAATTATCCGAAGTGCTTGATCACATTGAAAAATTATTATAAAAGTGGGAGCGAGTTTACAGATAAATTAGTAATAAGTACATTAAATCAAAAGTAAACCCAAAGCAGATGTCATTTTCAGAAAAAAATAAAGATAGGACATCAAAAAAGGAAATGTAAGCACAATAACATGAATCTTCTGAAGTTAGTGTTTATATTCATAACAATACAAACATTAAAGATTTATTTACATAAAACAATCACATAATAGAAAGATAAGAATATTATAAATGTACATATCGGAGGGCGGGTAAACAGAGTTTAATCCCTATCTTCCATTATTATTTCTATTAATTTACAACTTCAACAGATCACATCAGTTTTGCACATATCAACAGATAAAGTACAAAACTGAAATATCAAAAAGTAGCAGCATAATTACATAATTTGGCCAAACACATTTTTCATAATAAGCTTTGTAGAAATATCTACTTAATCAGACATATATATGTATTACTCTGTTTTCACACTGCTATACTACCTGAGACTGGGTAATTTATCAAGGAAAGAGGTTTAATTGACTCACAGTTCCACATCGCTGGGGAGGCCTCAGGAAACTTACAATCATGGCAGAAGGCAAAGGAGAAGCAGGCACCTTCTTCACGAGGCGGTGGGGGGGTGGGGTCGAAGTGCCAGATACTTATCAAACAACCAGATCTCGTGAGAACCCACTCACTATCATGAGAACGGCATGGGGGAACCGTCCCCATGATTACAATTTGAGATGAGATTTGGATGAGGACAGAGCCAAACCATATTAATATACATATAAAAAACAGAAACATACTCAACTCCAACAAATTCTGTGCCCTGTCACTATATACAGAACAGCAACTTCAAAACCTCTCAAATGACAAAACAAAAACTTTCTTGCCCAAAGAAAATATTCTTAACACTAGAAAAAAAATTTTTTGATTTTAAAAAAATTATATTTTAAATAAAAACAAGGAGTTATAAAAATATTTTTATGGAAATCTTTGAATTCATATTCTAATATGTCAACCTGCCAAAGACAGAAACACTTGCACAAGAATGCTTTATTGAAACTAGTCATAATGCCATATTTTTTATCTGAAAAAATAAATATATGTAGATGTCAAAAACCTCAAGGGTGTTACCATGAAGCCAAACATTTTATCCTCAAAGATATATTTTTATTTGGAACATTCTGATCAAAATCAAACTAGGTCAAATAAAAATGCAGAATTTACCATCAAAGAGTATACCTCCTGGCTCCTTCACACAGCATTCTCATTTATCTCATCATGATCATGTCCTAAATGTAGTTTCTTTCTACTCTTTATCAGAGTAAATTTGATTACACTATATTTGATTCAATGTTGAGTTGACATTAAATATTTTCAAAACCTTCATGACCAAGTGTCATTTCTTGCATCCAGTCTTTTAAGCTAAATTAGCTGATGTACAGCAGAAATTAAATTGTCCTTGAACTATGAAGATATACTACTGACTCTCCCCACTCTCACCTATCCTTTGCAGTCAATAGCTGGTTAAACTATATGTACCGCAGTAAAGATTAGATACTTTGGTCCATTAAGAATAGTGGTTTTTAACACTCACTATTTATCAGAATCACTCAGACCTCATCCCCAGAGATTATTTTTGTAGTAGCTTTATGGAGATATAACTCACATACCACAGAATTCACCCACTTAAAGTATCCAATTCAATCCATTTTAGTATATTTAAAGGTTTGTGCAGCTATCACCACAATTAATTTTAGAACATTTATATCACTTCAAAAAAAAAAAAAAAAACAACCTTGGCTGGCCACAGTGGTTCACGACTGTAATCTCAGCACTTTGGGAGGCCAAGGGAGGCTGATCACTTGAGGTCAGGAGTTTGAGACCAGCCTGGTCAACATGGTGAAACCCTGCCTCTACTAAAAATGCAAAAAAAAAAATTAGCCAGGTGTGGCGGCGCGTGTCTGTAATCCCAGTTACTCAGAGGTTGCAGTGAGCCGAGATCGCACCATTGCTCTCCAGCCTGGGTGAAAGAGTGAGATTTCATCTAAAAATAAAAATAAAAATAATTAAAAATATCATGAGCTATTATCCCCAATCTTCCCTTTTTTCCAGCCCTAAATATTCACTAACCTATTCTGTTTCTATGAATTTGCCTGGCTATGCTGAATCATACAAAATGTCACCTTTTGTGTCTAGTTTCTTTCACTTAGCACACATTTCATAACAGCACTTAATTCTATTTGTTGCAAACAATATTTCATTGTATGGATATGCCACATTTTATTTATCCATTCGGCAGGGACATTTGAGTTGTTCCCACTTTTTGACTATTACAAATAATGCTGCTGTGACCATTCATGTACAGGTTTTGGTGTGGACATATAATTTCACTTCTCTTTTTATCTGAGGAGGAGTCTCACTCTGTTGCCAGGCTGGAGTGCAGTGGCGCGATCTCGGCTCACTGCAACTTCCACCTCCCCGTTTCAAGCAATTCTGCTGCCTCAGCCTCCCAAGTAGCTGGGATTGCAGGCGTGTGCCACCACGCCCAGCTAAAATTTGTATTTTTAGTAGAGACAGGGTTTCACCATGTTGGCCAGGATAGTCTCAATCTCTTGACCTCATGATCTGCCTGCCTCGGCCTCCCAAAGTGCTGGGATTACAGGCCTGAGCCACCATGCCCGGCCTCGCTTCTCTTAAATATATACCTAGAGTTGAAATCTCTGGGTCATATAGTAACTCTGTTTAACCTTTTGAGCTAATTGTCCAAGTGATCTCCAAAGTGGCTGCATTTTACATTCCCATGAGCAGTGTAGGAAGATTCTAATCTCTCTCCATTTTTGCCAACACCTGTTATAATCTGATCAGTCATTTTATTATTGCCATACTGGCATGTACTCCCAGAGAGTTTGGTTCAACTGGTGTAGCTGTTATACCCAGACTGTATGTTTATTTACTTATATGTTATTTGTCTACATTGAGTGATTTAAAACCAAGATAGTCACTACTTTAGCCTCTATCAGAAAGTACCTCATACAATCAAAAGAATAAAGGTTATGTCTCTAGCCTAAGAACTTGGAAGCCATTTCTACCAGGTGAAGGTAAACGAAATAAGCCAGTGATAAAGTGAGATAAATGTGTGTATAGACAGTTTGAGCATCCCTAATATGAAAATCTAAAATCCAAGATTTAAACCTTTTCGAACACCTGATACACCACCACAAATGGAAAATTCTATGCATAAGTATCTAATACAAATTTTGTTTCATGTACAAAATTATTTGAAAATGTTTAAATTTACCTTCAGGCTATGTGTACATAGTGCATATAAAACATCAATAAATGCTGTGTTTAGGCTTCGATTCCATTCCCAAGATTCTCATTATGTACATGCAATTATTCTCAGATTTAAAAATCTGAAATCTGAAACACTTTTGGTCCCAAGCATTTCAGTCAGTTCTTCTTACTGGACTATAATCTACTGCATTCATTCCAGTTTGTCAAACTCCAGCTGAAACACCTCCTCAATGAAGCCTGGTCTCTCCAACTAGGGTTAGATGCTTTCTCATTTATGCCCACACGGGAAAACTAAGTACATTTCAGGTATTACACTAAATGCTCTTTGTCATTTATTTCTCACAACAACCCCATGAAGAAGCTATTATTATCCTAATTTTACATACAAGAAGCTGAGGTTCTATTTTTTTATTTTTTTTATTTTTTCCTGAGACGGAGTCTCGCTCTGTCGCCCACGCTGGAGTGCAGTGGCCGGATCTCAGCTCACTGCAAGCTCCGCCTCCCAGGTTTTCACCATTCTCCTGCCTCAGCCTCCTGAGTAGCTGGGACTACAGGTGCCCGCCACCTCGCCCGGCTAGTTTTTTTGTATTTTTTTAGTAGAGACGGGGTTTCACTGTGTTAGCCAGGATGGTCTCGATCTCCTGACCTTGTGATCCGCCCGTCTCGGCCTCCCAAAGTGCTGGGATTACAGGCTTGAGCCACCGCGCCCGGCCAAAGCTGAGGTTCTAAATAATTAATTTACACATAGTCCTTGCTCATAGCAGAGCCAAGATTTGTTCCTAGGGTTATTTTGACTCCAAAGTCACTGATCTTCTCACTAATTTGCTTGCCTTCCCATTATAACATTTCACACACAGATGAAACCATATTGGGCAGATCTTGTATTTTAAAAACTAAATTTTTAAAAAATCTGCATTTTTGCCTCCGTCATTAATTCTTCCTTTTTTCTCTATGTGCTTATTCATTCAACATTAGACGCTGATTGTCTGCTACACACTGGCATATAATTGTATATCGGTTCTTCCAAAGCTGATATTCTCATGGGGGAGGCAGATACCAACCAAATGTGTCATGCAAAAATTCCTTCAGATTATTTGTCTTTTGCTCCAGGTAGGAGCAAATGAATAAAAAGGAAAAAAAAAAAAAAAAAAGATGGCTTTGAAGGCAGGCCGCTTGATACATTTCCCAAAAGAAAATTAATGTCAAGTCCAAAAGCCAACAGCAGGCCTTGTCAATTAAATTTCAACCAGAAGACATTCACTCTTTTGCAAGTACACCGCACTGGACATTTCAAAATTCGGGAGGTAAAGAAGAAGTAGCCATATTATTTTCCACAGAGAAAATTCATATAAACTCAAAAGCAATGCTATTAGAGATTATTAAGCAATGGACAATATAAACAAAGAGTTGAAATTTTCATGGGAAATGGAGAATGAAAAAAAAAAAAAAAACTCTGGGATTAAAGACTTCCTTACTTGAAAGATACATTAACACATAGCTAAAAGACAAAGCAGATGGTGCACAAGTGTCAGCATATTCATCAAAGATTCATAAAAAAAGTTCTAATCAATTATTTTAAGTTCTATGCTATGAATTATGAGGAATGCAAAGAAGTCTCACCCCCAGCCTCTAACCTCATAAAACTACAGCCTGGCTTGCAAGATGGAACAAGATGCACGCATTCTACAAACATGTACTCCGCCTCAGGCAGGTCACCAGACATCTCAGATCAAAAGGGGAGCTAAGGGGGCGGAGCAAGATGGCCGAATAGGAACAGCTCCAGTCTCCAACTCCCAGCGCGAGCGACACAGAAGACCGGTGATTTCTGCATTTTCAACTGAGGTACTGGGTTCATCTCACTGGGGAGTGCCAGACGATCGGACGATCGGTGCTGGTCAGCTGCTGCAGCCCGACCAGCGAGAGCTGAAGCAGGGCGAGGCATCGCCTCACCTGGGAAGCGCAAGGGGGAAGGGAATCCCTTTTCCCAGCCAGGGGAACTGAGACACACAACACCTGGAAAATCGGGTAACTCCCACCCCAATATTGCGCTTTAAGCAAACAGGCACACCAGGAGATCATATCCCACACCTGGCCGGGAGGGTCCCACGCCCACGGAGCCTCCCTCATTGCTAGCACAGCAGTCTGTGATCTACCGGCAAGGCAGCAGCGAGGCTGGGGGAGGGGCGCCCGCCATTGCTGAGGCTTTAGGTAAACAAAGCTGCTGGGAAGCTACAACTGGGTGGAGCTCACAGCAGCTCAAGGAAACCTGCCTGTCTCTGTAGACTCCACCTCTGGGGACAGGGCACAGCTACACAACAACAACAACAACAACAAAAAAGCAGCAGAAACCTCTGCAGACGCAAACGACTCTGTCTGACAGCTTTGAAGAGAGCAGTGGATCTCCCAACACGGAGGTTGAGATCTGAGAAGGGACAGACTGCCTGCTCAAGTGGGTCCCTGACCCCTGAGTAGCCTAACTGGGAGACATCCCCCACTAGAGGCAGTCTGACACCCCACAGCTCACAGGGTGGAGTACACCCCTGAGAGGAAGCTTCCAAAGCAAGAATCAGACAGGTACACTCGCTGTTCAGAAATATTCTATCTTCTGCAGCCTCTGCTGCTGATACCCAGGCAAACAGGGTCTGGAGTGGACCTCAAGCAATCTCCAACAGACCTACAGCTGAGGGTCCTGACTGTTAGAAGGAAAGCTATCAAACAGGAAGGACACCAACACCAAAACCCCATCAGTACATCACCATCATCAAAGACCAGAGGCAGATAAAACCACAAAGATGGGGAAAAAGCAGGGCAGAAAAGCTGGAAATTCAAAAAATAAGAGCACATCTCCCCCGGCAAAGGAGCGCAGCTCATCGCCAGCAACGGATCAAAGCTGGACGGAGAATGACTTTGACGAGATGAGAGAAGAAGGCTTCAGTCCATCAAATTTCTCAGAGCTAAAGGAGGAATTACGTACCCAGCGCAAAGAAACTAAAAATCTTGAAAAAAAAGTGGAAGAATTGACGGCTAGAGTAATTAATGCAGAGAAGGTCATAAACGAAATGAAAGAGATGAAAACCATGACATGAGAAATACGTGACAAATGCACAAGCTTCAGTAACCGACTCGATCAACTGGAAGAAAGAGTATCAGCGATTGAGGATCAAATGAATGAAATGAAGCGAGAAGAGAAACCAAAAGAAAAAAGAAGAAAAAGAAATGAACAAAGCCTGCAAGAAGTATGGGATTCTGTAAAAAGACCAAATCTACGTCTGATTGGGGTGCCTGAAAGTGAGGGGGAAAATGGAACCAAGTTGGAAAACACTCTTCAGGATATCATCCAGGAGAACTTCCCCAACCTAGTAGGGCAGGCCAACATTCAAATCCAGGAAATACAGAGAACGCCACAAAGATACTCCTCGAGAAGAGCAACTCCAAGACACATAATTGCCAGATTCACCAAAGTTGAAATGAAGGAAAAAATCTTAAGGGCAGCCAGAGAGAAAGGTCGGGTTACCCACAAAGGGAAGCCCATCAGACTCACAGCAGATCTCTCGGCAGAAACTCTCCAAGCCAGAAGAGAGTGGGGGCCAATATTCAACATTCTTAAAGAAAAGAATTTTAAACCCAGAATTTCATATCCAGCCAAACTAAGTTTCATAAGTGAAGGAGAAATAAAATCCTTTACAGATAAGCAAATGCTTAGAGATTTTGTCACCACTAGGCCTGCCTTACAAGAGACCCTGAAGGAAGCACTCAACATGGAAAGGAACAACCGGTACCAGCCATTGCAAAAACATGCCAAAATGTAAAGACCATCGAGGCTAGGAAGAAACTGCATCAACTAACGAGCAAAATAACCAGTTAATATCATAATGGCAGGATCAAGTTCACACATAACAATCTTAACCTTAAATGTAAATGGACTAAATGGTCCAATGAAAAGACACAGACTGGCAAACTGGATAAAGAGTCAAGACCCATCAGCCTGCTGTATTCAGGAGACCCATCTCACACGCAGAGACATACATAGGCTCAAAATAAAGGGATGGAGGAAGATTTACCAAGCAAATGGAGAACAAAAAAAAGCAGGGGTTGCAATCCTAGTCTCTGATAAAACAGACTTTAAACCATCAAAGATCAAAAGAGACAAAGAAGGCCATTACATAATGGTAAAGGGATCAATTCAACAGGAAGAGCTAACTATCCTAAATATATATGCACCCAATACAGGAGCACCCAGATTCATAAAGCAAGTCCTTAGAGACTTACAAAGAGACTTAGACTCCCATACAATAATAATGGGAGACTTCAACACTCCACTGTCAACATTAGACAGATCAACAAGACAGAAAGTTAACAAGGATATCCAGGAATTGAACTCATCTCTGCAGCAAGCAGACCTAATAGACATCTATAGAACTCTCCACCCCAAATCAACAGAATATACATTCTTCTCAGCACCACATCGTACTTACTCCAAAATTGACCATATAATTGGAAGTAAAGCACTCCTCAGCAAATGTACAAGAACAGAAATTATAACAAACTGTCTCTCAGACCACAGTGCAATCAAACTAGAACTCAGGACTAAGAAACTCAATCAAAACCGCTCAACTACATGGAAACTGAACAACCTGCTCCTGAATGACTACTGGGTACATAACGAAATGAAGGCAGAAATAAAGATGTTCTTTGAAACCAATGAGAACAGAGATACAACATACCAGAATCTCTGGGACACATTTAAAGCAGTGTGTAGAGGGAAATTTATAGCACTAAATGCCCACAAGAGAAAGCAGGAAAGATCAAAAATTGACACTCTAACATCGCAATTAAAAGAACTAGAGAAGCAAGAGCAAACACATTCCAAAGCTAGCAGAAGGCAAGAAATAACTAAGATCAGAGCAGAACTGAAGGAGATAGAGACACAAAAAACCCTCCAAAAAATCAATGAATCCAGGAGTTGGTTTTTTGAAAAGATCAACAAAATTGACAGACCACTAGCAAGACTAATAAAGAAGAAAAGAGAGAAGAATCAAATAGACGCAATTAAAAATGATAAAGGGGATATCACCACCGACCCCACAGAAATACAAACTACCATCAGAGAATACTATAAACACCTCTACGCAAATAAACTGGAAAACCTAGAAGAAATGGATAATTTCCTGGACACTTACACTCTTCCAAGACTAAACCAGGAAGAAGTTGAATCCCTGAATAGACCAATAGTAGGCTCTGAAATTGAGGCAATAATTAATAGCCTACCAACCAAAAAAAGTCCAGGACCAGATGGATTCACAGCTGAATTCTACCAGAGGTATAAGGAGGAGTTGGTACCATTCCTTCTGAAACTATTCCAATCAATAGAAAAAGAGGGAATCCTCCCTAACTCATTTTATGAGGCCAACATCATCCTGATACCAAAGCCTGGCAGAGACACAACAAAAAAAGAGAATTTTAGACCAATATCCCTGATGAACATCGATGCAAAAATCCTCAATAAAATACTGGCAAACCGGATTCAACAACACATCAAAAAGCTTATCCACCATGATCAAGTGGGCTTCATCCCTGGGATGCAAGGCTGGTTCAACATTCGCAAATCAATAAACATAATCCAGCATATAAACAGAACCAAAGACAAGAACCACATGATTATCTCAATAGATGCAGAAAAGTCTTTTGACAAAATTCAACAGCCCTTCATGCTAAAAACACTCAATAAATTCGGTATTGATGGAACGTACCTCAAAATAATAAGAGCTATTTATGACAAACCCACAGCCAATATCATACTGAATGGGCAAAAACTGGAAAAATTCCCTTTGAAAACTGGCACAAGACAGGGATGCCCTCTCTCACCACTCCTATTCAACATAGTGTTGGAAGTTCTGGCTAGGGCAATTAGGCAAGAGAAAGAAATCAGGGGTATTCAGTTAGGAAAAGAAGAAGTCAAATTGTCCCTGTTTGCAGATGACATGATTGTATATTTAGAAAACCCCATTGTCTCAGCCCAAAATCTCCTTAAGCTGATAAGCAACTTCAGCAAAGTCTCAGGATACAAAATTAATGTGCAAAAATCACAAGCATTCTTATACACCAATAACAGACAAACACAGAGCCAAATCATGAATGAACTTCCATTCACAATTGCTTCAAAGAGAATAAAATACCTAGGAATCCAACTTACAAGGGATGTAAAGGACCTCTTCAAGGAGAACTACAAACCACTGCTCAGTGAAATAAAAGAGGACACAAACAAATGGAAGAACTTACCATGCTCATGGATAGGAAGAATCAATATCGTGAAAATGGCCATACTGCCCAAGGTAATTTATAGATTTAATGCCATCCCCATCAAGCTACCAATGAGTTTCTTCACAGAATTGGAAAAAACTGCTTTAAAGTTCATATGGAACCAAAAAAGAGCCCGCATCTCCAAGACAATCCTAAGTCAAAAGAACAAAGCTGGAGGCATCACGCTACCTGACTTCAAACTATACTACAAGGCTACAGTAACCAAAACAGCATGGTACTGGTACCAAAACAGAGATATAGACCAATGGAACAGAACAGAGTCCTCAGAAATAATACCACACATCTACAGCCATCTGATCTTTGACAAACCTGAGAGAAACAAGAAATGGGGAAAGGATTCCCTATTTAATAAATGGTGCTGGGAAAATTGGCTAGCCATAAGTAGAAAGCTGAAACTGGATCCTTTCCTTACTCCTTATACGAAAATTAATTCAAGATGGATTAGAGACTTAAATGTTAGACCTAATACCATAAAAATCCTAGAGGAAAACCTAGGTAGTACCATTCAGGACATAGGCATGGGCAAAGACTTCATGTCTAAAACACCAAAAGCAACGGCAGCAAAAGCTAAAATTGACAAATGGGATCTAATTAAACTAAAGAGCTTCTGCACAGCAAAAGAAACTACCATCAGAGTGAACAGGCAACCTACAGAATGGGAGAAAATTTTTGCAATCTACTCATCTGACAAAGGGCTAATATCCAGAACCTACAAAGAACTCCAACAAATTTACAAGAAAAAAACAAACAACCCCATCAAAAAGTGGGCAAAGGATATGAATAGACATTTCTCAAAAGAAGACATTCATACAGCCAACAAACACATGAAAAAATGCTCATCATCACTGGCCATCAGAGAAATGCAAATCAAAACCACAATGAGATACCATCTCACACCAGTTAGAATGGCGATCATTCAAAAGTCAGGAAACAACAGGTGCTGGAGAGGATGTGGAGAATTAGGAACACTTTTACACTGTTGGTGGGATTGTAAACTAGTTCAACCATTATGGAAAACAGTATGGCGATTCCTCAAGGATCTAGAACTAGATGTACCATATGACCCAGCCATCCCATTACTGGGTATATACCCAAAGGATTATAAATTATGCTGCTATAAAGACACATGCACACGTATGTTTATTGCAGCACTATTCACAATAGCAAAGACTTGGAATCAACCCAAATGTCCATCAGTGACAGATTGGATTAAGAAAATGTGGCACATATACACCATGGAATACTATGCAGCCATAAAAAAGGATGAGTTTGCGTCCTTTGTAGGGACATGGATGCAGCTGGAAACCATCATTCTTAGCAAACTATCACAAGAACAGAAAACCAAACACCGCATGTTCTCACTCATAGGTGGGAACTGAACAATGAGATCACTTGGACTCAGGAAGGGGAACATCACACACCGGGGCCTATCATGGGGAGGGGGGACGGGGGAGGGATTGCATTGGGAGTTATACCTGATGTAAATGACGAGTTGATGGGTGCAGCACACCAACATGGCACAAGTATACATATGTAACAAACCTGCACGTTATGCACATGTACCCTACAACTTAAAGTATAATCATAATAAATAAATTTAAAAAAAAATAAATAAATAAATAAAAAAAAACAAAAGGGGAGCTAAAGCAGCTTCCACCCTCCAGAAATTTACAATTGATGTGGAGAAAAATCCCTACAAACAAACACTGATGTTTTAGTTCTTTAATACAGAATAACTATAAAAATAGTTACCATTCCTTGAGCCCCTTCCAGGACCCACATGTGCCTCTGGCATATTCACAACAACCCATTAAAGTAGATATGCTCATGTCACTGTCATTGTAAAAATAGTCTAGCTGGCTGGTTGTGGTGGCTCATGCCTGTAATCCCACCACTTTGGGAGGCTGAGGCAGGCAGATCACAAGGTCAGGAGATCAAGACCATCCTGGCCAACATGGTGAAACCCCATCTCTACTAAAAATACAAAAATTAGCCAGGCGTGGCGGCGCGTGCCTGTAGTCCCAGCTACTTGGGAGGCTGAGGCAGAAAGATTGCTTGAACCCGGGAGGCAGAGGCTGCAGTGAGCTGAGATCGCGCCACTGCACGCCAGCCTGGGCAACAGAGACTCTGTCCAAAAAATAAATAAATAAATAAGTCTAGCTGAGGTTCAAGGGAGGCTATGTGTTTTGCCTCAAGCCACACAGCTAGTGCAGGTATTACAACTCACACTTAAAAGATTCCAAAGTTCAAGGTTTCTTCTACCCGCCCCGGGTTTCATGCCACCTCCCACAGAGGATTTTAATAAATCCATCTTAGTTGTATACATTTTCGTTTACTTTGGGAATGATTGTGTCTTTTAAAGTTTAATTTAAAATGTAAGTAAATTTCAGGTGCAATATTTCATCTCAGCTGATAATTTATCTCTAATGGAAGAGAGCTGCTTCACGTTGGACAATGGAAACCTTATTTTGCTTTAGTCTCCTGCATAACCACCACTAGATGGCGGTACCTACACAGTTATTCTAAGGACAGTAGGAACATGGTCTCCTTTTCAGCAAGCGGTTGGCTTCACAAAAAGTACTTCTTTTAAAAATCTAAATTCTGTATTATTATTAGGTACAGCAACTGGGTCACAAAGGGATGGAGGTTTAAGACTACGTAACATCTGTGCTACCTCTGTGTGAAGAACAGCACGTCTTTCCTAGTTAGCTCATCGTCAAGACATTGAAAGGTTCTTATATCGTTTCCTAAAACAAAGCATAAACAAAAGATTTAATGTCTGTGTAGATCATTGTTTTTATGCCAATAAAAGGCAAGATATTTGTGCTTGCTCTTACAAGGAAGAAATCAAAGGAGGCAGAACCTTATGTTATTCCTTCTAGTTAAATAAATACGATGTCTAAGGCAACCCACCCAAACTGGGCCTTCAAAACTATTACTTATGTAAATGAACATCAGATTCGGTTTGCGTTTGTTTTAAAGGAAATTGATTTGAATAGGAACCCAGAACTGAAGTCTGGTTTCTTCCCATTTTCCATCTTCATATACATTTGACAGTAGGAAAAGCATGGAAATATTATTTTGGTTATGAAACTGCCATGAAAATCTGCCTCAGCATGTCATTTAACGGAAAGAGCTCCAGGCAAAGCCATTATGTGGATGGGCAAATGAGAGGAGGCTGGGAAGAAATTGCATCCTGCTTGCATGAGTATTAAGTTTAAGCCATGAGAAGAGAGAATGAGAGGCTGGAAGAAGAAATAAAAATGATCCAAACTAAGCACTGTGCTGCTCAGTAGCACAGTAGCCATTGAATAGTCATTCCCTGATAAGTGTGTACAATCCTTAAAACATTTTCGAAATTACTTACGATTAAAAACATATTTCATCAATGCTGGAAATCTAAGCAAACACTTTAACTACACACACTCATTGTATCCTGTGTTTAGAGGATGTTACAGAGTACACTCGAATTTCACATACACCAGAATAGGAGAGGAATTTCAAAAGCTTTAGAGGTGGGACTTCCCTTTCCAAAACCTCACGTTATGACAACTTATGTTCCACTCCTCAGCTTTAAATTTTTAAAAAATTTAATTCCCAGGACAAGTTTTGTATTATAATTCGATTTGAATATAAAATAGAAAACGCATTAAGAAAAAAAAGAGAGAACTTTTAATTACCAGAAGAGGGCGCTATCCTCAAACTTAAAACTTCCACACTCGCCTGCTAAAGTACCTTTGCAGTTCTGAAAGATGCTTCAGCATAATCCAGTTTAATCATTGCATTATAATCTTAGAAAGAACCCTAATCATATCTTTGAAGGGTGGAATAACCAACTTGCACAATATCCTCATTTACAATGCTCAGAGTAGCCATTATAAATCCAAGTTAATGACAACAGAAACTGAAAAGGTATCATTCTGTAGCATCACAATCTTCATAATTTATAACTTTTAAAAATGCTTAGCTGTTGCATTCACTCAACTGAAATGTGTGGCTCCTTTATTTGCCTGTGTGCGCCACCAAAAAAAGCTCTATCTTGGAATACATCATTTTACAAAGATTGCTATTTTTCTTGGTATCTTAGTTTAAGGTGCAATAACAGGCTACTCTAGGCTAGGTGATTTATTAACAACAGAAATGTATTCCTCACAGATGTGGAGTCTGGAAGTTCGAGGACAAATTGCCAGCATGGTTGGGTTCTGGTGAAGGCTGTCTTTGGGACTGCAGACTGCTGACTTCTCACTGTATACTCGTAAGACTGGCGGATGGGGCAAGCGAGTTCTGGGTGTGTGTGTGTGTGTGTGTGTGTGTGTGTGAGCATTAATCTCATTCATGAGGGCTTCATCCTTATGTCTGAGTCACCTCCCAAAGGCTCCACCTCCTAATACCATCAGGAGGTATTAGAGGTTAGGATTTCAACACAGGAATTGTGCGGCAGAGGGTGGAGGGGACAGTCATTCTATAGCATTGGAGTAACTGAAAAATAAATCAGACAAGTGAGAGTTTGAAGAAGAAAAGGAGAAAGAATGGGAACGGTGCTTCTTTTAGAAATTTCTGTTCACTGCAGAAAACAAGACAGGAACAAGAATTCATGTGGGCAGAGGGGACGAACACAACCACGGGACTCACTCCGGTGAGTGGGGTGTCTGTGTCCACACTCAGCCTAACTAGGAAGGTTGACTCTGCTCTTTCCTACTTTTATGGCTTTGAGTAGGTTCCTTAACATACTTTGTCTTTCCATTCCTCAGCTATAGAAAGCAAACAATAATAAGAACTACATCTCATGCCTGTAAATCCCAGCACTTTGGGAGGCCGAGGTGGGCGGATCACCTGAGGTCAGGAGTTCAAGACCAGCCTGGCCAACATGGTGAAACCCTGTCTTTACTAAAAAATACAAAAATTAGCCAGGCATGGTGGTGCATGCCTATAATCCCAGCTACTTGGGAGGCTGAGGCAGGAGAATCACTTGAACCCGGGAGACGGAGGTTGCAGTGAGCCGAGATCGCACCACTGTACTCCAGCCTGGTGACAGAATGAGACTCTGTCTCAAAAAAAAACAAAAAAAAAAAAAACAAAAAAAACCACAACTACCTCATAGGCACTCTTCATCCCTACACTCTCTCTATTTTTTCGAGACACTGCTTTCTGATTTTCTTGGTGGGAAGGGTTGGCTCGCTTAGTTGCTTACTTATCTCTTGTTTCTCTCTCTCAATAGACCATAAGTTTCACAAGTACATAGACTGCATCTGTCTTATCCTTTCCCCCATTCCCAGGGTCTGGAATGTGGCAGGCCCACAACAAATTCTAGCTGAAGGAATCAGCAAGGGGATGTTATGGAGCTCTGCCAAGATACTAACCCTGAACTCGCCACATGGTCAGTCATGAGACTTTCCACTACACTCTGCTTCTGTGACGTTAATTTTTACACTTACCTTACACTAATGGCGTATGATACAGATTTTGAAGTGTGTGCTAATGGCCTAAAATTGTCTTCATATAATAAATGAAGTCAAAACTTACTGATTTAAAGAAAACTATTAAGTAAATAATAGAACAGATGCTGTGTGTAAATGTCAACACATGTGAAAGTGGTCATGGATAACAGAGGTTTGTAAAACTCACTAGATGGAGAATAAGCACAACAGAAGCCTGGCATCAAGAGTGAGGGTGGAGGTCGGAGGAAGTTTAAGGACTTGGTTTCATAGCTGGGCATTTCGGAGATGGCCGAGGCCAGCAGAGGGAAAAGCTGGGACTTCCCACATTGAGAGTGCACAGGGCTACAGACATACATTTGTATCCCCAGGTTTAACTACCTCTCTAACTTTATGGAGGAGAATCTCTGATTGTGAAGGGTTATGACTTACCAAACTACCCACTGTATGTCTTCCTGTAATGTTGAGAAGCATCCATAGTTTCCTATTTCTTTATAAACACCAAACCTAGAAAACGACACATGACAGTCAAGGGCATTATTCTAAATATTCTAAATGCTCAGAGTATGTGAAAGAAATTTGGAAAGAATCCCCTGGCTCGGAGTCAACAGATGAGAGAAGGAAAGCTACTGCCTTAAGTGTTCAGGGGCAGAAATTTTCCATTCCTGAGAAGCAAACTGAGGTAAGGATGGTCAACATTCATGGGCAGTCCCAGTTTTTGTTGTACCTTAAAAAAAACCAAAGCCTAAAATGAGTGTTTAAGAAAAGAAATCTATCCATGTATCAATGGAAATTTGTATACTGATCAAATATAAAACACTATCAGTTCTTCAGTAGGAATTATCATGAAACCTGTGCACCTTGACATGTTCTGGTTTCTTTAAGAAGACAAGTAGTTATTCTTTTTTGAGATGGAGTCTCGCTCTGTCACCCAGGCTGAAATGCAGTAGCACCATCTTGGCTCACTGCAACCTTGCAACCTCCACCTCCCAGCCTCAAGCAATTCTCCTGCCTCAGCCTCCCCAGTAGCTAGAATTACAGGTGTGTACCACCATGCCCGGCTAATTTTTGTATTTTTAGTACAGACAAGATTTCACCATGTTGGCCAGGCTGGTCTTGAACTCCTGACCTCAAGTGATCCACCTGCCTCGACCTCCCAAATTGCTGGAATTACAGGTGTGAATCACCATGACTGGCCTGAGAAGTAGTTTTTCAATAAGAGAAAAACGAAATAAAATTCAAACACATATCTTATGATTTAAGAGGCAGAGTTTGGAAAAGAAAACAAAAAATACCACCTGAATCCTTTTTTTATATTAAAATATTAAATTCCATTTAATCATACAAAATCTGCCCATAAAAATTGTCTTCCAGGTCTGGGTCCAATTGCCACTTAAGGAAAAAATACATAAAATATACGACAGGGGAAGATAACATTGATGGGATTATCTCAGATTTCACTTAATTTTATCCTGTCAGGGGCCACTTACTCATAAACTGCTTAATTGAATGGGTTCATTTTCAATCAATTGTTTTGTCTCATGAAAATATATACCTAGTAGACAGCATGAGCACTGACAGCTTCCTGAAGGCATCTGAGTACGTAGAGCAATAACTGCAACATGATGGATGCTGTAAATACCGGGTTGCCCTCTGGGAAGGCTTCCACCTACAATTCTTGGGGAGGCTCGGAGAATCTGAGACCCTGGCTTAAAAACTCAAACTGAGACAATGGGGTGTGGTGGCTCACGCCTGTAATCCTAGTACTTTGGGAGGCCAAGGTGGGCAGGTTGCCTGAGGTCAGCAGTTTGCGAACAGTCTGAAACCCTGTCTCTACTAAAAATACAAAACATTAGCCAGGGGTGGTGGCGTGCACCTGTAATCCCAGCTACTCGGGAGGCTGAAGCAGGGGAATTGCTTGAACCAGGGAGGCGGAGGTTGCAGTGAGTTGAGATTGCACCACTGCATTCCAGCATAGGTGACAGAAGGAGACTGTCTCAAAACAAACAAACAAAAATCTCACTGAGACCTGAAGTTCCCTTCGTCTCTCCAGCCAAACCCATGATTACCCTCAAGTACTCAGCAAATAGGCCTGTGGTCTTTGCTAGAGACTGAATTTTCAGTTCCCCCAAAATTCAAAGCCCTAACTCACCCATACCTCAAAATGAGATTGTATTCGGAGACAGGAGCTTTAAGGAAGTGATGAAGTTCAAATGAGGCCACTGGGGTGAGCACTGATTCAGTCCGACTGGTGTCCTTCTAAGAAGCAGAAATTAGGACGCATAAGTAGACATCAGGGAAGCGTGTGCACAGAAGAAAGGCAGTGTGAGGACGTGGAGAGCAGTATAGTCAAAAAGCAAGGCCTTAGAAGAAACCAAACCCAGGGACGCCTTGATCTTGGACGTCCAGCCTGCGGAACTGTGAGGAAAACGTCTGTTGCGTAAGCCACCCAGTCTGTGGTATTTTGTTACGGCAGCCCCAGCAATCTAGTACAGTTCTCAAAGGGAAAACTGCCTGATAAATCACCCTGTGTAATGTCTATGAGCAAAGTGATACTAATATAGAATCTTACTTTTCAGACACAGAAAAACTTTAAAACAAATAGGTCAGGTAGGATTTGTGTAAGTAAGTGAAAATTCTACAGGAACTTGAAATACTCTTCTCATTGGAATTGTTTGCCTGTTTCGGATGCCATTTATATGGGACATCTCACACAATATTTTTTTTCTGTTGCTTTCTGAGTTGATTTTCTTAAATATAAATTAGTAAAAACAGATGCAAGGGTATATTATATAATCTCTGGTAAATCTGCAACTGAAACAACACTCTCTTTAAAAAAAAAAAAAAAAAAAAAAAAGGCCCCATGTGGTGACTCACAGCTGTAATCCCAGCACTTTGGGAGGCCGAGGCAGATGGATCACCTGAGGCCAGGAGTTCAAGATCAGACTGGCCAACACACGGTGAGAACCTGTCTCTTCTAAAAAAGGAAAAATTAGCCAGGTCCGGTGGTGCTTGCCTGTAATCCCAGCTACTAGGGAGGCTGAAGCAAGAGAATCACTTGAACCCAGGAGGCGGAGGGAGCAGTGAGCTGAGATTGTGCCACTGCACTCCAGCCTGAGCTACAGAGTGAGACTCTTTCTCAATAAATAAATAAAAATTAAAATAAACCCTAATAAACATGGAGAGCGCTGTGGTTCAGTTCTTATATAATATGACATTACACTATTTTAAAGCAAGTTTTGTTCTTTACTCTGGTTTCTCATGGAATGTTACAGAAATTGGTTCACGTGGCCTGTAATGTACTTCTTACACAATTTTTTCTCTTTCTCAATGATCTATAGCACAGGTTCTCTCCAATCTTTCGTTCTCCAGAACTCCCTCCCTACGTTAGCTTTCTCCACTCCCTGTAAGTCCAAGCCTTCCCCATTTCTTCCAACTCTTCATGGTGTTGACTGGCGTGACCTCTTCCAATGAGGTCTTTCCTACTCCAGACTGTCAGGCTTGGTCCTTCTCTGTCTGATCTCTGGCATCTCAAAATCCAGGACTCTCTCTGGTCATATAGACACACATCTTCATTTAAGTTGCGTGAGAGAAAGATGTCTGAAATGAACCAGTTAAATTGAGAAATAAAATAAAATGCAGGATGGTCGTGGTGGCTCACGCCTATAATTCCAGCACTTTGGGAGGCTGAGGTGGGAAGACTGTTTGAACTCAGGAATTCGAGACCAGCCTGGGCAACATGGCAAAACCCCGTTTCTACCAGCCTAGGTGACAGAGCAAGACCTGAAAAAAAAAAGGAAAGAGAGAGAGAGAGATAAAGAGAGGGGGAGAGAGAGAGACAGAGAGAGAGAGGAGAGAGAGAGAGAGGAGAGAGAGAGAGAGGAGAGAGAGAGAGAGAGAAAGAGAGAAAGAGAGAAAGAGAGAAAGAAAGAAAGAAAGAAAGAAAGAAAGAAAGAAAGAAAGAAAGAAAGAAAGAAAGAAAGAAGAAAGGAAGAAAGAAGAAAGGAAGGAAGGAAGGAAGGAAGGAAGGAAGGAAGGAAGGAAGGAAGGAAGGAAAGAGAGAGAGAGAGAAAGAGAGCAAAGAGTCATTCTTTTAAGCTATTCTGCAATAGATTAAGAGAATGAGGGAAAAAAAAGCTTTTAAGGTTTTTGGAGGTGATGTAGTTTGAAATTGAAGAAATATCTACTTTCAATTCCAGATTTCAGCTTTACATTTATAACTTCCTCAGAAACTATCTGAATGTTTTGTATTCTTGCATGCTTAGAAGGCATATGAAACAAAAAAGGTAAAGATAGTAAAAGCTACCCTGCTTCAAAATAATCAGTTCTTTCCGTGGGTTAAAAACTACTAATATATTTGGCTTATATATTTGGTATATCAACACTTTTCACCCATATATAATAAAATTCATTTCCAATCTTCGACTACATTATCAAAATGTTTTAATTAATTGACAATGAGCTGACATTTTCCTAGAAGAAATATCGATTTTACGTAACAGTCCATCCAGGAAAAAAGGGGGGAAAAAAAACTCTATAATTTCAACTTTTTTATTCTTGAAAGTATAAGCATACCAAGAATTTGGTACTTTAATGATATACCATTAATAATAATAAGAGGTGTTATTTACAGAGCTCTTACTAGGCACCATGTTAAGTGCTTTCCAAGAAGAATTTTCTGTAGTATTCGCAACAATCTAATGAAGAAGGCACATTATTTTCCCTCCTTTACAGATGAGGTAACTGAGATTTAGAGAGGTGAACTTACTTGGCTGAGGTCTATTATCTCTAGTAAACGACAAAGCCAGAAATTGAATCTAGGTATGGGTAACTCCAAACACCACACTCAAACTTTTCTTTATATTACCAACATTTTAAAAGACTTCTCCAAGTGCTTATCCTGGCTGATTGTATTCGCTTTCGTAATCTTTGACATTAATATTGGTCGAAAACTATATGATACCTGTTTGTTGGAGGAAGGTAGAGGTAGTGACTAAGAAATTAGTACAACAGCACTCACTAAAATATTAATATATATTCACTTTCAAATTGCTTAGTGATGACTTTAACAGGTTAATAACAAGACAGTAAATATTTGTTGAATGTGCCAGGTGCAAGGGAGTTACAGAACTGGATAGGGATAAAGACTTCATGTTCAGGCCTTTAGAACAGCAATGAAGACACACTTCTGAACTCTGGAAAGCTGTGATTTCTATGTCACATGTTAACCATTTAACAAATAAGTTTCCCTCCCTCCCTCTCCCTAGAACAGAAGTTAGTAAACTATGCTCCATGGAGTAAACCTGACACACTGCCTATATTTGTAAATAAATCTTATGACAACAAACCACATCCATTCATTTCCTTATTGTCTGTAGTTTCGTTCATCCTACAATGACAGAGTTGAGTAGTTGTAACGGTGACTATATGACTGCAAAGTTTAAAATTTCTACCATGGAGCTCACTATAGAAAATGCTTGCCAACCCCTCCACTCAATCTGGATAAGAATCTACTTAAAGATAATCTCCATATACAGCACACACCTTTGATAGCTAAGCTTATAGAAAGATCCTGAATATTCTCTAGCCTCCTGAGGAGAAAAGAGTTCTTTCACCCTAAAAGTGTCCATTCTGTTGGTGTGTTAAAGAAATCAAATTATCAGTGACCAAATTATTTAAATCAAGTTGGTACTACATTATTTCGAGACCACTGGGAATTTTGGTTATGCTACGGGGTTCTGTAACTGGCAGTTTTCACGGTTGATTTTATGGTTTTCAACTAAAATATTAAGAGACACTGAAGACTTGCTCCAATTCATTGTTTTACATTTGCTTTCTTATTAGATTTGGTTTGTTTTGCAAAAGGGCCTTTACCGTCATTTTCTTTCCTTTTCAAGCCAAAGCAAGGATTACAAAAATGAACCAAATCAGATCAATTCATATAGTAAAGTTACCAACATTTTTAAAGAACTAAAATAAAACAGTGACTCCCTAGGCAAAATACTTTCAAATAACATAGAAGTTTACAGTCAAAAGAAGCAAGTGAATTATTTGCCTTGAGACAACAACTCACTCCCCAATCATGTACATTTTCTGTTTTCAATGAATATTTTCTACTTTCATCATCATTCACATGATGATCTAAAAAGAAAGGACTGAGGCATTAATAAAACAGGACCTGGAGGAATTAAAGGAAAATCCAATACTACTTATATTAATATAGAATTCCTCATATAAACTCCTTCCCAAAATAAATTGCAGGTATAGCAGAATATAATACACTGCCAAACATAGCATGTAACATTATGATGACGAACATAAACTCTCCCCAGGGCCTCAGGTAATCAAGCACACTATAGCTTCAGAAAGAGATTCTAGTCAACATTTGCCAGCATTTCTCATGAGAAGTCTCTCCTGTCTTCTTTAGTCAAACTGGGGCCAACACTTTCATTACATTCATTCTCCAAGTCAGAAACTTTGTAAGGCACTGTGTAAGATTTTGTGAGGGCATCTTCTCAGAAAAATCGAGTAAGGTTTTATGTCTATTTTACAGGTAAATAAGGTTTGACGACTTTTAAATGTTTTCCCTCGGATGATTTAACTAGTGTGTGAGACAGAACATATTCTCACACTGGTTTTCCTTTTTTTTTTTTTTTGCATAAATCTTTTTATTTTTTTTTATTATTATTATACTTTAAGTTCTAGGGTACATGTGTATAACGTGCAGGTTTGTTACATATGTATACTTGTGCCATGTTGCTGTGCTGCACCCATCGACTTGTCAGCACCCATCAACTCGTCATTTACATCAGGTATAACTCCCAATGCAATCCCTCCCCGCTCCCCCCTCCCCATGATAGGCCCCAGTGTGTGATGTTCCCCTTCCCGAGTCCAAGTGATCTCATTGTTCAGTTCCCACCTATGAGTGAGAACATGCGGTCACACCGGTTTTCATAGCTTCATGTCCAAAGCACTTTTATTACATAAGCAATAAAAGGTATTTTGACATGTAATTTTTTTAAATTTATGATAAAAGAGTCAAGAAATAAAAAGAAACCTCTAAAATACATTGATACATGTACAGCAGTAGATGAGACCCAGTTGAATTTAAAAATCATTGGTCATATGACACCAGTGACAAACCTCTAGTTGTCAAGAGTGGCTTTGTGCCTGGCAAGAGAAAGAAGGGAAAGTGAGTTAGATTGGTGGGTATAGAAAGTGCGCCATGGATTTGGTACCAAAACAATAGTAATTTTGGACACGCAAGTCATGACATACACCACCAAGTTGTGGAGGTAGGAGGAGGCATTATTCCTCACATCTGCCCAGAACACTGCTTGGAAAATGGTGGTAAATGACACATGAAAGATTTGTTTTATTTTATTTTATTTATTTTATTTTAATATTATTATTATTTTTTGAGATGGAGTCTCGCTCTGTCACCCAGGCTGGAGTGCAGTGGCACAATCTCAGCTCACTGCAACCTCTGCCTCCTGGGTTCAAGCAATTCTCCTGTCTTGGCCTCCCAAGTAGCTGGGACTACAGGCGCGTGCCACCATGCCCGGCTAATTGAAGAATTTTTATTTTTTTTACAGCTGCACAGCACCAGGATATAGCTACTGGGCTGAGAAGCAGTGCCTTCTTAGACAGTGCCGTAATAAAACGTCCTTCTTAAGAGCTATACAGACAGAAGTCATCAAGAAAAAAAAAAAAAATAGTAGGAAAGGGATAGAGAACACAAACAGAGTTCAGGTAATTTTTTTTTTTTTTTAAAAAGAATAATTTTAGGTGGGGTGCATAGAGTAGGGCACAGAAGGGGCTGAGGTCCTGAAGTTCTTCATGGGAGAGAAAATGTTTAATGAGAATGGGAATTAATATTATTAATATTATTCAATTTTTCTTAACCCCAGGCTACCGAGACTGAAGTGCAGACTGTTGCCTGTCTTACAAATCAAAACCACAGTATTTGACCACTATGCCAGGAATGTTAAAATCTGACTTTCTCCAACAACAAGGGAACATTTCAGTTTTTAGTGTTTTAATATTTAGTATGAATAGTATTTTTCACTTAGGATATTTAGTATTTAATAGACCTTACATGTCTTATCTCATTTACTAATCCTGAAAACCTTAAGCCTGCACTAATATTATCCTCACTTTACAAGGAACCAAAATTCATCGTCTCTCTGCCTCCCTTAGGTTGCTTTGCAGTTTGGGGAGCATAGTTTTTGTTTTTGTTTCCCTAAATAAAGGTTGGTGCCTCTAAGGTAATCAGGGTAAGTATTTTTTTATTTCCATATTGCAGATAAGAAAACAAAGGTCAAAAAATAATAAAGTATTTAAAGAAATGTACATAAGAATAGAAACAGATCTGGGGCTAACACCAGGTTTCCTGACTCCTGGACTGATATTCTCTACATCGTAAAACAATTATTCATTGTTATTTATCTTCAGCTTCTGGCAACAGACATGGGAATTAATCACTCTCTGAACATGTTTTTGAATGAAAATAATGGTTGAGTGGATGAATGCAAGGCTGATCTATTAACAAAAAAGCACAAAAATAAAGACACGGTTCCAATAACATCTAAAGAGATCGTTCTCATCCATATCATCATGTTTCCTAAACCGCATTCTCTCTCCAACCTTGCACCCCAACTTTCATTCCCAGAGAACAACCTTCCTATTCAACTGAGTCAACTTTAAAATTATTAATCTTGGAATTTTTTAAAGGGGCCTTAAAATGACCAATTATTATAACAGGATGGTATATTTCAAAACTTCCTGCAAATCAATTTCTGAACTAACCTTCCTGAAATTCTCCCAGTTCCACGTCTTCCTTCGTACTTCATTTTTGACACAAAGGTTGAAAGTAAAGGAAAGAAGGCCTGCTCCAGAAGACAGACAAAGTGAATTTTAGTTCCAATATTGAGCAGGTTTTTGACGTTAGTAAAGGTAGTAAACGTGCCATGCATTGAGCCGGTAAATGTCATGGCATCTCTTGAGTTGCCCAAGCCAGAACAACTCCCTCTCCCTCCCACTTCCTTGGTCCTAATCCATTATACAGTCGTATTTATTTTAGCAATAAAATATATCCAAGAAGAGTTGACATCTCTCCATTCTTACTTCCTCTGTTGTAACCCAAGCTTTTATCACTTCTCATCTAAATAAACCTCTGGGCCAGTCTTCCCACATCCAATGTGGATCCTCCCAAATATGTTCTTCACACAACATCCAAAAATCTTTGTACAATGCACTGTGATGTGATAACACCATTACCTTCCCTAAATCTTTCAATGGCTTTCTTTCAACTCTTTGAAAAAACGACCATGATTTTCTACATTCAGTACCTCTAACACTGGACCTCACCTGCTCAATCCCTACCATTACCCTGCCCTCTATTGCTACTGATCTTCTCTCAGTTTCTCCAAAGTGCTACCCGATCTGCTGTTTCAGGTCCTTTCCCTTTGCCCTTCTCACCTTTCCCCTTGTCTGTCCTTCTTACCTCTCAGTTCAATAGACACTTCCCCAGTGAAGCTTCCAGAGCCCTGTTATACAAACTGGCAAATTCCTATATTCAGAGCACTGATTTCATTGGCAATTTTCTACTAATTAGCAAGTTTCTCTCTGAACAGAATAAAAGTTCCACGAGAACTGAGACAAAGTCTCTTTATATCCATTTTACCTCCAAACCTAAAGTACTTGACCTCCAGCCAAAGATCACCAGGAATAGATCAGGAGTCAAACAAAGCCAGGCTCATTGCAACAAGGGAGGGAGCAACCATGTGGAACCATGAAGGAAAGGTCTCAGTAGAGGTTATTAAGAGGGGCTCAGTACAAGATTTGGGTTTGTGTTAGATGATTTTGTGGAAGATTCAGACAAATCTAATTTTCCTCTCTATTGGGGACTATGAATTAGATTTTTTTGTTGAATGCTGAAAAGGAAGGTCAATTCTATGATCGGGTATCTTAGAATCTTGTTTTTTGTCTCACTCTATCATGATTATACAGTGACCTTTGTGATGTAGAGAATCTAATGCTGCCACTATTCTGACAGGAGGCGGAGCTCAAGAGGTAATGCAAGCAATGGGGAGCATCTGTAAATACAGACAAAGCTTCACTTGCTCACTGACACTCATCTCCTGCTGTGCTGCCTGTAACAGACCACAGACTGCGACTGGTCCATGGCCTGAGGATTGGGGACCCCTGCATTAAAAATCCAATTCCATTCTGCATCTGGTAATTTACACATCTCCATGGATGCCAGCTACCTGATGTCATGTGTAGGGTTAATACATGACCATCTAATCTGTGAATCTTAGTAGTTTTCATTTAGAAGGCAAGAAGGACAATGCAAGGCTAAAATGAGGGTTGGTAAAGAAACAGCAGTCATGTTAGCTGAGCACACATAGTCATTTTCATGGCTTGGGTTGTGTTCTTGTTTGGTTTGTGATCAGACATGATAATAGAGTGGTCTTGTTTTTTGTCTCACTCCATCATGATCATACAGGGACCTTGTGTGATGTAGATATTCTGTGAAATTATATATTTGATGAACAAACACCAAATTAGCAGTTACAGCCAAGCCAGCTCAGCTAACCACAAAGACTTCACTTTTTCTTTTTCCTCACTAATAACTAATCCTGTGACTTGGTTGTAGAAGTCATTCATCAAATAATTGATGAAAACGTGAATGAATACATTTAGCCACTCTTAGCGTCAGCTGCTTCATGTTTGGGGGATAACATTTCACCCGCTCAAAATTAGACCAGAAAATGACTTTAAACCACTGCCACTTTAAAAACCTATAATTCTAAGATATTCAAAATTTACTAAATATTCATATAACAGCATATGGATATATTACATAAATATAAAGACAAAGGTAAGTTATAGAATTTTGTGACTTAATAAAAACTTTATTATCTCCCTCCACACAGGCACTTACATTCCTAAATATGCAATTTCATTCTGCCGCATTCCACTGCCATTCTACCCACAAATAAACAATATATTGAAACCTGAAATGTTAGAAAGCTACGAACAAATTTACAGAAAGCTAAGAACAAATTAGGATGCTTACCTGACAACAGAGGAATGAATACAATTTAATGGAGAAGAAAAAGACCACAAACTAAAAATATTCCTTCACTGGTCTAAGAGATAGAGATTAGGATCTCATTGTGAGAGTTCACTATCATTGCAGAAGGGGGCTGAGGAGGCGGAAGGACACACAGCCTTTTGAACATCCACATGTGGTAATGGTTGCACTATAGAAATCTACACAGAATCACTGGATATTACATTTGCAATGGGTGGATTTCATGGTATGTAAATTATATGGTATGTGAATTTCATGGTATGTAAATTTACTGTATTTATATAGTAAAGCTATTACTGAACAAAAGTTGGTGGAACTCCATCTAGATGTATTGATATGGTTGGGCTCTGTCTGTACCCAAATCTCAGACACACCCAGAAATAGTGTTTTACCAGCTACCCGGGCATCCCACAGTCCAGTCAAGTTGAGACATAAAATTAACCATCACAAAATGCTAATTCCCATGTGTTGAGGGAGGGACCTGGTGACAGACAGTTGAATCGTGGGGGAAGCTTCCCCCAGACTGTTCTCACGGTAGTGAATAAGTCTCACGAGATCTGATGGTTTTATAAAGGGTTTCTGCTTTCATTCTCTCTTGCCACCACCATGTAAGAAGTGTCTTTCATCTTCTGCCATGATTGTGAGGCCTCCCCAGCCATGTGGAACTGTGAGTCCATTTAACATTTTTCTTCGCAGTCTCAGGTATATCTTTATCAGCAGCATGAAAATGGACTAATACATGTATATCCACCTAACAGCAACCCAAGGCTGTTTACCAAATATCCTGCAGTCTCACTCTTGAAAACACTTTCATCTGTAACATCTCTATACTCTCTGCCTCCATGAAGTTTCCCCTCTATGGAAGATTTATCAAGCAAAATGGGAGTGAAATATCTCACCCTTCCAGCTCTTCCGTTCCTGAGCCCTGGCCAGTAAGCAAATTCATCTCACTTGAACACTTGAACCATCCAGACTGTGGACTTCGTATCCAAAGGCCCTGCGCTTGGTAGGGCATGATACAGGTGTGGCACGTATTAAGCAATTCAATAACTGATAGTAGTGGTGTTAAAAATTAGGCATGAAAAAGTGAATGTTTCAAGAATGTAGGTCACAAATGGAGCTGCTTTTCCTTTAGGAGTTTTCTGTTTAGATGGACACATCAATTGTATCATGGTTTTCTTCTGACATATAAACTAGGAAACAAGCGACAGAGTTAGTCAATGAAACAGCATGGTAGTTAAGGCTTTTTTTTTCTGTCCTTTCATATGCTTAAATGTTACCAAAACATTATATACTCTGGACCTCTTCCAAATGAAGCTGCACTAGAGGCTTCAGGTCAATGTTTTCTAAGGTACAGTCCCACAAAAATCAAGGTGAGACAATAAAATATATGCATTGTCTCATGTAGCATCGCAGGGTGTTTATTCAGTACAATATAGGACCCCATATAGTATTTAGTTACTTCTTCCCTGAAAAGAACATCTACATCTTTCTGTCTTGCCATTTACAATTCTGTATTTATTTGAATTGTTTCAACAGTGATCTGTAGTTATTATACTAATGTCACTTGTGTACTCGGAAGTAAAAAAGTGTGAGAAAACTGTAGTAAAAATTTGTCACCAGGACCAGAAACAATTACTTTTGTATAGAAGAATCCTGTTATGACATATGCAAAAGAGGGAGATGACTGATTAATATTTTAGTTATACTCTTTCAATAAATATGTAGACTACCTGTCACATTTCAGGCACTATATTCAGCACTCAAATGCAACTGTGCATAAATGCATACGATTACCTTCTCAAAGTTCATGACCTATTGGGTTTAGACATTAAACAAGTAATTATTTTTAAAAAAATCAGAAGTTGAAAGGGAAAACATATAAGAAGTATCAAATATAGCTAAAGTATTTTTCCATGAAGACAAATAGGAATCTAAAGACATTAAAATAGCAGTCCTCAACCTTTTTGGCACCAGGGATTAGTTTCATGGAATACATTCTTTCCACAGACCAGAAGGGTTGGAGGGGATAGTTATGAGATGATTCAAGCACATTATACTTATTGTCCACTGTATTTCTATCATTATTACATTATACTATGTAATGAAACAATCATGCCACTCACCAGAATGTAGAATCAGTGGGAGCACTGAACTTGTTTTCCTGCAACTAGATGGTCCCATCTTGGGGTGATGAGAGACAGTGACAGATCATCAGGCATTCGATTCTCATAAGGAGCATGCAACCTAGAGCCCTTCACATGCACAGTTCACATGAGGGTTCATGTTCCTATGAGAATTTAATTCTGCCACTAATCTGACAGGAGGCAGAGCTCAAGAGGTAATGCAAGCAATGGGGAGCTGCTGTAAATACAGACAAAGCTTTGCTTGCTCACTGACACTCATCTCCTGCTGTGCTGCCTGATTCCTAACAGACCACAGACTGTGACTGGTCCACGGCCTGAGGACTGGGGACCCCTGCATTGAAAGCCCAATTCCGTCCTGCATCTGGTAATTTACACATCTCCATGGACGCCAGCTACCTGATGGCATGTGTGTTAACACATGGACATCTAATCTGTGAATCTATGAGAAGGATGAGGGGTCACTCAATCTAGGGCAGCTTACCATGCATATCAATAAATTAAGTTCAGGTTACCTATATAATTAATAAAAGTTAATGGCTACTTATTGATTCATCAACAACTTATTCTTTCAAGTTCTGAAAATACATGAGTTGTTCCCAGAAAACATGTTAATAACCTGTGGCTTGAGGTTGATGAGAACATTCAACAATGTGTCATGACCATACTGTATTAGTGTCAGTGTTCCTTCATTGCCCGATTGGAATTAAAATTCTCTATTATTCAGCAGTCCACTTAATGGGACAAAATTTCTGACCTACCTAATCCTCATTACACATACAACTAATTGCATCCACGAGTTACTGAAATAAAATTTGGATCCTCATGCATCATCAATCAAGGGTAAATTTAGCAAATTGGAGCCTTTCTTCAATATTGCTTCTGTAACTAAGTAATATATATGCAGAACTTTACGTAAAATTTAGGAATAAAACTGGAGGAATAAATACTTCCCTAAAAGCTAGGTTTACGATGAGTATGACTGGCCAAGGAGTTTGGTAAGTTAAATAAATAAACAAAAATTGTATTAAAATTAACATATATGCATACATTTAATTACAAAGAAAATTATTTCACTCAGAATATGTCGTTTTGACATATGTATATCATATATCATAGGGTAGAAGGGATAATAATTAGTGGTTTCTTGACTTGAGATGTAGTTTTGATATTGTCACATCCCAACATGGAATAGGAATTTGCTTTAGTCTCCCTTCTTTCTTAGATCATAGTTAATAGTTGATCTTTGAACACATACATTTGAATTGCTTGGTACATTTATATGTAGATTTTCTTCCACTTCTGCCATACCTTAGATAGGGAGACCAGTCCTTCCTCTTATTCCTCCTCCTCAGCCTACTCAACATGAAATCAGTGAGAATGATGACCTCTATTATGATCCACTTCCACTTAATAGTAAATATGTATTCTTTTATGATTATCTTAATATTTTCTTTTCTGTATCTTACTTTATTGTAAGAATACAGTATATAAAACACATAACATACAGAATATGTGTTAATCAACTGTTTATGCCATCTGCAAGGCTTCCAGTCAACAGTAGACTATTAGTAGTTAAGCTTTTGTGGGAGTCAAAACTTATATACAGATTTTTGCCTGCATTGGGGGTTGGCACCACTAACTCCTACATTGTTCATGGTAAACTGTATATGAAATGGATGGCTAGCCTTAGGTGATGTGTGAGGAACACGTTAATGATCACTTTCAAATTCTGGAATTCTCTCCAAGTTTATTCTGTTTCATGAACATGATTCCATTTAGCTTCAAATCTATAATTTTGGGGATGACTCCTGTAGAGGACTATGTGCTCGAAAACGAGATGTTCCCGGTAAGTCCTGCTCTTGCAAACAAAGCAAGGCATTCCTTCCCTGCAAACAGGGAGGACAAAGGAGCCAGCTGCAAACAGCAGGCCCTGGGGACTGGTTAATGTGTAAATATCTTGAGAAACCAGAAAGTCAGGAAAAGGTCAGAAAAACAACACGTGACTTGTGACTTGGCAACATTCCACAACTGACTGTATAAAATAAAGCAGAGTGTGCCGTTCGGGGCGGCCACCATGTTTGTCCCGTCCTGTGTTGTCTTGTGTGTTCATTCCTTTGTTTAGGAAACATGCGGACCCCAACAACTCCCTCATTTAATCTGCACTCAACACTAGAAGAGAGGAGCTACAAAAGCTTGGCTAGAGCTCTCGAAGAGAGACTGGCCCTGAGAAGAAACTCTCCAAGATGGAGAATTCCTGACACACCATGCCAGACTTCACAGCTCAAAGATTTCAAAAAATACATGTTTTCTCAGTAGAGCAATAAAGTCCATGATAAATTGCTCTGAATTTGAAAGCATTTTGTGATGGTTAATTTTATGTCTCAACTTGACTGGACTGTGGGATGCCCGGGTAGCTGGTAAAACACTATTTCTGGGTGTGTCTGTGAGGGTGTTTCCAGAAGACATTAGCATTTGAGTAAGTAGACTATGTAAAGATCAGCTTCACCAATGTGGGTAGGCATTAGTCATTCTTTTAAGGGCTCAAATAGGACAAAAAGGTGGAGGAAGGGCAAATTCACTTTCTGTCTTGAGCTAAGACATCCATCTTCTCCTGCTCTTGGACACCACAGCTCCTTGTTCTCAAGTCTTCAGACTCAAAGGCTTACACCAGTGCCACTAACCCCTACCTCGGTTCTCAGGCCTTTGATTCAAATTGAATTACACCATTGGACTTCCAGGTTCTCCAGCTTGCAAATGGCAGATTATGGAATTTATCAGCCTCCATAATACATGATCTAATTCCCATAATGCATAAATTAAACACACACACACACACTATTAGTTTTATTTCTCTGGAGAACCCTAATATGCATATGTTCACCTAAAACATTTTTAATGTAGGTATCTCATCTTTCCAGGCTTCATCATGCATACCTGGGCAGTTATCTAGTGTAGTGCATGATACAAGAAACTATTGGTGTTATTTTGCATATACCTAATAGGTTTACAGTGCCTACAGTTTCCTTACTAATTTAAACCACAGGAAGTTTAATTATTTTTTGTTATTTAACTTTACACATGAACTTTACACACTCTAAATGCTACTCTAATGATCAGCATTTTCAGTCATAAGTTTATTTAATTTGTAGAGCATCTCTGACAGGTCAGACTTATATTAGCCTTTTAGGATTCACAAGGGGATTAATGAGACCAGGGTCCTGCCTATTTAGAACTGACATCCTAGAGAGAAGTAAGGCATTAATCTAATTATCACGAAGATCATGTAATTGCCTCCCATGCTTAGAACACGTGTCATTCTTTTAAGGTATGGTAAATGGCAGCAACGTTTTACAAGCAAAGACTCCAGAGTCTCCATTCAGACAGCTCACTGGGAAGGGCCAAGGTTAGAACACCAAGTGGACAAAGAAAGACACTATGAAGGTTGAACAAGAGGGGACTGAGACCAAGAGAGACTGCTGAGCCTGTTAGGAAAGGGGGATGAGGATAAGACAAAAGAATCATTTAATACCACATGTCTACAATGTGATCTCATTATCCTATCAAGTACCTAAAACAAGGACAATGCATAGAAATATTAAATAATACAAAATCAGAAAACTGGTAAGAGATTACAACTCCAAGAAGTGTGATCTCTCCTCAAAATCTCTATCAACTCCTCCTCCCCCTAACCCTCCTACCTTCTTTTTGCCCAAACTTCTTAAACATCAGAGAGAATTTTTCCTAGTACCCACAGATTTTTTATGAGAAGGAAGGACTATTATTGGAGATGACTGGCCTATTGCTAGGCTAGTGTATTCCCCAAAGAGAGGCAATGGACTCCCTTATACATCAAACACCAAAGACAAAAAACTCTTGAGTAAGAGTCTGAATGAGGTAAACAAATTCAGAAAGCAGTGCTCATCACAAAATGGGGAAGGGAAATACAGGTTTTGTTATCTTTTAATACCAACTATTAAGTTAACAAGAAAATATTTTTTTAGTGCCAACATATTCCATTCCCACTTTACTCTTACTGTAAGGGACAGAGTAGGCAGCATTAGCCCCCCTTTAACTAACAGAGAAAGACATTTACCACATGCTCAACTTGAGCCCTCTGGCTAGAAAACACATGGCAAAAGTAACACAAATGAGAGAATCAGGGATTCCTTAGTAAATAGCAACACATTTCAGATTTACAACACTTTAAAAAGCTAAGATCAGACATGCTACTCAATCCTACTTACATAACCTGTCTCCATTTCCAAGGTTAAAGATGGATAAGAGTAAAACCCAACGTCTGATTACTCCATGAACTCTCTCATCCACTATTTGCCATAGGGTATATGGTACTATATGAGGATTTGGGTGGAATAGTGAAGGAATATTTTAGACTTTAATTAAGCCACAGTTCATGTCTAAAAGAAAGCTCCTAAGCTAACAAAATGAAATAGATAACAATGTAATGCTACCCAGGTGTTTTCAATAAAACCTTGCCTTTTATAATCCCACTTGAGGATTTCTATATCTGCAGCAAAACTCAAGAGAAGTGAGTAGGATTCGCTGAGCCTTCCACTCATGTGGTGATGGGAGCTACTCACATATGGCCACTGAATTTAAAAAGTAAATAACTGGAGAAAGAAGAGACAAAACAGCCTTGCAGACACATCTGAGTGGCATACTTTTTTTTCTTTTCTTTTCTGTAAGATTAAATGAATGTAGTATGTGTGATTTGAGCAAGAAAAGGAATGTGTGGGATGACAGGATAAAGGTATAGTTAGCATGATGCTTGACAGAATTTAAACTAGGCCCATGAAAGAGTGTTCCAAGAAAGCTGCAAAGTGTGTCTCAACCAGTACAGGCAAGACCTCGTGAGAATCCCTTGTCATGGTTGCAAATGAGGTCAAATGCAGTTAATAGCGGAGGTTGCCTTGAAATTTTTAACATCTACAAACATTCTTACTGTTTGATGAGCTATACCAATTTTTCAGTGAATAAAGTTAAGCTGAAATACTTATAAGCAAGCATGTGCTGGATAAATTCATACATGTTTGGCTCAAGAAAAATATCTCTAGGTATCCCATATACCAAACAAATTGGCATATTCACAATAACTATTTTCAAGAAAATAAAAATTAATGCATCTAGTTCTAGAAAAAGAGGCTACTTTATTTTAGATTATTATCACCCTTTATTACTTAATTTTTCCCTTAAGATGAATACTATTAACTGGACTACTAAGAGTCTATTAATTATTAACATCATCCTTTGAGAATCTAAGAAAATAAGAATTGCATTAAAAACAAATATTGTTATTTTCTAATACCCTCCAGAACAAACATAATGGTGGGAATCCAGGCACAGATATTTAAATTAATACTGTAGATATTACAGGGAATGCCAGCAAGATTTCTGTATTCCAGAAGCTCATACCATAGCTGGAAAAAAAGAGACACACTAAAAAAATGTAAACAACACTATAAAACAATACCATGAGCTATCAGCTGTTAAGAGGTTGGGCTAGTTATTAAATGTCAGGATCCATAGGAGTTGTTTAGCTAAATATTATGCTTGTACATACATGAAGCTGTAGTAAAATGAATCCCAATCCACAAATTTAAATTGCAAAAAAATAAGTCAGTTTCTTTTTCTTAAAACCAATTTAAATTTGACTCTGTTCTCGCATCACACCATATGACAGAAAATCAACCACAAGAACATACAAAGATCATACAAAGATCCCAGGCTCTTACATAATGCTAAGGAATTGGGTGCTTTCCTTACTTGGTAAGACTATTGGTCAAAATCACTGGTTTACCTACTGCCTCACCCAGGATAAGCCTATCCACAGCCAGAAATTCTGATGTTTCTGTGTAATGCTTGGGATATAGGATTCCTATGCCAAGATCCAGGCTTTCACATAAGACTTGGGATACAGGATTCCTGTACCTATGTCCAGTCTTCTGTGTCATACTCAGGATAAATCCTGTGCCTAGATCCAGCTTGCCTAGGTGCCCCCAAGGGGCTACATCTTCTAATGACTTCCAACTTTTCTAGATGTTGCCATAATCTGCAAAGGTTCCTGATACTCCTGGAATACTGAAAACCTCCGGATTCTGCCAATCAGGAAAGAAAAATAAGTCCCTTCATTTATTTCTACTTTCCCTTTTTAGAACAATTCATATCACCTCTGCAACAAATCCAAGCTTCTACAGAAGAAGCCAAGAGTTTCTAGCATCAAACAGCTTCTATTGTTTGTCTTGCAAAATCTCCAAGATGAGAATCTAGCTATCTGGTTGAAAGGGGGGAAAACTGCATTTTAACAGGAACAAATAGTGTTAACAACACAAATTTAAAATTATTACCATAGATTTTCCTGCTACCAACAACACAGAGAAGTTATTTAATAATATTTACAACATCTAGACAAATATATAGGTAAGATAGAATCACCCATCTTTCAACAAGAAGTTATTACCATCCTAGAGAAAAACTTTTCAGAAACTTGCCCAATGGTGATGAACTTTGAAGTGTAACACAAGTAAAGCAATTTGAGGCAAAGATCCAGTTATCATGAGTACAAAACAATAAATAAACATAAGTAAATGAAGAGTACAGAGAAGAGAAACAGGCAAACTAATGCAAATATAATAACGTAGTTGCATATAAAAACCCTTTAAATAAATGATAAACATTTCAAAAATGTCAAAAATGTTACCAGGCCATATACTTTCCCACATCAAATGCAGTAAGGTATAATAGGAGATAGGAAGTCTCCCCTTTAGACCCTTGTGATTTATCCTTCATTTGATGAGCACTTACCGCAAAAACAGAAAAGCTCCCTGAGAGAGTTGCATGAATCACTTTTGCCAGTTTCTGCATAAAGGTAGAATCATTCATGTCCTAGATCTGACCCAGCTCTGAATTAAATATGATGCCAAAAGTACCTGTCAAAATGCATTGAGTGTCTCCTATCCAGATATTGAGTTAGGTGCTTTACATAAAGCATTTCATGTAATAGCCAGAGAAATTCTGTCACGCCAGTTTTTTTAAATCATTATTTTACAGGTGAGGGAACCAAGGCTCCTGGAAGATAAGTCAGGTTTTCGAGGTCACGCTGCTAGTGACTGGGAATCATGAGGTTATAATTCACATTTTTCTAATCTAACCTTTTCTGACCTAAGACCCTATGAAATACCATCGATCTAAATCAAAGGGATATTTGAGCAAAAATACTAACCTAAAACCTTAATGAAATCTGACAGATGTGGTTTGGTCGTGTCCCCACCCAAATTTATCTTAAATTGTAGCTCCCACAATTCCCACATGTCATGGGACAGACCCAGTGGGAGGTAACTGAATTACAGGGGTGGGTGTTTCCCATGCTGTTCTTGTGATAATGAATAAGTCTCATGAGATCTGATGGTTTTATAAAGGAGAGTTCCCCTGCACAAGCTCTCTCCTGCCTGTCACCATGTAAGACATCCCTTGATCTTCCACCATGATTGTGAGGCCTCCCCAGCCATGGGAAACTGTAAGTCAATTAAACCTCTTTCCTTTATAAATTACCCAGTTTTGGGTATGTCTTTATCAGCAGCGTGAGAAGAGACTAATACCCTGATGTACTTTCTAGGCATCAGAGGAACTGACTGAGATCCATTAAGAGCAAAAGGCAAAGGAGGAACATTTTCAGACTCACACACCTCTAAGGAAAGGAGGGACCTGCATTTGCCCAAGCTTCAAAAGTCAGTTCACTACCTTCAGACTAGGCGGGCAGGTAACACTTCTCCCAGGCATGGGATGTGCTCCGTGACTGTCTCAGTGTTCAATTCCACAGGAAATACCATCCTGATATGACAGAAACAATTAAAATTGATATGGAACTTGTTTCCATAAAACTAAGGAGTAAGCCTGAGCTCTAACAATCTTACTGGGGCAACTTTGGCAACATCACATCCTCCTTCTTAAGGCCATTTTTCAACAACTTTATAGAGCTGCTGGGAGTCAGATAATGTAAGCAAAAGTACTAGACAACCAATAGAACAATATACATATTATGCCTGTTATTAATTCATTTAAAAGGTATATAAGAAATGCTATGAGGATCGTGTACACTGGGTTAAGGTGGACTCTAAAACCATCTGCCTGGATGAATCTCATCTCAGCCATCAACTAGCTAGATGATCTTGGGTAAGCTACTTTGCCTATCTGTGTGTACCCCAACCTCATTTGTAAAAAGGGGATAGAAATAATCTTTTGTGAGAATCAAATATGCTAATACAAAATGAAGATGATAATGTAAAATGGGGATACCAGTAAGGACTGTTGTGAAGAACAAATGTGATAATATATGTAAAGACTCTTGTAATGTTATGTTAGGTACCATCATTAGTTAATGATCAATCATTACCAAAACTACCACCACCATCATCACTGTTAGTACCATTATCACTAAAGATGATTAAAGGTCTAAGAGTTATGTAAGTGATGGGGTCCTCAGAGTTTTCAAACAAGATAAAAGGGAAAAAAAGCAAAAAGACCTCAAGCTTTAACATTTACAGCATAATTATTTCGTGTGGGTGTGCAGACTGACATCTATAAGGACAAGACAGAAAAAAAATTCCTATGTTTTGTTATCATTTGATATAAGCTGGATGCAAATTATCCTGTTTGTGAAGCTAACTTACATTCTCATAAAAGTACTGCCTGTAAAATTATTATTCTAGTATACTTTTTTAATGAGAAACAGAGTTCATGAAGTCTTTTATTCAGATCTCTCCAAGCCAGCACATTATCTTCTCCCCATTAAAGAGCTTTAGGCCATCTGTCCCATCTAGACTACCAGCTGGTATGGTCTCCAGAAATATTCCTCAACTGTAGGTACTAATTGGGTTTTCCATATGTATAAATTGTAGATTAACTGTATTTACCAATACAAAAATTTTAATTTCATCCTTGTGGCAGGTGACTTGATTTTAATAATGAGGGTGAATCTCACAGGCAGGTCCTTTGGGATGGCTGAAATGTTTCTACTATCAAAGCTATTGCTTGTGACAACTCTGGGACATTTTTCCTTATACAAAATGAAAGCCAGAGTTATGAACTCATTTAAAAGAGCAACTGTAACAGAAGCAAGTGTAGGTTTAGAAGAAGTGATAATGACATCACCAGAAGAATGGACACCACAAAAATGTACCCTAACATAGTGTACATAATGCTGTTGTACAAAACATGATGGCTTTCCAAGATAAAATTAACCATTTCCAGAGAGGATTAAACATAACTCTGAATATCTATGGACATTTGATTAAACAGTATGAATTCAACAACCAAGCTATAACATAACTCATCTTTGTAAGGGAGACACTTAAAAAGAAGAGAAAGGGTAAGAACCTAAAAAAGTGAAATAATTCCCCCATCAAATAAAATTTCTATAGAAAAAGATGACTCAGGACCACCAGGAAAACTTCAAAAGCCAAGTCAAAGAGCTTTGGCCTTTCAGACGTCCTTAGAGTCAGTTGCTCACATCTCCATTGCATTCTCACCCCAGCTTTCTCCCAGTACACAGCACCACCTTTGTTCTCCCATTAACCCTTAAACTGGGAAGTCTCTTACTGTTTTCTCATCTTCCTGCCATCCTCTGATGAGGATTTGTTATGAGGACCTGTGTTTGGTCATCACAGGTGATCTCCACATCCCAACCCTATAGTTATTAGTTGACCCCAAAGCTTTCATTAGGGATACTCTATGCCCAACTTTTAAATCAGGTAGCAAAACCAGTATGAAGCTGCCCAATCTGGAAGCAAATTTCTTGAGTTCAGATCTCGGTTCTGTCACTACCAGCTTGACCTTGAGCAATGTGCTTGACCTCACTGCCCTCAGTTTCCTTATCTGTAAATTAAGGATCATGACAATAGCATTTAGCTTTAAAAGCTGTTGTGAGAATTAATTAACTGATGCATGTAAAGCTCTTAGAAAAACATTTCATAATATGTGCTTGACAGATGTGAGCTATTATTTTCATGTCACTGATGTTGATACTGTGTTCTCCTCTTCTATTGGTCCTTTGCTCTTATTATCTTCATTCCAGTTCCACATATTAACAACCCTGCCCATCCTTCAAGGCCCAGGACTGTCGCCAGTTCTTCCACTGTTGCGGGAAGTCAGGGACCTCAAACGGAGGGCCCGGCTGGAGCCGTGGCAGAGGAACATAAATTGTGAAGATTTCATTTTAATATGGACATTTATCAGTTCCCAAATAATACTTTTATAATTTCTTATGCCTGTCTTTAATCTCTTAATCCTGTTATCTTCACAAGGTGAGGATGTAGGTTACCTCAGGACCACTGTGATAATTGTGTTAACTATAAAAATTGATTGTAAAATATGTGTGTTTGAACAATATGAAATCAGTGCACCTTGAAAAAGAACAGAATAACAACGATTTTTAGGGAACAAGGGAAGACAACCATAAGGTCTGACTGCCTGCAGGGTCGGGCAAAAAGAGCCACATTTTTCTTCCTGCAGAGAGGCTATAAACGGACATGCAAGTAGGGAAGATATCACTAACTCCTTTTCCTAGCAAGGAATATTAATATTAATACCCTGGGAAAGGAATGCATTCCTGGGGGGAGGTCTATAAACAGCCACTCTGGGAGTGTCTGTCTTACACGGTTAAGATAAGGACTGAGATACACCCTGGTTTCCTGCAGTACCCTCAGGCTTGCTAGGGTGGGGAAAAACTCAGCCCTGGAAAATTTATGGTCAGACCAGTTCTCTGCTCTCGAACCCTGTTTTCTGTTGTTTAAGATGTTTATCAAGACAATACATGCCCCACTGAACATAGACCCTTATCAGTACTTCTGCTTTTTCCCTTTGCCTTGTGATCTTTCTTGGAACCTTATCAGTAGTTCTGCTTTTGCCCTTTGTCCTTTTCCCTCAGAAGCATGTGATCTTTGTTAGACCCTTATTAGTAGTTCTGCTTTTTTGCCCTTTGAAGCATGTGATCTTTGTACCTACTCCCTGTTCTTACATCCCCTCCTTTTTGAAACCTTTAATAAAAACTTGCTGGTTTTGAGGCCTGGGTGGGCATCATGGTCCTACTGATAGGTGATGTCACCCCCATAAGCCCAGGTGTAAAATTCCTCTCTTTATACTGTCTCTCTTTATTTCTCATCCGGCTGACACTTATGGAAAATAGAAAGAACCTACATTGAAATATTGTGGTTGGGTTCCCCCAATATTCCACCACATGCCCCTCAGCTTCTCACTCAAAAAGCATCAACGCCTGTTCTGAAATCCCCAGGGGGTAACCCCAATCTCAGCTTCATATTTTCTACCTTATATTGCAGAGATGCATGTTCATGTCTTGTCATATTTATATGTTCGTACATTTCTAGAGAGTAGGTGCTGTGTCTGTGTTTCCCAGTGGCCTGCCCTGGTTGAAAATCCCTGATACATATACAGTAGATCTGAGCTGTTCAATTTCATGGCCACTAGTGGTGTATGGATTTTAAACAAATTAAAATGAAATTAAATTAACAATTCAGCTCTTTAGTCGCCCTAGCCAGATTTTAAATACTCAGTAGCTACATGTGAGCACTGGCTACTATATTGGAAAGCACAGATATAGAACATTTTCATAACCACAGAAACTTCTGTTGGATACTGCTGCAATAGATAATAGGTGAATAAATGTTTTTTAAATCCCCTCTGTATTTTAGAAATGTTATTCTCTTGGAAACTTTTGTATCTCATCAGAGGTTTAACCAAACAAATGCTGAAAATGAAAATAAGATTTAGGTCATCAAGATAACTCATTCTGTAAGACTAGTAAAAAACAAAACAAAACGAAACAAAAAAAAAACATATTTTTTTTCTACAAGTAGAGTAGTAGTGAGGGAACCAGAAACCAGTTTCACATTGCAGCCAGGCAAACAGCTTAAAGCATACAAAAGACATCGCACCCTTTCAGAATAATGGAAACTGCCTACTCTGTGGTTCTAGCATGACCACACTTTAAGCCATGGCTAATTCATGCAAAATTCACACTCAGATTTCTAAATTTCTTCATAAAGTTTCAAACAGAGTCTTTCCAGGAAATTTTTTTAAAAACTACATATTTTCTTTGCACTGATATTAGGTGAGGTTAAAACCCTGCCAGGGCTTCCTGTTGCACTTAGAATCAAGTCAAGCGTTTTGGAATGTTCTTGAGTTTCATCTGTCACCACTCTCTCTGTTACTGGCTGGCTTGCAGCTATGCTGGCCTTCTTTCAGTTCATGGAAACAGGCAGGTCCCCACCCCTCCCAGCCAACACAGCTCACAACATGCTGCACAACGCACACTGTACAAGCCAGATTTCTTCAGTCTTCACTTTGATTTTCACTTCCTCAGAGCTGTCTTGCCTGACCACTTCTTCCAGTACCTTATTTTCCTTCATGTGTAAGATGATGTTTGTTGTTTATCTGTTTATTGTCTATATCCTGCAGTAGACATTAAGTTTGGTGAATGCCAGAACTATACTCTTTTATTTCCCACTATTTACCCAGCATCTTATGTTGCAGTGGCTAGATACTTAACACATATTTATTAAATGAAAAAAAGAAGCAGAATCTCAGAGAATTGATTTTGTTGAAGGAAATAATGATTTTTATTTTAAAAAAAGGAATTTCAAGTTAACTTAGTTTTGTGATTGCCTTTATGTGTGCTGTGGGGTAAGGGAGAGAGAGAAGATGGAAGGAGGTTTAATTTTGAAAATATCACATAAAACTATCAAATTTATCCTTTGTTCAAATTTGTAAGGTTTGAGAGACACTTACATATTGTTAGAAAATTATGAGGCAGTCTTTTTTGATGTGCAATATGAGATTTGGTCTCTTTTAGGGAAATACTGAACTAAGATTTAATCTTAAATATTCATTAAATTTAGTGGCTTAAAATACTGGAGCGATGCCCAGATGGAAAATGGCAAGATATTTAAGTTTGATATAGCTCTCTAAATGTCCTCTGAGTACTTTTTAAAAAGTATTTTCATTAAAAATAATGAATTGTTTCACTCTATTAGTTTGAATGGATTCGAAAGTTAAAAAAATAAAATAAGGCAGATACACTAAGAAAATATCAAATGACTATAAAAAATTAGATATCTTCTTGAACTTATTTTTACTCTTGTGCAAATCACATTACATATCTATATAATAAACAATATACAGTATAATAAATTATTTTAAATGACACTAGATTATAAGATATGTATATACATATATATACATACACACACACATATATAGGCATGAAGAAACTTGATTTCCTATATATGTTGACCCACATGCAGAGCTGGTTTATCCATAGTCAGACAATCCTTTTTTGAAAATAAGCCAATTGGATATATACAAATTTGGAGAAGCACTTAAGTTATGCAAAACCATACGAATTATGGTCCCTGAATTTAGCTGAACAAAATATATAAATTACTACCAGAGTGGCAGGAATTCTGCTATCTTTCTCTGCCATTTTAATTCATAAGTCAAGTTGTGACCTTAATCGAATGTAATTTTAGAACTGGAAGGGGCTTTAGAAAGGTTCGAATGATTTGTTTATTTTGCTCTGCTGATAATTTCACATTTGCATCATAATTAGATTTCTCTAAGTTCACTGACATTTCAGTTAGCTTCAATGATCATTAAAGTTTTTTTTTTTTTCTTTAATCTACATTTGGGTCATGCTCATAGGGCTGTTCATATGCAAAGAAACCCATCAGAAAATGCTGATTTCCACATTGGAATGTCATTCTACTTTGAGACACTGAGGTTGAAAAATAATTGTCATTTTTAACTAAACATTATGCAACAGATAACCGAAAGTGGTTATCACTGATAACTGAACATCAGGCATATTCATTTTTGGAAGACACTGAAACATATTTTCAGCTGTGTTATGCAATTCCTACTGAGTACCTTGTTGCTATTTGAGGAAAAGACAGTTTTAATTTACATCTCCTAATAATAAAATGCAGTTCTCAGTGTTAGCAATTGTTAGCTAGTGAAAACTCACTATTCTTTAATTTCCATGTAATATATATAGAAGCCACTGTTACTCAGGTGTTTAGATACCCCAGGTCGATAACCTGACCTGCTGGCAATTGTCTTGTATGTCTTGACCCACCTATGAAGCAAAAGTATAAAGCAAAAAGTGGAGGCACCTTTCAATTCCAATCTCTCTCTCTAACACCAAAGCATCCTCCTGTGGGTGTCACTGAGGCCCAAAAGATTCCCATGAAATATACTTTTAAGGTCACTGAATTTTTCCACCATATAACATTAAACATGATACATTTCACTGGGGAAAGAGAAGTCAGAGCCATTCCATTTAAAAAGAAATCAAATCTCTTTTCAGAAATGTTACCTGCAGTTGAAATTGAGCAGGGACATTTTAAAATTTTAAATAGTGGCTGAAGCTTAGTATCATATGGAATTTTAAAATTAGTCACAGAATTAGCAAACCTGAGAATGTATGTTACGAAAATGTTTTAGTGGGCTGAATAAACTCTTAACTGTAGAGTGGAACATGTGGTTAGATAAACGGAAGTAGCTCAATTTCAGGCTTTCTTGGGAATCATCACAGCCTCACTATTACCTGGTTATCAATAATGATGTTAGATGGATGAATGAATGAATGAATACTTGAAGTCTTACCAGTTGTCCACATTGTTCTATATTTGTAATAAACCTCATATTTAAAACATTTACATTTAAAATTTTATACCCTATTCATTAAGCCTCTTATAAAATGTCACAATGAAACAATTCTACCTAAATAGTGATGACTACTACTGCTCCCTTGGAATACAACATCTTTTCTAACTCACATTTTTACAATGCTTTTCCATAGGAGAAGCATGTTTGACAAATTCACCAAGATGAAGCTCTAATGCTAATATTTACAAAATAAAAAACAGGTGCAAAGAAGATGTCTCCAACTTATTTAGCTTCCATTCTACAGTCCACAAAATAAAGTAATCATTGCCTCTGCATCAGGATTACACATGAATTCATCAGGATTTCTACATGGCATTCTAACATGTGATTTACCAAGAGACATACTGATATTGTCTTCACAGGACATAAAATAGAACAAATAATATTTTCCATTTTCATTATGCTTTCAGAAAATTCAATGGCAAAGAGCATTCCGGGAATCTGTTATGAGATGATAATAAAATTGTGTAATTAGTCAGTCTCCAGAGGCAGAGCTGTTCTGCAGAAGTCTTCTTGAGGTTTCCTAAGGGAGAAACTTTCTTCCCTCTGGGATTTTATTAGGACAAATCCAGAGTCTCAACCCAATAATCCAACAAGCAGATATAGCCACAGGGTACCAATCCATAACGTCATCCAGGACTCCATGATAATATTATCCAGAAACAAACGTAACTCTCTATTATTTTCATACTTAAACTTATTTCCTGTTAGTTTCTAACCATATATTCATCTAGCGTTTTGTTTCATGGTAAATTGGTAGTTTTCATGGGATTACAATGAAGGGATTATAAAGTGGTAGAGATTATTTGCCCAGCAGATGGTTTATATACATTTAAACAGATATGAATAAGATTTTACAAAAGAAAATACAAGCTCATTACCAGTACAAAGTATATTATTAATTTTTTTTTTTTTTTTTTTGAGATGGAGTTTCACTCTTTCGCCCAGGCTGGAGCACAGTGGCGCGATCGTGGCTCACTGCAACCTCTGCCTTCCAGTTTCAAGAGATTCTCTTGCCTCAGCCTCCTGAGTAGCTAGGATTGCAGGTGCCCGCCACCACGCCCAGCTAATCTTTGTATTTTTAGTAGAGACAGGGTTTCACCATGTTGGTCAGGCTGGTCTCGAACTCCTGACCTCATGATCCACCCTCTTCGGCCTCCCAAAGTTCTGGGATTACAGGCGTGAGTTGATCAAATAATTTTTACATAAATAAAATATTTGGCCAAAGAACTAAACTTAAAGATAATTTTCCTGATTATAATTATAATTATTTAGACACGGCACACATATCCCTTAAAATAAAAATATCTAATTTGCTATTTCTCTATCTCACCTTCTTTTCTTTTCTGAAATTTACAATGTTCAAAATTGATTAGAAAGATCTTTCTAGACAAATCTTTCATACAAGAGCTACTGCCGACTTCATAGAAGGCATATTATCAATTAAGCAGTACTTTGCCATTTTATAATATACTCTTTAACAAACTTTAAAAATATTATTTATTTATATGAAAGAAAATTTGTTATATGGTTAAACCAGAGTTTAAAATTAAGTTTATGCTAGAGGGGTTAAAGAAAACTATATTATTCAATTTTTTAAAAATACATTCTAAAATTTCAAAGAAATACAAGCTTTCAACAGCCGCATTCTTCTTGTCCAAACATAAATGTGCATGCCATTTTTGTTCTGTCTTAAAAAAAACTACAGTCCTTCCAGATCTTCTACATCTCAATACATTTGTGTATTTTTTAAGAATAGACTATTGGTCCCCACCCCAAAGACGCTAAATCAGAATAGGGTAAGGGAAGGATGCTGAAATTTACACAACAGTGGGCATACAAGGTGTTTCAATATACAACCCAAAATGTGAGAATGACTACTCACCTGAGAATTCAGGCTAAATAGTTAGAAGGCAGTCAGTGACTGAACTTTTAAATTACTGAGATTCTAATTCTAAAAACAAATGATTTTTAGGAATGTCTCTTAGTAAATTACAAAAAAAAAAAAAAAATTACCATCTATTTTTCCCATTCCTATACAAACACCCCTCCACAATGCAGCTTTGCAGCTCCTCCCATTAAGAGATAGAATGCATATCTATACCTCTGGGTATCCGTTTTTGGCCAGGTGACATATTTTTGCTAACATGACATTAGTGAATGCGACAGAACAGAGTGTGAATAAGAGCTCGTGCAATGGGGCTTGCTGCTTTTTGTGTTTCGCTACCATGTGAAGAAGCCTGGGCTAGCCTGCCAGTAAAACAACCACCTTTGCAAATTATCATAACAATGAGAAAAGCTCTGATCTAACCAACTTCATCTTGCTTCTAACCTCCAATCTGCTCCTGTTATTTCTGGATATAGGCCAAAATAATGTTGGGAGGAACTTGGTTTATAGTTTAATTTTGAAACGAAGATCGTAATAGCTATTTCCCGAAACAAATCCTCTTCTTGCCTGGGGACCAGGCTGCCTTTGTAGGACTAACAAATTAGCCACAAGGTTAGAAATTAGGGTTAAGGAGTCATGCAGCCAGTGGCTGCAAGATTCTGAACTTCCTAAATTGCTCCTAGGGATAAAATCACTATTGTTAAAACCTAAGATTGGTGCTGAAGGCATTTTTCAGAACCTGCAGTCTGATGCACCAGCTGCCACCACCCAGACCAGTAATCCGGCTCAGCTAATTCTGTGATCAGAATCAGAAGAGAAGACAGCAAGAAAAATCCACTTGGACCCCCTATGATTTCATTTCCAACCTGACCAATCAGCACTCCACACTCTCTGGCCTCGCACCGACCAAATTATCATTTAAAAACTTCTGTCTCTGAATTTTCAGAGAGTCTTATTTGAGTAATAAAACTCTGGCCTCCTGTTCAGCCAGCTCTGCTTGAATTAAACTATTTTTCTATTGCAATTCCCCTGTCTTGATAGATGGGCTCTATCTGGGCAACAATCAAGAAGAACCTGTTGGGCTGTTACACCAGATGCTAGAGACACAGGGCCCAGTTGCCTCCATCACTCAATCAACAGCAAGATGTGTGTGAGAGAGGCCATGCTGTCCCTATCCAATCTACTAGCTGACTGCTAGTGAGTCCCAGAGACAAAAATAGCCAACCCATAGTATTGCAATAAGGCATGTTGCATAAACCACTAGTATTATAGGTGTTTTGTTTTGTAGCAAAAGCTAAATGATACACCACTTTTACAAAAAAAGCAAATAGAAGACGATGTTTCTGATGTTAATTTTGGTAGTGCTCAAGCTTTACCACATTCTGGAATTATTTCACATGTTTTCAGGACTTGACGTAAGTGGTAAACATATCTGTACAGAATTAGATGAATTCAAGAAATTTAAACATACTTTTTATCAAGTGCCACCGAGAGAGGTGACCAATTCAGGAAGAAAAAAATATATATATAATGAACAAAATACTTTGTAGAAATAAACATGAAAAAAACAAAAACAAAAACAAAAAACCCACAACTGGAAAAACCAGCTCTGATATTTATTTTTGGCTTTTACAAAGGAAATTCACTTGCATTACTGAAAATTTAAGTTTACCATGGTAACTACTTCCTCACACATCATTTTTATTCCCAACAAAGGTATTTGTAGATGATGATATGAACTCTATTGAATAGGAAAGTTCTCATCATCATGCTTGTGTAAGACATATTAAAAGTCAGATTATCAGGCTGCTTGTATATAAAGATTTTATTACACTCAAAGGATAATTAGAATGGTTTCCACAAGATTGAAGGTAATGACATGAAGCATGTGAAGATGCTTTAAAAGCTTTCAAGGGCTAAAAAACATTGCACATTATTACAGCAACAAAAATATTACTTTGAAGGAGACTTCCATTATTTAGTTTTATTCACTGATTTATTTAACATAAGAGCATTGTTCTGTGCCTGGCTCACAGTTACCTACTAGGTATACTGAAGTTATTACTAAGGTAGACAATTCCCTGCTCTCATGGAAACCATATCTTGGCAGGAAAAACAAGATAGTTTCAGGTGTTTATAAGTTCTGTGAATAAAACAAAACAGGAAAATGTGAAAGAGGATGGCAGATAATTTAGAATGGAGAATCAAGGACTCCTTAGGGAGATGATATTTAAGATGGGACCTGAATAAAAAGATAGAGTCAGTCATGCAAATTTTAAAGAGCTGAGTATTTCACTAAGAGAGGACAGCAAGCTCAAAGAACCTAAAGTGCAAATGGAAGTGGCCTTTTCAGTGTCCAGGAAAAGACCAACATGGCTGATACTCAGTGAGCCAAAAAAGAAATGCTAAGGGATAAGGTTAGAAAGACATGCAGTGGGCAGAGTATGTAGCATTTCATAAGCCATGCAGAGTCATTTGGATCTTATCCTAAATGTCTGTGTATGAAATCTACATAAGTCATTTTTGACAGATACGTGGGGATTTTGCCAGCCTACTCAACTTTGGTAATCCACCATAAGAATATAGGAAGCATGGAATGTTAACTGAAGCAATACAATAATTTCTAAACTGACTACTAAATGAGTAAGACTCCGGAAATATTTTGAAAGGCAGAATATTTCCACAAAAGATTCAGTTTTAAAACCCTTTAAATATTTCCTGTACTTTTCCCACCCAGATATCTTGATCTTACCTTATTTGTGTATCACTAAAACAGTAACAACAATTAAAAAATACAGAACTAGTCAACAAAGTGCTTTTTAAAGAACTTAAATCTAGGATAAAAGCTATAAGACTTAATCAAAAATTTTTAAATGATCACTGAAATAGGATTGCTTTAGTAAACTGGTGTTGATTAAAGCTATGATCATGTATGAAAAAAAAAAAAGACAAACAAAAATTTGCAAGTAATTCAGAAGTCCAATTACTCTACTAAAACCCAAATAATAGCAAGTTGGAGAAAAGTCTGTGCTATAAATAGCAAAATATATTTTATTCCCTCTATAAATTAACTATAAATTTGATCATCTACATATGCAAACTGAATGAACAAGTAGAAAAGGTCATGTTTTAGCTGAAAAGGGTTGAAAAGTTGAGATTTCAGGTAAATACTGAAAACCTAAAAAGAATGGCAGAAGGGAGCTTGAAAAACTTTTCTGAGGCTGTTTCCACAACAGGAGTTTTAAAAATACACACAGTTGAATCATACAGAAAATAGTCATGAAAACAAATCTGAATAAATGATGTGTAGTGTTACTGCTTCTTTACATATAATATTTTGGTAATATAGTAGATCCCCCCTAAAAGTAAACCTAACACTGTATCTTAAATAATAATACAATTGGCTGAATACATAATGTGAACAAGCAATAAATTCTAAGAACACAAAATAAATTCCACCTGTGTTCAAATATTTCACTCAAAATAGGTGCTCAGTTATAAAAATCCACAGTGTATGGTTGGTTTTATTCAACCATAAAATCTACAATATACTATAAAAGAAAATGGTTACAGTTTGTGTATCTTAAATGCCTCCTTAATAAAAATTCATAAAACTGCAACCTAGGAGACTTAACAACAGAGTAAAATCAATGGAGTAAAAAATACTTCTTGAGAAATTTCAATGCTTTGCAGTATGGAAGAAACAGTCCTAAGGTTTAACAAAATACTTTTCAAAATTTCTAATGTACTGATCTGTTGAAACAAAAAGGAAGAATTTCAGAAAGGCCAAAAACAAAGTGAAAGCAGAAACTAGTAGATAATCAAGCATCAAGTTTGGTTACATATTCAAGGTCTCTGCCAAATTCTGAAAACTATGAGATTCTTTTGTGAAAGATGTACAGAACACAAAGGACAGAAACCCCTACATAGATAACAGAACCACAAAAGAAATAACCTTGCCACAAAAAATAAGATAACAAGCACTTTGCTGGTTTTGAATTTGGCACTTGGTTAAGAAAAAATGAATACACTTTCCTAAGAATCCCTAACCACAAGCTGAACCTCCTACGAATTTACAATCTAAATTTACACTACTGTGTCATACAAAATAGCAAGCTAAGAATTTCATTTAACATTTTCCAGGTGTGGTGGTACTCCCTGATGTCTGAAATAACAAAAGAAACCTTTCTCTAGAGTCAAATTATTTCAACCTAAGGCTGAAATAATTCTCATATACAAAATTTTGGGTAAAGTGAGCAGCTCTAACTTATAAATAGGAAAAAAGGCACCATTAATGAGAGTCATGTAAAAACAAACAAACAAAAAAAAACAGCCTGTAGAAACAAGACCACAAATACTTTACTTCTTAGAATTATCTCCATTGGATGCTGAATACATGTATTAATAGTATGAGAAAATAAAGTAAAAATTAAAAATACAAATTAGGAATAAAAGACTATAAAAGTTGGTATGTATATTTTAAAAAATCTAATAGAATTTTTAAAATAATATAATATATAACAATTGAAATTAATACTCAATAACATGATTAAACAGATTAGACACAGAATATTAGAACTGGTAAACTGGGAAGCAGATTTAAATAAGTCATCTTAATTGAAGGACAGAAAAACAAAGAGAGGGAATATGAAAAACTTAAGATACTCTGAAGGTAGTGTAAGAAGGTCTAATAACAACGTAACTGAATTTTAGATGAAGACAATAGGAGAGAATGGAGAAGCAACAATATTCAAAGATATAATAACAAGACTTTTCAAAACTGTTGAAAGACATAAACTTTAAAATCTAGAAAGGAACATAAATTGAAAACAATGTAAATAAAAATAAATCCATTCCTGGACATATGACAGTAAACCTAAAAAATGCCAGACCATAACAAGATTTTAAAGCAGAATAAAAAACAAAAAGAAAAGAAAGAACAGACCACTTAGGGACTAACAGTGATTAAAATGATGACTGACTTCTAAATAATAGAAAGGCACCATGAAATCATGTCTCCGAGGGCTGAGAAGAGAAAAATGTATATCAAACTAGAAGTATCTACTCAATTTTATTGTTGAATACCAAAAAGAAATCAATAAAATTTCTGACAAATGCCCAAGTAGAGTTTACCACAAACACACACTATCTAAATTAATAACAAATATTTTTAAGGCTGAAGGAAATGTTGCCCAATGAGAGCTTTGCAATGCAATAAGAAACCGTGATAAACACACTGCTTAATATTTTGGTAACTCTGCAAAAATACATATAGGAGAAAAGCAATACGGGATGGAAATGCAGATGCTTTTCAACATATGATGAGGTTGTATCCCAATATATCCATCATAAATTTAAAATATTGTAAGTAAAAAAATAAATAAATAAATGCTGGCAACACAGCAGACAGTCCCCAACTTACAATAGTTGGACTTGCCATTTTTTTACTTTACAATGATGCAAAAGCAATCTTTGGGTGTGGATCGGTTACTGGTTTCAATAGAAACCATAACCCCATCACAAGACAGGAAACTCCTCAATTTATGATAGGGTTACATCTTGATAACCATCATAAAGTAAAAAAATCATATGTCAAACCATTGTATGTCAGAAACCATCTGTAGAGAGAAAACAGCAATGACACTGAAAGGGGGTGTTGGTCATTCAAACATTCTTAAATCCTTGTATAGCTTGAAAAGATGGGTACACATATCTATCAATCAGATTTCATAAGTAATAAATAGTAAGGTATAAAGGTAACTACTAGAAGAATAGAAATTGAGTGCAGATTTTCCAAAAAAGTAGGGGAAAAAATGGAATATCAAAAGAAAAACCTAAAGAACAGCAAGAATGAGTTTTAAAGAATAGAATACAAGGACTAAGAAAAAGCACAATAATATAGAAAAAAAATTCAAATTAAATTGTCCTCAGCTTAAAATAGCCTGCTACAAAATATTGTATATAAGCTTCATAGTTACACAAAGCAAAAACCTATAGTAGTCATAAAAAAGAAAAACTATGCAATCAAAGCATACCAATAAAAATTAACCTAATAGCAGAGAAAGAAAGAAAAAGAGGAAGGAACAAAAGATCTATAAAACAACCAGAAAAAAATTGTTTTAAATGACAGTAGTAAGTTTTTATCTATCAATAATTATTTTGAATTTAAATGGATTAAATTATCCAATCAAACGCACAGACTAGCTGAAGGAATAACCCAAAACTTAAGTACATGTAGCCTACCAGAGACTCACTTCTTCTTGGCGGAAACACAGGATAAATTAAAGATGGAAAAGTATTTTCCACAAATATAAATAAAAAGACAGCATAGAGAGCTAAATCTATACCAGATAAAATAGACTTTAAGTCGAAAACTGTAAAAAGAAAAAAAAGGCTATTCTAGTATAAAAATGGCTCAATTCATCAGGAGAATATAATAATTATAAAGATATATATGTACCCAAAATAAAACCATCTAAACCTATAAAGCAAATATTAACAGATTTGAAGGAAATTAGATTTTAACACAATCATAGTAGGAAACTGGCCAGGAGTGGTGGCTCATGCCTGCAATCCAAGCACTTTGGGAGGCCAAGGTGGGCTGGATCACTTGAGGTCATAAGTTCAAGACCAGCCTGGCCAACACAATGAAACCCCATTTCTACTACAAACAATACAAAAATTAGCTGGGTGCCACAGTGCTGTAATCCCAGCTACTCAGGAAGCTGAGGCAGGAGAACTGCTTAAACCTGGAAGCCAGAGGTTACAGTGAACCAAGATCATGCCACTACACTCCAGCCTGGATGAGAGAGCAAGACTCAGTCTCAAACAAACAAACAAATAATAAGACTAGTAGGAAACTTCAATACACATTTTCAGCAATGGACAGATCATCCAGACAGAAAATCAATAATAAAACATCCAAATTAAAGTATATGTTAGGCCAAATGGATAGAAAAGGCATACATAGAACGTTCCACCCAACTGCAGCAGAATACACATTTTTCTCAAGAATTTAATGAAATATTCTGCTGGACAGTTCATATATTAGGTCCCCAAACAAGTCTTAAGAGATGTTCAAAGTTTAAAATCATTTCAAGTTCTTTTCCTAACCACAGTGGTATGACTAGAAATCAATAACAGGAGAATTCTGGAAAATTCTGGAAAATTCACAAGTATGTGGAAATTAAACAACATGCTCCCGAACAAGCAGTGGGTCAAATAGAAAACTAAAAGGCAAATTTTAAAATATCTTGAGATTTACAAAAAATGGAAACACAACAGACAAAAACTTCTGGGATGCTGCAAAAGCAGTTCTGAAAGGGATGTTTATAGCAATAATGGCTGACATCAAAGAAGAAGAAAGATCTCAAATAACCTGACATCACACCTAAAGAATTCAGGGGAAAAAAATCAAACTAACCCCAAAGTTAAAGAAGGAAGGAAACAAAGGTCAGAGAAAAAATACGTGAAATAGAGACTAGGAAATTAATAGAGAAGATTAAATAAACCAATAATTGGTTTTTTGAAAAGATAAACAAAACAGACATTTAGCCAGATTAACAAAGAAAAAAGAAGACTCAAATAAAATCAAAAGTGACAGAGGAATCACACATAACAACTGATACCACAGAAATACAAAGGATCATAGCGTCTACTATGAACAATTATACACTAACAAATTGAATAACTAAGAAGAAACAAATTCCTAGCAGCATACATGTCCCAAGACAAAATGATGAAGAAAGAGAAAATCTGAGCAGACCAATAATAAGTAGATTGAATCAGCAATCAAACATTTTTCATCAAAAACAAAACAAAACAAAAAAAAGCTCAGGACCTGATGGTTTCATTGGTTAATTCTACCAAACATTTAAAGAATTAACACTGGATCCACTTAAAGTCTTCTAAAACACTGAGTTGGCGAGAACACTTCCAAACTCATTTTATAGAGCCATCACTACCCAGATATGACAACCAGACAAGGATACTGCAAGAAAAGAAAATTACAAACCAATATCCAATATCTTGGATGAACATATATACAAAAATCCTTAACAAATACTAGCAAACCAAATTCAATGGCACATTACAAAGATCATATTCCACAAATCCCTGATGAACCTATATGCAAAAATCCTTAACAAATACTAGCAAAACAAATCCAACAGCACATTAAAACAGCACATATATCACAATCAAGTAAAATTTATCCCTTGCATGCAACAATGGCTCAACATACACAGATCAATAAATGTGATATACAACATTAACAACCCGAAAGACCAAAATCATATAATTCTTTCATATATGCAAAAATGAAGCATTTGACAAAATTCAATATCCTTTCATGGTAAAAACGCTCAACAAATTAGGTATAGATGATAATAAAGACCTTAAATGACAAACATACAGCTAATATTATACTCAACAGTGAAAAGCTGAGAGCTTATCCTTCAGGAACAAGAGAAAGATGCCCACTCTTGCTGCTTCTATTCTATTTTTATAAGGGTGTGCTATTTAGCGTATTGTGGCTCTGACATAAGGATGGACAGAATGGCAATGCCAGATACAGACTCAGTACTATATGGAAAGATGGTGAGTTCTGTCAATTAGAGGGAAAAAATGGTCCTGGGACAACTAATTACCCACGCAAGCAAATCATCAATTTGAAACCCACTCTCAATCCCAAACAATTCCAGATGAATTAAATTCTTAAATGTGAAAAAGCAAAATTTTAAAACTTTCAGGAAAAAAGTTTCACCCTACTTTACAGTAGGGTGAGATTATTTTTAAAAACAAGACACAAAACGTAAACTATGAAAGACGATAATAAATTCTACTACATACCAGTTTAAAGAGTGAAAAGACAAACCAGAGATGACAGAAGGCTACTTACACTGATAAATGACTATTTGCAAACTCCCATGACTAAAAAGTGAAAGACAAATAACATAATAGGAAATTTTAAATTGTCTATAAAAAAATAAAAAGGTGACCAACCTCATTAGTAATTTGGTAAATGCAATTAATTATTAAATACCATTAAATATAACTACTAGCTTCTAAAAAAATTTAAAACCATCCAATACTAACTATGGATGACCCTGTGAATCAATCCAAGCTCTCAATAATTATTAGTAAAGTAATTATTAGGAGGGTGGAAAATGGTGCACCAACTTCGGAAAAGTTTTGCCAAATGTTTTCTTACTTTTTTTGTTAGGTTTTTTTTTGTTGTTGTTGTTTTTAACTAACAATCTTACTTGTATATGTTTCCTACATTTACAAATTAAATTATAGGTATTTTCATAATAGTCCAGAATTCCTTTCTGAAGAAGCCTTCATGTATCAGGGGCCATGCATGAGAATGATTTCTACTGTTTATAAAGACTAGAAGCAAACAAATACCAATCAAAGACAGAATAGATAAATCAAATGAGGTGTATTCGATTCAATACAGTTTAACACTGAAAATGAATAAGCCACAGGAAATAGCTTCAGCAAGAATAGACATCAAAAACACAATATTTAGCAAATAAAAGTAACAAAGAATACGTTCAGTATGACTCAATTGTACATAATTCAACTATAAGCAAAACTAAAAATATGTGGCTTATGGGTACCAACACAGGTGGTAAAACGCTAAGAAAAAAAACAGGGCAAAACTAAGTCAAAATTCAGGATGGTAGGAACGTTTTTGGGTGGACTGGTTGTGAGGCTGGCAAGAAGCACACCACCCCTAAATTACCTGTAATGTTTTATTTTTTGAGCTGGGAAGTGGGTGCACTGTTTTCACTTAAGTTCTTAAGTTTAAGTGGTAGATCATTTGTGTCTTACATATTCCATAACAAATTTTTTTAAATTACAAAGAGAAATAAACAAGAAGGACTCAGCTGCACTTCTTGATGACATGCCCTTTCTTTAGACACCCTGGGAAAACTCAATTATTGTACATCAACAGCTTTTGCCTGAAAGTAGAAAGCCTAGAAAGGAGATAATTGCCTCTCCACTATCTGTGATTGGGAAACTATAGCCCGCTGGGAAAAGCCAGGTGTGCAGTGATGCCAAGAGATGTCCTATTTTTTTCCCAAGTTTTAACACAAGAGAATGGTGTTTATACTCCCTTCGATTTATTCTACTTCAATGTACATTTTCCAGAAAAAAAAAAAAAATTGAAAAAAAATCACAAAACATGGCTGTTGGAAAATTTACAGTTAACTAGTTCTCTAATATGATGATGTTTTAACGTGGTATCTTACTTCACACTGTAAAAGGTGATGGTCTCTAAAGGACAGGGGAGTGTTGTTATGGGAAGGAAGAATGGAAAATCCCTTGTCGCTATTTTCTAAAAGCAAAGGAGCCTCCTCCCAGAAGAGCCTAGCAAATGTCTCCTGGGTTTCAACTAGTTCCAGGGCCCTGAAACCAGGATTGTGGTCAGATAACTGGGATATATTAACGGGCTTAATCTAGGAGCCAGATGGATTTGTCTTTTCTCAAAGTGCAGAGGTATTAATATGTTGGTGAAGTTGTGGAAGCTCAAATAAGTTGGGATAATATTTTTTCTTTCTTTCTTTCTTTTTTTTTTTTTTTTGAGATGGAGTCTTGCTCTGTCGCCCAGGCTGGAGTGCAGTGGCACGATCTCAGCTCACTACAAGCTCCGCCTCCCGGGTTCACGCCCTTCTCCTGCCTCAGCCTCCCGAGTAGCTGGGACTACAGGCGCCCGCCACCATGCCTGGCTAACGGCTAATTTTTTGTATTTTTAGTAGAGATGAGTTTTCACCGTGTTAGCCAGGATGGTCTCGACCTGCTGACCTGGTGATCCACCTGCCTCCCAAAGTGCTGGGATTACAGGCGTGAGCCACCGCGCCCAGCCAAGCTGGGATAAAATTTTCAAAAGAAAGAGACATGGCCAGGCGCAGTGGCTCACGCCTGTAATCCCAGCACTTTGCGGAGCCAAGGCGGGTGGATCACCTGAGGTCAGGAGTTCGAGGCCATCCTGGCCAACATGGTGAAACCCCGTCTCTACTAAAATTACAAAAATTTAGCTGGGCATGGTGGTGGGCGCCTGTAATCCCAGCTACTCGCAAGGCTGAGGCAGGAGAATCACTTGAACCCGGAGGCAGAGGTCGCAGTGAGCTGAGATCGTACCATTGCATTCCAGGCTGGGCAACAAGAGTGAAACTCCATCAAAAAAAAAAAAGAAGAAGAAGAAAAAGAAAGAAAAGAAAAGAAAGAGGCAGATAGATAGAACAGAAAAAAAATTGACAACTACTCATTTTTAGGGTTTCCATAGGCTGTTTCTTTCTCCCCCATGCCTCTCAGAGATAATGAAATAATTTCATTATTATAAGTCCATAGAAGTTGCTCAAAATGAGTTAGCTTCCAAAATTTAAATTCATTTAATTAAGATGGCTAAAAGATAGAAAAAAAATTTTATAAATTGGAGTTTGGGATCCTGAATAATCCAAGCTGATTATCTGCCATTGCTAGTGAAAAGGCTTTTCTTAGAAATTCCATCAACATTTCTACTAAAATAATGTCTTAAATTATTTTGGGCAGCACTGGGCCAATTATCTCCAGGCACGATTTTTGCCCTATGCCTGTCATTTTGTAGAATTACATTACATTTTGTTTAAAAATATTCCATAAATAATGAATTATTACAAAAATAATTTATTACTTAAAAGCTATAAAATATTAAATATAAAACTTAAGGAAAAAGAAGTAATTCCTAATTCACATTCCTTACACTAAATAATAAGGCCTGCATCTTCTGTTATATTACGGAAAAGAAAATATTTCACTTGATTATTGCCTTTCAGGCTCCAAAGGGCAGAAAGAAGAATGACAACTCTTTAATCTTCAACCCTCCTTGACTAGCAATAACTAACAGGAACCCCCTGAAAGTGACATGAAAAAAAGTCAGGAGAGCAGAGTGCCAGAACTTCTGCCAAGCTAATTATTCTCATGGTATTGAAAAATCGCTCTCACTCTTGTGCTGTACAAGTGGGACGATTGCAACGGACAATTCCTAACGCTCTCCGTGGACTGGTAGCTCACATGGGGCTTTATTACTCCCCACGTGGACAATAATGAGAGGGCGTGGTCTCATGGAGAACCTTTCCACCCCAGCCATGGAAGAACGAAATAACTTCCTTAGTGAATTTCTTCTATATATTCTGGTTACCTGCTGGTCTACCATCATTTTATATCTACGGATACATTAATGCTATCACCACAAAAGACTTTTATGAATTCATATTGGGCTATATATTAACAATGATATCACTTAGAAAGATAGTACAGCCATCAGCACTATGTTCTGTGCTGAATTTCCCACCATTTCTCTTTCACCAGTGTAAAGAAGTATACACTTGTATCTATAGGGAGGTACAAACAGTTTGGGGCTACGGATCCTTAGAAAAGACAAACAGAAAAACACATCTGTACTTTCTCACGGGACTACAAAATTTTCTGCGCATATATTTGATCAATCAAAGTAATGAACTAAATTTTTTCTCTTGAATATCTCATTTCCCTATTACTCATAATAGCCACATGGTATTTACTGTTGCATATGATTTTCTATGAATGTCCTTTACTCAAATAGTTCAGTTACTTAAAATATAGTAAGCAAGAGAAAAAAGTTATTTGTGAGGGCACAATTGTGTTTTCTGAATTACATTAAAATAATCATTTAGAAGGAAATATGCCTCTAGCAAGTTTGATCAAGATAAAGACAAAATGCTCTATTTCACTGAAATTTATATTCTCTCAACACTGAATTTTATTATATTTAAAAGTTTTTCAGCATATATAAGAGGATAGAAATCCTAGTATCTATATTCACAAATAAAATGTAATTGAATAAGTAATAAATCAAAATTAAACTTTTAATAAATAGTATTATATTCCATTAGAATTTGCAAGGTATTATCTCAATTTAACAATGATTTATTTGTATTAAAGTTCACGTGATGCAAACATAAGTCAGATTATAGAAATCTGAAGTTAGATGTCGCTAAGTCTTCCAGAGAAACTTTAAAACAATGCCAAGTATTTGAAAAATATTTTGTAATATATGTCAGGTGATACACTCCCCTATCTTTCCTATAAAAGAATGAAGAAGACCAGCTGCAGTGGCTGACGTCTGTAATCCCAGCACTTTGGGAGGCCAAGGTGGGTGGATCATCTGAGGTAAGGAGTTCGAGACCAGCCTGACCAACATGGAGAAATCCCGTCTCGATTAAAAATGCAAAATTAGCCAAGTGTAGTGGTGCATGTCTGTAATCCCAGCTACTTGGGAGGCTGAGGCAGGAGAATCACTTGAACCTGGGAGGCAGAGGAGGTTGTGGTGAGCCAAGATCATGCCATTGCACTCTAGCCTGGGCAACAAGAGCAAAACTCCATCTCTAAAAAAAAGAGAAGAAATAGCATGCTTTTCTATAAGTACGTTCTCTTTTTTTGAAGAATGTGGACCAATGCTGAAAATGGAATCAAGTTTGAGACAAGAATCATAGCCAGAGGACAAAATGCTGGTGTATGGGTTATTATGCAAGTAAGATGCCTTGGATCTCCATCTCACGTAAGGTGGAAACTCCCCCTCCCCACCCTACATCTTATCACTCTCATAAATTTCAGGATAGTTGATAGTTTCCTAATCAAGAGCTTACTTACCAAATATACTTCATGGCTTTTGTAGAAGCTTCTTCTGTTACGACAATTCCTCACTACACATTGGTTCTTTACAGTTACAAAGTACCGTGAAGGTAAGTTCATCATGCACAGCAGTTGTGTAGGGCACATTTGGGACAATGGAGATGGGTTAGGGCATGGCAAGCACAGGCAACAACTTGAAAGAGGATATTAGATAAAACTGTGCTGAAACTCCATCAACCATCCCCGGCATGAAGACTGCCATTCTGGTGATCGCCCTCCTTAGAGCCTATACATTCTACCACACTAGTGAGTCTCCTCTGTAGTCTGTAGTCTTCCACTGTAGACGACGTTGCACAAGTTACTCTCTGAATTTTAAATGCCTTTTATTTTATGTGCAGAACAGCTGTTTCTCTTCTGTTGTGCCCTGCTCTTACTAAATAGGCATTTTGAGGAAGAGGCAATGTTGAAAGAAGTTAAATAGGGTTGAAAACTCATATTTCAAACCAAAGTGGCTCAGGATGGTGCACATCTGTGTTTTCTTCTGACTAACTTACATCCCTCTTTTTCCAATAATGGCACCCCAATTTTGCTTTGAGAAGGTATCCCTGCCCCTTGAATAATATGTTGGTGGGGTTGTTAAAGAGTTTTTCTTTCCCAAACCAAGAAATGAGCAAGGCTTTGAAACTATATTCTGTTAATACTTTTTCACTAAAACTTGAGTCTTGAACAGAGTGAAACAAATACATAAAATGCCCAGAATTCATCACCTTAATGGCATCTTGAAGACACTATGTATTAATTTGTTATAGCCAAATCTGCATAAAGGCTCTGGTTTACTTGAAAGTCAATGTCTCAGAATTTTCTTCAGTGCTGTGAGCTATCCTGTCTCATCAATAAATTTCTTTATTGATTATGTCATGCATCACCAGTTTCTATTGCTGACAACCAAATTAAACTAACTTATATCATGGGGATATTTTCCTAACAGAGCTCCATCTGCTTTGAAATTAATGGTTGCTACTGAGCATGTGAAAGAAACCATTATAAATTGCTTTTTATGTGTCTTCCTAATGTTTGTTTCATAAAATTTATTTTTAAAATAACTATAAAATTATTTTTTCCTGCTGAAGCTATCCTTGGAAACTTTTAGGGAGAACTCTGAGGCATGTTATTTCTTAGAATTCTCATAATGCTTATGAACTAAGGCAGAGATCATCAACATTCTTAACATCAGAACATGCTACCATTTTGCTTTCTCAGGTCATTGCATTTGAAAAGGTCCATACAGATCATTTAATCCAAACTCAGCAGCCCAAAAGGAATTCTTTCCATATTATACCTAACAGATGGTTAACTGGTCTCTTTTTAAACACTTGTTAGCAGGAAACTATTAGTTTATTTGACCAATCCATCACAATTTTATAAGATTTTATCATGAGAATGTTCTTCCTTGTGTTGAAAAAGAATGTGATTTCCAGCCTTATTCTTTCTCCCAATGCCTCTTTTCCTCTTCATATGCATCCAGGAACTTCTGCCTATAAATTTTATTTCTGCATAAGTGATCACTGGCATCTGGCTACCCTTCAAAGATTTTAAGATGACTGTCCAATTTCATGGAACATATCCCTGTTCTCCTAAAAGTATTCCAAGCAAATCATTTGAACCATACGAAATCTATAGGTCAAAAGCTATAGGTTGTTTTGAAATTTTCTGAAGGGTTCTTAAAGTGATTGGAGATATACAGGGTGTCAGAAAACCTAAATGATTTTTTTTTTTAAATTAGCTCCGAAATAAACAACGAGTAAGGATTCGTTGTTTGTAAAATATTGTGGTGGTTCCCTTGAAACAATCATTTCCTAAGAGTCAGTGCACTTAAGATTATCTAAAAACAAGTTATAACTTCAGGCTCTCAAAAAACGTTGCTACTTTTGTGCAGCACCTGGTTAAAAGTGGTATCCTTCAGCAGCAAAATCTATGCTGAAGACCACTGGAAACTCTCCTCCTTTTTAGGAACCCCTCTCTCAGAAATTGATGGCAATCACAAGAAACCACACACCTTGGCAGAATCTGTAAGTGCCGAAAGAGTAAAACGCTTTGAACATTTGCCGGGATTTATTATTCATGAATAAAATACATTATTTGCTAATTCATGCCCCAAAATAATTATCCATATCTTGAAAATTTTCAGAGTAATAACCATAACATGCAGAAAGTTGACTCAGAGTTCAGTAAGATTTTTTAAATGCCTACCATATATGTCTCTGACAAGAGGCTCCTCATACCTTATTACTAATTTGACCTACATTTTATATACAAATACTTTTACACTAGATTTTTAGAGCTCCAATGAGATGCTTTTGCTTTTTTTAAACAGTCTATGTTGCCATTTCAAATTGGCACATTTTTCACCTAATACAGATTCCTAGCAAGTAATATTTGTCTCTGAATAGAAGTCATTACTTCAAATATTACTCTCTCCTATATTAACAGTACTCAATGATGTACAAATGCTTTTTATGTACAAATACTTTGACACTAGGTTTTATGTACATACTATATTTTATGTGCAAATACTTTTACACATTTTATGTACAAATATTTTAACATTAAATTTTTAGAGGTCTGTGGAGATACTTTTGCTTTTTCTAAATATTGTATGTTGCCATTTCAATCTGGCATATATTTTCACCTAATCCAGATTTTTAAGAAGTAATAGTCTTCTAAATTGTCTCTGATAGTTGTTACTTCAAATACTGCTTTCTTTCATATTGAGGTAACATTATTACAACGATTATTAATGTAGGGCTAAGAGTAAAACAGCTTGGGTTTTCCTCTAGGCTCTGCCATTTCTATTCCTTTCTGTACCTTAATTTCCTCATCTGTAAAGAGCCATTCTACCAACCTCACTGGGATGTTGTGAGATTTAGAGTTAATTCCTTGTAAAGTACTTAGAACAGTATCTGGCAAATAATAAGTGCTCAGTAAAAATTAGTGTTTCATACCCATATTTCAGAATTAAAACTTTATCATCAGAAAATAAATGTTTTGCTTTATATTATTTTAAAGTAGATGTTACTCAAATCCTCTTAAAGAAGGGTAAAAGCCCCAAATTTGTACAAAATATGTAATTCATCCTGTAAATTAGCATCTTCTGAAAACTAAATTATCACTTATTAAAAGCTATTGTTATTTATTGGGAGAATGTACAAAATAAAACTCAACTACCAATAATAGCTTCCACTTCTTGAACACCTTTTATATTATGAGGACTTTGTCAAGGATCTTATATTTTATCTTGATTAATCTTTCCATTAGCATTATACAACTGATGTTTTCATTTCCATTTTGCAGACGAGGAAACCAAGGGTTAGATAATACAGTTTGATGGGGTTTAAGACATGTTCCCTCCAAAATATCACACCTTGACACTGGAGACTATAGCAGAAGCAGGAAAGTCATTCTCATATTCCCCTCAAATTTGGTCCTAAAATCCAGGAAGGATTTTTCTGACCTTCCCTTGAAGCAGGTCCTAAGACCCTCATTCCAGAGGTGCCTTCCATATTCCCAGAAGAAAGGAAAATCCTATCTCTGAAGAAACAGGATGCAGAAGAGAATCTGGACCAACTGGCCCTGCTAAGTTCTCCCCAGTTTATTTCCATTAGATCACACTCCATTTTTCCAATCACACTCCATGGCTACCCACCTCTTCATCAAACCTAGCATATAAACTCAACTTGACATGACTACCAGAAATAGTTAGAAAGAGAAAGAAAGATTATGACAATTACAATTGCAATTAATATGACAATATGAGGTCTTCAATGAACAGGCAGGGTAGTCTCAAACTCCTCAGTAAGTTTTATATTTTACTTATTACTCTCATGAAAATGAATGAACAACACATAACACAGCACAGTACCTGTGCACAAACATTCAAGAGGTGCCTAGATAGACTAACAGGATCTTTCAATGCATTCAATTCCAACATTTGCTAATTGCCCCTAAGCATAGTATCTACAAGGAATAGTCAGATAATAAATGATTTCTTACCACAGAGAGCTTACAATGCATTCACTCACTCACTCTACACATATTTAAATCCTTACATGTTGAAGGTAATGGGAACCAAACATGAATGAGTCAAGAATCACGCATTGAAGAAACTCACAGTATTTCAGAAGAATTTAGGACACATATGCACAAGCAATTAGAATAGAAAATAGAAAAAGTATTTCCTAAGAACACAGAGGAAACAGTGTTTGAGAGATTAAAGATGGGTACATGAAAAAGTTGATTATCATTCTTCAGCCTGCACAGTGAGATATACATTTTGCATATAGTATATGCTTCAATTATTTTTAAATAAATATAATACACGGGTAGAATTTATAAATGTAGAGATAAGAAAAAAAGCTGGTTGGTAATTATAAACAGACAAACAGCATAAGCACAACAATCTGACAGTCAACTCCAAAATATGGAATTACTTGGCCCTTTTTTAGTACTTTTTTCTTTGCCTCTCCTATGTCCACACCATTCTAACTGTAATTTCTAGATTGCAGTACAATGGCGAACGGGGATCATAATCTTTCTGCTAGCTGACCTGCATTTTTTGAATCCTGCTTCCCTTTCCAAGTCCATTGATGAGGTGAATGAAGTCCAAGAATGGCTACGTTTTCAGAATTAACACGGGTATTTTAAGAAAACCTCATTTCAAAACCCAAATGTGTCCCTGCTTTATCTTTATGAGACTACATATTTCAATAGGATATAGTGTTCATGAAGTCATTCTATTATTAAATACATGTGTTCTGTGTTATGCTGAAATCGATAACCCACTACATCACCTCCCAAAGAAGCTTGTGTAAACTTGTCACAAAAAAAAGAAGTTCTAAAACTGCACTGCATATTTGGATGCAATTTTGGTTTATCATTTTAATTCAGGAAGCAATATCAAGACAATGGGAAGGATGTTTAAAACCTACCCACATATACTCACTTATTTGTCACTTTGTTTGTTTGTTTCTAGGCACTAACTCTGCTTCCTTACAACATTTCAAGTACCTCCCAATACCATTGCTCTATTATACAAATAGAGGATTGGTAAATTGCTTCTGTAAAGGATCAGTACATGTTTTAGGCTTTGCGGGTTATACAATCTTTATCACAATTACTCAACTCTGCTGGCATAGCACAAAAGCAGTCATAGACAATATGGAAATTACTGTGGCTATATTCCAATAAAACTTATGTATGGACATTAAAATTTAAATTTCATATAATTTTCACCAGTAACAATATTATTCTTCTTGTGACTTTCATCAACCATTTATAAACATAAAAATCGTTCCAAGTATACAGGCCTTACAAGAACAGGTGGTGGGCCAGATTTGGCCCATTTGCCTACCCCTGTCCTAAATTATCACCGTGATTCTTAGACAATTCTTTTTTCCAAAAGCGTAAGAACAGATTTTTTTAAGTGTTTACCTCGTTTTCTTGCTTTTTTTCTTGCAAAAGGAAGTTACATAGGACCTTGACACTTATTAGTAATAAAATTTATTTTTCAGAGCACCTTATATCAGTGATGCACAGTGAAAAAGTTAACCCTTTCAATTCGACATGTTATCTTGGCACCGGATTCACTAACTGTCTAAGTTAGGATTAACTAAATTAGACAGCTTCCCCAGTACAGTGTTGTTTGTCTTCTAGCTTTGTGATAACTCATCTGACTTTAAAATGTCTTAGTACCTGGATTGGCTAAATGTTCTGACTCACAGATATTTTAGTTTTTACTAAGTATCTGTTCTTCCCCACTGCAATCTTCTCCTCAATAATAGTCATATTAAATATGCCCTAGTGCTTATCCGTGATTGCCTCTGTTCTTTTGTTTGTTTTGTTTTAACTGCAAAAAGATTTGATCAGCTAACCAACTCAGTCTCTTACTGAGACTTAATGTCACATAATATGGATGCTTCAATATTATACTTAATTATTTTAATTTTCCTATTATACTCTTTTGAAAACACACATAGATCTACAGTTTCTTTTTAAGCTCTAATAGTAATTTCTATTATTGTCCACAACACTGGGATGAAATTTGAGATACTGATTTCCATGCACAGAATCAACATTAATATTCTAATTTGTAACATAAATTCCATTCTTGCCAAGAATTTGCATATTTCAGAGAGATAACAGACAGATACAGATACAGAAAGATAAAGACATTTACACATATATGGCAAGGTGATATGCACAAAGAGAGGCAGATAATGACTAGAGTTCACAGAGTACAGCTAGACTTCCTGAGTTCAAATCCCAGCTCTGCTTCTTCCTATCTCTGATCTTTAACAAATCATCTAACCACTCTGTCTCTGTTTCTTCCTGCAAAATGGAGACAGTAATGACATGCACACCATAGGATTTCTGTGAGAATGAAATGATTAAAGAATGATTACTAGTGTAGCATACATTCAATAAATGTTGGTTATTATTATGATGCACCAACTCCCTGCATTTGTATTTGACTGATTTACAGTGACCAAATCTCAACTTATACCAGCTTGAGGATTTATTTGTTACCCCAAATGGCAAGTCCATGGATTCAGGTGATTCTATTTTTCTAGAGGCTCAATTAGTGGGACCAAGGATTCCAGTTGTCCTGGGTTTTCCATCAGGCTCCCAAAAATAAAATGGTAAGTGGCCACCCCAGACCCATATACAACTGAGCAATATCTGTTTTTTCCATGTACTCTGGCAGAAAGTAACCAAGGAGAACACTGGCCCTGTGCAAAGCATATGCCAATCAATGTTGGATAGAGAAGGGGAGATAAGTCAACACCACCTAATGTATTCACAACCAAGAAGATGAGGAATAGAGATCCTGGGTAAACAGAAAGAACAGACGAGCACAGTTATTCACAATTCTCTTTATAGACATCACCCTTTTTTTATTCTGCAGGTGGCCTTGTCTCTATTGCCAAATCCACAAGTCCTGATGTTTCAGTTCATCACCTTCTATAACCACCAAAGCTGTAATAACAGAAGTAATACCTTTTTTCCATACTTGATCTCCATTTTATAATAAAAGCACCCCGACAGTCTCAGGTTAGTAAAATGCAATAGTTGGAAATACACTCAGTGCTGTACATTTTACATGTCACTATCCCCTAGGGGTATTTCAAATGAAGACCAGACTAGCCCAGTAATTAAATGCCCCCAAGCATATGTGGTAAAGCTGTGTTATGGCAGATGTACTTTTAACAACACACAACAATGTCCAGCAGCACATAGTGAAAAAAAAAAAACCACACATTTTCTTGTTTCAACTCTACCACTTATTTTAGAAATTAGACAAGTCATTTATTTATTTATTTATTTATTTATTTATTAATGATACTTTAAGTTCTAGGGTACATGTGCAAACGTACAGGTTTGTTACATATGTATACATGTGCCATGTTGGTGATTTTTGAAGCTGTAAGAAAATATATCTTCCAAAAAAATAAGAAATTAGATAAGTCAGCCACTAAGTTTCCATATTTCTAAAAGAAAGTCTGAAATATCCACTTAACCAATTACACAGGAATATTGTGAGGGAATTAAATGAAATATTACATGCAGAAGTACTTTGTATGTGTAATGAAAATAATTAGTAATATTATCTGTAATAATTAAATTGTTTTTTGTTTCCTAATCCTTCTCTTGATCACAAAAATGATTTCTTTCTTTAGTCTTAGATTTCTTTTCTGCTCTTAGAATAGCTGTCACACGGCACCCTGTTGTCATCCCTTACACAAAATATTTCACCTTCTTTTACCTTTTCTGACACCACCATTTACTTACTTTCTCTGCAGATTTTATGCTCATCTCTACATTTTCTCTCTCTCTCTCTCTCACTGTCTCATTTCCTTCTTTGTCTCTCTTTGCTCAGTTTTATTTTTTTCATTGGTCATTATCCCTTCACTAGCAACAAAAGCCCACCTTTCCTTTTTCCTGTGTGGCAGAACCACTGCAACATGCCGGTTGGAATGTTCAGATCTTGACTTCATCTCAGCTATTTGACTCTATTCAGTCAATTCAGAATCACTGCAGAGGAGCTTCTGAGTTTGGCACCATTCCGAAGGTTTAACATTGTGGGAAGTCTCACTCCACATAATTAAAAAGGTTGAACTTCTCAGCAGCTCAGATATTTGAGTAGCCTCTCAAGTTCCACTTAATGAATTAATTCTCTACGCTTCTTGAAAAATAAAGCACTCACCCTGAAAAGCCCATGGCACCACCTGCCTTCAGCACAAGGATTCAACATATGTGGGTGTTTGGGAGGACTGTTTTAGACTGACCTTGGAACTGGAAATAAGAGGCAGCAGCTAAAAGCAGACAGAATACACAGCTTCATAATCAGGCAGTGTGGAGGTCAAATTCTGGCTCCATTGCTCACCCAGCTGTGTCAAGTTATTTAGGTGTTCTGAGGGTCAGATGACTATTTCATAAAATGGACACATTAACACCCTTCTCATGTAAATTTATGAAGACAAAAAGCACTCAACAAGCAGAATCTATCATCATTCTCATTATCATTTTTGTTATTTAAAAAATCTAAACATTGCTCTAAAATATCCATAAAGGCCTAATTCTTTCAACAAAGGTTCTTGATCATCATTTTTGTTATTTAAAAAATCTAAACATTGCTCTAAAATATCCATAAAGGCCTAATTCTTTCAACAAAGGTTCTTGATCATCATTTTTGTTATTTAAAAAATCTAAACGTTGCTCTAAAATATCCATAAAGGCCTAATTCTTTCAACAAAGGTTCTTGATCATCATTTTTGTTATTTAAAAAAATCTAAACGTTGCTCTAAAATATCCATAAGGGCCTAATTTTTTCAAGAGAGGTTCTTGATCATCCCTACAGGTAAACATTATGTGTTAGATTTCTGACGGCACCCACCTCGGGAGCACCATTATTGATCTCAATCCTTAAATTATTCCTGGAGAATATGAGTATAATCCAGAACATGCAATCAGGTTGTGGCTGGGAAAATATGTTCACTCTGGCAGCAAGTATCACAGGGTGCTAAGAATACATGTGGTTCTAAAAATGAATGGGACCTAAGGAGATTGCCACAAGAGAAAAGGTTACTTTGTGATATATACGTGTTTTCCTCTTAAAAAAAATATATTGTGAAATAGTTGATTGGCACATGCCAAAGCTTAGTTGTGTTTTTACCAGCTGTTGGAATCATTCCTTCTAAGAGAAACAAAATAAAAGGAATCACTCAGTCTACCTGCCTGTCTCAGTTCACTTGCAATGAAAATATTCACTTCTAATGAATGCAATATTTTATGACATAGAATATGAGTAATTCCGTTGTGCAATCCTGAGACTTTATTCTGTATTCTAATCCGCTCTATTCTTTTAGCTGTGCCAAAAGAACAGGAGAGTGCTTACGGCAATATCAATTATGCACATCTTGAAAGGGGGCATTATAAAGAGAGAACATTAAGGTGAACCACTGTGTTAGCACATAATTCCTGCGATAAGTGGCTTTGGCTTTTTTCCTAATCTAATGGCATCTCTTTCTATTATCAAAGTGGATCTTTGCAATCTGCAAATCGGTCTGGACATCAGAGAAGAAAGTCACCTAAAAACAAAACAATTATTGAAATTTTGCCTCATAGAGACTGATCAGCAGCAAAAATCAGCTGTGAACAGTGTATGCTCACACCATCCCAGCGGAAAAAGAAAATCAATCAGAAATATTGATCATCATGTTTTATTCTGCTGTCAGAGACAACTAGTACCAGATATGACAGTACTTATACAAAATGATGGCAATAATTACCTGAATTTATATCCAATTTAAATCATTATTAAAATTATTTTAACAATATAAAGAAAGAATACTAGATGTGAAAATTCTAAGGGAGTAGATGCTGCTTTTCAATAATCTTTATGCACAGCAAGAGAATTCAGTAATTTCCAAGTTGATAATACTAAATTAATTATATATTATCAAATTTTGATAAATGTGTATGTGTGTGTGTGTTCCTATTCACTACACAAATAAGACTTAGGCTTTGAGGGCATAAGCAATGTAAATGTAAGTATGATGGCAAAGCTTATTGACTAAAAAAGAAAAGTGGGCCTAGAACTTACATATGCTGAATTCCAATCCAGTATTCCTACAACACATTTAAACTGGTGAAAATAGTAAGTTCAAGATGCAGTAACTGAAACAGAGTCATTTTGTGAGATAAACAGCAAAATCTACAAACCTCAAATAACTTTAAAAGCTAAATTGAAAAAAAAATTAAGGGCATTATAGAGATCTTTATATTTGGTGCTGTTTAGGACATATAAAATAATATCATCCTGACCACCAATAATACAGACGAAAGGTATCAGGCAGGGTCCTCATACTTCAGTAACTGAGAGACACTAATGAAAAATGTACGTGTTATTGGTTACTAACCTGGGTGACACAGTGGCCTTGGTGTAGGGCTCATGCTACGATTTGAATATCTGTCGCCTCCAAAACTCATGTTGAAACTTAATTCCCGGGTTAATGGTTTAATGGGTTTTAATGGCATGGGACCAGTGGCTTCATAAGAAGAGGAAGAGAGAACTAAGCTAGCATGCTCAGTCCCCTCACTGTGTGATGCCCTGTGTCACCTCGGGACTCTACAGAGTCCCTACCAGCAAGAAGGCCCCTCAACCTTGGACTTTTCAACCTCCATAACTGTAAGAAATAAATTACTTTTCTTTATAAATTGCCCAGTTGCAAGTATTTTGTTATAAACCACAGAAAACAGATTCATCTCATTTAATTTCAATTCTATGATTCTTTTTTTCAGTTTTAAACTTTTATTGTAGTACAAAATAAGGTTTTTTACATCAGTTTGATCCCGATAAGATCATCTTGAAACTGCAGATGGTCCCATTCACCTCAGCTCACTGACTCCACGCTCAGGCTTGCTGTGGAGCTCATGCCTTTTAACCCAAACACTACATATTCCCTCATTAACCGTGCACTCCACATTTGTGCAAGATTCAAAACTGATTGTTAGTCATGCATAAATAAAGCAGACAAAGTCTCTAATCATCATAAAGCTTAGAGTCTTGCAGGGCAGACTAACACAGAACATAATGACACAGGAAAAAAAAAAAACCAACACTAAAAGCACTGTGAAAGAACACGACAACCTAGCTGTGGTAAAGGGAGGAGTAACACTCAAGTTTTGAAAACAACATCAAGAACACTGAAATAAGGTTGAAATATGCTGATATTTTTAACTTTTGATCCCGCCCTAGCAGACAGAAGAGAGTCACAGGCATTAGTGCAGGGAGGGAGGAGACGAGAGGGGTTAAGCCAGGGTTGAGAGTCCCTCAGGAAGGCATTCAAATCCCAGTTACACAGATGAGAAAAACAAGGCTCAGAAAGGCTTTCTGAAAATCCAACACTGCATGTTCGCATTTATAAAGGGGAGCTAAATAACGTATACAGGTGGACGTAGAGCGTGGAACAATCACACTGGAGATTCAGAAGAGTGGGAGGGTGGGAGAGGTTGAGGGATGAGAAATTACTTAATGGGTACAATGTACATTATTCAGGTGATGGTTACATTAAAAGCCCAGACTTCTAAAGCAATAGATCCAGGAAGCCAAACTGCACTTTACCCCTTAATTTTATATGTGTTTAAAAATTAAAATAAAAAAAAATACAAACACGGGCTTGTGCGATTCCATAGCCCATAGCTTTATCCCAAGGTAAGGGGGCGCACCTTAAGACAGCTCCCACTTTGGTGAAAGGTGCTAGTTTCTGGGAAGCTAGCAAAACATATCTCCAACCAAATTAGGGGAAAGCTATATATACCACATACACTGATAATACAAAATTGCCAACATGAATCTCCAAGCTTTAGTTTTTTAAATTGTCAGATGGGTGCATAGGTGAAGGAGACGAAACACTGGACAGGGGAGACTCTCAAGATACTGGAACCCTCATCTCAGTTCTGTCTTAATAATATTTTTGCTTTTGAGTCAATCGTTTCATGCCTATATGCTGTCTATGGTGCCCTCTTAGTATAAGAAGTCTAGACATATAAAACCTCTACAATTCAATTAATATACTAAATATGTGTGTGTGTGTGTGTGTGTGTGTGTGTGTTCACAGATTACAGAGATTCACAGCTGGCAAAAAATAACTTCTGGGAGATAACTTTCTAGTGGGAAAGAAACATCAACAATTCATTACAAACCAGTAAGGTCACTGTCAAGATAAGTGTGTGGGGACCTCCAAGGAAGCTCTCCATCTTACTAAAGTCCAGAGAGTCTGTCCCGGGAAGGCTTCCAGACTGCAGCTCGTTAGTTTATTCAGCCAGTGTGTACTGAGTGCTTTTTATAAGCTTTGTCCTCATTGAGGTTCTGGAAATAAAGATTGTCAACAAAGCATGGCCCCTGCCTTCCACAAGGCAACTCACAATCTCTGCTACACCCCAGGGAAAGGGTGGTTCAGCTACTTTTTAGGAAGGATTCTGGAAGAATTGAGAATGTTTACCTCTTCTAACGGTCTTCTCTCATTCACATTTAATTTAATTAGAAATAGTCTAAATCGAACTTCAGCAGAGCAAAGCAACAAAACAACCTGGGAAACTCTATTTGTTAATAGGGTAGATTTAAGTCGATGTTCTCTAACACAGCAAACATAAGCTTAAATGTTCCCTAATTAGAGATAGTGTGAACCCAGCAGAAAATACCAAGTCCTGTGGGGTGAGCCCACAGGGTCACATGTGCTCACAGTCACATCAGTAACTCAGCATCATACATGACACATTCATACTCACTCTGCATGCAACTGATCTGTAGATTTATTTTTATTTACTTATTTTCTGCATTTTCTATTCATATCTTTAATTAGAATTCTAACTGTTTTACTGTAGACCTTTGCCTTAGCTCAGTTGGTACACAATTCCAAATTCACCTATCTCACTAAAACAATGAAGAACCATGATTTCCCTACTGTTACAATTCCCCACAAAAACAAAAATGAATCAGGTCACTGTTACTTAAGTGATAAGTGCCTTAGAGAAAGCTTTTTAACATACAATCACAAATCCCTTGTTGAAGAACATTTTTGCTAACAGTTTCGCCTTGCTGAATTAGGAAAAAACATTCTTTCAAGGACAGTAGTAAGATTGACCAGGTTTCTTTGTGCTCTCTATATTTGAAGAAATTGAGCCAATTCAGTCCAAGTCACTTAAATCCTGAGTCTTGATTGCCTAATTTGTAAAGCTATTCAGCTTCCTGCCAGACTCACAGGTTTGTAGTGGGGAGTCCAGTAACATCAGGCGGCATTTGGGAAGTTGTAAGAAAAAACAAAAATGATTACGAAGTCACTTTAAAGTATAGGGCTCTAATATTTTACTGTCAATCACTTTTGAAATAGTGGGATATTGTAGGCAAAACACTGGTCTGGGAAACGAAAGACACAGGAGAACTAAGTTTTCATCTGGATTTATCAGTGGCTGATTGACCTTCGAATAAGTCATGTAATATTTTCTGAGCTTGTTTCTTCCTACTTACTAGAGAACCTGACTACATTATTTTTAAGTCCCATTCATTTATAGGAATCAGTGTTTCCATGATCATTTGTTAATTCAATTAACATTTTCTGAGCACCTTCATGACCCAATCACTTCCTAAAACCTCACTTACTAATACTATCACATTGCTTATTAGGTTTCAACACATGAATTTGAAGGATACAACAGAAACACTCAGATCATGCAAAAGTTACACATCAGAATCTGACCAGAGTCAAGAAAACATTATTAATCCACCAGGCCATAAGCATAGGGGAATATCTGAGAAAAGCTATCTGTCTAGGGTATCAGTAAGAAAACAAAGTTAAGCATGAAGATAATGAACCTTCAAGGTAAGAACTAGCTGTGCAGCCACAGGCAAGTCATTGAACTTCCCTGGACCTCAGTTTATTCGTCTGTCAAATAAAGAGTTTGGGGTCATGTGCCATCCATGGTCCTTTTAATAGTATCTAATGTTGTCATTAAGTGCTGCTCTGTGCAAGGCCTTGAGATGACAGAAGAACCATATGACCCAGGTATGGTAATAAGTTCAGGAATCACACAGCCTAGGTTGCTCAGGGCAGTGTCTATTTACGCCTGTTGTCCTCAGTAACTGTTCATAGCCCCAACAGCACCCTCTCTTTCCAAGTTTCACTCTCCAAAGTGTTACAGTTTGAATGCCCACATCTAACCATCACCCTAGTAATCAGGCATATACGCACAAGCTGATAAGGCAAGATGACAAAACAGTAACTATCAAGAAAGTGACAGACATAACTGCTCCTGCACTCAGCAGTGCAAAAATTAACAACCTGTTTTCTGGATTATCTAAGGCTTCATGAAGGAGTTGGGACAGAATTTAAACCTAGAAGATGAGATAGCTAAATGGAGGGGATTCCATACAACATATAACATTATGTTGAATGTCAAACTGCTTCTCATCCCACATATTAATTGCAGAGCAGAGTTTTTACTTTTTTTGCTATCAATGTTATATTTAACTTAATCATTCCCAAACCTACATTGGTCTTCTCCACTTTTGAGTGTTTATGACCCCAACTGCTTAAATTTCCCTCAATGTACAGGTGAAGAATGACAAAGGCATTGCCTATCCTGTGTGAATCTGGTAAACCCCTGCCTACCAGACTTTGAGAATTGTCTGGGATCTACCCTTGGTACAGCATTCTTTGTGCTGTCCATTTTCTCTTCGAGAAATACCAGTCATCTCTAATGTTTGCTAGAATTAACTCCTAAACCATATTCTAAGCGATTGTGTTGAGCCTTGACGTCTCTTTCGGAAACCAGGCCCTTCTTTCCAACAACCGGACATGGCCACTTGGATCTCATAATTTCTTCCTGGGACTCTGAAGCTCACCCTCTCTAAGAGGGCTAATACAATATGCGTTCTATTTCATTGCTATCAGACACTTAAATGTGTATCTGCCTTGAGAGTTTGGACTGTGTTTTAATCAATAGTGGATCATTAGGGCCTTTTCTTGTATCTGACAGTTTCCAATGAATACTATTGAATAGAAATGGCTGTTGCTTTTCATTCCCTGTTCTATCATTTGCCCCTGCCAACTCTTCTTATTCTTGTCTTAGAATAGAGATGACAGATATCCCCAGGATTTTAAAGGTCATTTAAACATTGTCTTTAAGCAACAGACAGAATCTTCCCCCTACAGGGACGTTCAATGGAGATCCATCCGTTGTTCATTTTTCAGTATCTAGCTAACTCAGAAAGGGAAGAATTGCCCCTGTATCTCCACTTTCCCATTTTTCTAGCATCACAGTCTACAGCAGAGATTTTAGTTTATGACTTTGCCTCGCTCACTCTTCTCTCCTGCCAGTGACTGTAGTCTGACCTCCGTTAGCTTTTCTTCAATCTGTTTTACAAAATCGCTCTGGCATTCTATTTTCATCTTTGTTTTCCAGCGTCTAAACCACTGAAGCTGTGACCTTTCAAGCAAATGCAGCAATGGTACCAGCGCATCCTCTGATTGAAAAATAAAAAGTGAGTCCGTAGATAGTATAATTATTCTGTGTGTGCAGGAGTGGTATCTGCACTTGCAGAAGGCAGATAATTGGATTTCAGAGTACTGTTAAAAATATGCACATTCCACCTGAGCCCTAGCAGTTTCTTTTTTCTGGGACTCTAGAGAAACTTGAAACTTCTATTCTTCTATAAATGCTTATCCATATACAATTGGCTTCTGAGTTCTACCTGTTCTATCCCCTGAAAGTCGCTAGCCCACTCTTTATTCTTACTTTATTCTGTCTCCAGAATGCTTTCTACTGTTCCAGTACTCGCCACCATTATAATCCATCTGGACAGTCTGAAACTATCTTCCTGTTTACACTCTTGCCCTTCTTCCCTCCATCTTCCACATACTTACTAGAATTGCCACAAGATTCTATCTAGTTGGGCTTTTCCTTCAAATATTGTCAATGAAACCTTTTAGCCCACATACATTCTTTTAAAATTTAAATCAATTAACAACATTGAAAAATCAGAGTATTTCCATTAAAATGAGATTTTTTACTTAACAGTTCTGGCAATTCTAGGCCACCGTTCCTATACGGTCACAATTGGCTGGAGCTGACTAGTAACTGCCCCATAAGGAAAGGACAGAAGCTGCTCCTGTTGCCACAGTCTGTCCCACTCACTAATGTTAATATTTTGACATCACCTTGGGTGGGGCCATTTATCATGGTGCTGATATATCACCAGAAGACTTCACTCATTTTCAGGCTGGTTGATTCCTGGAGACTGTGTACACTCCACTCTATATCTTATTAGATGTAGGGATACCAGAATAATAACTAATAAGTACTCAGAGCTACATTTGAGGGATAAGCCCAAATGGGGATTAAATTTATTTGAGGGTTCTTGTAGATGAATATAAAGTTGTGAGTGGCTCTCTTTACAGACATTTTAGTAAACATCTTATTGACGCCAGTGGCAGCCCATCTGGAGTGGCTGCTGCCACAATGCCGGAAACAGTGGGAGAGGACTGGCCAGGGCTGCCACCATGGAGTCAGCAAAAGCCAGGAACAGGCGGAAGCTCCACCCCCTTCTGAGTTGGCAGGGCAGGAGACTTATGCGCCCCAAGCGCAGCTGTGACACCCAGCTGTGGCTGCAGACCTGGGCATGCCTGTGCTCTTGGGGGCTGGAAGTAGGCGGGAGCCCCACTCTCCCTGGCACACCCGCAGCTGCCCAAGCTGTAGCTATAAATTTGAGCGTCTCTCCACTCTCAGGAACCCTGGAAGCCCCTCTCCCACCGCCTGGCCTCTCCCTACTCCAAGCGCCTGAGGGTGCCTGCTCCTTCCGCCTGGCCTCTCCCCACTCCAAGCACCCACTCCAAGCACCCACTCCAATATCAGAGCAAAGTGGAGGCTGAACCTGGGCACCGTTGCAACCTGGCCAGGTATGTGCACTCTTGGGGAGCACTGACACACCAGCCCCCTGCTGCCTTGGACTCCTCCAGACTTTGGGCACTGAGGAGCATGGGATGGAGGCTGAGGGAGGCTGAAGGCCACTCAGAGCTGGCCTGCTGGCATCCCTCAACACAAACAGTCTTGGCATCATGAACAGCGGTAGGAGGCAGATAGGCTCCTGGGTGGAAAGACACGGGTCTCTGGTAAAGCCCCATCTTCAAGTGGGGAAAGGCCTGAAGCCTAGGGGCAGGGCTACCAGTCCTGCAGAGTGGGAACTTATAATGCTTTTTCTGGGCCTGCCCATGGCCTCACATGGACCAATCAGCACATACTTCCTCTCTTTTGAAGTCCATAAAAACCCCAGGACTTAGGCAGATTCAAAAAGAGATGGCATGACCACCAGCTGCAGAAAGGAGCTACTTACCCCAGGGTCTCCTCTCTGCTGAGAGCTAAAAAGAGATCACAAGATGACCAGCGGTGGAAAGGAGCTACCCATGCCAGGGTCTCCTCTGCTGAGAGCTGAAAATAGATGACAGGACCACCAGCTGTGGAGAGGAGCTACCCACATCAGGGTCTCTTCTCTGCTGAGAGCTGAGAAGATGGTGGAATGACCAGCTGTGGAGAGGAGCTATCCACACCAGGGTTTTCTCTCTCCTGAGAGCTGAGAAGACAATGGGAAAATGGACCTGTGGAGAGGAGCTACCCACTCCAGGGCCTCCTCTCTGCTGACAGCTGAACACTCTTCAGGACACCCTGACTGAGGAAAGGAGCTACCCACTGTGAGTCTCCTCTGAGTTGTTCTATCACTCAATAAAGCTCCTCTTTGCCTTGCTCATTCTCCACTTGTTTGCATACTTCATTCTTTCTGGCTGCAGGACAAGAACTCAGGTCCTCCTGAATGGTGGGGCTGAAGGAGCTGTAACACAAACAGGGCTGAAACACCACCCCTTGCTCTCCACATTGCAGGCAACAAGGAGAGAAGGGCTGTGGCCCTTCAGGGAGCCCAGACTTAGTAGCTCCCCAAGCCAGGGCTGTGACACTCTCTTTGGGTTTCTGCAGTTCCTGGTGTCTTCAACCTTGAGTGCCACCGCATTTCCCAGTGCCAGCTGTGGAAGCTGCTTGCTGTACATCTGGTCCAACAGCAGCCTCGCAGGGAAGTAGCACCCGTGGTGGTGCCTGGAGCTGCCGCCCCACCGCAACCAGCATGCTTGGCTGCGCACAGTGGCCGGACCCCATGCTCACCCACTCACACAACCCTTGCCGCTCCACTCACCCTTGGCAGATATGGGATCCAGGCCAGTAGCGTGAGCTGAGCTCAGCCTGCCAGGCCGAGTGGGCCCAGTGGGCAAGAGCAAAACTCAGGCAAAGGCGCCACTGGCCACAGAGGTTTCCAGCTGGTGAAGTGACACCCCAGGGATCTCATAACATTATCAAGTTTTGTCACGGTCACTTCTATAATTGGATATTTTCAGTGTGAAAGAGAACAAAGAAGAAAAATGGCTGGCAAAAAGTTTAATTTCTTGATAACTCTAAGAAGCGCTTTTCTTGTCATTTTCTGAATTGATTACTAGCACAAGAAAAAATGAAAGTGTCTCAGCTTTCTCTGAAATAAAATTTAACTTAAAACCCTAGTGGCCCAATTTCTCCCTCATTTCATTCCCTAACTCTTCATGGAGTTTATGTAGAAATTATGGTTATGCAATGAAGAATTCAACTCAAAAGGTTCACTGTAATGTTACAATAAAAATTACTTTTACAAGCACATTGACATTTTTAATATATTTAATTTATGATAAGGTACCACCAAAATAAAGTTAAAAGCAAGGTAACTTGCTATCACTCCTAATTGTATGTGCTTTTTAGATAAAATTTTAACACAGCTTAAAAATTTTCTCATAAATCAAAATCAACTAATTTCCTTTTTAAACAGTATTTAGGAAATCCTACTGATTATAGTTTTAAGACAACTTACTTCCCTAAAGTTATTGTGGCTGTTGGTTGAAACCATAGTATCCTAAGCCATATTCATATAGAGTATTAATTGTTTATAGTTCTTAGGCTCCAAATTTAGAAAACACAGGAAATTTGGAAAAACAAACACAATGTTATAATAAAACTGTGTGGGAGTAAAGGAGAAGAGATGGGAATATACAGGATTATCCAACCCTCACGGCAAAATCAGACACAAGGAAGATCCTCGAAATCACTGCTCTTAGATAAGGGAATTTTATCAGATATAGAATATAAGACCAAAAGGAGTAACTGTGAGTAACAAACTTCAGCCAAACATAAATAAACAATCTTCCAGCAACTTGTCATAAATTACTGAACTAGTCATCACTATGTACATTTGGCAAAGGGCAAGACATTTCCAGATTTTCTGTGGGAGCAGGCAGAATGGTCGAGAGAGGCGGACACTTGACTCCCCTTCATCTCTGTCCTGCTATCCCTTTGAGGACTCTTTCACTTGACTTAATTGGCCTGTAAGGTGTTGTTAGACTAACCACTTCTCAAGAATAGTGCTCTTGGGCAGATCTCGAGGTCAGGAGATTGAGACCATGCTGGCTAACACGGTGAAACCCCATCTCTATTAAAAAAACCAAAAAAATTAGCCAGGCGTGGTGGCAGGCACCTGTAGTCCCAGCTACTCAGGAGGCTGAGGCAGCAGAATGGCATGAACCTGGGAGGCAGAGCTTGCAGTGAGCCGAGATCACACCACTGCACTCCAGCCTAGGCAACAGCGCGACACTCCATCTAAAAAAAAAATAGTGCTCTCATTTACCTTCTCATTTACCTAAGGAATAATGTCAAAAGGTTTACTTCTGCAACTAGAGAGTACAGCTATCAATTAGTATCCGAAGGGAGTTTAAAAAATTGATTCAGATGGGAGTGGCGGCTCATGCCTGTAATCCCAGCACTTTGGGAAGCTGAGGTGAGAAGATCACTGGAGCCCGGGAGTTGGAGACTAACAAGGCAACAGAGTGAGTCTAATCTCTACAAATAATAACCATTACAAAAAGAAAACTGCTGGTGCATGCCTGTAGTCCCAGCTACTTGCTACTTGGGAGGCTGAGGTGGAAGGATTGCTTGAGCCCTGGAGGTCTAGGCTGTAATGAGCTGTGATAGTGCCACTGCACTCCAGGCGGGACAACTGAGAGAGACGCTATCTAAAAAGCATCAACTGATTCAAAAGGGTATTGAATCAAACATAATTTTTAAATTCATGTATTTATGATCAAGGAGAAGATTTGTCAATAATTTTTGTGGTTTTTTTTGAGATGAAGTCTCACTCTGTCACCCAGGCTGTAGTGCAGTGGCACAATCTCAGCTCACTGCAACTTCTGACCCTGGGTTCAAGCAATTCTTGTGCCTCAGCCTCCCAAGTAGCTGAGATTACAGGTATGTGCCACCACACCCGGCTGATTTTTGTATTTTTATTAGAGACAGGGTTTCACTATGTTAACCAGGCTGGTCTCCAACTCCTGACCTCAAGTGATCCGCCCACCTCAGCCTCCCAAAGTGCTGGGATTACAGATATGAGTCACTGTGCCTGACCAGATTTGTCAAGAATTAAGAAGAGTTTAAAATGTTACACATTTGAGATGACTATAATTTTAAATGTTATGACTTTTTCCCCCATTTTTGCTAAAAGAATATAATTATTTTATCTCACCTAAATATGCTTAAAAAGAAGTTTGATACTTGAACAGTAGAATTTGAATTCTGAGATCTCTTAAAACACTTTTAAGATAATTGGCCTGTCATATAGACTCAGATGTCTACTGACAATAAAAAAAAAATCAGATACAACATTTTGTTTTTAAAGGATATTTAGAGCCCAGATCTCAACATGGATGCTCATATACACAACTGAAGTTATACACATAGCTTATATAGATGTATAGATACACACGTGACATAACTATGGCTCCAGTAACGTGCTAGTGTCACAGTCTACAAATATTCATTCTTTTATTTTGCTAAATCTTGAAACTGATTAATTTCTTCCCCTATAGAAAATTCTGAAATTTTTTTCTTACCCCCAAAGCTGCCTGTTCCTCCCACTCAGCCAACAGCCACTCCATTCAAAAACTCTCAGTGCTACAAACGGCAAGTGTATTTTCCAGAGCAGAACAAACTATTCAAGAATATCAAAAATGGGGCAGTTGTCAGATGCACATAGCTGTTAAAGATAGAGTATTTTGTCATTGATTATTCAAGTTGTAAAATCCCAGAACTTAACTCATCTCTTCGATAATTTCACATGCTCATTCTAGCAAGGCTTTTCATATTTCAAATATTACAAAGTGTAACTTATTTCCTTAAAGATATTTTTCAAGTATAACCACACAAAGGGAGTTAACAGAACTCACTGGTTTCAAGGGATATTAATGTTTTGGTAAATTTATATAATAATTCAAATTAAAAAGTCAAATTAAACCTTGGAGTCATCTTTGAGTGCTCTCTTTATCACTTTGCATCTAACCTATTAGGAAATTTCTTTAGCTCAAGTTTTAAAAATATTCCCTACTTTGGGAGGCCGAGGCAGGTAGATCACCTGAAGTTAGGAGTTTGAGACCAGCCTGGCCAACATGGTGAAACCCTGTCTCTACTAAAAATACAAAAATTAGCTGGGCATGGTTGTTTGTTCCTGTAATCCCAGCTACTTGGGAGGGTGAGGCAGGAGAATCGCTTGAACTGGGACCTGGGAGGTGGAGGTAACAGTGAGCTGAGATCATGCTACTGCATTCCAGCCTGGGCGACAGAGCGAGACTCTGTCTCAAAAAAAAAAAAAAAATCTCAGAATCTACTTTCACTGCTGGCACCACTATTATGGAGTCCATAGCCTCTGTCTCACACCTGGACTCATACAGTAGCCACCAACTATTGTTCTTTCTTCCAACTATTTTTCTTCCTTGATTGACAAACATAGTCCCAGCAAACACAGGTCAGGTCATGTCACTTTTTTGCTCAAGAACTCTCTATAACTTATCTCACTCAGAGTAAAACCCCATCTTAACCACGGCATGCTTGATCTGGCCCCTACTCTATCTCTTCTCTCTTTGCCTCTCACTGACTCTCACCCCCCGCAAAGTCTCCTTAAACATCTTGCTGCTCTTTGACTACAGCTAGGGACAATTCCACTCTGAGATTTTCATCTGTTCTTCCCTTTGCTGTGAAGTCTCCTCCCCAAGAAGTAGCCTGGACCATACCCTCACATCATTCAGGACCAAATATCAACTCAACAGCAAGACCTCTCTGGCCATCTAATCCAAATTAGCCCCTTTCCCATCACTCTCTGTTACTTTAGGCTGCTTTACTTTGTTTCTTAGAAGGAGGTCAGCATCTATCTAGTTAGCATGCTTAGCGTCCATCCATAGGCAACAGAAACAGGGAGACCACAGGCAGGACCTCATCAATTCTTCAACAAATATTGTTATTTATTTCTTCGTGCCAGGCATAGTCCTAGACACTGACAATATAATAATAAAATAAAATTCTCTGTTCTAAGGAGCTTAAGCTCTCATCAAAAGAGATAAGAATAAATAAGTAAAATACAATCAAATGGTGGTAACTGCCACAAAGATAAAAGGCAGGAAAGGAGAATAGAGAATGCTGATGGGTAAAAGCAGAGCAGAGGGGTGGGAGTTTTCAGTATAGCAAACACACAAGGCTTCATTGAGAAAGTGACTAATGTAAATGATGAGTTAATAGGTGCAGCACACCAACATGGCACATGTATATATATGTAACAAACCTGCACGTTGTGCACATGTACCCTAGAACTTAAAGTATAATAAAAAAAGAAAAAAAAAGAAAGTGACATTTAAGTAAGGGAAGGGCTGTATTTGTCTTGATCACTGATGATCCCAGCCAGATGGTAGGTGTTCAATAATTATGTGTTAAATGAATACATAAACAGAATTAAGGTAGAATTCTCAAACATTCACCTTAAGTGATTTTTTTCCATATATTGATACTGTTAATCCCACCAGTTTCATCATCATCGCCAACAATAAGGGCAAAAAATTAAGTGTTCGTACTACTATTTTTGCTGAAGCAGCAAAAAACCAAACCAAACCAAAAAAAAACCTGTTACTCTATGAAGTCGTTATTCTTTATCAAAAGCAATTCAGATTCATTTCAGGTAATTCCTAGGCAGCTTTCTTTAAGCGTGTTACCCATATATATGGCTAATAAATCCCACGGATTGATTTTTTTTTTTTTTTTTTGCAGATGGTCTATTTAGCAGGAGTTCAGCAGATAGAAAGAGATGGAAAAGACTATTTTAAATATTCCTGGATGAAGTAGATAGCAACAGCATTCCGCTTCCTGGCCTGTGGGAGTATGTCACATAAACCTGAACCATCAAATATGCACTATCTCCTCTCAATTTGTCGGTAAGGGGATGGCTTCATTAACCGAGTAAGGACAATCAGTGCCCTGCCGCTTTTTTTGATATATAGATGCGGAGGGGGAAGGTATTGCTTCTCTTTTCTGAAGAAGGAAGAGAGGAACACAACAAATAGGACAATGCTAGAATCCATCTTACCCAATGCATGAAGAGAGTGAGGCCAGACCCAAAGCAATGTAGTGACACATGGGGTTTAGAGTAGGAGAAGAAATGGAGAAACAAAAAGTAGAAAGGGGAAAAAAGAGAAAAAGAACCCTCATGATCTTGCTTGAACTCCTAGATCCAACCATACCTGCAACTATAACCACAGATCCATTTCCTCTATTAGCTGTGAAAGTTGAAATTGGTCTCTGAGCTTTGTGACTAAAGCTGTCCTATGAAAACAGTTACAAAATAAAGGATTATTTATTATATGTGCAGAGGCTAAGGTGTCTCGGTTTTCCTTGGCAAATGCAAATATTAAGCAAACTACAATTATAATTTTTTTAACAAAAAAAATTAGTCTTTGATTTTCCTGTTATATACTAATGAAGACCTGAAGTAATTTTTTTCCACAGTGGAAATGTAATAATTCTATGAAACTCTGGCGAATAGTGACTTTCTTACACGACTAGCATCAGATTAATATTTCCATATCGCCATGAACTCATTGTCATAATATAATAATCCAAAGATGGGTTATAATTTTTAGCACACTTTCTCAATATGAGATGGTTAAACTGCTTAAATTCCATTTTTGCTGCTTCTTAATTTCCATGGATAATATTGCAATATATTCTGCATAAACCCAAAATATTCTCAAACATTTATAAGCAAGGCAAATACAATTGGTAATACAGAATTATTTTATTTATTATCAAGGATATTCACAAGATCACTACATTTTATTTTGTCTCATAATGATAGAAACATGCTTCTCCATAACAACCAGTTTTGTAGGACCATTTCATTTTTGCATGTGTGCTTTAAGAAAACTGGGTTGAACATGATAATGCCTTATATGAAAAAACAATGAGAAGATGTTCATTTGTGTGACTCACATCAAAACTGCCAGACTGAGAAATCTCAGGATTCCTCCAGTTATTAGATATCTGTCACACATGTCCATTCCTGGGATTCCAGAAAATAAAAGGATTAGAACAAGCTATATATTTTTCAGTTGATGAGGGATGAGAAATATTTCCTTCCCTCTCTCAAGCATCTACTTTTTTCCACATGTCTGCTACTGAGAAAAGGGTGCCAGGGCTAGAATTTAGATTTGTCAAAAAGAAAGAGCTCCCAGAATCCCTCATACTGAACACCAAATCCTTATGCAAAAATCCAAAGTCCCATGAAGACTGGTTGATGAAAGCAATTTTAATTACCTTACAGTGAAATAAAAGAGAGAAAGAATGCTGGGTAATAGGCATAAATGCAGAAAGTTGGGTTTCCTACCAGACATATGCAGAAGCAGCAAGCAACTCAGTTCAGCACATGCCACATGCTGATGATCTGGACATTGACAAGGTGATGCTGAAATAAACTAGATGACTGAAATAAAGTTAAAAAGAAATATCGCCACTTAGTGATGGAACTCCATGCACGGTCCCAAGGAGCTATAAGAGAACACTGCCTCTCTCTTTTTTTTTTCTCCTGCTGTTTCATACTTGAAAAATTCAAGTCAAATTAACAAAAAACAAAAAAACAAAACAAAACAAAACAAAAACCAGCTCATTCATGAGAAGAGAGAAAAAAACTAAATAACAAGTAAGTTTCTTTTCAAGATGGTAATTTATCTGTTTGACTTCTGAAAGATAGATCCCTATAGGAAGCAAAAGATGATTCAGTGGCTCACTCACAATTCATGACCACTTCCATCATCAACAAAAACAAACACAAACAAAAAAAAATAAAGAAGAAATAAAAATAAGGGGGTAAGGAAGGGAGGAAGAAAGGAAAAGAGGAAGGGGAAAGGAAAGGATAGAACAAGACAGGATAGGACAGGAGAGAAAAGGAAAGGAAAGGAAAAAGAAAAAGTACACGGAAAAGAAATCAACCTAACTCATAATGTTGTACTGATTTCTGAATTTCACATCAAAATATGACAAATGAGACTATTTTTTAATTTTTATTTTATTTATTTATTTATTTATTTATTTGAGAGGGAGTTTCGCTCTTGTTGCCCAAGCTGGAGTGCAATGGCATGATCTCGGCTCACTGCAACCTCCGCCTCCGGGGTTCAAGTGATTCTCCTGCCTCAGCCTCTGGAGTAGCTGGGATTACAGGCATGTGCCACCACACCCAACTAATTTGTGTATTATTAGTAGAGATGGGGTTTTATCATGTTGGCCAGGCTGGTCTTGAACTTCTGACCTCAGGTGATCTGCCTGCCTTGGCCTCCCAAAGTGCTGGGATTACAGGCGTGAGCCACCATTTGTTGGTGCCTGGTCAACAAAAGAGACTCTTTTAAAACAACCAGAAAGGTTTCAATCATTCAGTTACCAAAAAAAAAAAAAAATACACACATATATACATATATATATATATAGCATCTATCTATGAAGTGACTTTGACAAACTTAATAAAAAATAAATACCAATACAAAAATAAATGCAATGAAACTAGAAGGGTTATTTCAGAAATGATTGCCATGGCTGCACTGTGGATTTAAATAAAACTTGCAGAGTTGCATTCCTAAGGCTTGGTAATTGAAATCGTTTGTTTTTTCTAAATGTTATAAAAACATACAGATAATCAGCAGCTTAAACTGAAATTGGTACAAACACTGAGACTTTGCACATCTTCTCTAGATTCAGGCAAATCACAGCAAGTCTTCTCCATTTGCACAAGTAAATGAAATTTGTTATGTAAAATTGCCTTCTCCACTTCTCTGAGGTGGACCACGGTCAAGTACTGTTTATGCAGGGGAAAAAGCAGAAAGCAGTTCCACTACCATAAATAAACCTGTTGTCTTTTGCCATATCTGTAAGGAGTTGCTGTGCCCATTCATAGAACAAGCACCCCAAATGAGGTGTAGTCTGGCCATGACATGTAGAAGGAATTAGGAAAGACAGTCTCTTCTGTTTTTTAGGAATCTACACTTAAAGAGTAGAAATGATCACGTGCATAATGCATACAAGATACTAGAAGAGAAAGGAAAAGCAGGTATGAAGTGTTCTGTCCTTATCCATGCACATCGACAATGGCAACAAAGTACTTGGTCCACAAATACTGGTCAAACTATATTTCTGTTTCAGAAAAATGTAAAACTCTCAATCTCATTCCACACCTATTCAAAGTGAATTCCATAGCTCAGCCAGGAATTCTAATGCTTCAACTTTAGTGTTAATTTGTATCAGAATTAAATTTAACTATGTGTCTTTCTTGCTAAATTTTATTAAAAATTGTACTCTACTTTTTTTAAATTTATTTATTATTATTATTATACTTTAAGTTCTAGGGTACATGTGCATAACGTGCAGGTTTGTTACATATGTATACTTGTGCCATGTTGCTGTGCTGCACCCATCAACTCGTCAGCACCCATCAACTCATCATTTACATCAGGTATAACTCCCAATGCAATCCCTCCCCCTCCCCCCTCCCCATGATAGGCCCCGGTGTGTGATGTTCCCCTTCCCTAGTCCAAGTGATCTCATTGTTCAGTTCCCACCTATGAGTGAGAACATGCGGTGTTTGGTTTTCTGTTCTTGTGATAGTTTGCTAAGAATGATGGTTTCCAGCTGCATCCATGTTCCTCCAAAGGACACAAACTCATCCTTTTTTATGGCTGCATAGTATTCCACGGTGTATATGTGCCACATTTTCTTAATCCAGTCTGTCACTGATGGACATTTCCAACCAAGGTCTGCCTCCACGACATATTGCAAATACTAGAGGTGCAATAAACTGATGAATTTAATGTAATGAATTCAGTGCAACAATTTGAAGGAAGGGTTCATTTAAGTAAATCACCCAATGTAGAAATAGAAATGAGTCTCACTTTTCATAAAAAAATTTACCAGGGGTGGGGGCTGTGGAGAGCAAGTATACCAAGTTTCCCCTCATAAAGTCTTGATATTAATTACCAGAGTCAGAGTTAGCTCGCAAATTCTCTACTACTACATTCTTTGTCTCTAGAATCCAAACTGTGCACAATACTGGACGGCAGCTTCTACAGACCAGTAGCATTCTTCCAATTCCTTAAACAGATCACAACCACAGGTTAGGACAGGATTGACCTCTGCAGAGCAAAGGATCACTGATGAAGCTAGTCACTGAGTTTTCTCAAGACAGAAAGCAGAGATGCTGGAGCATCCCATAGCACAAGTTACAACCAGGCCAAAACTTCTACATGGAAAAACGGTTCTCACCAAATCAGTTGAGTAAGTGAGAATCCCCTAAACCACAGAAACAATAGTTACAGGAATCCCTCAAATTTAATAACATATTCTAAATGAATCTTTTCATCAATATCAATCTTCTTAATCTGTTTAGAGGCATGTTTTCATCACAGTGAGCCAATAAAAGAAAAGCATTTGTACCTCCTAATTTACAGAGATGGTCTTTTTTTAAAATATGTCCAGATGATCTCCAAGAATCCTTTCGGGTCATTCTCCCTAGTTAGTGCACCCTGTATTTTTGTCAGGTACCTTAGTTTTAAAATCATTCTTCACTGCAATAAAAAATAAGACGAGAATTCCGTATCTAGCCAAAAACATTTTTCAACCTAGAAGTCTTGCTTGAATTGCTCCTAGTATAATCAGAGGGAAAGTGATAATTAACCTTTTCAGTCTCTGAATTCCAATGGATAGCATTTTCATGTGTATTCAGTAACTTAAACTCACAAAGGCCAACATCGGAACACATTCATTCCTGACCACCATTGACAAAATAGCATAGATATTTTATTGAAAGTTTAGGGCTTGAGAACAATAAAAAGGGATTATCAAAAACTGTACTATTGCCAATAACCCAAAGTTATTTTATCAAGAGGATGTATACATTATGCATTTTATATGTGTATACTTGTACCCCATAAATATGTACAACAATTATTTATCCATAACTAAAAAATTAAAATTTAAAAAAAAGGTTGTATAGGCTGAGTGGAACCTGATAGCCTAAATTTATGACTAAGTCTGCTACTGATCACTGCTATGATACCTTTTTCAGAAGACCTAACTTCTACACCCTTGGTTTCTTTATTAGCAAAATGGAAGTAAGAATAGTAGCAACCTCTACTATTTGATAGTTAACACTAAGGTACTTGAAAGAGTATCTGGCTCATAGGCACCCAGTTAAATGCTAACTATTGTTACTGAATCTAATTCCATTTCCTCAAGGAAACACAGATGTGCTGAGATCCTTAAAAAGTAGTAATTGACTGTTGATTCGGAGATAATGAGAATCCATCCTGAAACACATTTCAGGGAATACAATTTAGAAAATATTTACAAAGGCAGGTGGTATAGAGCATGGGTTGGTTTCATCTCATGCCTCCAGAACATAGTACCATAAAGAAAAATGATAAAAGTCCATTGGAGCTGATCTTCCTTTGACCAGATATTTACACGACAGGTTGATAGCAAAAGGTGTTTATAAAATAGGCTGATGGCAAAAGGATTATTTGTTCGAATGTTCTCACTGGGACAACAAGTACAAGTTCCAAAATAAGCCGAGGAGAAGCAACTCTTCACTTTCTCAGAACACTGAAAACCCTGTTGACCCTAAGTTGACCCTATCTATTCCAATCTTTAATATCCAAGCGAGTTTCTTTAATATGCAAGCAACCTGACCCCATTCTCTATCCTATTTGCTTGGGGGACTTCCTGCACTGCTGCTATTATTTCTGAGCAACCTGGGGGAGGAAGCCTAAATTTTCTTGTCATTTCTACCCCAATTTTCTCCTCCCAGCTAGATCCTCATTGATCTGTACATATCCTGTGTTCCTCTCATAGCTCCTTGACTCAACCCATGTGTGGAGTATGGAGAACTCCTTTTCCTTTATTCTCCAGAGCACATCCTCCTCCCAGTAGGCTCCTAGAAGGTTGAGAATGACACTTGAGGTAGAATCCAAAACAAAACCAAATCTAAATTGTATTATTTGACATTTCTAAGTTTCTGGGCCTTCCTGTCTTCAAGGTTTTCTTTCTTACTATTCATTCTCCTCCTAGGTTTCAACCTCGGCCATGATCCTTCTAAAAACCTTTCAAGTCCCCTATTTCTTCCCAAATTCCAGGGCCCCAGACTTTGTTGAACGGCCAGGGTGAACCTAAATTCCCTGTTCCTGTATTACGCAAAACAATTCTTTTCTTTCTCTCTTATGTTTTCACTTTTAGGGACTTTTTTTTTTTTTCCTTTAGGGCTTACACTTGTTTAATGTCTCTCTCTCTCTCTCGCTCTTCCCCGCCCCCAACCCCACATAGAGAGATAAGTAGATAGATAGATAGATAGATAGATAGATAGATAGATAGATAGATATCACTATAGATAGGTATATCGCATACACACATACCACACACATACAAGCCTGATGCCTGGCTTAGGCAATGAGGAGTATTTGGGAGATAACCAGCCAGTCTAAATGCATTTAAATTTAACACATGAAATGCCTGCATATTCTGTCATAGTAAATAAATGGGATTTTTAGTCAGCAAAATCTGGCTGGATCACATCCCAGGACGGTCTTACACCAGCTGTGTATCTGTAGCAGGATAAGTAAGATTAGGAGGCCATACTGGCTTTTCCCTTTGTAAGAAGCCCAGAGGAATCTAGGTCCCTTGCACCTTAGTGTCATCTTAGTGTGTCAGCATCTAACTCCTTTGCAACATAAGCATTCCTATAGGATACCAGCAGACTGCCAGATGGCTACATGTTCTCAACACCTAGTAAGGCCTAGGAAAGAGAATAAAACTCTCTTATTTGTGATGTAACTTCTCCAATCTCCAGCCCATCAGCACTGAAAGTCCAGGAAACTATTAGTTACAGATTTCTGCCTTGTGGGGGCTAGGGACTTCTCTGGGGTCCCGTATGCACAGCTAGTCTCAAGGTCTAGCTTATAGTAACCTTTATGTCATAATAGTAAAAAACACACCCCTAGGTGGAGATTTTACATGCTACTGATACATGTGATGCATGTTAGAACATGTAGATGCTAAGCAAATGCTCCAACTGCAGGTCTGCCTTTGCATACTTGACCTCATCAGTATGAGTATGTATGAACAACTCCCATAAAAAGAATTCCTCTTAAGGTACTATCCGCCATCTCTCCCTTTGAGCAGCTTGCTTCATCTCTCAGAGTATACTTTTGTTTTCTAATAAGCTTCTTTGTTTACTCTGACTTTGGACTCGCTCTCAAATTATTTTGTGTGGCAAAGTCAAGAACCTGAACCAGCCCACCAACAACACATTCTTGGACAAGGTAAGATCTTGGGAACCTTTCTGAAACTCATTTGCTCATTTATGACAGAGGCAGTCATAGTTCAAATTTGTTGGCAGGATTAAACAAGATGAGGCACATAAAGCAATTAACATACTACATGAATTAGAGTAAGTATTAATAAAAATAAATAAAAGCTAACCAAATTCAAATAGGGTAAGAAAAAAATAGCAAATACAAGTAAAGGAAAAAAGAATAGACAGAAAAACATGTGGTTGACAAAAATTCTCTCCTTGACTAAATTTTAATCAGGATCCTCTGAGCCAAATTAAGCCCATTCATGAGCATGTCCTTCAAGAACCCAGTGTTTTTATTATTATTATTATATTTTAAGTTGTAGGGTACATGTGCACAACGTGCAGGTTTGCTACATAGGTATACATGTGCCATGTTGGTGTGCTGCACCCATTAACTCATCATTTACATTAGGTATATCTCCTAATGCTATCCCTGCCCCCTCCCACCACCCCATGACAGGCCCCAGTGTGTGATGTTCCCCATATAAATCATGCTGCTATAAAGACACATGCACACGTATGTTTATTCCAGCACTATTCACAATAGCAAAGACTTGCAACCAACCCCAATAATAGACTGGATTAAGAAAATGTGGCACATATACACCATGGAATACTATGCAACCATATAAAAGGATGAGTTCATCTCCTTTGTAGGGACATGGATGAAGCTGGAAACCATCATTCTGAGCAAACAATGGCAAGGACAGAAAACCAAACACCACATGTTCCCACTCATAGGTGGGAATTGAACAAAGTGCCCAGTTTTAGCAAGATTCTTCTCCAGTTGCTTTTGCCAGAATCCATCAATATCTTATCACCCTCAATATCTGATCCAATTTCTCGTCCTCCACCATCTCCTAGTGAATTTGATCACTCAGGTTTATCTTCAGCAATAATCCTGTTATGCCAGTTTGGCCAGATCCCCCCCTTACCCCTGAGATTTCCTCTTAGTAATTTTCTGTTAACTGATCCCCTCTCCTCCTCTCTTCTCCTTGCCTTTGATTTCTCATTGTTTCTTCTTATATTCAGGGTTGAACCCAGTCTTTCTCCCCTGCTGCAAAACTGCACTGCAGTTGTCCCTGCACCTATTGGAATAGTCCTGAATAAAGTCTGCCTTATCATTTTAACAAGTGTCTGAATAATTTTACTTTAACATGGAGAAAGAGAAAAAGCAATGAGAAATGATGATGCCTTGTCCCCTAGTAGAAGAGAGAGCTTAAGTGTCCTATCAGCTGCAGTTCCCTGACCTGGGAATCTCTGCAGCCCTCAGAGAAGGGAAGAGCCAGAAATGCCCAGTTGATTCTGACTATAAAAGGTTGATATTTCTGAACTACTTCATAGTCACTGTCTTATCCCTAGGAACAAAATCCCCTCCAACCCACTTACCTTATTCTTTCTCACAGGACCCCTGAGAAATGTAAATGTCTGGCATTCATCATTCATACTCGGGGCTTCTGAACTCCTACTCCAGTGCTATGGGCCAGCATTTATTCTATCAGGTTGCTGCCTTTGTCCTTCAGAGTGCTGAATATTTTGATAATCCCCTCTAAAGGCAGGAGTGATCCACAGGCTAAAGAGAAGCAGCAGGCATTTTGACCATTGCAGGTATGAATAGACTCTTGTTTCATCCCAGGTTGAAGCACAGAATCGTGACCCAAAGGCTAGTGATCCAAAAATGAGATTTTTATAATGCCTTAGAATACATGAAGAAAGGAGGGACAGAGAGAAAGGAGATGCAAAGACCACTTGATAGAAGCTATCTTAAGAAGGAACAGATAATAGATTCAGTTACCATGAATGTATTTCACTCTTTCTGTGTCTCAAAGAATATGCATACAACCCTAAGATCTAATTTATTTCGTTTCAGCAAGGTGAGTATGCCTGAAGAGATGTATTGGCAAATATTTTTCAAGAATTGTTAAAATTGTCCTGCGGTTGTAAAGCTTCATTATTTCTAACCAAAGGGCAAATACAGCATTAACTTTTTCAGTGAAGCCAGTATAGAACACATCCATATAGCTGTCACAGACAGAAAATGTAACCTTCACCTTACAATTGTTTCTTAGATTTCACTTGGAAGTGGTCCAGAGCTTAAAAACCTAATCACTCATGATTTCCAACATGGTCCATTAGCTCCAACATTCATATATAGATACATTGATATCATTAGTAAAAATCTTTAGAAATGTGAACCACAGAAAGGTATCCACCATTTTGTACGTGCATTTTCTTTGCCACTTTTCAAAGCATGACAGAAGTAGAAAGTAGAATCACATGTTGTCCAAATAAAATCCAATCTCTTTGAATGTTTAAATATTAAATTAATTTTTTCAACAAAGATTTAGAGAGCCTTCCAGGTACAAGGTGATATATACTTGAAATGAGCTTGTAGTAAAAGGTTTCCTCTCATAGAAAATGAATGTTACTAAACCTAAACGATACAATGCATTATGCAAACCAACCACTCAGCTGACCCACAGTTGAAAGTACTTACTGCCTCATAGCCATGCCCATCAATTACAGAACTCGTTTCTGCTGAGCCCTAGATAGACCTGAAAATCTTCCTCAAGAGAACAATGTAAAGACAGTATTATCAGCCCATCAGAATTAAAAGAAATGAAAATAATTTGGCCCTTTAGAGTTAGCTAATACACACATACCACAGTGCCTGGCACAAAATAGTCACTGAGAAAATGTTTGGTCAATGAATGAGTCACTGAATTGACTGTTGAAAGACTGAATTATTACTATTGGACAAAATCATGAGACTAAACATTTGGGACAATCTATTTGAACATACAAACGGCCTTGCCAACCACAACAAAATTATAAAAATAAGACCCAAAGGAATCCCTAATTGAAAGCATCCCAGTTACAAAATAAGTCCTGAAGTGAATTCTGTAAACAGATCAATAGGAAGTTTCAAATAAATAGGTCTTGTAGGAGTAATCAATGGTATCCGGGTGAAAGATTCAGCAGGCTTCTAAACAACACAGAGCATTTATCTTTGAACAGATTCCTTGGCCATTTGAGGGCAGGAAGGTGAACAAGGCTGAGACTTATTGTCAAGCTAACTGAAATTCTACCTCCCCATGCATTTTGTTCACTCTGCTCACACAAGATAATTTGCTTGCTCTCTCTACATTTCCTGAAGACTTGCAAGGCTAAAATCCTGGGCTCTTGCCAAGCTGTATCACATTCACTGTGACTGATAAGCATAGCTGCAACAAGGAGTAGCACTGTTATTCAAAGGGGGCACCTAACCATATCGTTGGGTGGAATTGTTAGAGCAGAATGATTATGTCACATTCGATTACAAGGTACACACATGTTAAGTCTAAAGCACGAATTATTTATAGAACCCAACTTCCATTGTTAGAGCAGCTTCCTAAGACTGCTTGAATCCTTATTGCTCCCTCCTTCTCTAAATTGCTAAATGAATCTTAAAATATTTTGCTGACGAATGTGCCTCTTCACATTCACTCTCTGTCCTTCTCCATCATGCTGTATGAGGCCGTCTGTCCAGACTGCTTTACCTGGGTTCCTGAGCTCTCTAGCTTTCAGTTGGTTTGGGGGTTGATGGAGACAGACGTTAATGTATGTTCTCTGGGATCTGACCCACAGAGGGAGAGAGAAGGGCTGTGCTCCTTTAGAAAAAGGCTGTAACTCCTATCAGGAGGTACTCCCCTACAGTGATAGCCACAGCTCTCTCCGGATTCTGGAAAAGGCTTCTTCCCCTCCCAGTTCCATAGGGTAGTAATGGCTCCTGATATTTGCTACTCCTTGGGTGCTACTTCACTCTATTTTGATTCTCTTTTTCACCCATATATCGGTAAACTGTTTTTACCTACATATTGGTAAATTTGATTCTCTTTTTTACCCACATATTGGTAAATTGTTCTTTCACTTAACCTCTCTTCAATCACCCTATTTCATGCCAGGATTCTATTTATATAAATACGTATCACAATATTTAGCATTTTTTACTATTTATTACTACCTTTCCATATTTCCCATCTGATTCCTGTATAAATTTGTAATTTCTAACTTGATTGTATTTCTCTGAGACAAGGAGTGTGCCTCTGGGCTTATGATAAGATTTCAACAAAGTGTAGGAATTGATGTGGTTCTTGAATTCTTATTACTGGGAAGGAGGCATAGTTGAGTAGAGTTCTGACAACAAACAATGACAACTAAAAACTGTTGAGAGCTCAGTATCTGCCAGACAACTGTGACAGACATTTTCCCTCTAAGTCTTGTGTTTTCCATAACTACCTTGTAAGTTATAACTTATTATTGTCTTTTCTTAAGATAAGGAATCTGAAGCACAAATGTAACTTAAATAGGGTCACAGAACTAGTCAGTAGAAAAGCCATGATGCAGACCTGGGTCTTTCTGACTCCTGAGTTCAGGCCCTTTCCCACTATTTGAGACGGTCACTCATAATGGACACCATGACTATTGCTCCAGTGAGCCAACTGCTGCAAATGGAGCTGATTCTTCACTAGACACAGAGTCATCAGCGGCCAACAGAGATAGGATTTGATTAATTCTGTTAAATTCAGACAAATAAATAGATAGAAATAAGTATTTCCGAGGCTCATTTTTTAAATCTATTTACTCACAAAATGCTTTTCTACTTTGAAATAGTCTATGGTGATTTGGGCAAGTTGCACTTACCACTTCATCTCTGTGAGTTAGATTAGGCATTTCTATACCAGTAAAAGTGATTTTTTTTGGCACAATGTCAGTATGTTGTAAGCACTTAATAAATATTATAATCAATTAAGTTGTTATAGAAGCCTTCTTGTCACCAGAAATCAATGCCAGTGTTCAGCACTTAGATAAGAACATTTTATCCTTCACAAACAAATAAGATTTTTGATTATTTGATGCTGAAAAATTAAATATAGCAAATTTTCAGATGAGTATAATTGTACTGTATTAATCACACAGGTCTGATTTCATCACAATAAATGCTAATTTAATGTCAGATGCATTTTTTCTAATTAGCACCAGAAATGCTTTTACTTCACATGCCATATGAAAATATTTCAGATCATAGAATTTCAGAAGAAAATACAAGCTTATTGACTCAGAGGCATTTCAGGACAAGTAAAATACATTCAAATTACAGTCCACATAGAAAAAGGAGACTTCAGAAAAATCAATTTAAGTTCTTAATCGTTTTTGAACCATGGATCCCTTTCACAGTTTTATGAACCCTATGGCCTTCTTCTCAAAACAATGTTTTCCAACGAATAAAAGGAAATACATATATCTACAAAGAAAATTAATTATATTGAAAAAAGCTATAAAAATATTACAAAAGTAACTTGTGATATAGTGATACACTTCGCTATAAACGTATTAACTACCAAGATGTAGAAGTGGGTCAAATACCGTAATTTTTAACTATATCTGCAACAACTGCAATGTGATATTATGATTATGATTCTATCTATGATTTTACTGGAGGCAAAGTTACACATAATTTCTGTGCTTTTTTGCTTACACACCCATAATTTAAGGACCTTAAATTAAATAGAAGTTAGTAAAATAAAGATGAAATTTTTATTCCTATGTAAGTTCACTGAACCCTTAAATTCTATTGGTGGGTCCTAGGTTAAGAAACAGAAGCAGGATTGTAAGTGGAGTACTAAATGAGGAAATACATTAATCAGAAAGAGAGGGGGAAAGAAAATACTTCCTTTCTCCAAGACTAAGTGCAAAAGAAAACTGGGGCTGTTCGAATGGAATTAATTGTAGAGCCAAATATACTCTTGCTCCACAGAGCAAAATAAAATGCTATTTTAAAAAAATAAGTGAAAATAGATTTCAAGCAGACTGCCTCATGAAAGTCTTTGAAAACAGAATGTGCTGAATTTTGAAGTGACTGACAGGATGAAGTGTTTTTTAAAATTTCTAACGTATATTTCATCATAAAAAGTGAGTGAAAGTTCAAAGAAAGAAAATGGTAGGACTATACACTTATTTTATATACATGATAAAAGCAAACACATTTTGTCAATGGGAGACTTGCGTCTGGATTATTTATGTTAGCACACTCTCAAATTTGTAGTGATAACATGTGCAAGCCAGCCCATCTGTTGGTGGCCAGACAATCTTAGACAGGCACCACTCAATTGCCTGGATTAGGAAAAAAAAAAAAAGGATTAAAGATCAGCAAAAATACACTGACCAAGAACAATATCAGAAGATTTTAAAATAGGTCCATTAAAACCAAATACTGGGCTGGCTGCAGAGGTTCACACCTGTAATCCCAGAACTTTGGGAAGCCGAGGCGGTGGATCACCTGAGGTAAGGAGTTCAAGATCAGTCTGACCAACATGGTGAAACCACGTCTATACTAAAAATACAAAAATTAGCTGAGTGTGGTGGCGGGTCCCTGTAATCACAGCTACTTGGGAGGCTGAGGCAGGAGAATTGCTTGCACCCAAGAGATGGTGGTTGCAGTGAGCCGAGATGGCACCATTGCACTGCAGCCTCGGCAACAAGAGCGAAACTCCATCTCAAAAATAAATAAATAAATAAATAAATAAAACCAAATACTGAGTTACCATTCTCACTAAATGTATAACATAGTACCAAGGTTGGTTTTATGGTGTCACCCTAGAATGGATCAGGAATTTAGAGGGAATATAGTAAGTATGACTTAACAAGACCAAACGGTCACCATAGTAACAATCTAGTTTTTCTGTATCTTAAGTCTCTCCTCCTAATTTCCCTCTTTTCAACGGCCACAGTGAATTTCGGGGTTCTTAGTTTTTCCTACCACTCTCCTTTGTTCTGTGGCAATGACTGCCCTCCCACCTACCTGACGTTTCACCACTGCGTACTCTAACCTGAAGAACTTTGTGCCATTTTAGTACACACGACTAATCACCCTGTAGATGCCTCCATTCTTTCTGGACCACCAGGTGTTCTCCAGTCCCGCTTCTGTTTCTAAACCTTCTCATTTTACAAGAATATCTCTTAGATATTAATTCTTGGTCCAGCAACAACCTAGAAGGCCTTTTCTCTCCATGTCACACAATCTCATAGTAGACACTGAGGAATGGTCTGGGGTTGTGGACAAAGAGACAGAGCCTTCTCAGAACAATTCAGATGTGCTGAGTGAGCACAGAGAGTGTTCTGAGAACAAGAGGGTAAGAACTTCTGGAGAACACAAGGCCCATGGAAGCTTGCACTTTTGTATGTTTGTGTTTTGGGTTTTGTTTGTTTCTTTCTTTTTTGAGATGCAGTCTCGCTCTCTTGCCCAGGCTGGAGTGCAGCGACACAGTCTCAGCTCACTGTAACCAGTGGTATGGTCTCAGCTCACTGTAGCCTCCACCTTCCAGATGCAAGTCATTCTCCCACCTCAGCCTCCCGAGTAGCTGGGATTACAGGCACGTACCACCACGCACAGCTAATTTTTGTAGTTTTAGAAGAGATGGAGTTTCATCATGTTGGCCAGGCTGGTCTCTAACTCTTGACCTCAAGCAATCCACCCACCTCGACCTCCCAAAGTGCTGGGATTACAGGCATGAGCTACAGTATCCGGCCTTGCCCTTTTGTTTTGAAGATCACTGTGTCCTCTGATCAACGCTTTTTGCATACAGCATAGTTTTTGCATCTTCTGCCTATATTAATTAAGTTCATATTGTTTTCTGCTATTGGTCTGCATCCTTTCACCTACTACCATCACCCTTTTAAGAAGTATGTACTCTCTCTGTAAATTAATGTTCCTGGTCCCTTCCAGCTAAACCTAGCAATACCCAAGATGACAATGAGCAACGCTTTCAACAATTTAATTTAGCAAATTTACTACTTTAAAGCTTAGGTCACTCTTAAGGCAATTTCTATATTTAAATCAATTATTTTATTTTCTTTTTATTCTGGACAACATGAACACATACATGAAGACTCATAGACAATACAATGAAATATGGTCAGACAAGCAAGCTACATGTACTTCCTACACCTTGTGGGCCTCAGCGCTCTCATTTCTACAAAAGGACAGTAGATGTTATTAGAATGAAGTGAGATGAAAATAAAGAAGTGAGCTGAACACTACTTAGTGGTTCCTTAAGTGGGAGTTCCTAGACCCTTGTGGGTCCATGGCAATACTTTCATTTACTTATGATGAAATTCAAAGAAATATGCAATGAATTTTTCAGAAGACAAACTTTATCCAGCTAAAATATTGTTTTGCATCCTTATCATGTGCTGCCTACATTTTTGGATAGAGCTCACTCTTTTATAAAATCATTATGATTATCGACAGTAGTTCTCCCCCATTAGGTCCTTTATATTACAAAATGAAAATATGAACATATGCCATGTGATCACAGTCCACTTTTTAAAAAAATTGCACACCCTCAAGGAACTTAGAGAGGTCTGAAAAGCTTAGATCCTTGTCATAAGGCAAAACAGTTTCTGAGCATAGTTGAACTCTTAGTTGTCTTGGAAGCTCAGAGGTATCATATTGAAACCAAGAAAACCCCATGAATTGGAATGTTTTGGCAGTGCTTCTCACCCCTATCCCTCAGCATTACCTCCTTGCCAGAGGCCGTGGACCTGTGAGTCACTCCTCTCAAATCAGAGGCCAATCTGACCAGCATGGCTGCCCCCTTCAGGCAAGGCTGACTGTTGGCTGAAGAGTTCTCTGGACTCCTGCATTCAGGCTTCTTGTCCAAACTTTAACTCAATAGACTGACTTCGTCATTTTGTTCTGTTTTTCTGAACATAAAATCAGGTCTTGCATATTGTAAAGATTTAGAAAACACAGGAAAGTATCAAGAAGGAAAACAGAACTCATCAATAACCCACCATTAAAGATGACCAATTTTTCCTTTATGATTTTCTTGCTTTGATAATTCATATATTATTTTTATTTTTATATAATTTGAATAATAATTTATTGATATGGTTTGGCTGTGTCCTCACCCAAATCTCATCTTGAATTATAGTTCCCATAATCCCCACATGTCATGGGAGGAACCTGGTGGGAGGTAATTGAATCATGGGGGCAGTTACCTCCAGATTAGTCTCATGATCGTGAGTAAGTTTTCACGAGATCTGATGGTTTTATAAGGAGCTTTTCCCCACTTTCACTCTGCAATTCTCCTTCCTGCCATAATGCAAAGAAGGATGTGTTTGCTTCCCCTTCCACCATGATTGTAAGTTTACTGAGGCTTCCCCAGCCCTGCGGAAGTGTGAGTCAATTGAACCTCTTTCCTTTATAAATTACCCAGTCTCGGGTATGTCTTTATTAGCGGCGTGAGAATGGACTAATACATCTATGTATGGTTGACTGTCTTGCTTTTTAAGGACATATGGCATGGGGAGACTTTTGTCATGCTATTAAGAATTCTCTGAAATAACTGCATTTGTTGACCAAAAATGTTTCATCATACAATTTTTTTTATTATTTAAAAATAGCCTAATGGAAATGTTTGTTTATAAACCTTTGTAAGAAAACATAATTATCATGGTAAACAAATTAGCAGAATTATTGAGTTGAAAGGCATGAAATTTTAAGGCATTCCATGTAGTCAATGTACATTAGTTCTCCTAATTTATACTCTTACCATCAATATAAGAATGTCTGTATCTCCCATATTGGTACTTATTCTTAACCACAGTTAATTTGAAAACTGAAAAGCCAGCAGCTAGTTATTTTTATATTTTCATCATTAAAACCTACTGAGGTTGAACATATTTGATCTTTATTAGTCATAGATCTTCCTTGGTCATTGTTATACAGGTTGAATGAAGTTTTTTCAAAATAATGTTGTTATTCTGTTTATTTCTAAGGTAAAAGGAAGAGAATAAAATGATATTAATGAGAATGTACTGTATGGCATGTATAGAGCTTTATTCCAGTCTTGTAGTAGCACTCATAATTATTCTGGTGGATAGCCATCCAGGTTTCCCAGTAAACTGAAATACTAGAATCCAAACCAGGTGTGTCTGTCTTGAAAACCTTGAGCTTCACAGTCTGGTACACTTTCAGGAATGCTATCAATGTATGCAACTTAACAATGACTCTATAGTTTTAACCTCTTACTTCTTATGTGGATTTGTCAAGGGTAACACTAAACCAGAAGTTGCAAAAATAAAGATAAAACCCTTATTAATTGATAGTTTTCAATTCTTCCTTTCCCAAGAATACCTGCTTCTTCCTTTGGGAAGACATTTGTGATGTTAAATTGTTAAGCTGTAATTGTCATTGGAATATAGTTCATTTTTAAATCCTTATAGTGAATTACAATATTTTTTAAAGTCTCCAAGTTCTTAATTTCCTGGCGTTATTCTAAAAAAAATTCCTTGATTTCACTCTAGAGAAATTTTGTTGTTCTCTCTTGACTAATATTTTTCTTGCAAATATGGCTATCATTTGTTTTTTGCTAAAGACATTATTCAAAGAGAAATTAACTCTTTATATCAAAATAATGCAAATGAATAAATGTGCTGTCATAATTGGGTAAATGTAGAGAAGCCAGCTTTTCTTCCTAATGTTAATATTTTGGATTATATATAGGGTTTAGAAGCTAAATGTGAAGGCAGTGAAAGAAAAACAGTACCCTAGGATAAAATAGTAAATATTATTTTCAATCTATAAAATTATGATGAGTATTGGAAACCTTAATTTCAAACCCATTCAGGAAAATATACTACTATAACTAGGTCACTGTCCTTGAGTTTTCAAGGGCTTTTGACCTGATCTAATGATTCTGGTGAATAGACTAAACTGCCTTGATCATAACTATATAGTAATCGTTAAGTTGCACACTTGGCCGGGCGCGGTGGCTCAAGCCTGTAATCCCAGCACTTTGGGGAGGCGGTGGGTGAAATCCAAGGTCAGGAGATCCCGAGACCATCCTGGCTAACATGAGTGAAACTCCCGTCTCTACTAAAATACAAAACTAGCCAGGCGTGGTGGCCTGTAGTCCCAGCTGCACCGAGGCTGGCGGGGAGATGGCGTGAACCGGGGCCGGAGCTTGCAGTGAGCGAGATCGGCGCCACTGCACTCCAGCCTATGAAGGCGACAAGCGAGACTCCGTCTCAAAAAAAAAAGTTGCACACATTGATACACACACAGTATTAAGCAGAGTTATAAAGCAGTAGTATATCTGGGTTTGTGGAAATTGCCCAGTAATAAAAACTAACACTGTAAATATTAATACATTTCTAAATATGTTTTGGGTGCATTGCAGGTAGCCCATTGTTAATGACGGTTTCCCAAAACATCAACTTTAAAATCTTTGAGACATCTTAGCCTTGACCCAAACTTAGCTCAACATTTTTCTGCTGCTTCATATAAAACAAATGCTATCAGGTACTCACAGAAATCTGAGAACCTGCCACTCTCATTTACTATCCCATGAACATATTAAGATGGAAAAAGATACTACGCCTGGAAAAGATTATTTCCACACAAACTGGGAAGGATCAAGGCTGGTTCCAATCAAAGGAAATTTGAATCTACTAATACTTATTAAGCAGAAACTGTATCTGCTACATTTATAGTTGTGTCTTTTCTCATATGAAAGTGAGTGCAATTAAGTACAGGATGTATGTGAGATGTTACCTCCTTTCTCTGGAATTACTGCACAGTTTAATAGACATCAAAGAGTAAGATTCATAAGAAGGAAAGCACTGTGTTATGACATTTAACATTGGCTTATTCAATGCTCAACTGACTCATCAAGTGAGCATTACTGTCTCACCACTGTGAGTAAAAATATGAGGCTCAGAGTGATTAATTTGCTCAAAGTCACACAGCATTCAAATCTGGTAGGCAAGGGCTTGAACAGCCACTAAAGAAGATCGAAAGAAGCAGAAGACAGTGAAAAAAGCATTTTACAAAACATGAAGAGTTTTTCAAATTTTGTGTTTTGAGACTTAGTTGATCTTTAATGTCTCCAAGGCAAAGTTCAAAGCTAAGAAAAATATGCATTTCAAGGAGAAGAAAAGGAGAAGAATTTTTGGAGTTGGGACACGGAAATCTAAGTAGACGGGCAGAGGAAAAGCTCGCAGAAGAAGAAACGGAATCATGTAGGAGACCAGACAGAATCAAAATAGAAACTGAGAGATTGCACCAAAAGTAGCCTAGAGCAGTCTTTCAAGTGGCTGAGTCCCTGACTTCTGTAGGAAAAGAGCAGAGGGAGTTTGAACTAGTGTGGACTTCAGGAAGCTTGGGCTTTATTTAAATGCATGGAGAGCTCAGCAGCAAAAATGAAATGGAAGCCTCATCCATGAGTGGCTTTTCCTAAGGAGGGTCTTGAGAACTTCTTTTCCAGAATAACCAGATGTTGCCATGTGACCTTCTGAGGTACTATAGTTTTGCTAATGTAGTAAAAACAAATATTAAAGAGCTCAATAGAACTTTTTAATACCTGACTTTTTTCCCTGAAATTCACTTAAATTCCACATAGTTATTTAGAATATGGAAATAAAATTAAAATGTACCCTGAATAGACCTTATATTCTATGCTCTCTAGGCCCAAGAAATAACATTCTAAGACCAAAATATAGACATCAAAGAAAGGCAAATAAGTTTTATAAAAGACATTTAAATGGACAACCTAAAATTTTGCTTTTGAGGTTTTCTTTTTTTAAGAGACAAGGTCTGCCTCTGTCACTCAGGCTGGAATGCTGCGGCAATCACAGCTTGCTGCAGCCTTAAACTCCTGGCCTCAAGAGATCCCCCTGCTTCAGCCTCTCAAGTAGCTAGAACTGTAGGCAAGCACCACCATGCCTAGCTAATTATTTTAAAAAATTTTTAGAAACGAGGGCTTACTAGTTGCCCGAGCTGGTCTCAAACACTTGGCTTCAAGTGATCTTTTTGCCTTGGCCTCCCAAAGTGTTGTGATTACAGACATGAGCCACAGTGTCTGGCCTAAAACATTTTTAAAGTTGGGGAGAGTTCGATTAGACTGACAAAGGTATATTAATATAAGATTTTATTTTTAAAAAATCTTAGCTACACAGTCATGTGTGATGAACCATTGCTCCTGTGTTCTCTTTGATCTAAAAGCAAAGAACTTACTTTCTTTGTGACTACTACTTTGGCAAACAAATAATCCCAATTAACTTTGAACATATTTCCATTTTAGCAAATGTCATCCACAGTGCCACTGACTATCCACATTCCGTATCTTTTTTCAGCTATAGGCTTATTGAAAATAGGGTGGAGGTCTTTCCATGGTGTTTGTCTTTACATTAGTGACTAACAAATTCCTGGCCCATAGCAATCACTAAATAGCTTACTAATGAAACAACCTTTCAATTGACTGATGAATGAATGAAGTGAATGGAGAATGGATAGGGTAACCAAATAAATGGCCCAACAGAGACTTCTTTTTGGAATAAGCTAAACACACATTAAACATTTCTGTAGTTAGAAATATTCAGTAGTAGGTCACATCATTATTTGCTAGGAATATAGTAGCAGGAACTCAAATGTAAGGTAATTAATAGATCAAAATTGCTTTGTAGGCTTCCTCCAAACTGACGGCCTTCATCCTATTTACTGTTAATAGCATAAGCGAATCTAACCTATCCGAGGGAGTTGTAGGAATATATATTTTAGGATGATAATAAGCCCAATAACAATAACATACATTTGTTTCAAAGCATAAGTACTCCCCATTTGCTGGTGGCATAATGGCCAGTTCTTGATGACAGGCTACTATGCAGCGTAACACTTTATTTCAAAGGAAGAAGATGGGGAATAACGCATGGAGAAAGGTTGTACTCAGACGGCCACTCAGTTCTGAGTGCTACAATGCCCACCAATCTTGAGAGGAGCACTTCCAGACAAGAAAGCACAATGGAGCCATTCTCCTTAGAAGAAATGCCCTCCTCGTCTAGCCCCGCAGTTAGAGGTCTGGTCTCAGCACAGTAGTTCCCCAAGATGGCCAGATGGATGGAACTCATTATCTTTACAAAATTCCAAACAGGATAAATGGGACTTATTTCTTATTAATTCCCCAATGGAGCTACCATTGAGGGCTCTAAATTTTGTTATTTACAATAATCAAATAAGCAGGAAGAAAAGGAGAAAAGAAGAACAGGAGGGATGGAGAGAATCCATTCACCAGATGATCTATGATAAAGGCTTAGACAACTTGTCTTCAGGACATGTTGCTAGGGTCAACCAGAAGAAAAGGAATGCCAACATCATCACTTGCTACTGTCCCCCTCTCTCACTACTTTCTAGTCATTCTGTCTCTCTTACAGATTCTGAAAGATGATGACGTCACCACCACAGTCACTGCCTTCCCTCTTCCTGAAACTCTACCCCCAGGTCTTCAATGGTTCCTGGCTCCAGCTCACTACTCAGGAGTCCATCTCAGTGATTCTCTGCCAAGCAAAGTACAGTAGCCTCCCTTCCACTACTGTTATTTTCAAACTTGACACTTGTCACAATTTGTATGTTTAATCCATTTACTTCCTTATGTTCCACTTTGCCCATTAGAATATAAGCTCCATGAGGGCAAGCAGAGTTTTGTGTTGTTCACTATGGCATCTCTAGTACCTTCTGCAATTCCTGGGATATAACTGAGGTCCAATAAATAAATACAGAAAGCAAGAGGGAGGAAAGGAAACAGAGGCCGAGGAAGAAATATTTGCAGCATTTATCTTATTTTATAAAAGTCTTCCATAATTTCATTCAATATTCATTTATAGAGCAATTATTTCTGACTGCAGGAAGCCACTGCATTTTGTAGAACTGAACATTGTTCTATCCATGAAGAAAGTCTCATGAAAAATACAGATGCCATATTTAGTATATGAGTAGTATTTTGCTTCATTGTTATTGCAAAATACTAAAAAATGCAGCCACGTCTTCATTTCTTGATCCCTGATCTACAACTCTGTCTTTGTCTTGTAGACTAAGAACTGCAGGAAATAGAAATGAATCACTTCCCCACCAATTTCTATTTCTTGTTTTCTTGCCACGGGTTCTATTCACCCACTTAAGCATCTTAAGTCAATCAAACTTTTATAACCAAATCTCCTTAACAAATGCAAAACTCACTTCCCACCAAACAACCCTAATTTAGCACAAACTTTAAATTTCAAAGGAAATTTGAACGTGCTTTGCTTTAAATGTCAGGACTAGATTTTCAGACGGAATAATTAAGGGGGAGGAGACACTTCCTTCCAATAAAATAGATTGCTAGTTTGTGGAAAGTACTAAGAATATTATGTTTTTTTCCATATGCTACTAATGGGCATCCTGATGATCACATGAAGCTTGCTTCTTTGTCCTGACTGCCACGAAGATGAGAATATTTGCACTGAAATCCAAAGGACAGACATCCGTTCTTAAAAGGCAAATCTATCGGCTTGTGTCTTCTATTACGCCTGCAGTTTTCAAGTATCATTACTCATTCTTACAACAATCCATAATCCCCTTCTCATGTGGATGAGGCTTGTGGATTATTTTTTTCTTACTATTATATAATATGTCGTATTTCTTACATAAGTAAGCAGTTTTTTAGAACATGAAATTCTGTATTGTTTGGAATGAATGAGATTCATGCAGTTTTAGAAATGTTTTGGAAATTTTACTGAAACATATTTTGATTTTCCAGGTTTAATGTTTAGAATCTAATCATTATGACTGAAAAGGTATGTTATAAACTGATTTATACAGCATAATTTTCCAATTCATTGGGGATGATATTAAGCTCCAAAAGTGCCAAAAGCTTTCAAGATGCTAGAAAACAAATAAAAAGCAGATACTTGGAAATATTTTTGCCCAACACAAGCATTTTTCACACTACATCCTATCTTCTCTCTCAGGCTGTTTTCTGAAGGTTTTTCCATTTCTCTAATTATATCAGAGAAGGTTTCTCAGTTACTAAAATGTACTGTCCCTCTTCAACACTTAACCCTAATGTATTTTTACAAAGGGAGTAAGCAGATGGGTTTCTGCCAGCACCAGGGAGCTATAAATGGTTCCCACAGGGGGTGAGAGACAGGGTCTACATAAAGCTTCCATCGCAACTGTAAATCCCAAATCTGTGAATGCAAAGGTTTTCCATATTGAAAAGTGTGATCATGATCTTTGTGTCTTACCAAAAGATGTGACATTTAATAACTTTAAATATCTCCAAAGACTGACTTCAAGATCAGTGATATTCTCAGTGAAGTAAATGCGCCCGATACCTGTGGCAATCATTGAGGGCACACACACACAGATTACATTTGGCTAAATTACAAAAGCTCTTCTTCCTTTTTCATTTTTCTTCATGTTAAAATGTTCGTTATATTAGGAAACTAAGCTGTGTATGATAAATGCTTTTGCTTTATAGGGTGTGAGTGTTCAAACGATTACAGTTTGAGGACACACAATCACAAAAGTTTGAAGACCACAAAAAACTGCACGAAATTAAACAGTCAGGAATACAGGCTAAAAGCCCTGGTCTTAATTAAAAATATACTAAGTAGCAACCTATTGACATCATTGTCAGCTTCAGAACAAAGATAAAGTACAAATTTTTTTTAAAAGAGAAAACTGACTTTGTGTAAAAGATAGACTCCAGACACAAAATACATAGAAAATGCTGTCTTTAAGAGTAGATGATAATGGCCTGGTGTCTTAGTCAGTCTGGGCTTCTATAACAAAAGTACCATGGACAAGGTGGCTTAAACAACAGAGATGTATTTGTCATAGTTCTGCAGGCTGGAAGTCTGAGATCAGGGTTCCAGCATGGTCAGGTTCTGGTGAGGACTCTCTTCCTGGTTTGCAGTTGGCCATATTCTGGATGTATCCTCAGTTGGAGCGGAGGAGAAAGAGTTAGCTCTCTCGTCTCTTCTTACAAGGACACTAATCTCATTCATGAGTGTTCCACCCCTAAGACCTAATCACCTCCTAAAGGCCTTACTTCAAAATACCATCACATTCAGGATTGATTTCAATGTATGAATTGTGGGGGAACACAAACATTTAGTCCATATCACCTGGGGACAGGATGCTCCAAAGAGATTTCGAATGATGAATTTCACCCTTCCCCCATTTACCTTCTTAAATTGTTTCAAACACAGAGACTTACGAAAGAAAATGAATATTTTCTCTTTAGTCTTTGTCATGCTTAAGGAAATTATGCTGAACTCATTTGCATGGAGATGATTCAGCCTTCTGAATGATTTCCTTAACTAACACAGTTATTATTATAGATGAGGTTATATAATTGAAAAGCTTAAAAGAGGTTGTAACCATCCTTGATATATTCTAACTCATAAAGAAAATATTGCCGATGATTGAAACCACTTGATTTTGCAGAATACTTGCTGATCATAAAAAGTCTTTGCAATTACTTTTTGAATTTCAAATGTAAACTTAGGGCAACTGAAAAAAAAGAAACTCTTGGTAAAACTTTCTACCTAGTGTTTTATCATTAGTTGTTCAACTATGATAGTTCATATTTATGTAACACTTATTATGTGCCAGGTACTGTTCTCATTCTTGTTCATTATTTCACTTTATTGTCACAACAACTTTATGACTTACATATTATTAGGTATGATTCTTATCACCGCTTTACAGAGAAGAAAATTAACACAGAGAGAAGTTAAGTGACTTACCTCAAGGTCTCACAGAGCTGGGATTCAATCTTTGCTCTTAAACTCACTAAACTAAATCGATTCTGAATAAGGATAAATAAAACAAATTTAACACTCTGACTCATACACAGAATAACTTAAAGAAGAGTAAGGGAAAACTGGTGCAGGCCACAAGAATTACTTATGAAGCTTCTCTGTGGAACATTATGCAAAGTGTGTTGGATAATGCTTATCTTTTAACAACCAAAGTAGAACTGGTGACTAAATTCTCCCTGTGCCTAGACTCAAAGGATTCAGAAGCAATAAAAATGAGTCAAAACTTTAGGTTCGTACTTCCATAATCATGTTGCACTCAAAGCCTTGCGAACACAAGAAGATAAAAGGAAACTAGAAAGAAACAAGACTTTCAAATAGACCAGCACACATAAGGGTGATTAGGAGCCACTCTCCTCAACCGTTTTCCTCTGCCCTCAGGTGCAATCATGCCAGAAGCAGTTAATTCTGTAACCCTCCCCTTTGCTACTTTCATATTTTGTATGCTCTGTTTCATTGCATTCACCATGCTATTATAACTGTCCACACCTTCTGAAGGGCTTCTGATCCTGCTCAGAGCTGGCCTACAGCTACTCTCTTCATGACTCAAGCAAAGCTCAAGGCTTTGCTTCCTCATCTCCAATCTGAAACTTCTATCTCGCTGAGCCTTTTTGGTCTTTGGCTTCATATCCAGTTTGGCTCTTTTTATACAGTCACATGGATCACCCGTCAAGTTTTACTTTTACTGCTACAAGTTGAGCATATCGAATCTGAAAACCTGAAACTTGAAATGCTCCAAAATTCAAAACTGTTTGAACATCGACATGACACGACAAGTTAGCCTGAACGCACTATTTTTTCACTATATTAATAGCATGTCATATTTTTATTGCTAAGTATTTACATGTGAATGAGTGTAAGAAAATGATTGCTTATAGGTACGATATAAATTTAGAGTCAGGAGTGACAGTGGTGCCAACCAACCACAGGTTATCCACACAGGCGGCTGAGACAGTGACGCTTTCGCTTCTCCATAGGCCAGTGTATGGAAACTTTGTTTTATATACAAAAATTATGTAAAATATTGTATAAAATTACCCTTGGGCTATGTGTATAATGTGTATATAAATCATAAATGAATCTCGTGGTTAGATTTGGGTCCCATCCCCAAGATATCTTATTAATTATGTATATGCAGATATCTAAAATCTGAAAAAAAAAATCTAAATTCTGAAACACCTCTGATCTCTCTCGAGCATTTTGGATAAGGGATACTGAACCTGTACTATCAATAGCTGCCTGCAGGCATTGCATTAGATACTCAACACTCATTTACCTCAAATGTAGATCAAATATGCAAGGCAAGAGCTATCATCCCTATGATCCTAATACACAAGGGAGACCAGAGAAGGTTTCTCTTGGGGAACGACATTTGAGCCAATAGCTTAAGTACGAAAAGGGTTTCAACTTGTGAATACTAGAAACAACTACCCCAGGCAGATGGTTCAGAACATGTAAAGGTTTTCAAGTAGGACCTAGAACTAACAATAAGCTAATGTGGCTAGAGAAAAACCTGTGAGGGGCAGAGTAGCAGAGTGGCCCAAGAAGGGACCATGCAGGCCAGGCAAGACTGAATAATGCTGGCTTCATGATGTATTTCCTCCACTCAACTATGTACTCAGTATTGCCATAAACCATGTTTCCACGTTTGATTCATGTGGGCTCCCAGAGTCTAGCATATTGGCTCACCCTTAGTGTTAGTTTGAATATTGGTTTTGGAATTGCTGGTGGCATTGATGATGAATTTGTTGGTGGTATCCACGATGGAATTGGTGGTGGTACTGGTGTGGAATTCTGATAGGATTGCTGGTCCTATTGACAGAGGCATTGTGGTAGTACTACTATTCACTAGAGTAGAAACACAGTGAATGTTTACTGATCATCCCCCTCTAAATGAAGACCTGTCTTTTTTTTTTTTTTCCTTGAGACAGAGTCTAGCTCTGTCACCCAGGCTGGAGTGCAGTAGCGCCATCTAGGCTCACTGCAAGCTCCGCCTCCCAGGTTCACGCCATTCTCCTGCCTCAGCCTCCTGAGTAGCTGGGACTACAGGTGCCCGGAGGACCTGTCTCAATGCACCATATGTTATAATTCATATCATTCAGAGGCAAATGATAGTTAACACTGAAGCCTAGATGAGAAGGTGAAAAGCAATTAAAATGATTCACCTGGTTTTATTAACATGCCTGACCAGAAGCAGACTTAAGAATTTGGAAAAGCTGAATTTAAATAATTTATGTTCCTTAATGACCACATCGTCAGCAAAATTCTTTCTGTACTTCTGGAATATGCTCTAACTCTTGTGTAAACACAGTCTGACTCTCCTTGAATCCTTTAAGTGTGATGTCATCTGTGAATGTTCTTCATAGAAATAACAGATTTGAAGAGCCTAAAGATCAATTTTATATTTCTATTAGTAATTTGGTATTCATCCAAATGGGGAAAAGGACCAGAAAATATCCTCTTTCATGAGAATGTTATAAATCACAAATTCCCTTAAAAATTTACAGGCAGCTTCATACCGGATACTACTATAAGGATGAAGAAGACACAGTCCCTGAACTTTGTATTCATCTAATGATACCACTTATTCAGCACCACATACTTGTATTAAGCACATCATGTCATTATATTATTTAATCTAATGGAAATGTTATTATTCCAATTTTATACTTGAGAAAACTGAGGCCTAGAGAACTGCCTTTCCTCTTGGGAAAAGCATGGGTTTATGTCAGCCAGATCCTGATGGATTTCAATAGTGATGGTATAATGTTCAAGAACTTGAAGAAGAAACCCAGAGCCAGAGGATGAAACACAGGGTTTATTGAGGAGACTTACACACAGGGCAGTTCAGTGGTGGCAGGGTAGACAGGAGAACTGTGACCACTTATAAACAGCATGCAGTTTATACAGCATTGTTACTTAGCTTTCTCTTCCAGCAACCTCCACCTGGCAATCTTCATTTAACCCAAAACAAACAGCCTAGATACTCTGCATGGCCTGTTTTCCAAGGGATGGGTGGAGGTTCAGATGTTCCTCACAGATAAGGAATGAATCCCTGGGTTGAACACTCTTGGATTTCTTAGATGTTCCTCATAGACAAGGAATGAATCCCTGGGTTGACCACTCTTGGATTTCTCAGACTCCCCATAGGGTCTAAGAATAGAATTCAGGGTATGCTTAAATTAAGTGACCGCTGTCAGGTACATCTGCCATACAACTTGCCATTCATGAATCTCATCTCCCGCCTTGCTCCTTGTATAAAGACCCTGGGAAATATTTAAGTATTGCATAATACATCGATGAACCTTAAAGCTAAGGATCCAGGGTCTATGGGTGAGAATTCCATAGAAAAGTTCCACATGGTTCTTCGGATCCCTAAAAAAGGAGTCAGGGACAAAGAAACACCTGAAGGACAGACACTGGTGATGACTCTGAAGTACATATGGGCACACCCTCTCTGAGCAGGGTGACCGATTTTTACCAGTGTATTGTGTAGAGTGAGGCCAGGACTTGGAGGGAATGGAAGACCTGTCTAAGTGCACAGGGTCAAACAATGATCTGTTAACCTCAACGAGTAACCCATTAATTCATTAATCATTTTGTTTTTCTCATAACATTTTGTCCAAACGAATTTCATGCAAAAATCTGTACCAAATAAGAGAAGACCATTTGCTGAACTCTACCAATAATTCTTTTATGCCTGGCTCACTGGTTTCTGAAATTCTACAATCAGAAAGTTGTCCCTTTAAATCAAAGCACTAGCCTTACAAACAAATTAGGAATTACTAGGCATGGTATAACGTAGAGTAAATTAATTTGCCTTTGTCTCTTTTTCAGAACAGCTTTGATTAATTAAGTTGAGAGTTGTGGTAAGAATTATAATTAATAAATCATGCTGCTATAAAGACACATGCACACGTATGTTTATTGTGGCACTATTCACAATAGCAAAGACTTAGAATCAACCCAAATGTCCATCAGTGACAGACTGGATTAAGAAAATGTGGCACATATACACCATGGAATACTATGCAGCCATAAAAAAGGATGAGTTTGTGTCCTTTGGAGGGACATGGATGCAGCTGGAAACCATCATTCTTAGCAAACTATCACAAGAACAGAAAACAAAACACCGCATGTTCTCACTCATAGGTGGGAACTGAACAATGAGATCACTTGGACTCGGGAAGGGGAACATCACACTCCAGGGCCTATCACGGGGAGGGGGGAGGGGGGAGGGATTGCATTGGGAGTTATACCTGATGTAAATGACGAGTTGAGGGGTGCTGATGAGTTGATGGGTGCAGCACACCAACATGGCACAAGTATACATATGTAACAAACCTGCACGTTATGCACATGTACCCTAGAACTTAAAGTATAATAATAATAATAAATTAATTTAAAAAAATAAAAGAGAGATGTGGTCAGCAGTGTCAAAAAGCTGTGTATTTAATCATTGTATACTTAAATTTCATGTAGTGCAAGCCATAGAATAGGCCATCCATAAATATTATGAATGGCATGAATATGAAAAGTATATATTGATTTAGCAACAATAATTGTTTTTCAACATACAAATCTCTAGTCAATAGTCTGCATGAGAAGTATCTCTGAAATACACAGAAATATTTTCTGCTGTATCAATAATTAATTGATATGTAAACAAATGTAAAGCATTAGCAATAAAGCATCCTGGTTATATCTTTAAAAAAATAATAATAATAATAATAAAATAAAGAAGGGGAAAGTTTGGAAGGGAAAGGCTAGGCGTGATTTCTGTCAACTTACAGTTTAAAAATTACAATGTGAAAATCTCTGGATTTACCCAGGTATATCCCTAATAGAAATATGTACATGCTTACCAAAGATACGTTCCAGACTGCTGAGAGAACGCTGCTGTCAATAGTTAAAAAGCTGAAACTGCCAAATTTTTCCACTGATACTAGAATAGATAAAATAATTGTTGTATATTCATGCAAAGAACCAAGAACCAAGAGGTTGCAGTGAGCCGAGATGGCGCTACTGCACTCCAGCCTGGGTGACAGAGCCAGACTTCGTCTCAAAGGAAAAAAAAAAAAAAAAAAAAAGACAGGTCTTCATTTAGAGGGGGATCATCAGTAAACATTCACTGTGTTTCTACTCTAGTGAATAATAGTACTACCACAATGCGTCTATCAATATGACCAGCAATCCCATTAGAATTCCATCGCCAGTACCACCACCAATCCATCGTGGATACCACCAACAAATTCATCAATGCCACCAGTAATTCCAAAACCAATATTCAAGAACCAAGAACTTATTCACTATAAGAACCAAGGGTAGATTAACTATTGCTACATAAAACAACATGGATGACTCTGACAGATGTCAGATGTCATGATCAACAAAAAAAGGCCTACACGAAAGAGTTTGTATTAGGTGATTAGATTTATCCAAATACAAAAAAAAAAAAAGAAAGAAAGAAGGAAGGAAGGAAGGAAAGAAAAGAAAAGAAAAGAAAAGAAAAGAAAAGAAAAGAAAAAAACAGGGTGAATCTAAGTTAGGCTGCTAGAAGTCAGCATTGTGATTACCCTCACAGGGCAGGGCAATTAGTGACTGTTCTAGAACAATAGGGAAGTTTTTGTGGTGCTCGTTAGAGTGTGTATGTTCATTTTGTGAAAATTCCTGGGGCTCTACATTAATGGCATGGCCATTTTCTGTATGTATATTATGACTTAAAAAAATGCAAAAGCAAAAAATAAAACTGTTGATTTTGCATCAAAAGTCTATCTTAAAAATTAGGTCCCAACAGGTTATAGAATCTTAGGTGATCACTTAACCTCTGTAAATCTTAATTAAGTTGTCTATAAAATAGATGCCTATCACAATGGATTAAAATAGATTACAAATTGTAATATGCTTTGTAAATTATAAAGTTCTGTACAACTGTTAATTATTTAAACCAGTGGTTTGCGACCCTTGCTGTGAATAACACTCACCTAAGAAGATTAACAGGGACAACTAAATAGGCATGTTATTCCCACTACCCTACAGATTTTGATTTCCTAGGTCTGGAAAAAAGCCAGTGCATCTCTATTTTCAGCAGTTCCACAGGCAATATAGCCACAGCTTTGGGCCATTGATTTAGAAAATATCTTCTTATTTCAAAAGTTAATACCCCATTTCGGTTTTGTTTCTGAGATCTGCATAACTCATCTACATTTTGCCAATCACAAGTTACAGACACAATAAAATTTCAGGAAGTCTAATGCATTTAGATAACAAATATCTGATGAGTAAGCAAGAGCCTTAATGAGCAAAAAGATATCTCATATTAAACCAGGCACCCAGAAGCAAAAATTGTTTGTGTGTGTGTGTGTGTGTGTGTAAAACTCACAAATAAATTATAAGGGCAGAATGCCTTCCTAGTAATATCCAAAGCCTGAGTACATGCCATTGTATATCTATGCCAGAAATCATGATCCAATTTATGCTTTGGTTTTGTTTTCCCTCCACTTGAGAAATGAACACCAGTTGTCGAAACAGTTTTTTATAACATTTCTTTTGATATCCTTTTCATGTTTTTAATAGTATGTTGTTCCAACAATGAGGCTTCCTAGACTTACAAAATTGCTAGACCTCAAGAAGTATATCAATTCCCATCAATGAGTAAAATGCATAAAATCAGAATGGTTTGGAGTTTTTCTTTGAATCCGTATGATATTCAAATTGCATCATTCATCTCCCCCTAATTTTCTCCTTAGACAAATTCATTACACACAAGAAAGAGTTCAGAGCAAAGCAATCCAACATTGGCAATTTACTTGTGTACATGTTGCCCCAACAGTACATACTGAACAATGATTGAATTTAACAGAATAGTCATTTTGAGACTAGATCATTTCCTATAGCCAAAAATAAGATACTAGATTTTATGTTGCCTTGTTGTTGAAATGCAGTTAAAACCATCTCTTCCTCAAATACATGAAGCTGTACTTGCATGATATTTTTATTGGCCAACATATAGTTTTAGAGAGGATTACATCTGAATTGAATTTTCAGCGCTGCTGTGTGCATATTAAAGGCTTCTCTTACTTCCTACTTTAGGATCCTGGTTAGCATTATTCATAACCTTGAAAATAATCTAGTCCAGTATCATTCTACACTTTTACCATATATATGTTATGGAATAACCTGTCACCTAGATCACATTCTGAATTCTTTAAAAATAAAATAATGAGGCCGGGCAGGGTGGCTCATGCATATAATCTTAGTACTTTGGGAGGCCAAGGCAGACAGACTGCTAGAGCTCAGGAGTTCAAGACCAGCCTAGGCAACATGGTAAAACCCTGTCTCTACTAAAAATACAAAAAAAAAAAAAAAAAAAAATTAGCTGTGTGTGGTGTCACGTGCCTGTAGTACAAGACACTTGGGAAGCTGAGGCAGGAGGATCACTTAAATTAGGAGGTAGAGGCTGAAGTGAGCCGAGATTGCACTACTGCACTCCACCGTGGGTGACAAAGTGAGACCCAGTCTTGAATGAATGAATGAATGAATGAATGAATGAATAAATAAATAAATATGAAAAGCTACTTTTTAACGCAATCTCTCCTCAAATTTTTCTTAGAAACTTGCTTATAATTAATTAGGTATGGTTCATTAATTCCTACCTGTTCTAAAAACTAAGGCACTACAAAAATAATAGGTACATCATTTGTGACTAAGGAAACACAGAGCTTACAAAAAAAGAAACCGAGTAGTAATATAGAAATAATGCCATTTTCCGTTTTCAACACATCATGTCATCAAAGACATAATGCAGAGAATTATAGAATATTCAACAGCAAACATTAAAAATTTACATTTTGATTAGTGTTATTTTATCACTTATAAATAATTTAAATAAATGTTTGGTGCTGTTCTGTTATTTGACATTGCTAAGGTATGAATTCTCCAACAAAAGTTGTTTTTTTTCCATCTTCAAAGAAAATCTAAACTTTAATCTTTTACACAGTGTAGGGATAAAATCCTTCTACTACTTAGTGCAGAAAAGATGCTGAGTTAAATGTCTTGATACCTTAGTACTCCATCTCTTTCCGTTCTGTTGCTTCTAGAAGCCATCTGAAGATCGACTATCATTCCTGTAGAGCTGACTCAGTGTGTCCTGGCTTATTTCTGCAGCTGTCTCTCATTGTCTCTGTCCCTCTAATCCATGTTCTCTTATCTCTTCTCTCTTCTTCCCCTGACTTTCTTCCCTCATTTTCCAGGTGAGCTGGTGGGCTTCCCATCTATAGTGGGACGGCTGCCTTACATTTCTCAATTGGAAGATGAATCAGTTGGACAATTCTGTGGGACATCTTTGTTGTCTTGCTAAACCTTCATAGGCCCCAGGGGTTTTGTTTGTTTTGTTTTGTTTTCTTCTTTGTTTTGGTGATAAGATAATCTTGATCGAGCAAAGCTCTAGAAAGGTGAGTTTACTTTTGGTCAAAATGAGACAGACAACTGCTTTCAACATTTCTTTTTCTCTAGGTATGTGATAAGGACAAAAGATAAAACTCTCTCAAATGGTAGTTGAAATATAGATTTAAAGGTGCTGTGAACAACAGAGTTGCCTTTAAAACCATTTCATCAGCACAATACTGTGGTTGAAAGCATGAGATACTAAGAGTTACACTATCTACATTCAAACATCAGCTGTACCACTTATTAGCTGTGTAACCACAGCTACCTCTTTAAGTCAGTATTAGGAATGATAATAAATCCTATTTTGTAGGCTCACCACAAGAATTAAATAAGTCCACACATTTAAGGCACCTAGAATAGGCCCTAGCAGAATATAAATGTTCAAATATTAAATTATTTTAATATATTTTGGGTTTCATTAGGCCAGCAAAAGTAAGATAAGTATCTATAGTCTGGCTAGTGAGAACTACAACAAGAAAGTGACTACACTATACTTTGCATGAACAAAAAGGAACTAATTAGAAAGTGGCCCACAGCATCTGTCCTCAGATTGGGAATGGGAAAAGACCCTTCCCCTGTACTCTTCCAATTGGTGGCCATCTAACAACATTCAATAAAACTCAGATTGATTGATTTATATCTCTCTTTTTCTATCAAGGTGGCTCAATGCTGCTAAGTGATGCTAAGTTCTAGGGTGATTCTGGGGTGCCTGAACCATCCAGACATTCCTAAAGAATAAATGAAGGGTTGGTGGAAAGCTGTTTGGTCTGTACTGACGAGGCTTTGCCAACTCCATCACTAATCCAGGGTTTCAGATATTTTACTATAAGTTTCTTTGCTCTAATCCATGCCAAGACCTTTCCATACATAGTCTCACTTCCTCCTTATAACTATTCTATGCAACAGAGTTCATCATTTTCTCCATCTTACATATGAAAGTTCACTATTTGCCAGGCACTTAAAGTTCAGATAAAAATTATCCAGATACAGTCACCACTCTCTTAGAATGCACACTCTCATAGAGAAAAGACATTTAACCCTATTAATAAAATAACATGCTTAAAATTATTATACACACCTAAAGGAGCTCCACAAGGTACTATCAGTTCATATTATATGGAAACCTGGTTTTAGAGACTACAGAAGGACAAAGTATATGTAAACGTATAGTTGGTAGCCCATGGGGATATCTAAGAAAAAGTACTTGTGTTTGCAATGAAGCTGGGGTAGAAGGTATCATGGCACATTCTAGGATATGACAGAAGACCTGGCTTGTTGGAAGTCAGAGAGAGAAGAGGAGTAAGGACAAAGGAAAATGTGAGTGTGATCTGTTGAGGCTATCATGAAAGGCCTCAGGATCATGTTAAATATTTTAGGCATGATGCATATGACAATTCACAGCCATTTAAATATTTTAATCAGGTCAGGTACGGTGGCTCATACCTGTAATCCCAGCACTTTGAGAGGCTGAGGCAGGCAGATCATTTGAAGTTAGGAGTTCGAGATCAGGCTAGCCACATGGTGAAAACCTGTCTCTACTAAAAATACAAAAATTAGCTGGGTGTGGTGGCTCACACCTGTCATCCTAGCTAATTGGAAGGCTGAGGGAGGAAAATTGCTTGAACCCAGGAGACAGAGGTTGCAGTGGGCCAAGATTGTGACACTGTACTCCAGCCTGGGCAACAGGGTAAACTCTCAAAAAAAACACATAAATAACAAATAAATAAATAAATAAATAAATATTTTAATCATGGAAATAACATGCTTATATTTGTTTATACCCTGGCTATAGTGTATAGATTGGATATTGCCCCTCTCTCTTGCATTTAACTCTTCAGCCTCTCTTTTGTGATATTTTTGTGTAAAGCTTTATACAAGACTTTAAAATTTATACTTTATTTTTACCATAAGAGAACAGTAAGACCTTTAGCCACATTTCCTTTTTCAAGGATATTTATAATCCTCAAGAAAAGATAGTAAAGGCATTGCCTATAGAAATAGAGATTTCAGAATAAGAATAATTTTTTTTCCTTTTTGCCTACATTTTAGTATTTCAGAAGTTCTAATAAGACAGTAAAAGAATAGCATGCCTGTAAAAGCAAGGTTCTAATTTACATACCAACTTAATTGGCCATGAGATCTTCAACTTCTATTTCTTCCAACACAAGTGTCAGAGTTTTTTTTTTTTTCTTGCCCTTGCTGTAAAAATCCTCGAAGAGTAAATAGATTTATGTAACACAATGTTCTTAAAACTTTGACCTAGTCATAATTCAGTGTGATTTTAATTCCTTTATACCTAAGTGCTAGGCAACATGCCACAGTGTGAAATAAGAAGGGGAAAGAGATATATTTAGAGTTTGGAGGGCAAGAAACTTTAAAAAAAAAATAGGGCTAATAACTGTGAAAGGGCTTTAGAATGAATAATCTAAAGGACTTCCAGGAATGAAAATGAAACACTCTTAGAGAGCAGAGAAGGATGATCAACTAGAAGCCTCCAGTGATTGTCTTCCCCACAGGAACACCAAATTGAGCAACTATACGCACGAAAAAAACAACTTCATAAGAACCAAAAATCAGGTGGGCAATCACATCACCTGGTTTTAACATCATATTAAGGAAACAGGCACTGAATACAGGAGGAAAGACAGTCTTGTATGGCCTACACCACTCCATCCCCATCCCCTGGCAGCAGGCACGTGGTGTGGAGGGAGAATCTGTGTGTTTGGGGGAGGGAAAGCACAGTGATTATGGGACTTTGCATTGAAAGAGCTTCTGCACAGCAAAAGAAACTACCATCAGAGTGAACAGGCAACTTACAGAATGGGAGAACATGTTTGCAAACTACTCATCTGACAAAGGGCTAATATCCAGAACCTACAAAGAACTCAATCAAATTTACAAGAAAAAAACAAACAACCCCATCAAAAAGTGGGCAAAGGATAGGAACAGACATTTCTCAAAAGAAGACATTCATACAGCCAACAGACACATGAAAAAATGCTTATCATCACTCACCATCAGAGAAATGCAAATCAAAACCACAATGAGATACCATCCCACACCAGTTAGAATGGCAATCATTAAGAGATCAGAAAACAACAGGTGCTGCAGAGGATGTGGAGAAATAGGAACACTTTTACACTGCTGGGGGGACTGTAAACTAGTTCAACCATTGTGGAAAACAGTGTGGCGATTCCTCAAGGATCCAGAACTAGAAATACCATTTGACCCAGCCATCCCATTACTGGGTATATACCCAAAGGATTATAAATCATGCTGCTATAAAGACACATGCACACGTATGTTTATTGCAGTACTATTCACAATAGCAAAGACTTGGAATCAACCCAAATGTCCATCAGTGACAGACTGGATTAAGAAAATATGGCACATATACACCATGGAATACTAGGCAGCCATAAGAAAGGATGAGTTTGTGTCCTTTGTAGGGACATGGATGCAGCTGGAAACCATCATTCTCAGCAAACTATCACAAGAACAGAAAACCAAACACCACATGTTCTCACTCATAGGTGGGAATTGAACAATGAGATCACTTGGACACAGGAAGGGGAACATCACACACCGGGTCCTATTGTGGGGAAGGGGGAGGGGGAGGGATAGCACTAGGAGATATATCTAATGTAAATGACGAGTTAATGGGTGCAGCACACCAACATGGCACATATATACATATGTAACAAACCTGCACGTTATGCACATGTACCCTAGAACTTAAATTAAAAAAAAAAAATCATGTCCATCAAACTCAAAAAAAAAAAAAAAAAAGAAAGAAATGCAGTGCTGCCCTGTCACAGTGGAAAGCAGAACTCAGAAAGCAGGACAAGGAAGAACTCAGCCAGTGTGGATGGAAGGAGCATCTAGACAAGCCTTAGCCAGAGGCAAACTGTCCATCCCAGTGGTCCCTGAGTTCCTGCAAGCCTTGCCACCATGGTCTAAAGTGCCCAGGGGTCCTCAATCAACTTGAAAGGCAGTATAGGCTCCAAGTACTGCAATTTCTGGGCAAGTCCTGGTGCTGTGCTGGGCTTGAAGCCAATGGACTTGGGATGCACATGACCTAGCGAGATGCCAGCTGGGGCAGCCAAGGGAATGACTGCATCATAATGCTTCCCCAACTCCAGGCAGAACAGCTCGCAGTTCCAGGAGAGACTCCTTCCTTTTGCTTGAGAGGTGAGGGAGGAGTAAAGAGGACTTTGTCTTGCAACCTGTATACCAGTTCAGCCACAGCAGGACAGGGTACGAGGCAGAGTCCTGAGACTCCCATTTCAAGCCTTAGCTCCCCAGTAACATTTCTAGACACAGCCTAGGCCAGAAGGGAACCTACTGCCTTGAATAGAAAGAGCCAGTCCTGGCAGGATTCATCAGCTGCTGACTAATAAGCACTTGGGCCCTGAATAATCAGCAATCATACCCAGGCAGTACTTGCTGAGGGCCTTGGGTAAGACTCAGAGCTGTGCAAACTTCAGGTGTGATCCAGAATAATCCCAGCTGGGATGGCTATGGGAAGAGACTTCTTCTGTTTGAGGGAAGGAAAGAGTAGTAAAGAGCATCTAAATAGGAAAGGAAGAAGTCAAATTATCATTGTTTGAAGATAATAGGATCTTATAGTTGAAAAAACCTAAGGACTCCATCAAAAAAATTGTTAGAACTGATAAAAAATTCAGCGAAGTTGCAGGATACAAAACACAGAAAAATCACTAGCATTTCCATATGTCAACAATGAACAATCTGAAAAAGGAATAAAAAAAGTAATCCCATTTGCAAGAGCTACAAATAAAATAAAGCACTTAGGTGCAACCTTAATTAAAGAAAGGAAAGAATTCTACACTGAAAACTACAAAGCATTGATGCAATAAATTGAAGAGGACACACAAAAACAGAAAGATATCCCATGTTCATGGATTGGAAGAATCACATGGTTAAAATGTCTATACTACATAAGTAATCTACAGATTCAACGCAATCTCTATTCAAATATCAATGACATTCTTCATCAAATTAACATGGAACCACAAAAGTCAAAGCTATCCTGAATACAAATGGAAAAAAAAAAACTGGAGGAATCACATTCTGACTTCAAATTAGACTACAGAGATACAGTAACCAAAACAGTATGGTACTAGCATAAAAGCAGACACATAGACCTATGGGATATTTTGTTTTCGATTCTTTGATTTCATTTCTAATTGCAACAGTTTCTTTTTAAATGATAGAAAAATGTCAACATATATTTCAAATGTGAAAACATACCAAGTTTTCATTGTTTCTGTAAATCTGGGCTCACAAAATTAACCACTAAGAGAATTTGCAGATGGTTTACTAAAATAAGTCCAACTTAAAAGTAATTAGAAAATTTGGAGACACTTCAATTTAACAGAAAAAAGCAATCATGTGAATAGAAAACCAGAGTGTCCTATCTGATAAGACTGACGGAAGCCTATTGAAAATAATAGAGCTTCTCCACTAATTTGGTTGACCGATTCATTTCCTGAATGAGTAATCCTCACCTTTGCCTGCCTTTACTTTAGCCAAGAGAAAGGTCCTTCTTGCCTGGCTCCCTAAAATGAGAAAGTAGTGCCAATTCAGAAAGCTGCAATGGACTTGGTCCTCTGCATCGATACTGCCATAGCTTTTGGGATATGTCCTATAGGCCATCAAAAGACTGGGAACCAGGAACTTTCCATATTTAGTGGATTAACTGCATTTTACTAAATATGTCATTTTCAAGCTTTTCTACAACTATACTTTGAATACACTACATTTGTAAAAATGTGCATCTTAAGTTCTGATTTCTGATTGCATGTCTAGTCCCTAGGAATAGTGTAAACATTATTACTCTAGCAATAATCTATAGCTTTCTACTTTTTTCCCTGTCATGTTTCTATTTTATGTGTTCTCCATTGAATGTAATTCTGACCAGTAAGTACATGCTTCAGATTCAGATCCACTTCAAAATATACTGAGTTTTCTGTGCATAAATGTCACTTTAATGACTATAATAGTTCATCTTACGAATGTACCATTAATAGCTCATTTCTTCAGTGTTCAACATTCAGACTACTTCTACTCTTTTGTTATAATAAATACTGTTTCCATGAATATCATTTTCCATACATCTTCATTTGCATTTTATGCTACTTTTATAGTAGAATCCCAGCAGAAAGATTCAAAGATCATGAATACTTTCAGTTATTGAGATATATTGCCAAGTGCTTTCACCAGAAGTTGTAAAAGTTTTCAGCTGGAAACTGCTTATGATAAAATGTTATTTAAAAAGCTGAGGATAAAATTTAACATATAGTGTGCACTTAACCTGTGAAGTACAAAGTGAGGGGGTGGGAGTGGTCTGGCTGGAGGAGAACGATTTTATCACTGCCATTGTTTACAATTGCCCAAGCATGGTGATAACAAAAAGCAGACCCACTGTTAGTTGGTTTTACTATTGCTATTAAATTCCCTTCAAACAACACACCCTCTTGTGCTTACACCCGAGGGGGCCACTGCTTTTAATTACATAAATTTATATACATAAAGTAAGAGCCATATATCAAGTTGTTGACACAAGCAATGTGTAGGTTATTTATTAAACAATATTTATTGTGTCCTCTTCATGTGCCCACACACCATGAGGTGCTAGAGATAGAATGTTAAATAAGACAAAGTTCATGCCCTCCAGAGGTAAAGTGGGGCTGGAATTATGGCTGATTTTTTATTCTCTTCTACATATTGGCAGTGCCCACATTTTGCAAAAATGAACAAATCAATTTTTAGAATAATAATAAATGCATTAATTACTAGAAGTTAAAACTGCTATGATGAAATCTATTACTACTCATTCTTTAATATTGCAAACTAGATTCATTACTCCCTCCACAAACCTTTGTTTTCATACAAGGGGTCATTTGAAAGGCCCAAAGAGAGACAATATAAAAATTCAAATTGATGAATGTAGGTTGAAAAATCTGGGGAAGTTTCCATGTTCAAAACAGGCCCTCCTATTCCCTCTCCTGATCCCACTGGTCTGCCAAAATACACACTCTCAAAAAGTGTCATGGAATGCCTCAGATACAACTAACTATAGATACTTTATAAATTTAATAGAATCACAATTACAAAGAGGATTTGAGGATGTTACAAACTGTGTCTGAGCCATTGCTAAGTCATCAGCCATATTCTTTCAACTACTGAATGTTTGAAGAACATGTGCTTTGTTAGAAACCTGGGGGAAGGGATGGGAAAATTCTCTGAGAAATTTCTGCCAAGAGGGAAGGAATGAACAGAAGTGATGCCTGCGCGGGTGGTGTCATATAATATCCGGGAGTTGAGGCCTCATGAATACAGGGCATTTCCTTCATCATACAGAGGATGTCATCATCCATTTATTTATATTACAAATATTTTTGGTATACTCGGGTAAGTTATAAACATAAAGTTATACTGGGTATATAGAAGTGAATTCAGTATTTGAAGTTTTGTCCTCAAGGCTTTTACAATTTAATAAGTCAATAAAATGAGAAAATAAAGTAAATAAATCCATATTTTCAAATTTGTTATAACATAAAAGAACACGGTGGTCTGAGAGAGAAAGATAAGGAGCCCTTATGTACGACGAGATGTTCACAGAAAGACCTTCTGGGAAAGAGACATTCCAGCTGAACCCCAGGGCAAAAAGGTGCTAGACATTATAGAGTGAAAGGAAAAACTTTCAGATCAAGGAAATGGCAAGTGAGAGGCTATGACACAGGACTGGTAGCATGAGAAGCTCTGAGAGATCATTTGGCTATAATGAAGTGAACAAGTGGGAGAATGGTGTGAGAATGAAGCTGGAAAGGTGGGTAGAAATTAAGTTATCAAGTAGAGAGATATCTGGAGACCCATAGACAGAAATATACGGTTGAGGTTTGGAGGGATTTGGGAAAGGTTATAATGGAAGGGACTTCGTAGAAGCAGGACTGTCGTGACTTCAGTACATATAGGAAGCCACCGTATTCTCCCTTGGAAGAGAGGAACCCAGAAAGGTGAGTTCACATGGAAGTCATAAATGTCATTGTTTCTGGGCATCTTCATAAGTCCTAGGTAGCAGGAATTGGAGGGAGAGGCTATCAAAGGGTCGGCCTGCCCATAATGTCTGATGACTAAGCAACACGACAGAGCATGGTTACCAAGTAAACCAGAGTGATCATTGGTCATTTACATCCTACTTTATCATGTAGCCACTGGTGCAAACTGCTAATCAAATGAAATTCAGTGTCTCTAATCTCTGATTGTGTCTACAACATGCACAGTATGTTTAAATTTGATAGATGTGTAGAATGATAGTTTATTTCTTTATTCCTTCTGAAGCCATCTTCCTCTCAATTTGAGGGTTTTGTTTTTTTTTTTTTTGACATGGATAATGCAGGTCACAGAAGGAACCCTTTGAATAGACCAAGTATAGGAATGATAAATAACAAATAACTGAAATTCAACTCAATCTCGAGCCAAAAAGAAAATCTGATGATATAATATTATTAACCATATGGAAAATCTACTTTAATTGCTACACTAATTCTGCTACTAATAAGATTAGTGCAGAAAAGACTGAATGAAGTCACTTCAATATTAACTGGTCTTTCAAAGCTTGAACAGAAATGGCCATTTTTAATTAATTTAGGAAGACTGCGGGCACTGATTTTTTAAAATAGGGGCATGAAAAGAGAAAAAGTAAATGCTAAGAGGCTTAAAAACATTATTAAACTCATTTATTATTCTTTTTTAATATACAGTAAATTATAGAAATCTTACAAAATCAACAGAAGGAAAGATAATAGGCTATCATGAAATATGCAATTTATTTTTTAAATGAGAAAAGAACTATTGAATCATAAATGGAAGAATCATTAGGAAGTTATGTAAACGTTTCCCCTTTGAGTAATATAAATCCCATATCACCCTAATGTCTACGCCCTAATAGTTTTATTCATTATCATAAATTTCAGAAGTCTCATTCTTTCACTACATATTTCCAAGGCATTTTATTTTCATTTTAAACAATTAAACAACTTTATAGTCTCATATATTCAAAATATATTCTGCAGTTTTTTAAAAATAAATGGGACTTGCCTAGCAATTAACAACATAGAAAATGGATTAACTTGATTTTGCTTTACTTCATTGTTATCTTTCACCTTTAGGAATTACAATTTTTAAGACTGGAAACAGAAAAGGCCATGGGTAGTCCAAAATTTCAGACATCCTGAATATTCTTTGATATATTCCTGCCATAGGGACATTGCATTAAAAATAAACAGGAAAAATAATTATTCAATCCCCTCCCTAGCTTCACCTCTTACCAAGAGAACAGGCTCATGACCTAAGAACCAAATAGGTTCTACAGTCAGACATACCTGGATTCAAATTCTTGTTCCTCCATTTATTAATACCATAATTACATGCTTGAATAAATAAGTTATTAACCACTTGTGGGCCTCAGCTTTCTACTCTGGAAAACAGACACAAAGATATCCCACAGGAACCATATACAGTGTATGTGACAGGATCTAATATAATACTTAGCAGACATTAGCTGTTCCATAAATATTCATTTTGCTTTCCTTAAAAGTCAGTTGGCATACATTTTCAAAATCTGGCTGATTGAACCTGTGTCTCACCAAACACCTTTTCAAATTCTAGAAATCTACTTCAGAAGTTTAGGGTCAAAAGAGTGGAGTCATCCTGAATTATCTTGGAGAGAAGACATAAACTTTCAAAGCCTATTTCCTTGTCAGTAAGATGAACAGTACCACAGCCTATTTCGCTGGGTGACAGCAGAATTTCTCAGCCTCAGAATTATAGATATTTTGGACGAGATCGTGTTTTGTTGTAGGGGGTTGTCTTGATAATTCTATGATATTTAGCAGCATGACCAGCCTCTACTCAATAGATGGTGTAAGTAGCTCCATCCCAAGTCGTAACAACCAAAAACATCTCCAGACATTGCCCAATTTATTCTGGGGAACAAACTAAGCCTCCATTGAGAACTACTGGATTCAAATAAGTAACTTGAAAATTACTTAACATAGTACCTAGAACATAGTAATTTTCAATAGATGTTAGTTATTCGTTTTTATCCAGGTATAAAATTCAGGACTGCATTTCTGATTATGTTCTCTCTTCAAAATTACACATAAGCATTGGTGACAGTAAAGAAACTGCTCAAAGAGGAGCCAGATCTTTCCATAATGACCCCCAAAGCCACCAAAAATAAAATGATTAGATACAATTCGTTTTGGGCAAATATTCATTTGGACCTTGGGTATAAGGTGATGCTGGCATCCTGCTCTGCCTGACCTCCTTCTAGGAACCATCCTGTCTTTCCTAGTTGGTGCCATGCTGTGTCTCTTAAAGCAAGGTTACATCATGCTGCTCAGGAAGCAGGCTGAGCAATGGGAATAGCTCAACTCTGCACTGAGTTATACCAGTTTGGGCTTCATGCAGGGCTGATGCAGCTTGCACATGGCTACCACTTCTTTCGGGCTCTCCTTTCTTTCAAAAAGCCTTCTGCCAAATCTACCATGTGACCAGCATGTGTGCACATCTTCTGTGTATGCTTCAAAAGTGTAGGTGTCACAAACAAATGATAGCAAAATTTAGGATGGAATTAGTAGATTCTTGACTTTCTCTGAAAGTTAGAAATGTATTATAAAAACAAAACTTTATATGTAAGTTGATTGCATCAGACTCCCCCATGGGCATTAGAGGGTGATATTAGTAGTGAGCCATCGGTAATATCCCAATAGATCCCACTGACTTGCCACACATAACACTTGTTTCCATAGACCACAGGACTGCAAACTTCAGCAGCCACTCGCTCCCAGTCAAATCCAGGCCTTCATCTCTTTTCCAAATAAAGTGTTATTGAAACATAGCTACATTCATTTGTTTCATTCATCTTTGAGTGTTTCAGGCTACAGTGGCAATGTTAAGTGGCAGAAACTATATGACCCACGAATCCTAAAATTTTTACTACCTAGTTGTGGTAATCTGATAATGACTCCCAAAGTCAGTGCTATGTTCTAATTTGTGAATGTTACCTTATTTGGGAAGAGAAACTTTGCAGGTGTAATAAATAAGTCAAGGATCCTGAGGTGAGATCCTTCTCGTGTATCTGGGTGAGCCCTAAATGACAGCCAAAGTGTCCTTGTATGAGGTAGGTAGAGGGAGATTAGACACACCCAGAGGAGAAAAGCTAACATGAAGATAAAGGCAAAGATTGCTGTAATGTAGCCACAAGCCAAGGAATGTCAAGACATGTTGGCAGTCACCAGACTCTGGAAGAGGCAAGGAAGTGCTCTCCCCCACAGCCTGCCAGGGAGGATCCTGGCCCTTCAGAGCCCATGCTGGCACCTTGATATTGGACTTTTGGCTTCCAGAACCATGAGAGAATAAATTTCTGTCTGTTAGAAGCCACCAAGTTCAGGGTAGTTTATTTAAAGTGGTCCCAGGACATTAATACTCTGGCCTTTTACAGAAAAAGTTTTCTGCAACAGGCGAAACCTGTACCAATCAATGCACATATCTACCGCCCAACACAAGGAAGAAAATCTTTACACACACTATAAAAGCCATCTGCATACCCTTCCCTGATAACATCTAAATGTGATATTTACCAAGCCTGTCTACATCTTTTTACATATATCAATAAGGTATGCATCCAAAGCAAAACAGTATCATTTAGAGTATGTTGCATTTTACATAAAAGGTATATTTTCATGTAACCTTCTAAAAGTTGCTTTTCTAGCTCACTACAATATTTTTAAGATTTATCCCTTTGATACACGAAGCTTTTAGTTTCTCTCAACGTTTTAGTATATCACAATTCCTTTATTTACTCTGCTATGGATGGACACTAAAGTATTTCTCATTCTCATTATGATGAAGAGTACTGCTATACTTTGAATGTGTCCCCCACAATTCATGTGTTGGAAATGGGGTCCTTGGAATGGCAATGTTGGCTGGTGGGTCGCTGAGAGGTGATTAGGGAATTAAGAGGAATTAATGCCACTCTTGAGGGACTGGGTTAATTCTCACAGCAGTAAGTGAATGAGCTCTCGCTCTTGCAGGACTGGATTAGTTACTGAAAAGAGTGGGTTGCTATAAAGCAAGGCCACCCCTCACGTATTGTCTCTTTCACACACACTAGCTTGCTCTTCTGCTTTTCCACCACATTATGACACAGTATGAAAGCCCTCACCAGAAGCTGCCACCATGTCCTTGGACTTTCTAGCCTCCAGAACTACAAGCCAAAATAAACTTTTTTATCGCTACACATTATCCAGCCTCAGGTATTGTTACAGAAACAGAAAACAGAGGAAGACAAGTACTATTATGAACTTTCTTACATATATCTCTCTTATGCACAATTGTAAAGATAACTCCAGGATTTTTATTTAGAAATGAACTTTACGGGGAATGTGTCTCTTCAGCTTTATGCTGTCAACTGCCTTTGAAAGGAATTCAATAAATTACACTGCAATCAGTAGCGTTTCTGTGTTCCTGTTTCCCCAATCCTCACCAACCCTTGACATAAGCAGGTTTTTAAATATTTTTTCCATGTGTATGAAGTAAGCATTTGCTCTTTAGAGTAAAGCTTGCCGTAGTAGACAACAACAACGTTTTATAAATATTAACTCCCCAACTTCATACTCACAGTGAAAATAAGGAAGCAAGTTCATGATTTTAAAAAACACCAAAAATAATAACAAAAGAATTTTTAAAGACATAGTTTAAATTGTATCTGGTATGCAGCTGGAGTATTGGCAAAAAATCATTGGATTAACTGTGTGTGACTTTAGGTCAACCATTTTAACTCTTGTGCAAACTTTTTTTGTTCATTAAATGGGAGGCTACTCTCTCTGTGGCCCCTTCCTGCTCCAAAAGTCTCTGCCTGTAATAAAAAGTAATAAAAATAAATAGAATTCCAAGCAAAGCTGGCAATTCTATCACTTTAATGCCTCTTTTCTTCAGAATATATGAACACTGGCACAAAAGAGTCATATATCCTTTGGGTGGTTTTCTGCTGTATCTGCCTACCTCTATAAAGCAGGAACTATTCCACACTTCCCCTCATTCCTTCAGCTCCAGCCATCCTGGCCTTCTTTCATTCCCTATTGCTCCAAGAGGAACATCCTTACCCTCCTTCAGGTCTTGGCTCAAGTGCCACCTGTTTAAGGAATCCTTCCCCAAGCTCCCCATCAAGACCAAATTCCCCTGTGATGGCTTCCTGTGCAGCACCCTTATCCTTGTAATACAGTCAAGTCCATCACTAGGCAATAAATCAGGTTTGCCATTCACTCATATAAAATGTGGGATCATGTTAGAGTGAAGTTTGTGGAAAAACATTACTTTTCAGTTTCTCTTTACTGTCACAGAAAGCAGAAAGATAAGCACAGTGAAGGGTATATGGAATACAATGGACTAAACTAAGAGTTCCAAACAACAATGAGATTGGAAAGGGAGTCAGGGATCATTCAGTTCCTTAAAAGGTTTAGGAAGGATTTTAGAGCTTATTCTCAATTTAATGAGAAATCATTTTATTTCTACAGTGTCTTATCATTTTTTTTATTCCCCAATCATAAAGTAGTTGGAAAAACTACTGAACTACTAAACCTCATTAAGGAGTTGAAGTTTCCTTTCAACTTCTTAATGATGTTTGCCCTAAGAAATTAAGAACTGGAAATTGAGAATGGAGAACGAACACCGGATCAAGCATCAAAGTCAACTATGTTATAACTGGTTCTACAATTCTGAGTTTGTGTGTTATGGGATAAGTTTTCTTGAGTTTTAGTCCATACAAACTCTAGTTTATGTGTCATTAGATTAATGTCCAACTTATTACCTGAAAATTAAACTTCAGGAAGGTAGGATGTGGTGTAATGCAGAGTAAATGTTCAGTAATCACTGGTTGAAAGGAAATGAAAAGAAAAAAAAGAACCATATCAATAGTTTATTTCTGGGAGAGAAAAAGAGAATATGACACTATAGAAATAATACACTTTATTATTAAATTTAGGATAAGCTTCAAAGTCCTTTCTAAACCCTCTAAGAGACTGAATGATCCCTACCCTCTCTACAATCTCATATTCCCATGACCCTCCCTCATCATCCTCCAGCCAAGTAAATGTCTCTGAATTCTTTGGTCACCCCAGGCTTCTCTCCCTGCCTGGAATTTTCTTCTCCCACATCTTTACTTAAGGGTTTCCTTATCTTTCTCACCTTGTCTCACACATCACCTCCTCAGAGAAACTCTATCTGAAAAGCCTATTTAAGCCTAACCTACTGATACCTCCAAATCCAGTTACTACTTTCTGCTGCTTATTTACTTCATAGTCTTCATTCTAGGCTCAGAACGTGTTTCTTAATTTGCTTTGGGTTTACTCGTGTGTTAACTTCTTTATGTATGTAAGCTGCAATAACTGGTTCAGAGCACATACTGTATTAGTCTGTTTTCATGCTGCTGATAAAAACATACCTGACACTGGGTAATTTATAAAGAAAAAGAGGCTTAATGAATTCACAATTCCAAGTGGATGGGGAGGCCTCACAATCATGGTGGAAGGCAAAAGGCACGTCTTACATGGCAGCAGGCAAAGACAGAATGAGAGCCAAGTGAAAGGAGTCTCCCCTCATGAAACCAACAGATCTCATGAGACTTATTCACTACCATGAGGATAGTATGGGGGAAACTGCTCCCATGATTCAATTATCTCCCACTAGGTCCCTCCCACAACATGTGGGAATTACGGGAGCTACAATTCACGATGAGATTTGGACGGGGACACAGCCAAATCATATCACATACTTAATAAACATTAGGTGAATAAACAAAGATGATTCTACCCTGAAAGCATAGTTACCTGTGCAGGGGAGGGCACAGAGCCCATAAGGAGAACTCAGAGGAACTACAGTGTCACTCTCTGATAAAAGGCTCAAACACTGACACATCTACCCAAAAGAAGGAGATGAGGCTGTCAGGTAGTATTCAATCTTCTCTTCCAGCCAGCAGGACAGCCAGCTGGAGTCATCAGCATCAATGCAAATGTGTTGTCTATAAGGTCTAAATTACATCAATTTATCATCAAACTAAAATTTAAAGCATTTTTCAAGAAAAATACACAAGCAAAACATACGAAAGTATTTTATTCCAAGCAGCTTACGTGATTTCTCATGAAATTCTGGGTCTTTTCAAGGTCATCAGAAAACAAAGCCAAAGCAGACTGGAGGCTTCTACAGATCCAGTCTCCTGATTTCATCGTACAATTAAATATAAGGCCTCATTTAGGAGGATCCTGTGAGGCCCCAGAGATTCCCTCAAAATTCATTCTGAAATTACAGACTTTAGTTCTAAAAACAACCATGATTAAGCATGACATCTACAGATGCCTGCTCTCCAATAAAGCTGTAATTTGGGAAAAATCAAAGCCATAAGGAACTAAATTATGTAAGGGAGGCTTTTCATTACTCTCTAATCTAACTCACTCTGAGTTAAGAGGCAAATGAAATTTGATTATTCGGCCAGTTACTTTTCAGCTTCTGTGTTTAATTTACTTTTTCTCAGAAGATTAAAAAAGTCACACGAACTATTATTAAATGTAGATTTGAACTTGAATTTGCTTTTTAAGATCATTTGTTAAGTGATTCGTATTTTTAAGAAGCCGAGGTCATTCATTTACTCTGATTTACCCTAGCTTAGTCAATAAGATGCCTTAATTAAAATAAATAATAAATAATAAATAGCTGAAATCTGCTATTCATTTTTTTAAATAGCTATTCCAAATAGAAGCAGAAAGTAATCTTGTTTTTTATTGACTGTTTACAGTTTTTTGTTGTTTTTTTTTTTTTTTTCTGGTGCATACAATGAGCTGACAACCTCAACTAACCAAAGAACTAATTTAATTTTTAAAAAGAATCAATTTTGGCAACTTTAGAATCTTCAGACATGGATGCAGCTGGAAACCATCATTCTTAGCAAACTATCACAAGAACAGAAAACCAAACACCGCATGTTCTCACTCATAGGTGGGAACTGAACAATGAGATCACTTGGACTCAGGAAGGGGAACATCACACACCGGGGCCTATCATGAGGAGGGGGGAGGGGGGAGGGATTGCATTGGGAGTTATACCTGATGTAAATGACGAGTTGATGGGTGCAGCAGACCAACATGGCACAAGTATACATATGTAACAAACCTGCACGTTATGCACATGTACCCTACAACTTAAAGTATAATAATAATAAATAAATTTAAAAAAAAAAAGAAAAAAAAATAATAAAAAATAAAGGCAACATTCCAAAAAATAAATAAATAAATAAATAAATAAAAAGTCCTCTGTACAAAAAGGAGCTCAAACAATAGTCTCTGCTAAGGTGTTGCTGCTTTTTTAATTAAGATATGAAAGATGGAAGGTTCATAAAAAGATAGCCAACCCCTAACATCTACTGCAATGTTCCTACACTTGTCAAGTAGACAAGATACAAGTTTTCTGTGCATAACGTGGCAGCATTTATACATTCTACAAAAATGTTTTAATGGCTTTACAAAGAAAAAGCAAGCTGGTTATAAGATTCTCTCATTTTAACTGTCTAGTACTTCCTAACATCTATGTTCATGCAGTGAAACCACCTGAACTTTCAAATGAAGAGAAAAAGAGAGTGAGAAGTTTTTACAATTCCAATCCTGAGAGGCACTTGACTTTTTGAGATGGGATTTCTGAAAATATTCCTAAGTCCTGAAAGGCGGAAAGAATTGATATTCACACCACACACACACACACACACACACACGTCTGGGATTGGTGACACACCTGCCAGACCCCTGCCCAGTATCATCAGCAATAGCAGGGTCCTTTAGTAGCTGGTGCTTGGTTCCATCTTGTAATTCAATCATTAATGTTTTCATGGATCCTAATTCAGGCACAGCCCTCCAGTCTTCCTCAGTACAGACATGGATTCTTCATCATCACTGCCTGTTTGGCCAAGATAATAATCTCTCTTTAGTTCTTGCTCTTCCATATAAAAATTCCCTTTACATCTGAAGATACTAATACATACTTTCATGTCACTAATTCTACAATATTTGCAAAGCACTAACTCGCCCTCACTGATCTCCTGGCTTCCTAAAAATTAGGTGGTAACATTTGTTTATCTCTTTTACATCAAGCAATTGACTTGTGCTATAACCATAACTGCAACATTATTTCATGATAACACATCAAGAACATCCCTGGCTTTTCAAAACTCTCATTTTTTTTAACTATAATGAACACTTATCAAATCCCTATTATGTGTTGAATATTGTTATGGGCATTAGGGATACAAAGACGAGTATGGTATTGTCCCTGTGTTCAAGGGGTTTGTTATCTAGTCAGGAAAATGGAGAATCTGATTGATGTTTTTAGTAGTGTATGAAAAGTTTCATCATTTATTTACTCAGCAACTATTTAAGCACCTCATATGCATTAGTCACCATGTTAAGTGTCAGGTATACAATGGTGAAGAAATCAGTTCTGGTCTTTGTCCACATGTTCATGGAGTTTACAATCTAGTATAGGAAACAAACAATAACCACTCAAGTAAGCATAATTTTAAAAGTCAAATCGATGTCAGAGCTATGACAGAAATAATGTGGATAAAGAAATACAATATACTGGAAGGGGCAGGGCTCAACAGTGAGACGGCTATAAAGGCTCCCCCAAGAAGGTGAGGTAGGAGCAGATCTGGAAACATAGAATGAGCTGGCCATGTACAAAGGTCCTGAGGCTGAAAGAAGGCTATAGCTCAGGATGGGAAAGTCTAAGGCCAGTGTGACTAAAGCTTAACAGAGAAAGCAAAGAGTGGTGCAAGATATATACTATATATAATGTAATATTATTAAATATTAATATTATAAATGTAATATTAACATTATATGTAATATTACATATACATATGTAATATAATATATAATATATGTAATATACATTATATATAATATAATACTATTAATATAATATTAAACATATATATGTTTTATAGAATATATAATATATATATACAGTGACATAATATATATTCCCTTCATTGCAATACGAGGCCACTGACATTCTTTCAGGTTGTGGACTATATTTACATATTTTTAAAATTCCCCTCTGAATATCATGTACAGAGTACACTGAAGAAGAGAGGAGTGGGGGCTATTGTGGTAATCTAGGTAATAATGGTGGGTTAGACCATCTACTTATTTAGCAAAAACAATCACTGAGCTATGGTGCCTTTTGAATGCGTCCCCTCCAAAATGCAGTTGTTGCAACCTGCGTTTTAATAGTATTAAGTAGTGGGCCGTTAAGAGGTAGTTAGGCCATAAGAATGCTTTCCTTTTAATGTTTCTTATAAAAAAGGGGTTTGGTAGCCAGGCATGGTGGTACATGCCTGCAGACCAGCTATTTGGGAGGCTGAGGCAAGAGGATTGCTTGAGTCCAGGAGTTGGAGGCTGCAGTGAGCTATGATGCTACAACTGCACTCCAGCCTGGTAACAGAGTGAGACCCTGATTTGTATTTTGTTTGTTTGTTTTTTTTTTTTCTTTTTCCTTTTCTTTTTTTTTTTTTTTTAAATAGTATTTGGCTGTCTTGCCCTTCTGCCTTCTGCCATGTGAGGACATAGCATTCCTCCTCACCATGAGGGGAGCCATCTTGGAAGCAGAGTGTCCTTCACAAGCAACCACCCTGATCTTGGACTTCCCAGCCTCCAGAACTGTGAGAAATAAATTTCTGTTCTTTATAAATTATGCATTTCAGATATTTTGTTATAGCCACACAGACAAATTAAGATAGGCAATTTCTTGTGCCAAGCATTGAACCAGGATTTAGCACTGAAGAAGGCAAACTCCTTGCTATGAGAAAGCCATCAGTCTAGTTGGAGAAACAAAAGACAACAGAAGTAATCAAATAAGCATTGTATGTTGTGTGATAACAAGGACTGTTGAAAAAAATATGGTAGGGTAAGAGATTATAGGATTTGGGAGTGTTGATGGGGTTATGTTCTGAGTGTAACAGAGAATCACAGAGTGGTCTAAATCAGCCTGGGGAGGGAATGAAGACTTCTGAGAAGAGAAAAAAACACTTGAGCATAAGTGGGATAGTCCAAATAATATAAGGATGGGAAGATGGGTGGAGGGATGTCAGAAAGCAGATGTAGAAGAAGGTTTCAGGAACCACATCTCCAGGGCTGGAATGAAAGTTTCAGTGTAGAGAGCCAAGGAAGACAAGACTAGAGCCAGCAGAGGCTACTGCATGAAACAAAGGCCTGTGCAAAGCTAAGAATTTGGCTCTTCATCCAAGAGCTATGCAAAGGGCTTTAAGCAGGTGAGTAAATTAGAACTATCATGTTTGGCATTGTGGAAGATGGTTAGGAAGGAAGTCACTGGGAGACAGGGAAGTCAGCTAGCAAACATTGAGCATAAGCCAAAAGATGACGGTGCCTGTTAAAGTAGTGGAAAAAGTAGGAATCTGAGAGACATCAAATATGTAGAATGGACAGAACTTATCACTGCTTGGATGTGTGCATAGGGGTGGGTGGTGGAAGGGAGAACAGTCCAGTGGACCATGTTGTGAGATGCAAAATCCCTTACAACCTGCCCTTTTTATATGCTCTGACCTCACCTGTGCCAGTGCTCCCACACCCTGTGACATTACCAGTGTTCTGTCAGCCCCTGAACATGCCAGGCTCTTTCTCAGCTCATGGTCTCTGCAGCACGTGTCTCTCTGTCTAAAATGCTTCCCCCAGGCCTTTGCTGGTTTATCCCTTCTCTTCAGGCAGGTCTTTCTGCTCACATGTCACCCACCTAGGAAGGGCTTCCCTGATCATCCTAGGCCGATCTTGATAACACACCTTCACCAGCTCCTCTCTTGCAAATCACCCTACTTTTAAATCATATACATGTTAATTTGCTCAGAAGTTGGTTTATCCACACTTCCGTTTCCATGTTTATTTACATATATGGGGAGAGCTATCACTGAGCTCCCCAAGAGCAGCGGCCTCACTTTCAAGATTCACCACTCTGTTTCCAGCCCCTTGCAAATCCTCAACAAATATTTTTTGAATGAATGGATGGATGAGCAGAGGAACTGGGTAACAAATTACATACAGGATTTAAAGCTTAGTCGTGAAGCTGCCAAATATAAAAGGTTCTTGTTTTTGGAGACACACAAATTAAAAACAGAAAGGTATGCATTTGGAAAAAAAAATCAAAAGAAGAAAAAGACAAAAATGAGAGCAGTTGAATCTTCTAATAAAATGTTTACTTTAGACCAGGGCGCTGTAGAGGCCCAGAGAGTCAGTATTTTAGGCTTTGCAAGCCATAAGGATGCTGCTGCAACTACTCAACTCCGCTGTTATAAACATAAAGCTGCCACAGACAACACATAAACACATGGACATGCCAGTGTTACAATAAAATTTTACTTCCAAAATAGGCTGAAATTGGCCAGAGAGGGATGGTTTGCTGACTCCTGCTTTAGACTAATCTAATAAAGGTAAAAAAGAGTGACACACAATTGAAGCATGTAAAGAAGAGGATCTAATCTTATTGAGAATCTTCTACGTGCTAGACCTTTTGCAAGATCCTTTGTCTACAAAATGCATCCAATCTTTTTAACAATTCCGGTAGATAAGCATCATTTTGAACACTTTACAAAAATTAAGAGTTGCAAGAGGAAAAATAACTTATCTAAGTCATACAGTTAAGGAGTCAGGCTTTAAATCCAGGAGGTCTTTCTCCTCCAAATCTCCATGATCAACATTTGTGTTTTTATCAATTCTTCCCTTATAGCCACAAAATACCTTCCTATCCCTTTTTGGAGCGAGGTATAAGCATTTGTGCATATGACATAAATATGTTGACTTCAATTCCACAAACATTTACCTAGTACATAGTATGTGCCAGGCAGGCATTGTGAAATGTGCTGGAGATTCAAAATTGTAGAGACCATCTCTTTCTACGATTTGTCAAAACTGTAGCTTGTTAATGTCAGGCTCTGAATTTCAAAGTATGTCATGTTCTTTTTTATTTTGCTAGAACCACTAATGGTGCTCTCCACCATATTAATGATGTGTCTTCCGTGGCCCCTTCTGCCCTTTGTAAACAACCACAGGTGTGGATTTTGTTTTGTCTGTGTGCAAGGCTTGCTGCTGAGTAGTTTCCCCATTAGACTGCTGCCCACAGCAACAGCTGTTGTTACAAACTGCTGATTCCCAGCCACACAGCTTTTTGTTTCCCGTTTCTTCAGATGGTATAATTCACTGTGTCCTTGAAGCCTGCATCCATATGTTTGGGTCAAAATACCTTCTCATCCTCATTGGACCAACATAATATCAAGAATGCTATTTCTCTAAGTGTTTTTCAGACAGGTTTAAGAGTAAAGATGTGAATATATGTGCCTCTTGAGTCCAATTTTTAAAATATCTGCTTCTCTCCAGCATTGTCCTGTGTGACTTAGAGTTTAACCAATAAAAATCTCCTATATTTCTTATCTAGTTATTAAAATTATATCTCCAAATTACAATTATGCCTTTTTTCCAGTTACTTTTTATGCAATAACATCAATATTCGAAAAAATTGTTTGAGGAAAAGGAAAAAGTCCTGATGTCATAAGCAATCTCAGACTATTCTTCACTTTTAAAACTTTATTCAGCAGCCTGTACCTATACAATTTAGGGTATGGGATTATTTCATAGAAATTCTCCATGATTACATGTTTCCTTATCCCATTACAGTTTCAACAGAAGCAATCAATATTTCACATTATCGGTGTACTGTCTACCAATATCCTATTCTATCTATAAAAGAAAAAGTCATATGGGGAATATTTTGTCTGTTATTTTCAAAGAACCACCACTTGCAGTATTTAGCATGGGTCACTGTGTTGTAAATCAAAGTGAATGCTATTCTGGGAAAAAGCTGGGCTTTGAGGATTTTCAAATAACAACTCAAATGACATATTTGTTACCTAGCTTGCCTTGGCCAGAGTTCTGTCTCCAGCAGAATTGGGGCCAATCAAGAATTAGGATGCTCCTTCCTATCAGCAATATCAAAGCTTCTCCCTGTGTTTCATCCTCTGAGTCAAGGGAGTCAACTAAATACTGTTAAGTTCTCTTTCTTACATCCTAAATTGTTCTTCCATCCTGTCCTCCTGCACCTCTCTCTTCTACCACCTGAGGCCTCTGAGAATTCTCAATAGCATAGATGCAACAGATTCATCAACCTTGTGGCTTCTTTCCTTCAGGTTTGCCCCTCTGTGGTCCATTCATTAAATAATCGACTAGTGTGATCACGTCATTAATAAGAACTAATATTTATTTAGTACAGTTTTCGTTTTTTGTTTGTTTGTTTCAGACACAGTCTCACTCTGTCGCCCAGGCTGCAGTGCAATGGTGTGGTCTCGGCTCACTGCAACCTCCACCTCCCAGGTTCACATGATTCTCCTGCCTCAGCCTCCTGAGTAGCTGGGATTACAGGCGCACACCACCACACCTGGCTAATTTTTTGTATTTTTAGTAGAGAGAGGGTTTCACTATATTAGCCAGACTGGTCTCAAACTCCTGACCTTGTGATCCACCCACCTTGGCATCCCAAAGTGCTAGGATTTACCGGCATAAACCACCACACCCGGCAGAGTATACGTATTTTTATGCACTACTAATTAAATTCAAAGGCACACAGATACACCACAAACCATTATCAGTGCCATTTTTCAAATGAAAACAAAACAAAAAAGGCTTAGAGAAGTTAAGGACTTGACCACATCCAAAGAGCTACTAAGGGGTAGATTGATGATTCCAACCCTGGACTCTCTAACCCATATGTCACTTTGTTGTGTCATTCCATGCAAAATTTCTATTTCTCAGATATAATATCTGATTGATATAGCTTAGGTCAGATTCCACCTTTTGCCAGAGAGAATAAGGCAGCTTCCGTTACAGTTTTATTAACACTATATCTAATAAAAGAGGGGTCGATTTTCAAATAAAAAGAAAGAAGGTTGCAATTACAAAACAAATGAATGAGTACTGGATTGGCAAAAGCAAGAGGTACATGGTAGTTTCTCTCGTAATCAACTGAAATCTCTCATTCAGAAATGATCTCAAATGCTGTTATTAGATAGATACAGTAGACACTCCTCCTTGCAGTGCATTTGGCTCTTAGAAAGAGAGTGCTACAAGATGGACACTAAAATATGAATTAACTGAGCGGTGTTATTGGGTTCAAGAACAGGGAAGAGCTAGGACTTTGATACCCCCATTGGGTGGTGGCAACATGTTTGGCAAAATTGTGGCCTATTTTACCTTGACTTGGAGGCCTTATTCCCAATACTTGGAGGTCGTAGTATTAGGAAAAAGTCAACATATTGGCTATCTTTCAGCCTTCAGAAATGTCCTTTAAGAGAAATGAACCTACATCAGAGCGAAACCAAAAATAATGGAAATATAACTGTGATAAAAACAGGCACTTTGAATGCTGTACATCTCATACTTCGGAATCTTGCTGGATGAAAAAAGTATATTTTTGTACCACCCCACAGTAAGGGGGAGATTTAGGAAAACTGGAGCTCAACAGGAGGTAGAAATGATAAGATTGGAAAACTAGTTATTTCCATGCACATCGTATTAGAAAAAGAGTTCCACAGGCATAGACACGAAACTGTGGATTTGCTGAGTGGAGTCAGTGGGTTGAAGAACATGGAAAAGTCAGGTGGTCCAGGCTAGAACTGTGACACCCCCCTCCACTGACGGTAACATGGTTGGTCAAATTGTCACCTGATTTACCTTGACTTGGAGATATTATGCCTACCAAAGTAGAAGAATACTAACCAGAGTAAGATGCCCTGCCAGCAAATACAGAAATAACAGTGGTGCTTTTCATTTGAAACAAATTTCTAGTTTTCTTAGGGAGCGGCCATTCAGCTAAAAAAAAAAGAAACCTTTGGCTTTAAGACAGTGTGTGTTCAGATCACTAACGATGGTGATTAGGGGATGAAATTTTCAGGGGTGAAAAAAATACACTGGAAGCCTACTAGGTATATGAGGAAAATGTTTTGCCAAGGAAACCCCAAAACTAGCCACCTTTCCCTAAGTCATTCCTGAGATCTTGGAACTCCTTTTTTGGGGACCTGTGCTGTTATATCTGGATAGACCTGTGAAGCACATCCTTACCTATAATTGACCCCAGTTGGGACCATGGAGAAATATAAACAAAGAACATCTTACAAGACAGAACCAGAGACCAAAGAGGATGATGAACAAAAGAGATCCATCCAGAAAGCAGACCACCTAGATTGCCCCATAACTGACTACAGAATTTAATCTACTGTCAACGGTAGAGAGTTTTGTCTTAACAGTTCTGCCCCTGTCCAGCAAGATGTGTGTGCTGCAGACTGTAGACTATAGTGTGTTCCCTTCCTGTCTTTTTCCAAATGGGAATCGAATTGCAGTTTACAATTGCATACTCAGAATATTGGGGGCCAATTAACTTTTAACTACATTGAACAACTATGAAAATCCATATCCAGTTATGATTGAGATGACCATAAAAACACCCACAGATCTTGGATTCTCAGAGAAACAACTGGATGAAACTTGGGATGGTCACTCTCAAGGAGAGGGTAAGCACATTCTAAGTAGCTTTGGTAATGTTAAATATACATTTGGGAAGAAGCTTTGATATGGATGTGAGACAGCCCAATGGACGAACCATAGCATTCAGCATTAGTAGCCTACCCAATGGCCATTTCTCCTTTCCTCCTTGATAACAGAAATATGGTTATGTTTAAGGTGGCAATATGCCCAGCTCCTGGGATAAATTATGATGAGTCTATCTAGATAAATCATGGGGTTCCCATAGCCCTTTGCCAAATACTCACTTTCCCACTCACCTTGCAGCTTCAGGTAGCCAAATGAGACCTAAGGGTGAGAATATCGGGGTGGAAAAGTTCTATACTCTGATAAAGGGAATATTTCCCTTTCTTTTCTATACTTAGAAAATGTGGAAGTCATTTTGTGATTATGAAGCAAGCAATCAATGCAAGGATAAAAAAACTCACATGCTGCAGATTGCAGAAAAGTGAGAGAATCTGGATCAGATTTCTCGTTAAGTAAATCAACTTTATAATTGATGTCACAGTAGAGATTTATGTTACAGTTAAAAAAAGGTCTAATTAAAAAACCAATTCATAAACTGTATGTAGCATATGGAATAAGGACACATATTTGAAGAATAGGGGGCAAAGATGATGATCAAGTCTTTCTGAATCCTGACTTATTTAAAGACTATTGTCTATACCGTTCTTGAAACTGTTATTTTCACACAGTATTATCTTTTCTTTAAACTGATGCTGAATTTATGTAGCATGTGGAACTATTAATAAATATACAAAGGGTCAAATCATACCAAAATAGACAAAACACTTTACTAAATAGAATTGAGTATAGTTGACTCTTTGTATCTGTAGGCTCCACATCCTTGGAACCAACCAAGGATTGAAAATATATTTTTAAAAAGTGTCTGTACTAAATATGTACAGACTTTTATGTGTCATCATTTCCTAAACAATATAGAATTACAACTATTTACACAGAATTTGCCCTGTATTAGAGATTATGAGTACTCTAGAGATGAATTCAAGTATACAGAGTGATATAGTGGATTTTGGAGATTTGGGGGTATTGTTTGGGAGGTGGGTGAGGAATAAAAAGGCTTCATAGTGAGTACAGTGTACACTTATCTGGTGAAGGGTGCACTGAAATCTCAGAATTCAACACTACTGAACTTATCCATGTACCCCAAAATCACTTGTACCCCAACCTATTGAAATAAAAAGTAATTATAATTAAACAATAAAGTACATGGGAGAAGGTACATAGGTTACATGCAAAAATACTACACCATTTTATATCAGGGACTTGAGCATCCACGAATTTTGATATCCAATGGACATCCTATAACCAATCCCCTATGGATAGCAAGGGACAACTGTATTTACTGAACTGTTACCAGCCGGCTGCAGATATAGTCAAATACTAATGGACACCTACAGTTGAAAACCTGTTAAGAAGTGTACCATACATTTTCTTTATTTGCTTAAAAGCAGCTTCCTAGAAGCTGTCTAGTTCTACCTCATGTTAATCTTTTCACATCCCACAGAATTTTACAGACTTTCAGAATGCATCCTGGTAAGTGCTGTCTCTCTCATCACTGGACTTTTACTTTTAAGGCCAGTTTTAGAAAATATTTTCCTTTAAGTGCTTGAGTTTTCCTTGTTTAGCTTCTCTGATTTTTTTTTTCAATTTTACTTCTTTTACTCTGCTTAATACTTTATCTATTCATTTTTATTTAACAGTTTGTTTCTTCTCTAACTAATTAAGATTCTCAGTAGCATTTGACTCAGCTGTCACGCCTTCCTTCTTGGTTTCCATGACATCACACTCTTTTGATTTTTCTTCTCCAACTCTGACATTTACTCTTGGTGCTTTTGCTGTGTCCTTCTTTGCTCTATCTCTAAATGTTAAGAAGTCCCAAGACATACGCCTCTCCTTCTTCTCTTCTCTATGCATGATCTTACCATGAGTAATCATGTTCTGTCCCAATTTTAAAGAAGATATACATTATAAGACTCAAACATTAATATCTTCAATCCTAATCTCTACTCTAAAATATATTATCTAATATATCCAATTCCCTAGTTGAAATTTCTACTCAGATATCTAGAGATACCTTGACTCTGACATATCTAAAACTGAACTGGTTTTTCAGCCCCTTTCCATTCTTCTCTTCCCTCAGTTTTCCCCATGTCAGTACACAAGGCCACCACCCATGAAGTAGCTCAAGCCAAATGCCTGGAAGTCATCCTTCCTTCCTCTCAGCTCACATTTAACTCATCAACAAGTCTGCTTACTCTACCCGCACAACACATCTTGAATCTACCTAATTCCATTGACATCTCAATCTAATTCAGCCACCAACACCTCCTGCCTGAGGTACCACCATAACCTCCTAACTCATCCTCCTGCTTCTTTTCTCTCCATCTCAATATCCATTTTTCATAAATCAGCCAGAGTGGTCTTTTTAAAAATGTAAATTATATCCCATCACTTCTCTGCATAAAACTCTCCTTATAGTGTCCTAACACATTTAGATTCAAATCCAGATGCTGTCTTCTAGCCTCCAAGGTTCTCTCTGGATGATCTGGCTCCCACCTACCTCACTGACTCATCTCACATCTCTCTGTCTCACTCCCTATGCGCTAACTTCTCTGGCCTCTTTTCTCATCCTCATATAATCCCAGTTTATTCTGCTTCGGAGGCTTTGCATGAGTTGTGTCTTCTCTTTGGAAAACTTTTCCTCCAGATAGTCATATACATGAATTTTACTTATAATCTAGGCCTCTGCTCAAAGTCAACTCTTCACAGGATGCTGCTTTCCTTCCTTCCTTCCCAGCAAGCACTGTCTTCCTCCAAAATAACCTACACTCCTTGAGAGCAGGAACTTTGCCTGACTCTGTCATTGATGTGTGCCTATTTCCTAGACACATTATAGATGCCCAATAAATATCTGGTGAATTGCAAATAAGTTTATTGGGTTCTTATGTATTAGGGAACCTCTTCCTAAAATTCCCTTAGCTCCTCTACCTTAGGAAAAGTATTTTCTTTTATATTCTTTACGGTTTTAAGATTAATCAGAAAAGACATTTTGGAGCCAATTCTTTATTCATTCAATCAAGAAATATTTACTGTGCCAAACATTTTGCTATACAAAGAAAAATGAGACAGCAGATTCATTATCTGGTGGTAGAGAATGGCATGAAAATGAGTAAGTACAATATAAACTGAGATCAATCAAACTACTAAGATACCTACTAACGTGGCCTTGTGCAAAGGGGGCCAGAAGTGGAGTGAAACAAAAATCAGTAATGAATACAGAAGAAGGATGGCATTTGCTATACACAAATGAGTCAGAGGTTGAGTTCTATAAGCTACAAGGAGAAAAGACTGCATTTGTTTAATTTCTCAATCCCATACAGTGATGCCCTCCAAAGTCACAATTACGGAAGGAGAGATTTTTCTTTGTATGTCACAATGTTATTATAACCTGAAAGTCAAGTTTTACCGAATTCAAGGACACTGCTTCCAAGGATCTTATGTGATTCAATTACACACAATTCTATATTATCATAATGCAAGGTGACAGATTACATAGAACTGCCATAAAATAGATACTCTCTCAATTTATCCTCCCTCTCACAGCTGCCACCCTATTCTCTGCCAGCTTCCACTGCACCTCTCTATCACCACCCACTGCCCGTGTCCCATGACTTCCCATTACACTCTGATCTCTGATAATAGTACTAAGAAAATAGTACTAAAGGAAATAGTACTAAGCTTCTACCAACAGACTGGCCTGCCCACTGGCCTTCAAATGTGCCTTACTCAATCTCACATTCTCAACCCAACTACCCATTTAAAATACCTTTTCTTCTTATGCCAGCTATGGTGGCTCACACCTGTAAGCCCAGCACTTTGGGAGGCTGAGGCAGGTGGATCATCTGAGGTCAGGAGTTCAAGACCAGCCTGGCCAACATGATAAAACCCCATCTCTACTGAAAACACCAAAATTAGCTGGCATGGTGGTGCATGCCTGTAATCCTAGCTACTTGGGAGGCTGAGGCAGGAGAATTGCTTGAACCTAGGAGGTGGAGATTGAAGTGAGCTAAGATTGTGCCATTGCACTCCAGCCTAGGTGACAGAGTGAGACTCTGTCCCTAAATAAAATAAAATAAAATACTTTTCCTTCTTGCTTCTAACATTCAAACGCTACCAATTCTTCAAGTTCAAGGGGCTCATCTCCTCCATGAAGTCTTCCCCTCCAGCCACTCTAGCCCACCATAAGCTCGTCCTTCTCCAACCACCCACAGCATTCATTGCCCCTGCTGGCTCTTTGCAGCTTTTTACAAACCTCCTGGAATTGTTTAAATGCTCATGTATCTGAGTTTTAACAATCTCCTAACTAGATTATTTAATTTTTAAATATGGTGGCTCTGTCTTCTAGTTCTTGTCTACCTATACCCATAAAAAAACAGTGGAAGTGACCAGTTCCCAAATCCCAGCATTTTACCTGAAAATGAACATGTTTTGTCACGGTGCCACAGAAGGGAGACAGGTATAGGTTAAACCAATGATTGGGTCTCTACTTCTACAATGCAATTTCTTTTACACTTAGACCAAACATTTTAGGTGTCAATAATCACATATCCAGAAAATCAGCAGATACGAATACTCTCTGAGATAAATTAAAGTTTCTTGTTGAAGAAAGAAAAATAAACTCCTTTAACTGAACAGTAATATAACTGCAAATGGTTTCTGTAGACAAGGAGGACAATTTCTATTAATGAATATATTTCTATGTAATTCAGCCACATGGTCTTTGGATTAGGTTTGTGGATTAACAACAAACAAAAAACTTTTTCTCTTATCTGCAAGAGCAATTGGCTGCTGTCTTCACCAATTTCACAAGGGTCAGTGCTGACTCCGCAAGCATAGATTTGGAGTAGATAAGCTGTTGATTTCAAATAATTTTCTCAACACTCACAGTGGAAAGAGTTATTCAGGCTGCTGTCCTAGGGTCCCTTTCCTATACCCCTCTCCTCTCTCTCCTCTATCTTCCTCTGTCACTCTTCCATAACCTACCACTCCTCCCCCGCCCCCAATTGTTTAAGTGGAATTTTATTATGCTACTCCATTGGTACCTTCTGCTGCTCTTAAGCGAAATGTCCTGAGTCCTTAAGATAGTGGTGAGTGGGCCGGATGCAGTGGCTCACACCTGTAATCCCAGCACTTTGGGAGGCTGAGGCAGGCAGATCACGAGGTCAGGAGATCGAGACCATCCTGGTTAACATGATGAAACCCCATCTCTACTAAAACTACAAAAAATTAGCCGGGCGTGGTGGCGGGAGCCTATAGTCCCAGCTACTTGGGAGGCTGAGGCCGGAGAATGGCGTGAACCCGGGAGGTAGAGCTTGCAGTGAGCCAAGAGTATGCCACTGCACTCCAGCCTGGGCAACAGAGTGAGACTCCATCTCAAAAAAAAAAGAAAGAAAAAGAAAAAAAGATAGTGGTCAGTGATCTCTAGCATGCATTTTCCTAATCTTTCTGGCATCACCTCTCTTCTCTCTCCTCTTCACTCACTCTACACCAGTCATACTTGATTTCTTTCAGCTCTTAGAATATGTCATTTTTTTTCATCCTCCAGGACTGCACTCAGGAGATTCCCACCACATGAAATTCCTTCCCCCCCCACCACCCTCTATTGTCTGCCTAACTCTCACTTCTTCCAATTAAATGTTACTTCTTCATGAAGGTCTCTAGGAAACTTTAGATTCCTCTGATATAGTCTTTAATGATGATCATGAACTTTCTTTGGTAATACTAATAAAAATAATTTAATATCTAGAGGTTCATTATATATCAAGACCCCAAGATAAGAGAGACTGTGTCTCTCTTGGTGATTGGCAATCCCAGCAAATTCCTGTGTCTGGCATATAGTCCATACTGAAGAAATTTGTTGAATTAATAAATGATACTGGGACACTGGAGCTGGAAGACCTAGGTTGGAGCCCCATTTTTGCTTACTGTGACCTTGGACAAATCATTTATCTCACAGATCCTCAATGTCTTAATCTTCAGAAAGGGCATTATCATCACCCACTTCTAGTATATTGAAAGAACAAAATGATATATATTCAGTCAAAGAGTTGGTAACTTGGAAAGATTTATACAATTTACCTATTATTTTTAATTGACTAAAGATAGCCATAAGATTCACTAAGCTATATAGAGCCAACACTTAATAGGCAATTGCTGTGGCTAAAAGCTTTCTATGCATTATCTCCCATAATGCTAACTTTTACAATACTTCTAGGTCAGTATTGTTATTATGAAGCCTCTTTACAGACGGAGACAACTAAGTCACAAAGTAAGTGATGAATCTGAGATTCAAATTACAACAGATGCCAAAGTTTAAGTGAGACCACAACAAGCCTACTCCCCATTACTACAAATTCAATTCTATTTCTTAGAAGAGAGTTCAGTTTTCGTAGCAGACAAACTATAACTTTGCTCAAGAGGTTAGTATAAAGCTGATAAGCAAGGTGGTTTCACTATCTGAATCACTGAGAAGAATCCAACATTTTAAACAACTCTCATAATCACTGTGACCATTTGTTAAGTGAGTCTTCTGTGCCAGTCTCCAGGACAGGCACTTTACAGTGTCCAGTCCTAAATTTCTCCAAAACCATCACTTTACCAATGAGAAAATGAGACTCAGCAAGAACAAATCAAACAATCTGTCTCCCTATAACTTGAGCTTCAAGGCCAGGGTTGATCCCACCTCTCTTTAACTCCAAAGCTGTGCTCTTTGAACTACTACATCTTAGACTGCCTCTAAGAACCTATGCTGAGAAGCCTTATCAAAACATTTATCTTTAAGAAAAGCATATCCATTATGAAGACGTATATCCTTTCTCTAAATATGTTGTTTATATTATTGTAAAATACTAATGAAACAGATAGCCATGTGGCCATGTATATTCATTCTCTATTGCTGCTGCAAAGAATTACCACAAACCTGGCTGAAAACAACACGAATTTATTATCTTACAGTGTGGCAGGTCAGAATTCTAACACTAAACTAAGACTAAAGTATTTGAAATGCTGGTGCTGGGTTCCTTTCTGGAGGCTCTAGGAAAGAACTCATTTGTCTTTTCCAGCTTTTAAAGCCACCTACATTCCTGGGTCCGTGTTTCCCTTCTATCTTCAAAGCCAAAAACTTTGAATCTCATTAAGCATCCTTCTTTAGTGACATCTCTCTCTGACTACAGCAGGAAAGGACTTTTACCTATAAGGACCCATGTGATCAGACTGGGCCCACTGACACCTGATCGTCCTGGGTAATTGCCACATATCAAGGTCCTTAACTTGATTATATCTGCGAGGTCCCTTTAGCCATTTGAGGTGACATATTCACAAGTTCCAGGAATAAGGAATATGGATATCTGTGGAGGTCCTTGAGTATGCCCATCACACCAAAGCAACAGATCTGCTAGGGGCCCACTCCACCTCATCTCCTAACACTCTCTGGGAAGAAAAGCAATACTCAGCAACCTTCAAATACCAGGGACTAAATGGAACGGGCCTAGAAATTAGAAAGAGAGCACAAGTGGGAGCTCCTGGAGACCTGTATCCATGTTTTGGCCTCATGAATGGCCAAAACCCACCTTAGAGCTGGGGCATCCCAACAAATTTCAACATAGTGTATTTATAATGCTGTAGCTAGAGAATGAGTTATGAGTAATCGGTTTCCTTTTTTATTTTCATGTGTAATATTCACCTCGCATTACCTTCTTTCTAATGAATATGGGAGATGTATTAGTTTTCTATACAAATTTGGGAGAATCTGACAAAGAGTAAAAAGAACAAAGGCTTTGGAGTCAGATGGACATTAAATCCATTATCCACATGCTCTAACAATTGCTGCATGAGCCTCAGTACCTCTATCTGTGGAATGATGACAATTCTCACCCACACGATGTGGATGTAAGGATCTAAACCATTTATACATGTACACTCTAAAACAGGGCCTGACACCTACGAGAGGAAAATAAATGTTAAGCCCTCTCCAAGCAGTCTGCCTACATGGGTTATAAGTATAATAATCATAGCAAAAATGTGATCTTCATTTTTGGATCCTTTCTCTTCTCACCCACTCAGTAACTGGAAAAGTGCCTAGTCCAGATTAGACATTATATATATATATAACCATACTGAAGTTTTCTTTTCCCTTGGATCTAGAGAATAAACCCCTGGTTTGGATCAGTGATGAATCAATTAAAGACTCAGCTTGGGCTAGCAAGACCTAATTCCCTGAGACACCCTCTGGAGCCTTGAACACTGCTAGATGACTTCACAATACTCACACATAGACTGTGAAACTTAAAAATGATCTTGCATATAAGCCATGGTGGGTTATTAACATACAAAATAGATTAAAATACATGAAACAGCCCAATTCATCACATTCAGCATAAAAATATCTTTAATAAGAGTACAAGTGACAACTAGATGAATGCTTTCCAGAAAACTGAAGACAGATTTAAATCACAACATAGTCTGTAACCAAAGAATAAGTCACCATTTTACCTAATGCTAAAAGAACATATAAATTAGAAGAGTTTGTGGCAAACAAACTAATATTTTAGAAGCTAGTTGGTGTTTTCTAGTTCTAATCATTCATAAAGCCCAAATGAAGAGAGCCTACAGTGTATGTCTGACTCCTGAAGAAACAGTATCTATTTGGGATAATCTCCCCCTGATTAAGCAAAGGATTATAAATCCATGACATATTTCTCAAATTCTAATCCCCCTTCTCTGAAAATGATGCTCCTCCTATTTCACAGAATGCAAATCTGTTGCATAAGTACTCCCCAAACCAAATTTCTTCCCTAATGTCTCCAAGAAGAGCCTCAATACCCCATACTCCTTCCCAAGATCAACCTAACTACCCACTTATTAACTTAGTCAATGTATGTCTATAAACTGAGGGTACAAACATGAACAACATCCCATCCCTGCCCAAGAACAACTCACTCTCTTAGAGAAACATACAGAGCAAAAAAGTATTGCACAAATAATATTCAGCATTAGGGAGACTAAACTATATCCACCAAGGCAGCTAGATCTCAAAAACATAATGCCAAGTGAAAAAGTCTTAAAATGCACCATTTGTGTACTCATCTGACAAAGGGCTAATATCCAGAACCTACAAAGAACTCAAACAAATTTACAAGAAAAAAACAAACAACCCCATCAAAAAGTGGGCAAAGGATATGTGAACAGACACTTCTCAAAAGAAGAAGACATTCATACAGCCAACAGACACATGAAAAAATGCTCAACACCACTCGCCATCAGAGAAATGCAAATCAAAACACAATGAGATACCATCTCACACCAGTTCGAATGGCAATCATTAAAAAATCAGGAAACAACAGGTGCTGGAGAGGATGTGGAGATATAGGAACACTTTTACACTGTTGGGGGGACCGTAAACTAGTTCAACCATTGTGGAAAACAGTGTGGCGATTCCTCAAGGATCTAGAACTAGAAGTACCATATGACCCAGCCATCCCATTACTGGGTATATACCCAAAGGACTATAAATCATGCTGCTATAAAGACACATGCACACTTATGTTTATTGCAGCACTATTCACAATAGCAAAGACTTGGAATCAACCCAAATGTCCATCAGTGACAGACTGGATTAAGAAAATGTGGCACATATACGCCATGGAATACTATGCAGCCATAAAAAAGGATGAGTTCATGTCCTTTGTAGGGACATGGATGAAGCTGGAAACCATCATTCTCAGCAAACTACTGCAAGAACAGAAAACCAAATACCACATGTTCTCACTCATAGGTGGGAAATGAACAATGAGATCACTTGGACACAGGAAGGGGAACATCACACGCTGGGGCCTACTGTGGGGAGGGGGGAGGGATAGCATTAGGAGATATACCTAATGTAAATGACGAGTTAATGGGTTCAGCACACCAACATGGCACATGTATACATATGGAACAAACCTGCACATTGTGAACATGTACCCTAGAACTTAAAGTATAATAATAATAATAAAATAAAAATAAATAAATAAATAAATATCATTGGGGATATCTGTTCCATGAAAGATTGTTAGAATTCTCTTGTAAAAGTACCTGGGCCTAGTATTTCTCTTTCTTTTGAGGGGAGGGGCATTGTTAACTAGTTCTTTGATAATTTTGATTACTTTGTCTATGAATATTGGTGTGCTTAATTGTTCTATGTATACTGAGGTCAATTTTAGTAAACTGTATTTTCCTAGAAATTTTTAAAAATTTTTAAAAAAACATACACACAAAACACTGCTCATGCATACTGACATGTCCAGATAAAGGATATTAAAATTAATTGAAAAGATACACACCAAATTCATGGTAGTGGTTGTAACGGCAGAGGAGAGGTGATTGAAAAGGTAATGTTGTAGGTGATAATAAATGTCAACCTTATTGCTAAAATTTTATTTATTTTATGGAAAAAAGGCTGGAGGCAAATAATTTTGATAACTGTTACCTAGCAATTTGGGGCAGGAATCCCCAGGTATTTGTTACTGTCTACATTTTTCAGTATTTGTATAAGTAGTTAAAATTGAAATAGCCATTTGCACCATGTGTCTATACGGTATACAAGGTACAATAGTGCTCTAAAAGAACAATAGTTCTTTCTGTTATGCTTTTATGCCACCGTTCTCGACTACTCAACCACCGTTCTAATGAGGCCAATGCCTATAAACATGCCCAAATTTTTCCAGCTAAACAAAATGAATCTGCCAGTAGTTACTCCTAAGAACTGCTCAGTCTATTCCTTTTCTTTCTCAGCTAAACTTCTTAAAGGAATTGTCTACACCTGCTCTCCCACATCTCCTTAATCTCCTCACTCATATCCAAGCCCACTGCAATCTGGCTTCTGCCCCACTTAAATTGCTTCAACCTCCTAACTGCCAAATCCTTTCCATTCTCATTTTACTTAACCATGCAAAGCACTTAAGATAATTGGCCAAATATTGGAGAATTTCCCTTCCCTTGGCGTCCACAGTTCTACTCTTGGCTGTCATTCCTTTTACCTCCCTACATGTTCCATCTCTGATTCCATCTCCTGTTGCAGTCACTTAATTCTAGTCTGCTTCCTCTAGTAGTACATTCTAAGTTCCGTTATCTCCCTAAGTGACCTCTTCTGTTCGCATGACCGTATCTGCAATCCACTGACTCCTAAATGTGTATTTCTAGCCCCTTCTGGGATCAAGACACACACCTTCAACTGTCAGCTGGCTAGCTTACATTCTTTGCAAGTATCCCAACCTCAATATGTGCTAAAGTAGCCATGTCCTCAAAGATTCCACTGAAGATTAAGCTAGACGTGCAGAAAACTTCTCTACTCCTACTTTTCTTCCTCTTATTCTGATACAGAATGTCTTCTTGATTATACCTGCTACTGTATCTCTTGAATGCAACACCTTTTCTCTACCTTCCACACTGCTTTAATTCAAGTCTCCTGGTCCACATTGTTCGTATGATTTTTCTAACTAGTTTCCAAGACTTCTATGGAACAGCCTCATAATTTCCTGCTAAAGAGAAGCAATTAACTTCACCTTGCTTAACACCATTCAAGCACCTGCAGATTTTAGTTTAAACTCCTCAGTCACTAAGTCAAGGCTCTGAAATAATCTACTACCCCTTTCCAATCTTACTTTTGGATACATCTTTCTACACTGCCAGGATTCAAACCACATGGACCTCTCACCATTCCCTGACTATGGCGTGATTTTTCACACAAATCTGAGCCTTTGTAGAGGCTGATCCTACCTCTAAATCCCCTTCTCTCTCCTCCACTTGATACATCTCAACACAGGTTTTTAAGATCCCATTGAGATGTCATTTCCTTCTGCAATGTTTCATTAGCTTCTCTAAGTAGGTAGTTATTCCTGCACCTTTGCTTCCATGAAACTTTGTAGCTGGCTCTAATTTAGCACTTACGTCATGTTTTTCTAAGAGCTACTTGTCCACATGTCCCTTCTTTCCCAATGAATTGCAAGCAGGTGCTAGGCTTTTGTGACGGTTAATTAATTCAATGAGTATTTGAGAGCCAACCATCAAGAGGCCCTGTTCTAGGCTTATGCCATATACTGAACAAAACAGACAAACTCTAAACTCATGGAGTCTAAATTGCTGAGAACCAAATTATGATTAGCAAACCTCAGTCATGATTTGGAGATTTTTAAATCATCAGTAAGGCCATTACAAAATCCGAGTGTTAACAAGTCTTACTGTGGTAGCTTTCGTATGTCATTATAGCACAACACCTCTAGCTAGAGCCTTTTACTTCTTTGCACCACTGACAGAAATATGCACATACTATAGGAGCTTTACATGATTGAAGCTCAGCTTTTTTTTTTTTTTTAAATGAAAACTGTCCTTTTCTTTAGATGCCTGTGGGAACGTTTCCAAGAGACAGTATACAATTGCACATTGTAGTTGGATGGACCAATACTGACTCAGTTTCTCCACAAGTCAGCAGACATCAGACCCACACTGCATGGATTCAAGAAACAGAAATAACTGCAGACAAGCTCTGTGTGGTTGAGTCAGAAAATGTCCACATGTTAGAGTGGTAACCTATACCATACGCCTTTTAAAAACAGGCCTAGTACCATGAGTATCTAACGTCATCTTTGAGTATTTTGTAGACAGAGAGATTTAGGCTTCTCTGTAACTGGTACACGTGTCATGAGTGAAACTGTGAGAAACTCAGAAAACAGAAAGAATATGTCACTAACAAAAAAGGACAATGCAGAGTCTGATCCATGCAGAAAAGTTCTCAGTTGGAACAGGAACACTAGCAACTGGCCCAAAGCCTTGAGGAAGGAGAAATAGTTAATAAGAGATCGCAAGGTAGCATTACCTCTGTGATACCTGCTATTTGTGTTAGCGAACAGATAAATACATAGGGAAGTTACCTGCTGATACAATTGCACATTGCTGATAGTTCTTTGCCGTTCACTGGTTTGTTTTAGGCTTTAAAGTCTTCTATATCAGACTTTTCTCTTTATACTAGTAAAGCATAAAGAGAAAGGCCTGTAGAAGAGGTTACCGGTATCGTTTTACTGGTGTCCTGACAGAAATCAAAACTTTCGGGCCAGTCAACTGAGCATGCCTTACTTTAAAGGTCAGATACAAGGATGAGGTGAACCAGACCAGTGGAACCCTAAGTCTGGTGTGATGATCACTGGATGTGTACATCTGGAATCAGCAATAAAATATTACTACCACCATTGTGTCTATTATTATCCAAGAAAAAGAGGAGACAAGCTCTATTACTAATTAGCATACATACTTCTAAATGTATACATGTATAATCAATGAAAAAAATCTATAAAAATGAAGAACATGCCCTAAATTTTTTACAGATAGAGGCCCATGATCAAAACATTTTGGAGACTGCTGACCTAGACACCAGATGACTAATCGTGAGTTCTAAGTAACAGACCACAGTCAGATTTCAGAGGTAAAGCAAAGCAGAAAAGAAAAAGTAAATGGAAAAAACAAAAACAGAACACCAAAATAGAGAGAATGAAAAAATTATTCCAGATATCACAAAGGCAAGCAGTGCAAAGATACGATCCACAGTTTGCTGATTATAGAAATATTGTCTTCTGGTTTTTGCTGGGTGCAGGGACCAAGATCAGATAATGTGATGTGACTATTTGGTTATCTTGTTCCCCTGTTTAAAACCTGTGATCACTTCTCATTGCTCTTAGAATAAAGTCCAAATATTTAATAAAACTCTCAGACATTCAACCATCTGGACCTTGCCTACCTCTCCATCATTATCTTTTGTCACTTTCTGTCTTTTTGCAGGGGTAGAATGGGGGGAAGGGAAGGACCTCCTCATTTCATGTATGTTCTCTAACCTTGTTCTTGTCTATCTCTAAGTGTAATTCAAATGTCGACCCAATTTCTAATTCCTTTAATCATTATTCTCTGACCTCTAAAACATATTGAGTCTTTTTCCCATATGTTCCTATAGCCTCCTGTGCTTGCTTTCCTGAGAAACTCAGCATTCTCAGAATGTATTTTTCAAGGTCTTTCTTCCTTGCTAGCCATCTGTGAGGATAGGGAAGGTATCTGTAACCCCAAAGCACACAGCACAATGTTTGATTTATAAGAAGTGATAAATAAATGTGTTCACTGGAGTGAAGTTGAATGAAATGTGTCCTGACACCCAGAGAGAAAAACAGTTTGCCTCTGAGCTGCCTACGTACTTGCTAATTTAATATGATGATGGCAGAAATATAATACTTACCTAATCGTTAAAATAATATTTGACAGCTGTTTTATCAGTACATTTAAAGGCACTTCATATTCCACTGGTCAACAAATATTTGAGTGCCTCAATGGGTCTTGAAAGTGCTATGGTGTCTTTACTCTGGGTTGGCAGATACCAAACAATTGATTAAAACTGCTTTCATTAAGGCACAATATTGAAAGGATTCATGACTTATTCTGGCAGGACAGAGGATGGCTCAAGTTCATTGCTTGCAGTAATGTTATATATTCTTAGTTGGTTAGTCTTAGCAAGATTCTCTGTGCCCATTGTCCTTGGAGGGGGTTGGAAATGCAGGTGCATGATCAAACAGTGGAGAGAAGGGAGTACAAGCAGCTATGCAAATGCAATGCTCCAGATAAAAATCTCTTTGCACAGTATGAGATACATCTTTCAGAAGCTTGCCTATGCACTGCACTTCCCACGACTAGGTTGCCCCAGACTCTTATCAGGCACTAGTTTGTCCAGTGGTCATTTTCATCAATTCCTTCAACTCAAGCTCAGGGAGGCCCTGCAGGTTACCTTCATTGCCATCCAAACCCCTCAAGCATTTAATGGTTCTTTTTCCCAACCCACAAAGCTAGATACTAAGGTTTCCTCTTCCCATGCAAGAGCGCTTGGTATGGTCTTGATCTTGTATTAGGCAGTTTTTGCATTGCTATACAAAAGGGGAGAATAGGCACATCACATGACAAGAGTGGGAACAAGAGAGAGAAGAGGGAGGAGATGCCACACTCTTCTAAGCAACCAAGTTGCACATGAACCAACTGAGTAAGAACTTACTCATCACCAAGGTGATGGCACTGAGCCATTCATGAGAGATCTGCCCCATGATCCAGTCACCCCACCAGGCTCCACCTTCAACACTGGAGGTCACAATTAAACATAAGATTTGAAGCAGAGAAATATACAAACTATATAAGACCTCTCTATACTGTATATAATATAGAAACCCACAGGGAGGTTTTCCAGTTCATTTGTTCTTTAACTGCATGTACAACCAAACTAGACAACAAGCACTAATTCAACTAAGCCAAGCCCAGCCCTCCCAGAGCGATTCCAGCTCAGCTCAGAGTACCACGTGCCACCCTCCACTCTTTCCCTCTTCTTCCCTGTCCAGGCAGGATAGTCGAGAAATAAGAGTTCAGAGTACAGGCTGTGGAGCCACGATGCCTTGGTTAATAAATACACCCACTCTCTCAATCACCAGATGTGTGACTTTGGGCAAGTTGCTTAACCCCTTTGAGCCTCAATTTACTTATCAATAAAAAGGATATTCAAAACTGCTTGAGGGTCCCTCTTACCAGGGTATTCCTCTAGCACCCCAAATATAATATTGAACTCAATGCTTTTGACCCTATGTGCATGCACATGTACAAAGACCCACACAATTTCCTTCTTCTGTCTTCTGTCATCTGAATAATATCCTCCCATCACCATAAGCAAAGGCCTTCATCAGTCACCCCAGTTGGAGTACAGAGCCTGCCTAGGTGCATGCCTTGACCCCTACTCCTCCTTGATCTCCCACTTAACTCCACCCCCACATTCAATCAGTTACAAAGACCAATCACAATGCCCCAAGAAACTGCTACCAACACCCTTCTCGAACTAGACCTTCCTACCTAATGCCTCGACAACTTTGATGACTTCTCAGTGACCTCTCCACCTGGAGACTCTCCCTTCTTTATTCTTCCATTTACATCAGACAAGAGGACTCTTCCTAAAGCATCACTTTTATTATGCCATTATTGTCCTCAGAAACCTTAAATGCCTGCCCACTGCATAAAATCCACATTTCTTAGACTCTCCAATCTCATGTCTCAGCCTCATCACTTCTCAGGTCACCACCCATGCCATCCATACTACTGTCCCCACACAGTTATTCATGCCTCCCCACTAAATGCTTCTTCTCAATCCCTCTGAACTCCACTGGCTATTTAGAGTCCAGCTCTTCCACAGAATATTCCCCAACAAGTCACCCCAGAGTGACCTCTTGTTCCCTTCTGCACTAGAGGACCAGATTTACCCCTTCCAGAGGGCAAATGTCACTTCCTCAGAATTCCCTCCCTCCATGACCCCCACATATTCCCCGTTTTTCCTCTCTCCTGACTTCTCATCTTCATGATTAAAGAACATTTTTCTCAGGCCAAATAATTATAAAAATGACCACAACTCACATTTATAGGGCCGTATCTAATTGTCAAGCACTGTGCTAAGCACTACATATGCATTAATTCAGTTAATCCTCAGTGCAACCTGGTGATATAGATTCTCTTCAGCGATTCACAACTCAACATAGATTTGAGTACATTTTCATAGAAAGATAATGGAAAATAAACAAATAAACCCCAAAGAAATAAAGATAGATATATATGTACACACATGTATATCTACACACATATAGTATATATAAAACAGCATTATAAAATAGTAGTATAGCATATATCATATGCCTATATTTTTTCTTTTACAAAGTATATAAAAACTATGAAGGAAAGTAAAGCAGGGTAAAGAGATTGAGAGATGATAGGGATTGAAAGATGATATGGTCTAGCTGTGTCCCCACCCAAATCTCATCTTGAAATGCAGCTCCCATAATTCCCACATGGAACTCAGTGAGAGAGAACTGAATCATGGGGTGGTTTCCCCCATACTGTTCTCGTGATGGTGAATAAGTCTCACAAGATCTGATGGTTTTACAAGGGGTTTCCCCTTTTGCTTGGCTCTCGTTCTCTTTACCTGCCACCATATAAGATGTGGCTTTGCTCCTCCTTGCCTTCTGCCATGATTGTGAGGTCTCCCCAGCCATGTGGAATGTGAGTCAATCAAACCTCTTTCCTTTATAAATTACCCAGTCTCAGATATGTCTTTACTAGCAGCGTGAGAACAGGCTAATACAAGAGAAATAGGATGGGTTGTTATATTAGATGAAGTCATCAGAGAAGTACCATATCAACAGAGACCCAAAGGAAGTGAGGAAGAAAGCCAACAGAATTATGGGGTGAGAATGGTCCAGGAACACATTAAGAAACTAAACTACAGAGAGACCATGTGACTTCTCAAGGTCACACGATAGCAGGCACAGTATGTGAATCCTAATTCTGACTCCAAAGTCTTATCCTTAGCCACCAGTCCTCACCTTCCATTAATGTTCTGCAGCAGTTCATTCTATTAGCCAGCTCTGGATTTTTAAAACTCCCTTTTTCCCCATTAGTTAACAAATATGGACCTTCTACATGCCAGGCACTGACCTCCATTCATTAGAGGTCATCTACCTCTCCAATTTCTTCTCCAGGTATAACACGTTTCCATGGTTTCACATCCATCTCCCACCCTTATTCTTTACAGTTCTGACTCTAGACTCTATTCCTTATCCAGTTCATGACTTCAATTACCATCATCTTTCTGCAACTAATTCCTAAACTGGGGTCCCAGTTTAATTTGATGGCCAGTTTCTTGGGTGCAAGACTGTGCCTCATTCATCTCTCTATTCCTAATACTCATCACAATGCTGGATGTGAAATAAATGAGTGCCTCTCTGAATAGATTAAATTTGAACTCTGCATTTCCATCTGCCTTTGGGACAGTTTGACCTGGATGTTTTCCCAGCATCTCAAAATCAATATTTCTAAAAATGAACACATTATCTTCCATCCAAAACCTGTCCCTCCTCCTATATTCCTTGTCACTCACAGCAGCGCCACAAAGTATCACAGTCACCAACCTTGCCATCTTTCTCCCCCACAACAGCCATCTCACCTTTCCATTCCCATTGCCTTTACCCTTGTTCAAACGTTTGTTTTCTCTTGCCTAGACTAATGGGACCGCCTCCTCAATATATCCCAACTGATGGTACTTCCTACACAGCTATGCAAAATTAATTCCCTTCATTCTGTCACTTTTTGTGAAATTTGATGGTCTTCTACCCACAAAATTTAAGCTCAGTATCCTGTTGCAACCCATATGGCCCAATACCTATTGGGCATCTTCTCCACTTTGATATCCAAGAAGCCCTTAAATTTCATTGTTCTCCAAAACTGACCATTCAGGTTTTTCTCAACCGAACCTCCTTCTCTGTATTTTCCATCTTGGTAAATGTATGCCATGCAACAGTTCCCTTGGCCAGAAACCGAGAGTTGCTCTTGTCCTCTATTTGTCTAATGTGTACTCTCTGCCTTCCACTGCATGACCAATGCCTTGCTCTGTCCTTCATTATGTCTCACCTGCAGCTATGCCACAGCAGGTCTCTGCCTGCTGTTTTACTCCCTTTTTGTCCATTGGCTACATCACCAGTTATCTTCCCAGTATGCAAATGTGGTGATGCTCTGCTCTTGATTGAAATCTATCAGTAGTTTTCATACTTCATCACATCTTGACCGTGACTACTGTCCAGCTTCCCATCTCACAATTTTCTTCTTCCCCACACATTCACAAAACCACACAAAATTCTTAATGTTCCCTGATTGTAGTACCATGTTCTCTTGGTCCAGCCTTGGGACCACAGCTCTCCCTGCCTGAAACTTTCATAATTCACCTGCCATCTCTCCCTGAAAAATTCATTCTCATCCTCCAGTCCTACCTAGTCTAAGTAGCTTTTTATGACTCTGTCCCGCCTGCATAGTGTGACTTACATCTGTTTCCAAAGCAGTCTGTGCCTGGTGTTATTACAGGGCTTTTGAAGTTCTAATTTTCATCTCTCATGTCTATCTCTTTAGATTCAGGGCTTCTTTTCCATGGGATATTTTTCAACTCTGCATTCTAGTACTTAGAAGAATACTTGGGAAATGAATGTTCAGTATATGTTTTGTGAAAGAATCAATTGGCTCACATTTGGGGAAATCCCCACTGATATGAAGGATTAGTAACATTATTTAGTCTACAGAATAATGCTCTTTTCCTACATAAGGTTTGTGTTGTATTATACATGATTCTGTATTATATATGATTCTGTATTATACATGATTGTGTTGTATTATACATGATTCTAAAAAACCACTATGACTCAACAACAAACCATGTGATTATGATAGATTTACTGAGTGTTCCTTCAGCTTATTATTTCACAGAGGACAAGGACTACAGCTACTGATATTCTTCATTAAGAACATATGATAGGGTCCTAGGAAGGTATTTAGCACATGCCTTTGAAGATTAAGTAAACTAACATACACTATGTAATTAATACACAATTTGGGTCAAGTAGAAGTCTAGGGTAGAGAAGGAAAATATAATTTAAATGTTTAATTCCTATAACTTAAACAATTAACATATCTTTATATTCTGAAATATTTACTAGCACAGTGTCTCTCATATAGTAGGTGATTGATAAATGCATTTTAAATGAATGATTGTTTAATAACATTCTCAAAAATATTTCTAAAACTATCACAACACAAATTGCATTAAGGCTGAAGTTATGACTGTCATTGAGATCTAAAATTTTGCTCTAATAATAGTTATGGAAGGCCACAATCCCGTGCTCAGGGATCCAAGGATAAATAAAGCTATGTTTTCAATTGCAATGCTTATAACAAGTTAATTTTACAGTTTAATCTTCCCAGGGTAGAGGTGGTGGATTTTTCATTCTCACTGTTTATTCTGAGAGGTGAACAACAATTTTCAAAGTACTTTTTAATGACCAATTTTCATTTGGAGGTTACATCCATAACTTTAACTAGGAGGACTTATGGGGTGTAGCGGTGACTTCTGTACTTAAATTACACCAGAAGTGCTAGCATTTATTACCTTCCAGCTTCCCAGTTTAGATGTGTGCCCTTTCTTAAAAACTATCTTACAACACCTCCATTTAAAAAATGAGATTTATAGGAGAATGGTGTGAACCCAGGAGGCGGAGCTTTCAGTGAGCCAGGATCGCGCCACTGCACTCCAGCTTGGGCGACAGAGCGAGACTCTGTCTCAAAAAAAAAAAAAAAAATGAGATTTATTCTATAAACCCATAGCAAGAGAATTCCCTCACTCCATATCCCTGGATATTGTATTTTACAGTTTCCTGCTTCCTTTTTCCATGTTTCTCAATGCCTGCCTCTATACTCTGATTGTTTTATACTTGTCCCCAAAATTTTCCTCCTCACAACTTTTAAATTAACGCAGTGCACCTGCGTTTCAGAGTCTGTGCCAACTCTCTCAGATATCATGACTTCAGCAGAAAATCCTGATGAAACTGGACCATGAGCGGACAAGGAACAGATAACCACTGCAATAATACTGTGCATCACCGTATAAAAGGCTCATCTGCAAATTAAAGGAAGTTTATTAAAATAGATGATATGGAAAAAGTGATTTAAAATTCTTGGAAAGGATGTGAGAAAAGTTGAGCAGAATGTGACTTTCACAAGTGCTTGAAATATTAGATGATGTATAACATCCTTATAATAAGTGATCCCCAAAATTAAGTTTAAAAATTAGAGAAACATCCTATTTAATTTGAAAATTCCTACACCAATTTGAAGTGCCTCTGCCTACATCAGAACATCATGTAAATTCCCAATAACAGACCTGAGCATTTTCAATTCCTTTAGGATTGTCTTTAAACAGAAGATACAGCTCATTTGCATTCTCCAAGCTTCCAAATCATATTTGTTTTAGGAAAAAAGTGCATTTTTTACAGACTTCCAGCATCAAAGAAGGTTTTTAAAATCTTTAAAATAGCTTAGATAATGTAATGTCGTTAGGTGACTGAAAGATAAACCCAGATTACAGTTAGAAAAATTGGTAGAGGGCAGGAAGAAATGGACAATAGAAAAAACACAGGACTTCAAGCCCAGTTCTTCTCATAGCTTTATTCTACAGGACCCCAAAAAGGAAAAGGTCAACTTCAATATCACTGTGTGCTTCCATTTGGAAAGGAACAGCACTTATACCAGCTGGAAGTAATTTTGCTTTTAAACATCCATCTCACTTCATCCTTAACTCTGTTATGGGAATGAATATTTTAAAATAAACATGTTTAGGCATTTATTTTCTCCTCAACTTGACTATCAATGCCTCGTGCACATTCAGTTACTAACTCTTGTATAAACAGTAAGCTCTCTAGAAGCAGACTCTACGTCTCAGTCATCCCAATACTAAGTAGTTCCTTTGTAAATATTTGCTGAATTAATCTTATTTCATCATTACAGGATCTTTATAAGCTACAAGTAGATATCATTACCACCACTGCACAGTGGAAGAAAGAAAGAAACAGCAACATTAAACTCAATGACTACTTTATATATTCTTACCTTCCTAAATTAAAATTTCTCTAAATTAAGCTTCTCTCCAAATTTAACTTGTTCTTCATACTATATCTCACAGAATTATTTTATAAATGTCTGTTAGTTAGTTCTATATTACCTTTTTTTCCTCGAATTCCCTGTGGACACAAGAAGACTGGGGGATCAGTTTCACTACAGTAGAATGGGTTGGAGTACAACCCTGTATCTTTGCCTTTAGATGTAACTAACCATAAGATACTTTAATTCATGGAGTGAATTACCAAATGCAAAGCATGGATAAAAGGTATGGGCTAGACCATGGGAAAGTAGTTTCCCATGTTATCATAATGAATATTCATTAAATTATAAAAAGTTACAACCCAAAATAAAACCCTTGGCAGAATATCTATTTGGAGATATAGATCAGTTTAAGAGCTGCATGTGCTATATGTACCCGATATTACTATGAAACTCATGAAGACATTTAGAACTCATGTCTTTTCTCGTAAAAAACAAAATAATAAGATTTTGAGACATCTTACCATATGTAACAATGTACAAACAGCACAACAAAAAAAAAGACATGGATTGTGGGGAAATCGTCATTAGACTGCAGTAGTTACTGTTATCAGTTCAATCTGATTTTCATTCCCATCTGGGCAATGTCACTGCTTAAACTGCTTAACTCAAAAGATCCTTCAAAATATTAAGAACTGTTGACATCTGGAGATGGAAGTCTATTTTTCCTCCAAAACCTTTTTAAAATAAAGACCTATTTAAATTTTTTTTTTTAAATCCAGATCTAATTCCCTAAAGACTTTCATGAGCAGATGCCGCCTGAATACAAGAGGGGACATTTCCCGAAGCCAATACAGATTTCAGGTAATCAAAAAGTTATAAACTGTTGCTGTAAAATGTTTTGATGATTTATTTTTACCTAAATAAATAGTTTGGATGGGGCAGGTAGAGGGAGAGAAGTTTCTAAAAGGTCAATAACATATCCAAAGGGTATTTAAACTGACAACCTATTTCCAATGAGAGAGCCACTCAACCACACTGGCTGTGTTCGTTCAGGAAGAAAAATCAGCCCCTAACATGAGCATGAAGGCCAAATGTTCAATATGGAAAATTCTATATTTATATCCATGTTCAAATTATTCCTTATATTGTCAGAGTGTGTGAAGAGCCTTTATGTTTAAATACTGACAGTCAGCCCTTTTTCAGGTTCTCTAATGCTATGTGCATGTGTGCACATATAGCGCAGCCTATAGTGAAAAGACAGGGCAAGAAGAGGAGGTACAGCCACAGCAATGACAGCAAAGGAGCTGAACTTCTGCCTCTCTCAGTCTTGACACACTTTTCACTTCCCTCTTACTTCCCTCTCAATACAGCCTGATTTTTCACTGTGAAATCTGATGTAAAAGGAAGTTGCACCTAAGGAAATGGGTGTGTATACACTGAATGACGTCTCCATGCCTTTTTAAATTTTCCCATTCCTTTCCACATCCACTGCCATAATGCAAGGATCTATCATCTGATGAGAATGATGGTGGTGGATGTGGTGGTGTAGGCATTCACTCACTGAGGGGAAATTTACAAAGGACCATTTGTGGGGTTAGGGGCCAGGAGATGTGAGGCACCTCAGACTACTGATGTTGGAGGTGGTCATCGATCAGGAAGGGAGTAAGAATGAGGGAACGTCATAGTAACAACATCCAAAGATGACACTGACGACTGCCCTAAATGTACAAAATCACTGGGCATCTGTTAAGCTAGTTTCCAGAAACAGTGTGCACTCTGATAGTCATGGTGCTATAGATGCAAGAACATGCACAGTTCAAAGGAGCAATATCTTGATGTCATGTACTGTGCTCATAAACTCAGTCCACTGAATGGAAAGACATGGAGCCAAAAGTCACTTCCAGCCAATGGCTTAACATGCAATCAAATGTGAATTGTAACTTTGGTCTTTGGTGGGTCTACCACGGGACAATGTGATTTGATTCCATCAATAGTTTTAAATGTCTACTAGTTTTTGTTTTGTTTTGTTTTGTTTTGTTTTGTTTTTGAGACACAGTCTCACTCTGTCGCCCAGGCTGCAGTGCAATGACGCGATCTAGGCTCACTGCAACCTCTGCCTCCTGGGTGCAAGCGATTCTCCCTGCCTCAGCCTCCCAAGTAGCTGGGATTACAGGTGCCCGCCACCATGCCCAGCTAATTTTTGTACTTTTAGTAGAGAATGGGTTTTGTCATGTTGGCCAGGCTGGTCTCAAACTCCTGACCTCAGGCAATCTGCCAGCCTCGGCCTCCCAAAGTTCTGGGATTACAAGCGTGAGCCACCATGACTGGTCTAAATGTCTACTAGTTTATGAAGCATTGTACAAGTGCTTACTAGGGGTACAAAAATTAGTAATTCTTGCATGGTACTACTTGCCATCAAAAAGTTACAACTGAATATCTGCAAATGAGACAAATTATGTCTAGTTAATTCTGCCTTGTCATTCAGATCTATATCAACAATAAAAGAAAAGCAAGTTAAGAAAATTCAAAGAATAATTATTTCAGGAGGAGTCAGGGAGAAATCAGTGAGGCTACAAGAGAAGGACACTACATTTCAGATATGTCTTGATGGATATACAGATTTTCACCGGGCAATGTGAGGGCAGGAAGTTAATTCTAAGCAGTGGGTAAAACAGGAGATACAGCTGGTTATGGTCCCAGCTACTTGGGAGGCTGAGGTGGGAGGACAGCTTGAGGCCAGGAGTTCGAGGCTGCAGTGACCCATAATGGCACCACTGCACTCCAGCCTGGGCAACAGAGTGAGACTCTGACTTAAAAGAAAGTGAAAAAAAGAAAAAGATATGTTTGGAGATCAAGGAACAGTCCAGTTTAGCCAGATCAAGGTGTAGACCTAGCAGCATCATGAAAGAAAATGTTAGGATGGAGAGCTATCACTGCGTTGTAGGAGCCTTGAAAATCAAGCTAAGGAATTTGTATTTTTGATTCTATAAAAATTCTATAAAATTCTATAAAAATTCTATAAAATTCTATAAAAATTCTATAAAAATTGGGGGGTGGCATTAAAAGATTTTGTGCAGGAGAATTCTATGACTCAAGTTAGGTTTCAGTAAATTTGGTTGGTTTTGAGTGGGGAGTAGCAGTCAGTGCAAATAGGATGTAACCGTCATGGCCTAGAGAGGATGCTGAGAACAAAATCTTGGTGGTGGAAATGGAAATTGAAGGAAGAGACAGACATAAAATACAGAAGAGAACCAATAAGTCTTGGTGACTTATTCGTCATGATGAGAATACCATAGAGAAGGAGACTCTTTTGCTTTGTTTGTTTGTTTTACAACATGTCTCAAAAAATGTTGCCACAATAATTGTTTTTAGAAGACAGAGCATGATGTCCTTTTTGACATACTGACTTTAAGGTGTTGGTAAAACTTTCTTATGAGTCTGACCAGCAGAAGAGGAATGGAGCAGACTATAGACTCAAGAGATACTCCCCCATCAAAATAAGAATCAAAGCCACACTTTGATTAGGAAGAGAGTATAGAGGGAGAAGATAATTAAAAGACAACCATGTGAAAGGCTGCACGAAATGGGTAAAAGAGAGGAAATAAGTGTCATAAAAGGAGATCTGGCTGGGCACGGTAGCTCACACCTGTAATCCTAGCACTGTGGGAGGCCAAGGCGGTTGGATCACTTGAGGTCAGGAGTTCAAAACCAGCCTGGCCAACATGGTGAAACACCATCTCTACTAAAACTCTAAAGAAAAAAAAATTAGTCGGGCATGGTGGCGGGTGCGCCTGTAATCGTAGCTACTCGGAAGGCTGAGGCAGGAGAACCGCTTGAACCTAGGAGGCAGAGATTGCAGTGAGCCAAGGTCACACCACTGCACTCCAGCCTGGGTGACAGAATGAGACTCCATCTCAAACAAACAAACAAAACAAAACAAACAAAAAAACGAGATCCGAGAGAAATCAGAGAAAATAGAATAATTCAAGCAAGTTGGGAAGGCTTCTTTCATTCAGTATCTGTTGTTGAGCAAATATTACAAGTCAGACTTCATGCTCAATCCTGGGGATGAAGTGGTGAACAGGACAGAAAACCTCTGCTCTCACAGAGCTCACAATTTCCCAAGACATGTTGGTAAACAGCATGAAACAACCCAGTGAGTTCAGAAGGATATGAATTGAGAAAAGGCCCTCAGGAACTTTAACCAAATGAATACTTTTGGAAAACAAATGGGTGATTCAATGCCCAAGGGTGAATTAATTTATAATATTGGGTGCAGTTGTAGAATTTTAAAAGATTTTTCAGACTTGCAAGGCTCCTTGAACAAATAAGATACTCATCTCCCCACAACCCCCTCCCCGCCTCACACATTTATCTACTTGAAATAGTCACTAAGAAGAGAGGCTATTTAGTAAAAAAAACACATTCTGCTATGTATTATTGAAAAGCAATATTATTCACATGTTCTGGAAAAAGTGAGAACACGAAAAATAAATAAAAGGACAAAAAATAGTAAGGGCTTAATAATTTAAGCCCAGAAATATATCTTCAAAACAATCAACTACTGTCTAGTCTACAATTCTGCAGAAATCTTGCATACATATTTTATATTGCATGGCTCATTAATTTCCAAACCATCCATAGCTTTATTTTACGAGATGGCGTAAGCTTTAGGCCTGGGGAGAGAGGGTGGCTGAATTTCAACACTTCATCCTATCATTTGTTTAGTACACCCCTTACATTTATATGACATAAAGAAAATAAAATAATGATTGTATGATGAAAAACTTTTCATGGATTCAGAATAAATGGATTTTTCAATATTACCCTTGTGGAATTACTAATTTGAGTTTGCTTTATTTTTAATAAACATAAAACTTAAGCCAAAGCCATGATACATCCATCAAATGACAATTCAAAATTGAAGAGATTTTTTTACTTTACTATTGAAACATACATTTTCCTCCTCATTTTTAGTTGTAGATTACATCACATAACATCTGCCATCCCTAAGTTAGATGGCACAAATTAAGGACACCAATGAATAATTTTGTAGGTTTTTTTTTCCTCTGACCTTATTTCTGATTATCTTTCAAACACACAGCTGAATTATCATCTCCCTCTTTCTCCCCACTGTTAGCAGGATTACCTCACAGGAGTGCAAAATAATGGGATTAGACAATGAAATAAAAAATGTGTTTTGGTCAGGCTTTGGGTTGAACATGGAAGCTGGCGGGGCAAAAGTGAGCACTCTAATTTGTAAGAAACCTTCTCTACTTACATGTACTTATGCACAACTCGCCCATTTTCTGTCCTCTCTGGCATTAACAACGTCAATTACAGTGATTTACAGGTGGTGCTCATCAGTTAGCATATTAGATGCTTTTACTTGTTGAGAAGAGAGTATGGAATGAACTTTTTAAACTAAATTATTATAAAGTTTCAGAATTGCAACTCGACTCTGTTCTGTCATTTCCAACATTTCCTCTCTACTTTCCATTCATGTAGTTTCATCCTTTGCCTTTCAGTAAATCATTTTTCACAGTGTTCTATCTCCAAGTCAGGTAATAAAATACACACACACACACACACACACACACACACACACACAGACTCACACTCTCCAATTTCCGATTTCTCTATCATATACATATATTTCTCTCAGTTAGAGCTTCCAGTTAAATTTTGCTTAGATTCCAGATAAATCATCTTATAAACCTCCATCCCAGAGATATATATTCAAGGAAAAAACTGTATCATAGTACAAGATAGTTTGGAAGTTATATAAACAGCCCACTTATTGGAAAGAGAATAAGATATCAGGACTATTATTTTAAAACAAAAATGGAAGATAGAGTTTAAGCCTTTAAAAATCATCCTTTCTCATCCCAGGATTAGTAAAGACCACCCTATATCTGATCACAAGTAAGCAAAGTACTTATGCATATGTTTGGTGAAAATAATATTACATATTTGGGCATCATTCTCTAATATTAGCTTTGAAGCAATATCAACAAGAATAAAAATGATAATCCAAACTATTTTTTCTTTATTCTTCCCATCATATGACAACTAGCTAAAAATTTGTGAATACAATTCAAGAAACAGGTGTCAAGTCAATTCTCAGCCAGAAAACTAATCACTTTGGTCTCACCTGAGCCAAAGTATACATCAACATATTTCTGTTCTCTAAATAAACAGTGAACACTTGCTGATTCTGGAGATAGCACTAAAAGGTTTGCTTTTTTAAATGTATAGTACTCCCTAGGTGTGACTTCAATTTCATTTCTCATTTATAGTGATTATGGCCACCTATGGCCCTGTGCGTACACTAGACATGCTGATTCAATACCCATCCAGTTGCTGGAAGAACAGGCACAGTCAAAAAGCTGTGGTCACTGAGGAGCCAAGCAATGCAAGCCTTCCAGTTCCGGAGAGGACATTCCTGCCATCTGCTCCAGCCTTGAGTTCCCTGGGCTGCCATGTGTGTGAATGAGTCTCTAATATGACAACTAGCCCTCTACCCTATGTTTATTCTAAAGAACTGCAAAGACAGAGACCCTACGAACTCAACACCCAACAACTACTCAGCCCTCTACACTAAACATGCCACTCAGGAAACATTTGATCTCTTAAAGACTGTAAGTATTTCTCACAAGAGATATTCTATATATGCTTGGCTCATAATGAGTGGGCATCTCCAGGTATAAGTGAAAACAGAACTAAATACAGTTACAAGTCAAATGTGGGGCATTACAGGTGATGTTCATATTACTTTTTCCAGTCCAAAAGGATTAAGACTGTTCTCTTTAAAATTACATATTCAAGTGAGACTAGTGTCCTCCCAGTTACAATGACCTTAACTATTGGAGTGAAGAAAAAAAAGGGAGGGTGTCCATTTCCATTTCTCATGGCCATAAATTCGAATGACTGACTCAAGTTGTTGAGGTGACTCCATTTCCCTGAGTACTAAAGAATGGAGCAAGTGGAAACACCTCTTTCCATGCAAGTTTGCAGCCCTCAAGTCCAAGTTTTTCACCCTCTAAACCCAAACTATGCTATAGCCATATGTGACCCCTTAGCTTATGTAATCCGGGAGCTGGTCCAGCCCTTTATCACTCTCATGTGCCCCAAAATCACTTCCATTCTATTTCTGGCTCCTGTAAAATACTCTGTACACATCAAAACCACCTAATAACAAATCGATGCAACCCAAGACTCTTTGTGGGAGGGCATCGTCCCCTATTTCTCTATGGATCCCACCAAACAGCAAAACATTTCTCCCTGCTTTCGCAGAACGCACGTTTCTCTGAAAGCCAAGATCCTAACACAGTGCCCGATACCTTTCCAAGGCTATACTGTATATAAATTATTTCCAAGTGTCACTGAGGACCATTTTCTCTGAACACACTAAACTGAAGCTAGCCATAAAACAAGCCATACGCTCCGGCTGAAGAATCCGACATGGGCAAGATACCGCCAGTATCTTACCAGGGGACAAAAATACAGTTGTAATGAAGAAACGTTTGGGGGCATAAAGGAAAAGTGGAAGGAGACGACCAATACTATTTCAGCTCATTAATCCCCAGGTGTTAGGGGAAGGAAGCGTGCGGTCTGGAGTCATCTGGCAGATGCATAAACAACCTTGGAAATTTTCAGAGAAGGCAAAAGTACGCACAGGATCGCCGGGGACCCTGCCACCGGCGAGTTTCAAACACACTTCAAACATCTTTTCTTCCCCGACCTGGATCTTGCATGCACCCCCCTCTCCTTTGCACCCCATTCCCGCCGCTCCCACCTCCCCTTCCCAGTCCCGCCAGGTGACTGTGTCTCATGCAGCGAAGGCAACAAGCGTCCCTAGCCGAGGAAGGGAAGGGGCAGCCGTCTCGGCTCGCGAGGGAAGGAGGGCGGAAGCGGGCGCCCGCTCGCAAGCTTATTGCATCCTACCGCCTGTGGAGCTGGCCTCCTCCAGCTGAGCCGAAATGCTTTCCACTCTCCTCACATTCATGTCTGGGGACACAGGGTGCAGGAGTGAGACTCAGGGGTCCACTGGCCAGGGGCGTCTGTCGACGGGTCTGCACCGGAGCGCACCGCCGCTCGGCCCGGGGGCGTCCGTGGAGCTGGGAGAGAGAGCTTCGGCGGCGGCGGCGGCGGCGGCGGCGGGCAGGGCGCGCGGAGCCTGCTGCAGGTGCAGGCGGAGGCCGGCGGGGGGCGCCGGGGGCGCTGCGCGGCCCTTGGCGGCGGGGGCGCGCGGGGCGCGCGGGGGCGGCCGAGGCGCTGGCAGCTCGGCGACAGCGGCTGGAAGCTGGCGAGCTGCACCGGCGGCTACAGTGCGGGGACCCCAGCCCCTCGCCCGCGTGGGCGCCGCCCCTACCACCTGCTGCCGAGACACCGGACTGGGGGGTGCGGGTGGGTACGGGGATAGGAAAACGCAGCTGGTGGTGCGGTGCCTCTAGCGACAGAGCAGATGGACCTGAAAGAGACCCGAGGTGACTTCGGGCTGGGCAGGGCACCCCCGGGAGTTGCCAGCGGCTCTCAGTGGGCGCCTCTAGGACCCCTTGTCACTGCGAGCAGCGCCTGTTCTGGGGAGGGGCTCGAAGGCGCCGCGCCTTTTCAAATAACACCGCTGCGGCCCCCAGGGGCTCCAACTCGGACAGCTAGACTGGAAATACTGGTGCCAAAGTTAGGCTGAGTTTGAAGGACACCAGAGGGGAAGCGCAAGGAGATGCCCTTCTCCGGAGCCGGGCAGAGCGCCAGGAACTCCTAGACAGGAAACTTCCCATTGAAGCTAGAACCGGTCATGCGACTCGGCTAAGTGTGGGGAAACACTGGCTCTAGACTCCAGGTGAGCATCGCAGGGCAGGGCGGAGGTGAAGAATACCACCTTGGAGAGAGGGGGTGGCATCCTTGTGGGAGGTTTCATTTGAGATCTCCCAGGCAGGTCAACCAGCAGCTATCGCTCACCACCCCCAGGGTCATTTGCCCTTCTGAAGCACAGTAAGGCCGGGAATAGTTGGGAAGGTAAAGAGAAACCAATAAGACCACTTGTGGCCATGGTTACTGTTTGAGAAGTCAAAATTAAAACGCAGACTTCTGTGTCCCCAGGAGTCAAATGCGTAAAGCCTCTCTTTTCAGAAGAAAGGTCAAGTTGACCCGTTCTCCAGGCAAACGGAATTAAAATTCCCTCTCACTCTCAGCTGCAAGGCCAGTTGGCCATGACTTGGGTGGAAGCCATTTCTAAGTGTTTGTGAAACTATTTGCCCTCCCTGTGGCTGCTGGATTATTTATACACACTGTCACCAAGGGAAGTCTTCCCCCTTTCTCCAAGTAGGTCTCAATTGACACCTTATTACCCTTCTCCCCATCCCCAAACCCACGAACGATTTACTTAGTCCTTTGAGCCCTTATAGCTTGTATTTGTATATTTCTTGAGAGCCTCTTCCTCTCCTTTTAGTTCATTGTTAAGGAAACAGATGCTGACACTCCCACTGTCTGGGTTCAAATCCTAGTTCCACTACTGCATAATCGTGTCGCTTGGTACAAATATCAGCTATAACTGGTACCTACATTATTGTTTTGTTGTGAGGATTTAAGAAAATGAATAGATGCAAAGGGCTTAGGGCTATGGCTGGCATGTAGCCAATCACTGTATAAAGATAGGCAACCCTGATTCTTGAACTTGAGAACAATATTGTATTGACAAAGCAATTAGAAAAGTTCCTTGCACATAGTTAGTCTTCCCTAAACATTTGTTTTTTCATTATTCTGCAAACATCTAGTAACTACTGTGTACAAGGCACAGTTGTAGGCATTGGGATACCACAGTGAATACAACAAAGACCCTCAGTTACTGGCTTTCTATCTAGAAGGCAGAGACTGACAATAAATCAAGGAATCAGAAGTGATCTGCTGGGGAGATCACTTTTATATAGGGGGTCCAGGAGGGCTTTATGAAAGAGGCAACAGTTAAGTGGAATCCTGATGAAAGTGAGGAGCCAGCCGTGGACATCTCAAGGGGAAAAGAACTTCCAAGCAGAGAGAACAGCAAGAACTAACATAAGAACAGCATGTTTGCAGGGCAGCTAGGAGGCTGACAGGGCTGAAGTACATTGAGAGAAGGAAAGGGTAACAGGAGAGAGAGTCAGAGAGGATGGGATCATATGCAGTGTAAATGTTTATTGAATTTTGTCTGCATACTTTTACAGCCAATGCATTCTTCCCACTTGCCAGCTTCCTTATAACAAGTCTTCTCTCTGCCCATTCTGTCAGATTTAATCATTTGATTCTGTCACATGCCACCTTCTCCCTCTTCTGCAGACTTCTCATAGCAAACTTCCAACTTACTGACCAACTACTTCTTTCTCTTTTTCTGTAACTAGCAGTCTTTCCAGAAACCAGCCACAACTTTGAATCACTAATACTTGTCCATCTCAAAATTTTATCTTCTATATGATGACTTCTAAAGCTAAAGCTACCCGAGCATGCTGGTTTGGATTCTGCAGCCTGGGTTGGAATTCCAGTTCCAACTGTGAACAAGCTGTATGTTTGAGGACTAATAACCTGCCTCAATGTTCTCACTCTAAAATGAAGAAAATAATAGTTTCAGCCGGGCAAGGTGGCTCACGCCTGTAATCCCAACACTTTGGGAGGCCGAGATGAGGGGATCGCCTGAGGTCAGGAGTTCGAGACCAGCCTGGTCAACATGGTGAAACTCGGTCTCTACTAACGATACAAAAATTAGCCAGGTGTGGTGGCACATGCCTATAATCCCAGCTACTCAAGAGGCTGAGGCAGGAGAATTGCTTGAACCTGGGAGGCGGAGGTTGCAATGAGCCAAGATCATGCTGTTGCACTCCAGCCTGGGCAACGGTACAAGACTATGTCTCAAAAAAAAAAAAAAAAAAGGAAAGGGGAGGGGAGGGTCTACTTAACTATTGGGAAAGATTGATTATATGAGGCAGCATATGTAGTGTTTAGGATGGCTCCTGGCACACAGAGTCAGTAAGACCTACTGTCGTAATAGTTATCACCATTATCATCATCATCATATTTTGTCATGATGAACTCAAAGAAGAAATGGCACCACTATATTCTATAACAGGTCTAAGCAACCTTCCCTCACAGTGTGGGAGGTAATACACAACTCCTTCATCTCCAAAATATGCAGAACATTTTGTTGGACCAAACTACCTTTCAGATCTTATCCAATGAGCATCTGCCCATGTTGGCCCTACTAAATGTTTACCCCTTGACTAATTATAAAGAAGACAACCAAATCGTGTAAAGTAGACACTATGCTGAAGAAGTTTGTAATATATTAATATATAAATATGTATTGTATTATATATTATATAATATAATTTATATATTATATAATTTATATATAATAATACATTAATATATTTCCAAAATATTCATATGGGATTTTATATACTATAAATTCCAAGTTCAGACCTTTTTACTTGGATTCTTAGTCATTGTCAAACATCACAGAATAATTATCTTTTTACTGCCGCATTTACCATCATTTTTGATATTTGGGACCAAAAGTCCAGGATGTCTCTGTCTTGCTTGTACTATCTCTTTATTGGCTCTTTAAGTACTTCAAATGGTTATAGAGAAGAGCTTCATAGGCCACAGTGTGCTGTGCCAGCATCTTATTACTCCTCCGAGGCTGTAGCAATCTTAGCCCCTCTTCCCATCCTCAAGACACATACACAGATTTCCACCTTCTCTGACTAACTCTAGATTACTCTTTGTATAGCATGGATGCATATTTTTCCCTCAAGGAACCATATTAAAAATTGAGTGCAGAAATAGAAGACTCACCATGTGCCAGCCATTAATCTCAGACTTTATGAACATTATTTCATTTAATCTTTACAAAGCCCTGGGAGATAAGTATTGTTATTATCCCTATTTAACTAGTGAAGAAATTAAGCCTCAGAGAAGGGAACTGGTTTGCCAATTTTATAATAGTAATCAGTATCTCTGGGCCTTGAATCCGACAGTCTGACTCAAGAGCCCCCAAATTTAATTACTACACTGTACTGTCACCCTGGACTAGAATTTTGATGCTCTAGACTCTGACATTTCCTAGTTCTACATCCTCCAGAAAGTCACTGATCATTTCTAAGCTTCAGTTCCTCTTCTGTAAAAAGGGGAATTTCTGCCTCACAAGGTCATTGTCAGGATCAAGTCAGGGAATGAAAGTGAAAGCTATATGTAAACAATGGAATGTTATAGAAGCAACCAGGATTACTTTTATTATTTTCTGATTTTGTATTGCCTATTACCTTTATTGCTTTGTCTTTTCTGAAAGCCCCTTACATTTTCCACAATTCTCCCTGGCTCACCATAACTTAGGCAGTAACAGTAAAACTTCTATTATTTCATAATTGTTGAGCACTTACACTATGCATCTATGCACTGTGTTAAAAACTCTATGTCATTCTATGAATTCGTTCTAAGAAAAATCATATATACTTATTCTTACCCTGATTTTAAAATGAGACTGAGACTCAGAGAGGTTAAGTAGCCCAAGGACAGTCAGCTGTGAAGAGGTGCAGCTGAGATTTGAACTCACATTTATCTGATTAAAACACGAGAGCTTCCAATTGCTTCTTGATGGTTCTTAAACTTTAACATACATAATAATCACCTAAACTGTTAGATTAAAAACTCCTCTGCTACAGCCTATGGATGGATTCACTGAGTTTGGCAGGGAGGTCTTAGAATATAATTTATTTTTTAATAGACTTTTAGAGCACTTTCTGGTTTTCAAAAAAAAATGAGCATACAGAGTTCCCGTGTACCCCCTCTCCAGGAACCCCTCCCCGAGTTTTCCCATTGTTAACATCTGGTATTAGTGTAGTACGTTTTTACAATTGAGCCAATGATACATTATTTTTAACTGAAGTCCATCGTTTAGATAGGAAGCCTAATCTTAGAGGAAGAGGTGGCCTTCGAGGAAGAGGAAAAAAGAGAAATCACTCAGAAGAAAGGCCATGTGAGGACACAGCAGCCATCTGCAAGCCAGGAAGAGAGCCTTCGGTGTAAATAGAACTCTACTGACACCTTAATCTTGGACTTCCAGCCTGCAGAACTGTGGGAAGGTAAACTTCTGTTGTTTAAACCACATAGCCTGTAATATTTGGTTGTGGTAGGCCAAGCAGACTAATACATACCCTAAGATCATACTTTGAGAAATCACTACTCTACACTAGAGGCAAGAAAGTGTGGTCTGAAATCCACCAACATCTGCGTCACCTGTGAGCTTGTCAGGCATTCGGAATCTGGGGCCTGCCTCAGATCTTCTTAATCACTGTCATCATTTTAACAACATCCTCAGGTGGTTCCAGGTAAGCATATTACACTGTGAGAAGGCTGGGCATGGTAGCTCATGCCTGTAATCCCAGCACTTTGGGAGGCTGAGGTAGGAAGGCTGATTGAGCTCAGGAGTTTGAGACCAGTCTGGTCAACATAGGAAACCCCGTCTCTACAAATAATTCAAAAAAAATTGGCCAGGCATAAAGGCTTACACCTGTGGGTAGTGGCACCCAGCTACTCAAGAGACTGAGAGAGGAGGATTGCCTGAGCCAAGGAGGTCGAGGCTGCAGTGAGCTATGATGGCACCACTGCACTCCAGCCCAGGTAACAGAGTGAAAAACCCTGCCTTAAAAAAAAAAAAAAAAAGTGGGAAGTCCTGCTCAACAACACACTGGACACAGCTTTGTGTTTGTTTACTTATTTACATTAGGCTCCCTTGGAGCCATGCAGAGCCCACTGAGCAGAAGAAGAGGCTAGTGTTACAATCAGCTCACTGTACTTTACCCTAATGAGACAATCCAGCTTCACTTTTATGCCAGCCCTACTCACGTGAATAGAATCACTTATTATCTCATTAGGTTTCAACCTAACCTTGATCATTGGACTACACTTGCAAATTTATGATTCTTAATCTCTTGTATTATAATAATCAGGTAAAATAATCTTCTTTGAGATCCTAACATTAAAGGAAATATTAATATGCCATAATGAAACAAAAATGAGGTAAACATTTTAGAGCTGCCAAGTTAATTCCAACCTTCCTGTGGGATTTTTATATTCAATTCCTCATCTGATCTTTACAACTCTGAAAAGTTGACAGCTCAAATTTTATAATCCCCATTTTGCAGAAGAAGAAACTGAAGCCCGTGGAGATTAAGAGACTTATTTTCACAAGACACGTGGGATGCAGCCAGGTCACAAACCTTCATCGTCTGATATCTTTCAGCACTTGCTTCTGTAAGGTTTGCCAAGTTTATAAAAGCTGGAATACTGCCACATGAAGTGTAAGTCTCTAAGCATCAAAATTCAGGTTTGCCTTGCAACTTTGTCTTGCAGGATGAGTCCATATTACAAATGTAAAGTCATTATTTCACTTCACTGCCATGACCCCTGACTTGTGGACTTCAGGAAATCCACTGGCTACATTCTGTAGGTAGCAGGAGAAGTGATTAGAGGATTCGCTTCAGAATGGAGATTTAGTTTAACCAGACAGCTCTGCAAAAACTTAAATATCATTAATGAGGTGAATGCCAAAAAGATTTTACCTGAATTCCGTATCTCTAGGTTCTATACTTAAATATGTTATAATTAGTAGACAGGTCCATTAAATTCCAAATCACTTTATATCTTTCATCCTTGTATTTTCTTTAATTGCTCATTTTCCTGCATGAAGACTAAAAGTCAGTCCTTGAAAAGTAAGAATTTACTGGTTTGTCTGCTAACAGTTTGAATAAAACTGTCCCGAAGAGATTTTGTTATAACTAAATGAATCCATTTCTAGAATATTCTTTTTTGTTGTTGTTTTTTGAGACAGAGATTTGCTCTTGTTACCCAGGCTGGAGTGCAATGGTGCGATGTCTGCTCACTGCAACCTCCACCTCCCAGGTTCAAGCGATTCTCCTGCCTCAGCCTCCCAAGTAGCTGGGATTATAAGTGCCCGCTACCATGCCTGGCTAATTTTTTGTGTTTTTTAGTAGAGACAGGGTTTCTCCATGTTGGCCAGGCTGGTCTCGAACTCCTGACCTCAGGCGATCCGCCCACCTCGGCCTTCCAAAGTGCTGGGATTACAGGCATGAGCCACCGCACTGGGCCTAGAATATTCTTTTTAACCAAAAGTTGGACATAGCTGAAAGCTATTCTAAATGACTATTTTCTTCCAATATCTAATTGAAAGACATAAAGTCTTTGAAAAGGAAAAAAGAAATAGGAGAAATACGTATTTCTGATGCGTGTGTGGCTCAAAGCACTATATAATACTGTTGATAAGGAAGTTAATTATCTCGGTATATTTAAGCTTTATTCATGAAATTGGTACTTTGGAGAATTAATGTTTAATTTGTTTTGTTTGAAAATTCATTAGTAAAATTAAAATTCTTTATACAAATTATAGGTGTTGTAGGAAGACTGAGAACCTATTTCTTCAGAGTAAGGTAAAAAACCAAAAATGCCACAGTCTGGGCCTAGAAAATTCAAAACTCCGTCTAACAGTCTGTCACACTTGAATAGTGAAACTGCCGCATGTACACATTAAAATAGATGAAGAACTTGACACTCAAATTCAGGTGTTAGTTAACAACCTGCCAACAAATGAAGAAAATAACGGAAAAGGAAGACTGAGACCGTCTAAGTGTCAATACCATTAGATTTTTTAAAGTCCAGAGTCTTTTAGATAGGTGATGTGATAAAATGGTATCAAAAAGAGAAAACCTAACTATGTTGGAAGAGTGAATACTTACAGAACAAGCACACTTGGATTTAGGGAGAGTTGGGGGAACATGCAATGAAAGATACACCCCTAATCATGGGAACAGACTCAGTTTTAAAGACACAATCACAATCAATTCACTGCACTTTAGTGAGACAACTTTGTTTCACTTTTGTGTCGGTTGTACTCCTATGGATTCAACTGTTTATTGTCTCATTAGGTTTCAAGTTGTCAGTAAGAACTCAGGGATGGTGGTGGTGAGGGGAGTGGGGATAAAGAAATAAGATCATGGACTACTGGATAACAAGGTCATCTGATATGAGAAGTCATTTATATTTTATTTCCTTTGTTGATTTTTGACAACGACCTAAGAATCTTGAATCATTCGTACCACATGTCAAGCCAGACACTGTGTGGGGAAGATGTAATAGGGGAAAAGAAAGAGTCCCTTCAGGGAGCCAGCATTCTAGTGGTAGACTTGCACAAGGAAATAAGCAACTTTAGTAAGAAAAATGAATGCTTATATAGCACTCTCTATGTATTGTGTATGTGTGAACTTATCCAATATTCATGACCCATGAGTCATATGTTAGTTTTTGCTATATAAGAAACCTCCCCCAAATGTAATGGCTTAACATAATTATTTATTTAGCTCACAGTTCTGTGGTCTGCCAATGTAGGCTGTGCTCATCTGGGATCACTCAGGCATCTGTGGCCAGCTGGCAATGATATGGCCATCTTACATATCATGCAAGTGGTTGGAGTAATGGGTACAACTGGACCATGTCTCTATCACTATCCCAATGACTAGCCTGTACTTCTTCATTTGATGGTAGCTGCAGAGTTCCCAAGAGCAGCAAGAGGGAGTAGGTGCCATGGTACAGCATTTTCCAAGCCTCTGCCTGGGACACCTTTGCTACTGTCCCATTGGCCGGAGCAAGTGACAAGACCAGCCCAGATTCAAAGAAGAAAGAGTTTAACTTTGATGGAGGAAATTACAATGGCATGTTGGAAAGGGATATGCTATAGTTTCAGTGTTTGTGTACCCCCAAATTCATATGTTGAAATCCCAACCCCTAAGGCAATGGTGTTTGAAGGTGGTCTTTTGTGAGATTATGTGGTAATACGGGTTCTTCCTTCATAAATGGGATTAATGCCCTTATGAAAAAAAGACCAGAGGACTAACTCATTCCTTCTACCATGTAAGGACACAACGAGAAGGAACCAACTATGAGCTAGAAATCTGGGCTTCACCAGACACTGGATCTGCTGGCACTTTGATCTTGGACTTTTCAATCTCCAGAACTGTGAGAATTAAATTTTTGTTATTTCTAAACTACTCAAGGTGTGGCATTTTGTTATAACAGCCTGAAAAATCTAAGGCAAGGTAGATACAGAGAAGGGAAGAATTTGTAATCATTTTCTCCATCTACCCCAGGAACTATTAATATCACCGTGAGGCACAGAGAGGTTAAAGAACTTAAAGCTTAAGTTAAAGCTTATTGAGCTACTAAATGACAAAGCCAAGATTCAAACAAGGCAGTCTGACTTCATCACCAAGAAGCTACCCACTATATTATATTGCAAATGCCACAAAGGGCTTATTCCTGTGCTGTGAGAACACATAAGAAAAGCCCTCAATTCAATCTTGGGTAATAGGGAAGCTTTCATAGATGAACCTAATATCAATTCTGAATCTTAATGGACAAGCATGTATCAATCACTTGAGAAGGAAGAAAGAGGAGAAACATTGTCTTAAAACAGACCACATATGCAAAGTACCAGAGATTGAAAAAGTTTATGGTGCAGAGAGCTGCAAGTAGTTCTCTGGGCTAGAGAGCAAGTTCTGTGGCAGGAGAGGTGAGGTGTGGCCAGACTGTGGCAGTCTTAAAACCAAGCTTTGAACTTAAGTTTTAATCAGAGACATCAGCAGACCACTGAAAAAATTTAGTCCAAGGAATAATAGGTTTAGATTGTGGCTTCAGATTAATCACTCTGGCAGTCATGAAAAGAATGGAATCAGGCAACATGGGGCAAACGGGTGGATTCATTTCCAAAGGTCATCCAGTGACTAAACAATAAAGTCTGATGGCCTGAAGTAAGGTAGAGGCAATGGGGATTTTAAAAAAAGACACACTAGAAAGATAATTAGAAGGCAAGACATAATGACTAGTAAATGTGATGAAGGAGTCAGAATGATGATGCTGAGTTCTGGCTGAGATGCTGCTTGGATGAGGGTACATTTCCTGAACCATGGAGGTCACAAATAAAGGCATTTCAGAGAAGGAAATGACATCTTCTCATTTGCATATGAAAATGAATATATTCAGCTGTGAAATGGGAATTACCCTGGAGTTCCAGAGAGAGACTGGGTTGAAGAAATAGATCCAAATGTCATCAGTTGATAGGGTTTGAATTTGTGTCCCCACCCAAATCTCAGGTCAAATTGGAGGAGGGGCCTGGTGGGAGGTGATTGGATCATGGGGCCAGAATCCCCCTTGCTATTCTCGTGATAGTGAGTGAGTTCTCACAAGATCTGGTGGTTTAAAAGTGTATCACACTTCCTGTTTCACTCTCTCTCTCCTGCCACCATGTGAAGAAGGCGCTTGTTTCCCCTTCACCCTTCCACCATGATTGTAAGTTTCCTGAGGCTTCCCAGCCATGCTTCCTATATAGCCTCTGGAACTTTGAGTCAATTAAACCTCTTTTTTTCATATATTAGCCAGTCTCAGGTAGTTCTTTATAGTAGTGTGAGAACAGACTAAGAGGATACACCGGTATACAGAAGAGTGTCTAGGGAAAGTGTATGTCCATAAAACATTGCATTTAATAGGCATTTTTCTGTACCTTGAACAATTTCAAAACACTTTACATTATTTAACTAGTTTAATTTTCACGAGTCTATGAGGTAATACTGTTATACTCATTTTACAGATGAGAAAATTAAGGCACACTGTTATTAAGGTGCACAGTGGTAGAGCCAGCATTCAAACCTGGGTAATCTGGCTCTAGAGCTTATGCTGCTAATCATGAAGTTATACCGCTCCTCTGTACAGAATGAGGAAGGATTCTACTGCAGAATACTGCACAATACAAATACTAACTTTGGCTTACCATGGTGAACGAGGTACAAAAATGCAGTCTTCAAAAAATGTCAGTTGGTGAGAAATGTAGGGTTGTATCATTGTGAAGTAGCTGGGAAAAAATACATATTCATTATGCACAATCACACACACACACAAAAACACAAAATAGTGAAAATTACATTACAGTAACAGATAATACACTAAACTGAAAAAGTCTCAAATAACCCCAAAGCGGAGGGCAGAAGCCCTTTATAATTCCATCCCACTAAACCTGTTGCTCCTCCATAGAAGATAATTATGTTAGTCTGCCCCACTGAAGAACCGGGAGGGGGCACAGGATTGGAGCCAATTTTTAAATGAATTTTATCAGAATTCTGGCTATCCCTGTGCCATGAAACCAAGCAAAGAGGATTTTCCAAGGAGGCTTAGTTACAAGAGGTAACAAGATGTCAAGGACACCAAAACCTGAAATAACTTATTGTTAGTATTTAGGAATAAGGATATCATTAATCACCTTCCTACAAGGATTAGCAAGAAATTCCTTATTCATATATTTAAGATTGCGCTCTGAAAGTTAACATTGTTTTATTTTCCAGGCTATCATTGTGTATAATTGGTATTTCCAGATAATACTAAGAGCTACCGTTTTTTGAGCACCTATCATGTGCCAAGTTCTGTAATTGGCACTTCTTATTATGTCTGACAACTACCTACAATGTAGCAGATTTCCTTTCCATTTGACAAGTGAAGATACCCAGGCTTAGAGCAGTTATCTGAAATCACAAGTCTGATCATTGACAAAACTAACATGCTGCTTCAAAACTCACCAGGTTCACAGACTTTGTTTTTTGTTTAGTTTTGTTTATTCACTACACTCTGCAGTCCCCCTTGCATTCCTATGAGAAAGGAAGGAATATCCTAAATCGTATCTGCTGATTCAAGGATCTCATTTTTATCAGTTTTTTCCAATGTGGGCTGCCTTCACAATTTTGGCTGGTGTTTCTAAAGCATAGACATTCAAGCATTCTCTGCCTTTGCTTGTGGAGATGTTTTAATAAGTCATAAAAAGGTCAAAAGCTGCAGACAGGATAAGGAAGAAGGAAGGATCCTGATGTCTTATTCCTTTTGTTGGAGAAGAGAGAGCTGGAAAAGGGAGGACAGTGCTTCTTGCCAGTCGCTTTCCTGCTGAGGCACAGGTACTGAAACCAGCATTCTGTATTTTATGATGTGGCCAGTTCAACTGTCCAAATCCAGTCTCCCGTCTAAAACTACTTGGAGGGGAAGTTCATTTACACAACTAAATCAGGGACTGAGAAGACTTTCCAAAGAGGAGTTCTGAAGTGGATGTCGGCAAGTGGAGTCTGGAGCTTTTGCTAACTACAAGATCCCTTTTGTCTGACCTCAGTGCCTTTTTATCCAGTTCCTGTGCTTACCATTGAGGGCATTTTGATGGCACTTGAACGGTGGAAGATCTACAGTGAACAGGAGATAATCCCTAATATGGAGTGTTCCTTCTTGCATAATGGAGCTTTTTATACTATGTAGACATTGCAAAACCATGTTTGAAAAGAAATAATGGTCTTATTTCTCGTATTGAGAGAAGAGTTTAAAAACTAGTATTTGCTGAACACTTATGTGGCAGGCACTTTAAAAAGATATATTATGTATTACCTCATTGAGTACTTATTTGAGGAAGATGCTACCAAATTCTCACTTTCCAGAAGGAAGGACTGAGGCAAGGGAAGTAGAAGTATCTTACCAATGCAGCTAGCTCCACTGAGCAGGTGATTATCCAGAAATACCAAATAAGTGGACATACAGGATTAAGTAAAAAAAAAAAAAGTTAAAAATATATCAAGGTAAGAACAACCAGTGTGTGGAAGCAGAACATTGGTGGGGCCCAAAAGCAAACCAGTACGAGTAGTGGAGAAAGCTGGGCCAACAGGGAACCCGCACTGGCTCTGAAGTGAAAAGAGTTGGGTTTTTATGTTTGCCAGTCATATTGGTGTAACTTTGAACTGATGTTTAAGTTCTTTTACCCTTTGTTTTCTCCTCTGTAATGTGGGAGTAGCAAGACATCTCCGGGGTGAAATGAGAATTAAGTGTGATGGTATGTGAAAAAGCGCTTAGTAATTTGGACATTATTATATGTTAGATCTTAGAACAATTCAGTATGATCCATCTGTCCGATGAATTAAAGTTGATGATTATTCTATCATCAAAAGAATAATGATAATGAGAGAATTCGTGAAGCTAGGTGAGCATGAGAACATAATTTTTTTAATTAATAGAAATTTAGCTAATGGCACATCATCATGAATCAATAACTAAGCGGATGGTAAAAGTAAAACATAATCATTATTGTTTTTGGTAACCAACCCAAATGCAATAGTTTTAGAATATTAGAAATGAGTGCAAACCATGTTTGGGAGTAAAGGTCATTTTCTGATAGTGAATAGTAGTGCACAAAAATATATTAGAGATGGAAAGCATGATGTCAGCATTGTAACAAGTAAATGTGTTAAATCAATGCAAAATTCCTGATAGCCCAGTCTAAAGTAGACAGAGACACCCTCCCTTTCACTCCATTTTTTTTCTCCATCACAGTGTTTTCTTCCTTTATTACCTATGATTTATCACAAATTATAAATACATATCTTTTGTGTATCAAATTATTTAGTGGTCATCTCCCAATGTAGACACACATGCAGACACACACACCCACTCCTGTAGTCTCTGGGAGGGCTGAAATCACATTTGGTTTATTGACAAATGAATATCTAATACCAGTCTCAGTGCCTAAAACAAAATATCCACTCAATGAAAGTCTGAGTAAAAGAATGAATGAGTCTTCCGTTTCTGGGTTATCATTTCTGCTACACCTCAAGGCACCATGCATAGTCAAGGACACAATATCACTATGTTCACACAGTGAACGTACAATATTTTGTAAGCTTTACAGAAAATGTTATTGAGACTGATGGGCGTACTGATTGTAGAGGGACAGTGGTGGGTGGGGAGGGTGTCGTGGAGTGCTGACCTCCCAGAACTATTCAGGGAACGTAACGAAGCATTAACAGAGATGCCCAGTCCCCAGTAACTCAGTTGTGGCATGCTCAGTTCAACCTCCAAGTGCAGGTGCCTCTCCCCAGCCCAGAACTGTATGTCCAGGTTCGTTTTTATCGTACTGTTGTCTTGGAGGCATTGAAGACCATCCTCTCTGAACAGCCATTGATGGTTATTCTCTCTCCTAAAGTTACTGTCTGCTTTGCTGGCAAAGATAGATGCAGATAATTAAAGTTCTCATTTACAAGAAGCCCAGAGGGATGAATAACAAGGACCTGGGTGAAGTTCAGGTGAGAACAATGATCTAATCCAGTCTTGAACTCATGAGCAGTGGCCCTAACAACTGTCCTCCTGACTCACCTGAGATATGCTGGTAGGGAGCACTACCTTCTGACCACTTTCCTGGCCCCTCATAATCTCAGTGCTTCCCCTAAAATCTCTTCCTCCCAGGTCCCTACCCAGGGTATATCTTATATTTTTCCTCTTATGATCTTCTTCTCTCTAAGATCGAAATTTGGTGAATAATCAGGAAGGTTCTGATCACACATGGCCTAAATTAGTATCATCAGGAGGAAAATCAGAATCCTGTTCCTCAAGAGAGGAAGAGATTTTTGTCTCCTGAAATACAACTATGCTAACAGCATTCTTTGAAATTGGATCCTAATGAAAATGTCTGCAATATCTACTGGGAAATTCTGTGTTCTCATCCTCATCTCAATAAGCCAAATGACTCTTTATGATCCACCAAAGAAATGCTGCCAATTCTAAATGCTTCCCATGTTTCTATCCACCTCTCAGAGCAGGGAATAATTACTAGAACTGTGACCGAAAGGTGTAAAAAGACTAGATAGCCTCAGAGTTGAAGGTAAATAAGGGCAGGTTTATCTCAGAAATACTTGGAGAAACAGCAAAAGAGAACAACTAACACCAGACTATGATTTACCAAACATAAGAAAACCTTGTGCAGACAGAGCTTCATGAGGTAGAAAAAATTTAACTTCTGTTTTGCCTGGCATCTTATATGAATACATTCAAAAGGCTCTTGTGGCTTGTCAAGTGCTAACTCAAGGCCCAGACTCCTGGGTCCCATTAGACACTATCATGTGCATTATCTAACACCCTTCTTTGGGGACCAGAGCTGAAGCTTTGTTTTCTGGGGCTCCAGCTTGCCTCATCCTTGTTTTGCTCCTTTCTTAACCAGGCAGGGATTCAGCATGCCTTCGGCATAAATTCAGCATGCCTTCGGCATAAATTCATCTGAGTTACAACAACTACTTTTAAAACCTAAGGAAATATCATTTAAAAAACAGGACAAAAGGAGTTATCAGTATGGATGACAAAACTTTGACAGGTCAGAACCTGGTTGGAACTTCAAAACAGCCTGTTGTTTTGAAGTTCCAACTAGGTTGGAACAACTAGGTTGTTTTGTTTTGGGAAGCCTTTATAATTTTTTTCATGACTCTTATTAAAAATAAGTCAATCCCATTGTTTTTTATACACATGAGAAAATATATATATGTATATACATGTATACACATAAAGTGTTGAGAAATTGCCTTCATTAACATTTTCTAGGATATGTCTAATATATTTACTTTTAATTTCACTCACAATACTGTTTTCCTTCCCATAAGAATATTTATTTGTAATTAGGAAATTATAATAAGAAATTTTATAGTTCAGCAAATAAAATTTAAGGCAAAGAAAATCAAATAGGAATGAAGAGTTTAGACATTATCCCTGGAGGGCTATCTCTGGCCTTGTGTCACCTCACATTCACTTAATATGTGCTTTCTTTGGCTCGTTGATAAGAACACGAGTAAAGACTGCTATAGAAATGGTCGTCTGCCTTTCCTCACACGTGATTGTCATTTAGCAATGAAGAGCAAGAAAATAGGTCCCATTTAGAACATCACTTCAGACAAAAAAACAACTGAGGCAGCTGAATGTACTCCCTCCTGCCACATGATGACTGGGACAACAGGATGAAAATAGTGTGACACAAATGGAAACGTCAAAGATTAACTTTACATCCTGACATTCCTATCTGAACAATCTTGAGCTAAATTCTCTCTCTTTATGTCAAGGAACACACACTCTCGAGGCATTTTGGTTAGCAGTCTCTCCACCCACCATCCAGATTCTCTTTTTCTGGGATATGTTTAGGTGTTGGAGAGAATCACATGGTTTTCTCCAGAAATCATTCTCAGCTACATCTAGTTATTTTAAATCACTTCCCAACAGCAGACACTGCAGAAAACTTTCGGTGTGTTAAGGCTTCACTGACCAGTTCCTCCCACTCTTCACCTTTCCCACCCTGAAGATAAAATATTGCAGCAGCTGAGCACTGGAGTGACCAGGGACATGAAGCAACACCATCTCCCACACTCCCCCAAGTGCATCATATCCAGTCTTTGGAGAGGGAAAGTCAAGAAGTCACAAGTGACATCTTGAGGTCTTGGTGGGGAGGAGTTGTAATATTCAGAAGCTGCACAGAGCTTCTCAGTGATCCTGTAAAAGTTGTCCGTGGGTGGTGGTATTTGGGGATCCTTCTCACTACAGCCTCCAGAGGCATGAGAGATGGGGCAGAAGTGACAGCCTTGCTCAGAGAGCAGATGCCAATGAGTTTTACTCTCCCAGCTCCCCCGGCACTCTGTATAAATCGAGTCCTCAATAAATATTTGCCAAAATCCAAGGCTTTCGACAATCCAAATAGCTTATTCCTTTATCAGTTTACTCTTTATATGAAAATATAATTAATAAGCCCTATTTTTTTGCAAGGTCTTAGCATTGAGTTCAAATACCTACTTTTACAGACAAGGTACCAACATCACAAAGACTTAGAGCAACTTGACCAAGACGGCCCAGTTAGTTCCAGTTGCAGCCAAGACAATTTGGCGGCTGTTGGACCTTGACACCCCTTGCCTTCTTCAAGCGCATACCTCTTGTGTCTCTGTTATTCCAGCTCACTGGTCTCCTTTCCAACCTCACGATTTTCCACATGATTTCCTGTGCCAGGAATGTTCTCCTTTCCTCTTTTAAGTTGTTCCTTCCCATTCTTCAGGTTTTATTACAAATATCACTTCCTCAGAAAATTCCTGACTGACTGGGCTAAAGTATATATTCCCTATGTTATCATTTTTCTTTATCTTTCAGACTATCTTGTTCCTTTCTTTCATGACCTTTATCACAAATTGCAAATACATATTTTTGGGTGTGTATTTATTTGTTTAATAATTATCTCCTCCCCAACACACACAACTGTTATCTCCTAGAAGACAGCACTACATTTTTTTTTTCCCAAATAGATATATAGTGCTAGGCTCAGTGTCTAGCACAAAATAGCTAGTCAGTAAAGATTGGTCGAATAAAAAGTTGGATTTCTTTTTTCTAGGGTTATCATTTCTGCGCAAAACCATGCACAGTTGTCTCCCTTCAATAAAAAGATAATTGATGATGCATTTAGCTTGTTAGCTGATTTCTCTGGATCATTTTGGCATTATAATGGCATAGGTTAGCCTGAAAATTTCTAAGTATTTCCACTGATCATCAAAGGAATTAATTAACGATGAAAGACATCCAAAAATCAAAATGCCATTGTACTACATCTGTCACCTTGGGGTGACACTTCCTCCAAAGAGGGTAAACAAGGAAGCAAAAGTATTGAGATAATGCAAATGAGCATTTGAATACACACGCCAGAAAACAGCAGTAGACAAAACTTGGAATTAGCAAATACGACATTTACAGTTCAGATCATACCTCAAAAAGATGTAATAATTTATTTTTGGCACATCAAATGAAACAACTTAAATTTTTTCACTCTCAATAGTTTCTCCCCTTTTGTTTATTGTCATCTCATTCATTCATCCATCAAGAAAGCCCTTCAAGGACTCTCTAGTGCCTTCAGGATGAAGCCCACCCCCCTGTGAAGGATGTACCTGGCCTCCCACAATCTATCCCCTACCCTTTCCTTTGGAGTCACACTCTAACATTGTATCAACATTGAATGCTATCAGTTAAGTTATACTGCTAGACTCGTTTATTATTAAGCATTTTTTAATTTCCACAATGTAGAGAGAAATGTTTTATGAGGAACCTCACAATAAAGTGATATGGACTAAAGAATATTACTAGATATCCTTTAAAGCTTACATCCCTAAACCCAGATGATAGCAGACTTGAATGGGGAAATATTCACACATATGGATGATGGATCCCTACTCTAGAACTGCTGAAATTTTAGGGTTGGAAGCTACTGATTTCAAGCCTTTTCTCCAGAGAGGTAGGTGATAAGCTCAGGATCAACTGATATTTCAAGAAAAAATACAGTTTAATTATTAAGTACTGGCATTGTATTTGGATAATAATAATCTGTGTCAGTGAAAGAATTATTATAGTCATTTGACAGTTGAAAAGAGACATTCAATGTGTGTAAAAATCCAGTCTTTGAGATGAGGAGCAGAATTAAAAAATGAAATGCAATGAAAAGGTTAATTTTGCCTTCAATGTGAAGAGTGAGATACTGATGGTTAGATTTTCAACAAAGAAAAGTCAATGAATCCTAAATGAAAATCTATTGTTGGTTAGACCCTCAGTGTGAGTCAGAGGGGACCTCAAGTTTAGCAGCAAGTTGACCACTAAAGAAACCAGATGAACTCGAGTTCAAACCTCAGCTCTGACTTGTAAAAGGCACATGACCTTAGGCAGTGAACTTAACCCCTGTAACACTTGGTTTTCTCATCTGTTCAATAGACATAATTTCTGTCTCATAGCACTGTTGTAAAAATCGAGTGGTAAAAAATACCTAGCATAGAACCTGGCTCATTTAAGAGCTCCGTTTTTCTTTAGGACCCAGTGCTAAAATAGCCTCATAAAGAAGATGTACATATAAAACCAAAAAAGAGCCAGTTGCCAAGGCAATCCTTAGCAAAAAGAACAAAGCTGCAGACATCCTGCTACCCAACTTCAAACTATATTACTGGGCTAGAGTAACCAGAACAGCGTGGTACTGGTACAAAAACAAACACATAAACCAATGGAACAGAATAGAGAACCCCGAAATAAGACCACACACGTACAACTATCTGATTTCAACAAAGCTGACAAGAATAAGCAATAGGAAAAGGATTTCCTATTCAATAAATGGTGCTGGGATAACTGGCTAGCTATATGCAGAAGACTGACACTGAACCCTTTCCTTACGCTATATACAAAAATTAACCCAAGATGGATTAAAGACTTCAGTGTAAAACCAAAAACTATAAAAACCTTGGAAAACCTAGGCAGTACCATCCTGGACATAGGAACAGACAACAATTTCATGATGAAGACGCCAAAAGCAATTGCAACAAAAACAAAAATTGACAAATGGGATCTAATCAAGCTAAAGAGTTTCTGCACAGCAAAATAAACTATCAACAGAGTAAACAGACAACCTACAGAATAGGAAAAAAAATTTTGCAAACTACGCACCCAACAAAGGTCTAATATCCAACATCTATAAGGAACTTCAACAAATTAACAAGAAAAAAAAAAAAAAACTCCATTAAAAAGTGGGCCAAGGACATGAACAGACACTTCTCAAAAGAAGACCTACATGCAGCCAACAAGAAAATGGAAAAAATCTCAACATCACTGATCATTAAAGAAATGCAAATCAAAACCACAATGAAATACCATCTCATACCAGTCAGAATGACTATCATTAAAAAATCAAAAAATCAAAAAATAACATGCTATCAAGGTTGTTGAGAAGAAGGAACACTTATACATGGTTGGTGGGAGTGTAAATTAGTTAGTTCAACCATTGTGGCTACAATGTAGCCATTCCTCAAAGACCTAAAAACAGAAATACCATTCAACCCAGCAATCCCATTACTGGGTATATTCCCAAAGGATATAAATTGTTCAATTATAAAAACACATGCACTTGTATGTTCATTGCAGCACTCTTTGCAGTAGCAAAGACATGTAACCAACCTAAATGTCCGTCAATGATAGACTGGATAAAGAAAATCTGGTACATATACACCATGGAATACTATGCAGCCATAAAAAGGAATGAGATCATGTCCTTTGCAGGGATATGGATGGAGCTGGGAGTCAATCCTTAGCAAACTGATGGAGGAACAGAAAACTAAATACTATGTGTTCTCTCTTATAAGTGGGAACTAAATGATGAGAACACAGGAACACACAGAAAGGAACAGCACACACTGGGGCTGATCAGCGGGTGGAGGATGGGAGGAGGGAGAGGATCAAGAAATATAACTAATGGGTACAAGGCTTAATACCTGGGTAATAAAATAATCTGTACAACAAACCCCCATGACACAAGTTTATCTGTGTAACAAACATGCACATATATTGCTGAACTTAAAAGTTTTTTTTAAAGTATGATAAGAAATTTAACTGCCTTAGAGAAAATTCTTCCAGTTTGTCATGAGGATTTGTCTGACTTATTCCAAGGCATGTGTTTGTGGTAATGGAATGCCCCCATTATATCCCAACATTTTTTGTTTCATAACAGTAACACAGGAAATGAAATCAATGATCCTCAGGATACATACATATATCTAATATATCTAATATTATAATATTAAATATATATAATATTTTAAATGCATGAGAAGTATAAAACTTTTCTTTGTCTTTTCTGGTTGAGGTGACATCTGTGGCTTGCAATGGATATTTTGTAACAAGCACCTATGATGCACACTGAACTTCTCACTGTCCCTGTGCAGGCCCTAATCCAAAGAAGCACTGTTTAGTTTCCTGAGTACTTTTGACCTAGAAAAAGACTTGTTCCTACAGAGGTAGAGAAAAGCTGGCATGGCAAAGCATGCATAGTGCTTAATACTTCTTTCCAGAATTTGCATATGTCCCTCCTGTTCATATGTTATTGGCCAAAACAAGTCACATGGCAACAGAGGTAGATTGGACACATGCAGAAGGAATGGCTCCAACCAGCGACATCTCAGATGCCAGAGAGAAAGTCATTTGTTGAGGTTAGTGAGGTTAGTTTTGTAAGGGTTTAAGTATTGAATAGCATAACGAAAATAAGAGATGACTCTAAAGGCAGCAACCTGGAAACACATAAAATTCCTTGTAAAACCTATCAAGAAGTTTGAATTTTATCTTGAAGGCAATGAAGAAGGAGTTATGGGTTTAAATGGGAAAGTGGCATAACCTAATTTCTACTTTGGAATGATAACTCTGGCTATAGTGTGAAGACCACTTTTTGTACACCTTGAATTACCGGGAGGGTATCCAAGTGAAGATATACAGGATATAGTTGTATACACAGGAATGGAAGAAATCGTTGGGGTACAGACTTTAGAATTTCCAAATGTGTCACCTTGGGTCAGATGTGGCCCACAGACTTGATTTGTTTGCCCGCAAGGATGTAAAAGACACTGAATTATAAGGTCTTCTGATGGGGCATTTGCTCCTCAGTTGGCTGTGATCCCCACTGTTGCTTGTCCTTTCCCTTTCTGGTTTGCACATTCCATTAACTAACTTGCTCCTGAAGGCATTTGGGTGTGTGACTTCTGATGTAGTTAGGGTTACAGAATAAAATATATGATGCCCAATTAAATTTGAGTGGCTTTGAAAGAATTTCTTATAGTTTTATTTGCCAAAGCTGCCAACATTAAGTATATTTGATAATTTAAGCCATAGCAATGGATGGTATTAGCAAGGACAGTATGTAGGTTAGAAGAAAGAAGAAAGTAGGTTCTAGACAGTGCCTGGCACATAGAAGAAAGTCAATATTTACCTCTCATGAATAAGGGATGAAGGCAAAAGTGGAGAATTATCAACATTTAAGGAGTAGTTAAGAGAAATGAGATGGAGAATAGAAGTAGAAAAGAGTCCAAGAGTACAGAGTGAATGAAACCAAGAACAAAAAGTAGGAGAGGTCAACAATGTCACATGTTGCAGAGATATTAAACAAGGTAAGAACTGAAATGTTTCCACTGGATTTGTGACAGGAACATCACTGGTGTCCTTGGAGGAACATTTTGATAGAGTGGCAAGAGCAAAAACAGTTGTCTTAAACAGAGAAAATGATGAAGAGAATGTATAGACAGAACATTTAACTATTCAAAGAATCTTAGCCATGTTGGCAGTGAAGGAAGAAGTTATAGCTGAAAATAGACATGAAGTCTAGAAACTTTTGCCTTTCTTTTAGAGATATGGCAAAACAAAGGAATAATCACTGTAGTTATTTTCTTAAAGAAGCAGACCAATATATGCTCCATAGCACAGCTAAAGAGATTTGTCTTAGGAAAAGGGACATTGTTGTAGCAGAAACGATGAAAACCTGTGTCCATGCAAGAGTTCTGGTAGCAAGAGCTTGAGGAGAGTTCTATATGAGGACTTCTACATTTTTCCTGAGAAGTAGGAATGAGGTTTTCTGTTGACTTGGGGTATGGTGGGAGCTGGGAAACAGAGTGGTAAGAAGGTTCCAGTCATCTGAAGAAGATTTCAATGGTCATGTGGATTTTAGGGAAGAGAGCTGGATTGGAAAATACAAGAATACTGAGTAGAGTTGAGTGCTCTGTTGGATTAGAGACTACATTCAACCCCAATGTGCCTTCCAGAGTTCCAACACTCTGCAGGGCTCTTGACCTCCCTCTCCGTGGTGACTCAAGCCTTTCCCTAGGGTATTGCTTCAACATGAAAGAAATCTGTATTTACATGCTGTGCCCCTGTGTTAACTCTAGATTTTTAAGTAGCACTGCGATGGAATAATAGAAATTAGTAGCCTGAGAAGGGAAGAAGGAATAAAATCATGGATAGCTCTAAACTTTGTGTCTTTCTTGCCTGGGCTCATTTCCTTACATTTTTCAGAGATAATACATTTGTGTTCAATCAGTTTTTAAAGTATTTCTATCTCTGACTCTTTCTCTAGAACATTTAATAAAATATTTAATTCTTCTTCATTTAAAGATAAATTCATCAGTTAGTGAAACAGCTTAAATTTTACATATTCCACATTTTAAATGATATTGCATTTAGATACTCATTTTTCAACAAATAATTTTTGAATGTCTTTATATGCCCAGTGCTCATATTACTAAAGGAGAGTATCTGCTGTCAGAAACTTTGAACAAATTCAGTTATTTAAAAGTATCTACCTTTCAAGAAAACCTAGTACATAAAATGTGACTTAAAAATCCACTGCAAAAGCCAAAATACAAAAACTGAATAAATCAGGTAATAAATAGTCGCTTTATAAATGGATTCACAATAGGTTCCTTTAAACAGGTTCTCCTAGAGTATATGAATACAATTTCATTTAAAGACCTTCAGCCGATCCATAGTCTTTTAGGAAAATATCCATTACATTGAGTGAGATGCATTTGTATCTGCCAAGTCACCTCTGTGATTCATACATACAATTTTGTGCATTCATTATAAACCACTTCTCTTATCACCCTTTCTTCAAGGGCATTGGTGAATATAAGGGGAAATTTTGTGTGGGTGCTTAAGTGAAGAACATCTCCGTGTTGGTGAACTCTTCTCTACCGTTCAGTTTTCCCATTGTTCTTGCATTTATTCCATCACAAGCTGCCTTGGTGACATGTTTTATCTGGTGCTTATACTGTGCCTAAGGAGTGATATTGACCATGAAGAGTTATTGCCAATATCTTAAGCTCCCTGAGTTTAGGAACTTTGTCTCTTTTGCTCAACATTTTGTCTTAGTTTATTTATATCTCACAAACAGAGAATATTTATTATGTGCCAGATACTATTCTGAAACACAGATATGAATTCATCTAACCCCCATGGCGACCCTATAAAGTAGGTAAAATCATAATTTCTTACAAATGAGGAAACTGAAGACAGAGGCTGCAGAACTAACAAATGAAAACACTTAGATTTGAACACAGGTAATCTGGCTCCAGATCCTGTGCCTAAAGCCACTATGCTGGACTTCTGTCTCACACTTTGATGTCACCATTGAATTTTTAGCACAAAGCACAATGCCTAGCATATTGTTGATGCTGAATAAATGAATAAACAAATTAATTAACAGAGGTAAAATAATGGGTTGCATTTACATGCCGTTTTCACTAAACCACTAGTTCTCTAAGGTCAACATTTTACCTACTTCACACCCCCAGAATATAGGTTGTAATTTCAGAATCTGCTCAGTGATTCCTTTGGTTGAACCCATAGTTATCAAGTGCCCACCCTGATAAGTGCACTGGTGATATGTCAGTTGATTTACCAACTAGTGTGGCACGAAACCTCCTTATCGAGATGAATGGGGTGTAGTTCTGGGTTTGGTGTGTCAGCTTTTACCTTCCAGAGCACAACAGTGTATTTCTGAGTACAGCCAACCCTTAGTATCTCTGGGAGATTGATTCCAGGAACCCCCCTAGGATATTAAATCCTCAAATGCTCAATTCCCTGATACGGAATGTTGTATTATTTGCATATAAACTGTGCACATCTTCCTGTATATTTAAAAACATCTCTACTTCGTTTATGATACCTCATACCATGTGAATGCTATATACATAGTTATACTGTATTGTTTGGGGAATAATGACAATAACAAAAAGTCTGTGCATGTTCAATACAGACACAATTGTTTTAAATATTTTCAATCTGGGGTGGATTGAATCCTTGGATGTAGAACCTATGGATATGAAGGGCTGACTGTAACTACTAGAATATTCTGAGAATGGATTAAATTCAAAGCAGCCAACCTAACAATTCCTCTGTTACATATCCGCACCTTTTCAGTGATTATTGTCAAGTACTACAATCTTGGAACATGATATGAATATTATTACGACTTCTCATGAATGAAGAGGCATTTTCACCTAGAGTTTAAGCCCGAAGAAACTGCTACAAAACCATTTGAATTGGAAGATACCAGTACCAGGAGGTATAAAGAGAAACACAAATAGAAGAGTATAAAGGTAGAGGTAGTAATTGCCTTCTCTGCAAAGAGAGATAAATGAAGAGAGCTTCTGTTTTAAAGATTGTTATGAAGAGGAGTATTTCCATGACAACTGAGTACTTAGTTATTCTAATTGCGGGAGAAACAAAGCATCTAAAAAGTCAGGAAATATGTTCCAGGCACACAGAATAAATCTCAGTTAAACTAGGAACATGGATGTTTCTTTAAAAGCAGAGAAAATTCACCACTAGACTTCTTATTTTAACTCAATATAAAAATAAGTGACTATTTCTTGAGATTCTCTAGCTCATTTCCAATGAGATGTTAACTATTAATATTGGTTTGAGGTACTCAAGACTCAATACAACCATAAACTTTGACTCTTCATCTTAATTATTGAAGCTTAAAGTAACAGAGGAAAATATGAAGTGTCCCTGAACTGAATCCGGCAGGAATGTGACAAAATCTTGGACTTTAAATTTAGTGCTAACTGAATGATCTGATATATCAGAACGGTAATCTCCCTTTACTAAAATACCTTTCTTTACAAAAGATATTATAACCAAAAATCAGTACTCTAAGATTTGTTCGAGAAATATTATATATTGGTTAATGTAATCTGGGGTACAGCAAGCTGACATAAGTCAGGTCTAAGTTTAACCAAAATATGCAGAAAACAGTGACTTTTAATTTAAGACTATCGTAATCCAAATGGACCATTTTCTCTTTGAGGAATTCTATTAAGTGTTGTAAATCGTTGCCTTAAAACACATACTTCCTTTCTCTTTCACCAGAAACATACTTCTTCTGACCCTTTCAGGCATTCTTCACTGCAAGTTGAGAGTGTGTGTTATTGGCAATCCATGTATACAAATGAGGGGGTGATGAATGCATGGGTGTTAGATTTGGGACTTTGGTTCAAGCCTCATTTCAGTCATTTCCTAGCTATTGATCTTGGTGAAATCATTTAACCACTCTAAGCTTCAGTTTTCCCATCTGTTTAAAATATATAAAAATGTATCCACTTAGATGTTCATACAACAAATTTTGTTGTACACCAGGCAAAAGATTAAGCACTAGAGATAAAAGGAAAAATAAGTTATCACTGTTGAGAAGCAAGTCTACTAAACAGAGAAATAGTCTAGTAAAGGAGACAGGTCTAAAGCATATGTATTTGATATAGTACATAATTCTATTTTAAAGATATAAACAAAGCATTAGTTGTGCTTAAAGGATGGGGAGATAACTTCTTGAGGAAGATGAAAGCAGTTATTCAGAGTCAATGATGCTTGAACTTTCTTACATGACTATGCTGAATGGATGGAAGCAGTAGGGGAGACAGAGAAAGAAAGAAATCTGGAATGAAAGAATGTCTATGTTCTCAGGTCTCCAGTTGTATTAGTCAATATTCATACTGCTATGAAGAAATACCCAAGACTGGGTAATTTATAAAGGAAAGGAGGTTTAATGACTCACAGTTCCACATGGCTAGGGAGGCCTCACAATCATGACAGAAGGTGAAGGAGGAGCAGAGTCACGTCTTACATGTTGGCAGGCAAGAGAGCATGTGCAGGGGAACTGCGCTTTATAAAACCATCGGATCTCATGAGACTTATTCACTATCACGAGAACAGCATGGGAAAGACCCACCCCATGATTCAATTACCTCCCACTGGGTCCCTCTCACAACACGTGGGGATTATGGGAGCTACAATTCAAGATGAGATTTGGGTGGGGACACAGCCAAGCCATATCACCAGTCTTGAAGGAGAATGACAAAGTTCAAAGAGACTGGGGCATGGTGGCGAGTAGAGGGAGACAGCAACAGGGATGAAGGCATAGGCCACTATTCAGATGCTTAATATGCCAGGTTGAGAAATTGGGAATTTTTCCACAGGAAAATGGGGAAATGAGATAAGTTATTGCAACCAGGATTAACACAATCAGACCTGAATTCTCCTGAAAAATAACAGACTTTTGCCCCACTACTTAATCTGAAGCAATGACTGACTGAACTAGTCCTACAGCATACATTTATGCAAAGCCCCCATGATGAATTAGAAGTTGGTTGCAAGTAAGGTGAACAACTCATGCCCTGGGACTTTCTCAGTTCTGAAATTAAAAGTCCTGCTTTCTGGGAATCTTCTCAGTCACAGTCAAACTGTGATTGCCAAGAACTCTCCAAGTTTGAGCACCGAAAGTCTTGTGTCCCAGGATCCTCTTCTGCTGAGTCCTGAGCAAATTGAGATGGATAAATCACTCTAGTTCTGGTTGCAAAACTGGCAGCAGGAGTAATGGGAACAGATGGGTCCTGGCTGCAGTTCTGCGTCTGAGTCAAGCTGCTGTTAACTACATGCACCAATGGTGCTTTCCATAGTCTTGGAAAACTGAAGGTGAATACCTAATGAAGAAGAACACCTAACAATTATTTAAAAATTAACATTACTATATACCTCAGAATAAGCCTTCTGATCTAGTCATTCCCCTTTTCTTTACATATTCTCAGCAAAGATAAAGGGTAGTCTTTTAGTTTTAGCAAAATAGAATGTTCTCTCTGATACTGGACTTCAAAGAACATCAGGCAGCAGTGAAGCAGCTGAGGACCTAGTGGTTGAATGTGTCTCAGACAGATGAGGATGCAGAATGGTATGCAACACTTTCAGCATTAATGGCTTCACTTACTTTGAGCATGAAGATAAATGAATATTCCTGACCTCAGCAGACATGATAGAGTAGGCAAACGTCAGGAACTAGGGGTGGGAAGGGAGAGAAAGACGGAAAAAGAAGAAAAGAGGAGAACACTAGTAGTAGATTCATGTGTCCATCACTTGTGGATTCAGAAAGAGACAAACACGAACAGTGAAGATATGTTTCATAGCATCCACTGAATTCAAAATAAAATTGACTTATTTCTGGCAATGGATAGGTGCCTTTTGTGTCATTGCAGGTCACAGGACAGAGCTATACACAGAACTTTAGATTACAAGTGTGAGTTTCAGAATTTGGAATGACAATACATCTATCTGCGGGCCCACAAAAGTAGTTGTCTTAGTCTGTTCGGCTTGTAAGACAAATTACCTTAGACTGGATAATTTACAAACGACATAAATTTATTGCTCATGGTTCTGGAGAGTGGAAAGTCCAATATCGAGGTACCAGTAGACTTGGTATCTGGTGAGAGCTTTCTGCCTGCTTCCAAGAGGATGCTTTCTTGCTGTCTCCTCACATGGTGAAAAGGCTGAATAAGCTCCCTAGGCTTCTTTTATAAGGGCACTAATCCCATTCATGAAGGCCCCACCCCCATGACCTAATCACCTCCCAAAGGCCCAACCTGGTAATATTATTGCATTGGGGATTAGATGTAACATATGAATTTTGGGGGACACAAATATTTAGATGGTAGCAGTAGTTTTATATGAAAACACCAAAAGAACTTCATTCAGTACAAGGTGGTTTCCCTATAAAGATGTTCCAGCTACATAAACCACTGAAACTGCATTATAAACAGACTCTAATGTGTTTCCAATGTCCAAAGAGAATGAAAAATATAGAATATGCAGTCCATTTGTTTAAGGTGCTTATATAGTACCTTCCTCTAAGGAAAAGGCAAAAACACTTTCATGTCTTCAGCTGAGTGTGGTTGCCAAAATGGGTTTTCAAGTTACTGCCTTGATTAAATAAATAAATAAACAAATAGTACAGTGATCTAAAAGCTAATATTGAAATGTCTAAAGCACTTTCTTTTTGTTGTTTCCTGGGGAACTTGCTTTACTTTAGAGGCATGAAGCCGTTCTGTAAACTGAAAGGCAGAATATCCTAGAGGTTTTTTTCTAAAATTTGTGTATTTCCTATTGTAGAATAGTATTGCCCATTAACAGTTCCATGACTTTGGCCGGGCACAGTGGCTCATGCCTGTAATCCCAGCACTTTGGGAGGCCAAGGCAGGCAGATCACGAGGTCAGAAGATCGAGACCATCCTGGCTAACATGGTGAAATCCCGTCTCTACGAAAAACACAAAAAAATTAGCCGGGCGTGGTGGCAGGCGCCTGTAGTCCCAGCTACTCGGGAGGCTGAGGCAGGAGAATGGTGTGAACCCGGGAGGCGGAGCTTGCAGTGAACCTAGATCGCGCCACTGCACTCTAGCCTGGGCGACAGAGCAAGCCTCCATCTCAAAAAACAAACAAACAAACAAAAACCAAAAGAAAAAACAAAACAGTTCCATGACTTTAAGTGTTTTACCAATTCATAATGAGTGTATGTGTGTGTAAAGATTTTAAATTATTCATATGAAAATAATCTATATTAAGGAATGAGATAATTTTATTTAAAAAGTGTAAAACATAAAAAGCTATTAAATATTATTATATCTCAAATGTAACAAACAGTAAAAGTAGGTATAATATACTGTCATGATACTATTATACTTGGTGTTTAAATTATGTCAAGAATTAACAGTATTAAGAAAATTCAAAACTAATAAAAAAGAAAAACTTGGTATTAATACAATATATAATGAAGTACTATTATAGGAAATATTAAATATACAAATTTAGTACTTGCAAAGTTCATCCTAGATGACTACTAAAAAGTCTCAACCTCTTGTCATACATTCAGAGAATTTGTGTAAAATGTATTTCTCTGGGAAACAAACAAATTCAGGTAGTAATATAGTATGGCCTTCCTATTTAACTTTAGTTTTAAAATATCACTTGTCACATGGTATGACAGTAAGAGGTATGATCAGAAGCTCTCTGGACCTTCGAGTCTCATGAGATATAATATGTTCATTGTTTCCTGTATTTTGAGGATTACCTACTAATCCCTTCAAAGTCTCTTGTGTAGCATGGAGTGCAGTTTGGCACAATGTGATTTAATGATGACAAGAATCCTTCTACAGTGTATTCTGAAAATAAAACTTAAAATACGAGGCCAATTTTGTGAATGTCTTTGTCCTACTAAATGAGTAAATCATCTAATCAATTTAATGCCTATTTCCTGTCTGCACGATGCACAAATTTCAATTATTTAGAAAATGACTTATGTGTGGATATTCACATGATATCTCAATTTGAATGTATTGTAAGTACCGACCCCAACCCCCACGGAGGGTGTTAGAAAATCCTGGTATGTGTCCAAGTATCTAACCCAGCTTTGTTTGGGCCACTCTGACTAAAGTTGCAATTTTACACAAATGCCTCTTTTAGTTTTTTAAGGGATTAAAATCCATGACAGGATCCAGGGTCAATTCAGCCTCTACTTTCAAGAGAAGTAAGTGTTGGAAAATCATTGGAAATGCTTAGCTTAAAGAAAAGCAGGAACATATTACAAGCTTCAGTCTTCTAAAGCAATGTCAAATGGAAGAAAGGCTAGACAGATTCTAATTTTTCAGAATCAGAAGTCAGATAAGGCTGGGTATGGTGGCGCATGCCTGCAATCCTAGCATTTTGGGAGGCCAAGGTGGGAGGACTGCTTGAGGCCAAGAGTTCAGGACCAACCTGGCCAACATAGTGAAACAATCTAAAAAATATATCAAAATAGGCTGGACACGGTGGCTCAAGCCTATAATCCCAGCACTTTGAGAGGCCGAGACGGGCGGATCACGAGGTCAGGAGATCGAGACCATCCTGGCTAACACGGTGAAACCCCGTCTCTACTAAAAAATACAAAAAACTAGCCGGGTAAGGTGGCGGGTGCCTGTAGTCCCAGCTACTCGGGAGGCTGAGGCAGGAGAATGGCATGAACCCAGGAGGTGGAGCTTGCAGTGAACTGAGATCTGGCCACTGCACTCCAGCCTGGGCGACAGAGCGAGACTCCGTCTCAAATATATATATATATATATGTGTGTGTGTGTGTGTGTGTGTGTATATATATATATATATGAAGTCAAATGAATGAACAGGAGCTCAATTGAACAGTGCCTATTCTTACTTAGCACTTAGGAATTATGGCAATGAGACTATTGAGAAGGTGTTCCCTTCTCTCACTGAAAGTTTGCGGACATTCTATAAAAATGTCTGAGTCTGTTCTCCCCTTCTTCTCCTAAATTTTTAAAACTTTGACATATTTTGATTCCTTCAAGGAGTATTACAGCAACACACCACACAAGTTCATGTGCTTAGTTGTCATGTGTACTTGATATAAATTATAGGAAGGGCAAAAACTATTGCCTGCAAAGGCTAACACTGAGGGCTTTGAAGCCACATGCCAAGCACCATTTTGCCAATAATAATAGTCAGGACACCTATTCTAACAATTAGATTACTAATCCTAACAAATTGCCTTTGGATCACTATAATTTGCTCACCTCAATCTATTCATTCTTATTGGGTTTCATGTTAATACTCTATCCAACAATTATTACTACCGAGGCTGTTTCTCAGCAACTACCATATCATCCTCCAGATGAGGTGTTGTTACAAATTCTGGATGAAGAATAGTGGTTCCTATTTTTTGAGGCAGAGTGTCACTCTGTCACCCAGGCTGGAGTGCAGTGGCACGATCTCGGCTCACTGCAAGCTCTGCCTCCTGGGTTCACGCCATTCTCCTGCCTCAGCCTCCCAAGTAGCTGAGACTACAGCCACCGCCACCATGCCCGACTAATGTTTTGTATTTTTAGTAGAGACAGGGTTTCACCGTGTTAGCCAGGATGGTCTCGATCTCCTGACCTCGTGATCCGCCTGCCTCAGCCTCTCAAAGTGCTGGGATTACAGGCATGAGCCACCATGCCCGGTCTCCTACTTTATTTTTAAACATAATGATGTGTCTGACAATTACCTGTGCCAAATGAGGTCACATTATATAAAAAAGTATGTGTAGATCGTTGGATAACTATTTGCCTACCTAAGAACTCCATAATATTAATTTTGAATAGATTATGGGGAATGTGGCCCATGAACACGTTCTCAAATAATGCTAAACTATAATAGAGCTCAGACCAAATTTTTTGTCTCTGTCAGGAGAAGCGCATTTCCCATGTTGAAGGTGAACAAGGCGGGTGATGTTTGGAGAAACCTTCCTCTCTTTCTCCATATATGGATTATGGCACATCACCAAGGGGATCATATACCTGTATAATAAAAATAACGACAAAAATAATAGCTAACATTTACTATGAATCTACAATGTGATAAATCTGTGCAAAGCAGTTGTGTGCATTCAGAAATTCCTGCAACAAACATTTTCTGATTGCCTTTTTGGTGCCTGGCAATGATCTTGGCACTGGAGTGCAATGGTGAATAAGACAAAAATAACAATTGCCTTCATGGAGTAAATGTACTATGGGGAAAACAAGAAATGAACCAGTAATCAAAGGAACACAGAATGTGAGGCTATGAAATGTGCTATGAAAAAGACAAACTGGATGCTGTAGGAAGAAAAAAGGAGGGGGGAAATGACTGGTCAGGAGAAGCCATCCAACGTGATGACATGTAGAGTAAAGAGTCAGCTGTGTCAATATCTTCCAGACACAGGGGAGAGCAAAGAAGGCCTAGAGCTCCACACACAACATTTTACCATTTATTCCTCAAGCAATCTTAAGACATGAGGATTATCAGTCCCACTGAATAGATGAGAAAACGAATGTAACGTGACCAAGTTCCTACAAGATAAGAAGTAGGAACGATGGTATTTAAACTCCCACCTAATTAAAAATATATTTTCCTTATTCACTTTTTGTTTAATAGAAGCATGCTGCATATGTTATCCTGGTTCTGTTTCTTTTTTCTCCTGACAATGTATCTTAGGCATCTCCACAAATGAAAGTGGTTAGACTCTGTCTTTGTCTCATCTAATATCATTATGAATGTATACACCCATGTTTTAGCTTGCAAAGGCTGTCATAGAAACATACCTCAAATAAGATGACTCAAGCAACAGAAATTTATTATCTTATAGTTCTGGAGGCTAGAAGTCTGAAATCAAGGTGATGTCAGTGCTGATTCCTTCTGAGGGCTGTGAGGGGAGACCTTGTTCTAGGCATCTCTCCTAGCTCTGACAGCCTCCAGCATTCCATAGCTTGTAGATGACTGTCTTCTTCCTGTGTCTCTTCACATCATCTTCCTTCCACATGTGTCTCCTTCTGTGTCTAAGTTTCCTCCCTTTCTGTAAGCACACAAGTCATATTGGATTGGACATACCCTAATCACCTCATTTTAACTTGATTACTTCTTTAAAGATCCCTTTTCCAAATAGGCTCACATTCTGAGATACTGGAGGTCAGGACTTCAACATACCATTTTTGGAGGACGCAATTTAGTCCATAACAATATATACCTACTATTTTACTCAAATGGGATTATTTTGCATGGCGGGTGCTTCTGTGATTTTTGGTTTGTTTACTTGGATCCAACGTAATCTTTGGTTTCTTGTTTCATTCTCTTCTCCAACTATGTCATCCACTGTAACTACCATAACTATGCTCTAAGGTAATCCATGTTAGCACCTGGTTTATCATTTTCTTACTTATATATGCACATACACATGCTGTGTATATGAACCAAATATTTACATGGAGTTTTAGTTTTAGAAAGATAAGATGAAGAGCAGTGTTTAATGTAAATTCATATTTTACAAAGAAACAAAAGAATGAAACAAAGAAATAATGGCTTTGTAAAATATGAATTTACATTAAACACTACTCTTCATCTTATCTTTCTTATTAAACAATACCAGTTATAGAAACTTCCTTATGTCAACTCCTATTACTTGATTATAAGAGTGTTATAATATTCTATAATGTATATGTACTGTCTTAGTGGGTTTGGACTGCTACAACAAAGTACCATAGACTGGATGGCTTACAAACAACAGAAATTTATTTCTTAGAGTTTGGAAGCCTGGAAGTCTGAGATCAGGGTGTCAGCATGCTTGCGTTCTGGTGAGTGCTCTCTTCCAGGTTGAAAACTGCCAACTTATCACTTTGTCCTCATTAAAAGAGAATGGGAGAGCTCTCTGGAATCCCTTTTCTAAGGGCACTAATCTCAAAATGCGGGCTTCATACTACTGACCTCATTACCTCTCCAAACTCCACCTTCTAATAACACCCTATTGGGGTTAGTATTAAACATATGAATTGGTAGGGGAAGGGGCAGGACAAAAACACATAGTCTACTACACGCGCCATAGCATATTCCACAATTTTCCATTTGTTAGGTTTTTTCAAGCACTCTGCAATACTCTTCCTCTCATTCAGAGGCATTCGTGGTTGATTGCTCCCAAAGATAAGCAATTTCAATGTTGTGTATGTGACAGCATAGGAATTCTGTCTAATCCATCTTCAGGAATTAGCCAGCCCTGTCCACAATCAAGCTTAACACAATACAGCACTAAATGTAGCCATTAAATAAAGGGCTTTGGGAATCAGGCTTTTTCCTAGTCTAACTGGTTCATTAAACCATTCAAACCTAGCTAGTCTTTCTCTCCATGCTTCTCCATTTCCTCATCTGTGAAATAGAGAAAATGGTTGTAGCTACTTCCCAGTGTTGTTGGAAGGACTGGTTTCAGGAAGCTTTTTTCAAAGTCCGCAAGAGGATTCAATAGCAAGCATTCAATAAATATGATTCATTTTATTTTCATTATTCCTGCTTTCTGTTTCTCATTTTGATCAGTTTTATTTCCAGGCTCTAGGAAATAACCCACCAACTATCTTTTTATGATATTTTAGTGATTTTAGTTAAGTACACAACTTCATAGTTTTCTCATTGTGAATGGTGCCAACATATTGACTGCACTGCCAAGTTTTATTACTAAGAAATTTCCTGTGAGAAGCAAGAGGGAGAGAAGTTGGGAAAGACGGCAGAGTAGACAACTATTGAAGACTCTCCAACACCAACTGTCCATTAACACATGGATACAATGTGTGGTAGAAAATACTGGAATAGAAATTGAAGTATTTAATGATGTTCAAATTAAAACTCTTGGATAATTATCTTGCTTCTTCTTCCTGTGGTGTATTGTTATAGATACAGCAACACAGATGTAACAAAGAATAAAATAAAGACCTCTAGAATTTAAAAAACAAAATGTACTTGCCAAGTAAGAGAGTACCAGTAAAGAAATTTACGGTGTATTTTGCAAAGAGGAAGAAACTGGGGTTTGAATAATTAGGAAGGGATTTTCCTGGTGATTATGCTAATCGAGCATTGAAAGCTTGCACTTGAATGTCACCGAATGAGTCTGAAATGCTTTGCTAAACAATTTCCATTGTTCATTGGTCAAAAAAATGTCTTCAGTTTTGTCTAGTAAGAGTCTGGTATACTGAGTCACTTAAAGTTCATGTTAATTTAACCATTTCAGCTGGTTGGGGTCAGTTGTAAGAAAATGCAATATTCCGTTTTGATATTGCATTAGTAATTGTCCCTATGTTAAAGATATTCATTTTTAGAAAAAAAAAAAAAGGAGTCCAGCTTCCAAGTGCTCATAATGCCTTATTTGTATGCCACTTTTACTTTTAGATCAATGATGAAAATCCTAAAATATTTAACATTAAGTTTAGTAATTACTCATAGATTAAAAGCTACATTTGAGATTTTTTAAATTTCCAAATCGTTTGGAGTATAATTGATAATTCTAGATTTGTATTCTAATATTCTAAACCATTACAGTTTTTAGGAAACGTGATGAAAACATCACTTTCAGTGTTTTTGACATTGTTGAAAAGATATACCACATAGTAATTCAAAAGGAAGTCAAAGTTATAAAGCAATGCAATTCAGTATCCCTGACAGGCAGTAGATGAGGCAAACTTCCTGTGACATGCTTTGTCAAAAGGGAGTGGGTGTAAAATGTGGATGTCCGGGAGTAAGAAAAATGAGTTTAAAAAAAAAGTTTAAGTTTACAGGCTGAAAGACCTGCAAAAACCTGCACAGTATTACTTGGGTGATGAATAATCTCCATCAGGTAAAGTGATGAAGCATTCATAGCAGAACCAACTTCTGTATATTTAAAAGTATCACTGGCAACAATAGCATTCCCTTAAACCTACATCACAGTATTTTTCATTCAGTTAAGTATCTCTGTCAGTCTTTGTGTCTCACTAACCAAGTGTGGGCTCTCCTGGGACATAATATCTTTTCCTTAGATGACTTAGGATGCCCAGTGCCAACTGATTACTTAACAGAAGGAGTCATTTCATGCAAGCCTTAGGATAGTACTGCTATTTTCGTCTCCAAAAACATCACTAAAGATAGGTCTCAAATTTTAGAAACGACATGATGAGCTTATGTTTTCCCAGTCTTCATTTAGAAATAGAATATTCTAATATTTCATTCTCTGATGTGTTGGACCAAGATTCTACCTGTGAATATGCAAGGAACAGTAGATCCAAAATAACAATGGCCATATACCCTTTGCATGATCTTTTGGTTTTGAATATCTCCTGGAGGACACAGTGAACTGCAGCATCTCTATACCTTGTCAGGGTTCTTCTCAATGACTGAGGGCAGTGGGTGCCAATATGGCTCAAGAGGCTCCCGTGAGAGAGGAAGCCGCAGCAGAAGAGGAATAGACAATTCTCTAATTATCTTGCACACAAAGAATCACTTTTGTGACTAGTGTTCCCATGTTTAAACATATCTTCCTACTGAGGAGAAGAGGGGTACTGACTTGTGGTGAGGCATCTACATGGATTAAGGACTGCCTGCAAGTTTGTTACTGTCAGACTATTTCTGAGAGCATCTCCAGTCTCCGAGGACACACGGATGGAGCCTGTTCCTTCATAAGCAGATGTTGGGTTAAAGGGATCCTTTAATAAAACTCCCAAAGCACAGTCTATGAAGAAAAAACATTACTCTGATTTCAATGAAATTAAGGAATTTTGTGAAGAAGTTAATGGATGAAAGAAAGGGAGGTGATAGGTATAATGCCATAAACTAAGATTTGACTATCTGGAACCTACAGGGAATTCTTATAATCAACTAGAAAAGAACAAAGGAAGCAGACAAGCAGTTTACAGAAAAAGAAACCCTAAATGCTCACAAGAATTTGAAAGACCATTCAAAATTGAAATCAGAAAAGGCAAATGAAGACGTCAGTGATATACCCCATTATACCTTTTAAATTGGTCACGATTAGAAAGTTGGACATTGCCTAGCACCTGCAGAGATGTAGAGACCCTTGTGAACTACTAATGAGAAGGATGGCTGGTATAGGATCCTGGAAAGCAATCTGATATCACTCAGTCTAATTTTATAAACACACACATACACACACACATACATCCATTGAACACTATTGTGCTAATTCATCATACTTTTATGATCCAAACAAGGAGTAACAAATGGCACTCCAGAAATGCAGACTAGCAGCAAAATATAGTAAAATACTTTGGTGGATATGTGCTTGTGCATGAGTATGAATGAGAGAGAGAGAGAGAGAGAGAGAGAGAACATAAAGTATATGTGGTATATGTGGATGAGGATAGGGTAGAAATTATGTATCAGAGTTTTTTTTAAAATGCATTTGTATACCTTCACAGAAAGCATACATTCTCCACTGGAAATGCCACTGCCCCTTCCTTTAGCTTACATGCAAAATTTCCCCTTTCTACCACCTTCCTGGCCCCTATAGACATTTGACTTCATATCCCTGTTTTGCTGTCCTGCTCAAGGTATTCCCTCAAACACGTTGAGAACATTCAAAAAGCGAAGGGGGGCCCCTGAATATGCAGGATCCTGAATTCATAGAACAAAATGACTCAAGAGAAAAACACAACTCCTTCTTGAGGGAACTATAATCCTACACATTACACATTGCCGAAGAAAACATATGCAAAATGTTTTTTCATTATATTTTGCTTGATTTGGGTTGCTTGAACAGCAAGCTAAAGAAACTGAAGAGGAAAAGGACAGAACCTAAGAATTCTTTTTTTTTACTTCACTTTGAGTCATTTGCAGAATGACACATCATAAGAAGATGGGAGCCAATTTTCAAATTTGGATCCCTCAGTCAGCCATCCATCCACAATACTTGGAAAGCCAGCAGCCCCTTCTTGCCAGCTTTAAGGGATTTAGTCTGCTAATAAAGGCTTTCCAAATGGACAGATGTATGAACACTGTTTCATGGGCCAGATACTAAAATCAAAACTCTGTCTGCAAAATTCAAGAGCAATGAGATTGTGTTGCAAAGGCTGGTTGGGGTGGGAGGGAGCATATGCAGCATGGAAGATTACTGCACACAGGCACCATTCAGTCTGTTTCTCTACAAATGCAGAAACATCTACTTTGTAATCAGAGGCCCTATGGATCTCTACTGTGTGCTTTACACAACCTTATTTCTGCTTAGTAATAAGGTTACACCTAGACAATGTATTACTAAGTATTAAGCAAATTTACCTGAGAAGAATTAAATCCAGTATTATCATATTCCTATTTGTGTCCAATTCTCAAATATGCCATTAGAAAGTGTAGGAGAAATTAGGAAATTTTCTTATTTAAAGATAAAACAAGAAAAATTTCCAAATTATAGTAAGAGGAGAACTTTCAAAGTCATATATTTAAGTAGAAAAATGCCAATCTTTAAAACATATTGTTGCCTTTAATACCAACTTCTTGTTAAGCTGTTTATGTCTGCCCATTTGATTAGCCTTTATTAAGTGCATCCTGCCTTCCAGGCACTATGCTAAGTAACATGTGTGTGTTTGTATGTGTATGATCACATTTAATGTTACAATAATTCATAAGGAGCATTTGATATATCTTTTGAAAAACCGTTTATACTTGGGAAACTCTTCCACCAACCATTTCATTATTTTTTAATCAATTAGTCATGATTTGCCTAGAACTAACCACACCTAGGTATACACACAAAAAATAATCACTTTCAAGACAGACAGACAGACACACACACACACACACACACAATGTCCAAGAGTGTTCCTGGTAGCATTGTTCATCATGGCCCAATCCAGAAGTCACTCAAATGCTGATTAATATTGGAATAAATTTTTATTTATTAAAATGATGGAATACTATACAACAATGAAAAGGAGCAGTCTGCAAGTACTTGTGATACTGCAAATAAATGTCTTAGTCTGCTTGGGCTGCTATAACAAAATGCTATAAACTGGGTAGCTTATTGTGAAAGGAAAACAAATATTGGGGCCCCCAAACCACTAATCTAAAGAAAAAAGTCAAGCTGGGAACTGCTTAGGACTAACCTGCCTCCCATTCTATTCATAGTCATCTCCCTCTGCTCACTGAGATAGATGCTGCATATCTCATTGCCTCTCTTGGAAAGGCTAATCAGGAACTCAAAAGAATGCATCATTTATCTCTCATCTACCTGTGACCTGGAAGCCCCTTCCCTGCTTCGAGTTGTCCCGCCTTTCTGGGCAGAACCAATGTACATCTTACACATGTCGATTAATATCTCATGTCTCCCTAAAATGTGTAAAACCAAGTTGTGCCCCAGCCACCTTGGGCACATGTCGTCAGGATCTCCTGAGGCTGTGTCAAGGGCGTGCATCATCAACTTTGGCAAAATAAGCTTTCTAAATTAACTGAGACCTGTCTCAGATATTTGGGGTTCACATTATAACAGCCGAAATTTATTCCTCACAGTTCTGGAGGTTGGCAAGTCCAAGATCGAAATGCTGCCAGGTTCAATGTGTGATGAGGGGCTTCTTCCTGGGCCCTAGATGGCACTTCCAGCTGTGTACTCACATGGTGAAATGTATGAGAGGGCTTTCCCTGGCCTCTTTTATAAGGGCACTAATCCTGCTCATGTGAGTTCCACTCTCATGGCCTCTTATCACCTCCTAAAGGCTCCACCTCCTAATCTCATTACCTTGAGGGTAGGATTTCAACATATGAACTTGCAGGGGACAAAATCATTCAGACCATCGCAGTAGACCTGACATAAATAATGCTGACTGAAAAAAGCAAGTGCAAAATGTATGTGCTGTGTGATTCCATTTACAGGCAAAACTAATCAAGGCAGGTGAAAGTCAGGATATTTGTTACTCTTGGGAGCATTCAGAATTTCTGGAAGCAGTACGAGGGAGGAACCTGGGCTGCTGGTAATGCTCTGATTTTTATCTGGGTGCTGGTGACATGAGTGTTCACTTTGGGATAATTAGAGCTGTGTTTTCTCTGTGCTTTGTATACTTCAATAAAAAGTTTGTGAACATAAAAGTAATCACATATATACAATTAATGATGAGAAGTATTTGCTATATAATATTCAAATTAAAACCTAAAAATCTTACTCCATGAATGCCAGTTGGTAAATTTATTACTGTATATTGGCAGAGAACATAGAAAGTGATGAGAATATATTAAAGTTTTAGAGTTAATAGTAGGAGTATTTATTTTTGAACTTCTCTTGATGTTAGTATAACATTATGTCATTACTTTTAAACGGATAAAAGCAATATGTTCTGAATAAGATTCCTCTAACTGGCTTGTTCACCACAAACCTCTCTAAAACTCAAGGAGTTTAGGAGCTGGCACAAGTGTGCCCCGAAGGCCTAACTGCTTCATAAGCCAGTTGTGATTTATAACTGTACAATTACTCTTCTATCATCAGTGCTACTTTCAGATCACATAGAATATTAGGAATGTGCCTTGCTTGGGTTATTCGGATGGCAATGATGTCTCAGGACCAAGAGTTGGGGTCAATGACTCCTTCTCTGGCACTAAGCATGAAAACAAAATGGCCACACGCATGCTCACGTGTCCACACAACTGAATATGTTTTATTACTCATAAAGTGGTACTTCCACAACAGAAGCAAAATCTATAATCATATTATGGAAGGTTTTGTCTTCTAACTTTTCCAAAGAGAGGCACACCAGGCCATTTTGAACTCTAAGCTGAAAAGAAAAAGCAATGTCCTTTTAAATTCCCAATGTGAGGACACAGAGCAACAATCTGAACACCAGGTGGCAATTTGGTATCCTAACAGTAACACATAGGAAGAACAAGAAATTCTCCAGTTTCCACTGAAAGTGAATATTCATGGGCATACAAGGGCATGCCAGGAAGAAGATGGTGTTTTCCTTCCCCTTTTTGCTGTCTATCTCCTCCTATGATATATTTTCATAGCAAGAAGAGTTCCAGCTGACTGAAATTGAGGAAGATTTCATCCTAAATATAGGGTCCTGCTGGTGCCATGTATGGCATTCCTTTCCTTTTTCTTCTACTTATTCTAAGTGTACCCAGTCATAACTTTATACATAAAGATTTCCCAAGGAATCCCACTCCATGAAAAATTATGCCTTTCCCTTGACTTATTTCTCATTAGGGTAGCAAGTAAAATAAACCTACTAAACTAGTTTTTGCCTAACTGCAAAACGTATTGGTGGATCATAAAGATGTCCCATGGAAAGCAAGGGAAAGAAGCCATCTTAATTTTAAGACTAAGTGGAGCAACTTACAGGAGAATCTGGGGCAAAGCCTCAGATTTCCCCTACCCATTGTATTATTTCTCTTGTCTTGTATGTGTCCTCCTTTCCCAACTCCTCCTTCTCCTCCTCCTCTTTCACCTCTTCCTTCATGTCTCCCTCACTCCTTCTCATTCTTTGAAATGCTAAACATACTAACCATATAGGATTGCCGCCACCCCAGCATCATATTTGCAACTAATTAACTGCAAACCCTGAATTCCAACTCTAGACTAATGTTAAAGATTATTATAAAGTGAATACAGTTTATAAGAATGTATTGTATATTTCAAAATAGCTAGGTGATGGTATGATAATTCTGACTTGATTGTTACACAATATATACATGTATTAAAACATCACATTGTACTCCATAAATATATACAACTATAATGTGTCAATTAAAATTACAAAAAAGTAAAGATGACCAGAATAGATCTTATAATTAAAGAACATTGGTTAGGCATGGTGGCTCGTGACTGTAATCTGAACATTTTGGTAGGCTGAGATGTGAGAATAGCCTGAGCCCAAGAGTTTCAGACCTACCTGGACAACATAGGGAGACCCCTTCTCTAAATAAACAAATAAATAAGTTTGGCATGGTTGCACATGCCTGTGGTCCCAGCTACTCAGGAGGCTAAAGTGGAAGGATTGCTTGGACCCAGGAGGTTGAGGCTGCAGTGAGCTGGTATTTTGCCTTTGTGCTCCATCCTGGGCAACAGAGTGAGACTCTGTCTCAAAGAAAAAAAAAAAGGATTATCTTTTTGGTACTATTTGGTTCTACTGTCTTAGGTTTGTGGAAGATGTCTTTTTGGGATATAACACAATAAGCTCTGAGTTCATAAAATTTTAATGTTTTTAAACATTAGTTAAGGAACCCCACCCTAAAACACTCCTCCAATTTCCAAATATGAAAAGAGAGAAAAGCCACACTTTGCCTGACTAATATAGTTTGACGCTGTGTCCCCACCCAAATCTCATGTTGAATTGTAATCCCCACGTATCAGGAGAGGAGCCTGATGGGAAATGACTGGATCATGGGGATGGATTTTCCCTGTTCTGTTCTCATGATGGTGAGTTCTCACGAGATCTGATGGTGTAAAAGTGTGTGGCACTCCCCGCTTCATTCTCTCTCTCTCCCATCACCCTGTGAAGAAGGTGCTTACTTCTCCTTCTTCCTTCCGCCATGATTATAAGTCTTTTGAGGTCTCCCAGTCATGCTTCCTGTTAAACTTATGGAACTGTGAGTTAATTAAACCTCTTTTCTTCATAAAATACCCAGTCTCAGGTAGTTCTTTATGGCAGTGTGAGAACAAACTAATACACTGACTTAATCTGTGTTTTGCTGCTATAACAGAATACCACAGACTTAGTTATTTATATGAACAGACATTTATTGGCTTATGGTTCTGGAGGCTGGAAAGTCCAAGATTAAGGAATTGACATCTTGCCAGGGCCTTCTTGCTGTGTCATAACATAACAGAAGGCATCATATGGCAAGACAGTGAAAGAGACAGAGAGGGGCCAAAATCCTTACTTTATAAGGAAATTACTCCCTTGATAACAAACCTATTCCTCAATAACAGCATTAATCCATTCATGAGGGTAGAGCAATCATGGCCTAATCACCTCTTAAAAGTTCCACCTCTTAATATTGTTACAATGACAATTAAGTTTCCAACACTGCTTTTTGGGAACACATTCAAACCATAAAGCTGTATGAAATTCCCTTATGTATGTCCTGGACAGTGCGACTGTCATGGGCATGACTGGCATTCTGCAAATAAGACAGAAGATTCAGTACTAAAAACAAATATCATGTTACCATTTCAGCATGTTATCCTCCCATCTAAACCTTCTAATTGCCCTTGGAATAAATTCTAAATTGCTGGCAGATTCTGATGTGATGCAGAGTCTTGCATGTTGCCCTAACTCTTCTTGTATCTCTCTTTACTGTTCACTATGATTTTCTCTGCTGTCCTCCTTTATGTGCCTCAAACATGCCAAGATCTTTCCAACCTTAAGAGCTTTGTCTTGACTGTTCCTTATGCTTCAAAATACTCCACTCCCACCACCACCACATTTTCTTGACATGTTTGGCTCCTTCTCATCCTTCAACTCTTGTTTTAAAATTCACTTTGGATAAATCTTCACTGACCACCCTATCTATAATAGTTTGTTCAGAGTTACCTTTTATTATATCATCCTCCTTATTAAAACTTATCCCAACATAAAATTATCTTGCTTTTTATAAAATGTGTTTATTTTTATTTCCTCATACTGGAATATAAACTCCACAATTGCAGGAAAATTTTCTGTTTGTTCACTGCTTTTTCCTCATCACTGAAGAGTGCCTCCCATATTTGGCAGGCCAAATTTTTTTTTAGATAAAATAAAAAATGACTGTAAACTGGCAATTAAAATAGCTTTATTTCAAAATGGAAAATTAAAGCTACCTTAGTTTGAAATCGGAGCATTAAAATGTTTGCTGGTTAAAGATGGTAGATTCAGAATAGGTCATTGCTCCTGAACATTCTTTGTGACCTAGGTCTATGGAGGAACAGATATCAAGAGGGAGCCTTTGAGATCCATGTTTTAACAGGCTCCTTCAAGGTCCATACTGACAAATGTCAGCCAAGTGGAGGAGAGGGCATTATCCCATTTTCAGATGAGTAGAAAAATAGGAATTTAGTTAAATGGTGCAGCTTCTGTGAAAAACTGCTTGGCACTTCCTCAACAAGCTAAACATAGAATTATCAGATGACTCAACAATTCCACTCCTAAGTATATGTCCAAAAGAATTGAAAACAGGGACTCAAACAGATAGTTGTGTGCCAATGTTCATTGTATCAGTGCTCACAATCGCCAAAAAGGAGAAACAAACCAAATGTTCATCAACAGATGGATGAATAACAAAATGTAGAATATACAGACAATAGAATTATCTTTATTAGCCATAAAAGGAATGAAATTCTGATACAGCTACAACTTGGGTGTACCTTTAGAACATTATAAGTGAAATAAGCCAGACATAAAAGGAAAACCATTATATGATTCCATTTATATGAAATATTTAGAATAGAAAAACTAATAGAAACAGAAACTAGATTAGATATTACCAGGGGCTGGCTGGGGAGTTTTTGCTTAATAATTACAGAGTCTCTCTTAGGAATGAAGAAGAAGCCACATGTTCCAAGCCACAGATTGGGAGAAATATTTGTGAAACACATATGTGACAAATGACTGTTAGCCAAACGCTCAAAGATTTCTTAAAACTCTGCAATTAAAAAAATTATAAAATGAGTAAAATATATGAATAAAGACCAAGAAGATGTGTAAATGGCAAAAAACATAGGAAATATGCTTAACCTCATATGTCATTAGAAAATTACAAATTAAAAGAACTACGCACTGATTAGAATGATTAAAATCCAAAACATGGACAAGTCTTGTCATCAAATGCTGACAAGAATGTAAACCAACAGGAACTCCCATTTATTGAGAGTACAACCTATCAAAACTAAATCATGAAAAATTGAAAATCTAAATAGACCAGTAACAAGTAAGGAGATTGAAACAGTCATCAAATATCCCATTAATGAAAAGCCCAGGACCTGATGGCTTCATGGGTGAATTCTACTAAACATTTAAAGAAGAATTAATACCAATCTTTCTTAAACTCTTTCAAAAGATTCAATTAGAGGAAACAATTCCAAACTCATTCTGTGAGGCCAGCTTTACTCTGCTAACAAAACCAGGCAAGAATATTACAAGAAAATAAAACTATAGGCCAAATCCTTAACGAAGCATAGATGCAAAAATCTTCAACTAATACCAGCAAACTAAATCCAACAGCACAGTAAAAGGACCATACACCATCATTAAGTGGGATTTATTCCTGGTGTGCAGGATGGTTTAACATAAACAAATTATTAAGTGTGAAAAAATATATTAACAGAATAAAAAATGAAAATCATATGATTATGTCAATAGATGCAGAAAGAGCACTTGAAAAAATTCATTACCCATTTATATAAAAATTTCAACAAATTTTGTATAGAAGGAATATATGTTAACATACTAAAGACCATATATGATAAGCCCATAGATAATATCATAGAGAAAAGCTGAAAGCCCGCTTTTGCCACTTCTATTCAACATATTAATGGAAGTACTAACCAGAGCAATTGGTTAAAAAAAAAAAAAAATCCAGATGAAAACGAAAGAACTAAAACTGTCTGTTGTTTGCAGATGACATGATCCTATATATAGAAAAACCTAAAGACTCCTTTTAAAAATGTCAGAGCTAATAAACTAATTCAGTTAAGTTATAGGATACGAAATCATCATATGAAAATCAGTTGTGTTTCTGTATACTGACAATTGACTATCCAAGAAAGAAATTAAGAAAACAATCTCATTTACAATAGCATCAAAAAGAATAAAATAGGAATAAATTTAACCAAGAACTTGAAAGATTTGTACATTAAAAACCATAAAACATTGATAAGAGAAATTGAAGTAGATATAAATAAATGAAAAGATATTCCATGTCCATGGATTGGAAAAATTAATATTGTCAAATTATCCACACTACTCAAGGTGATTTACAGACCAAGTGTAATCCCTATCAAAATTCCAGTTTTTTATAACAGAAATAGAAAAAAAACCTAAAATTCTTATGAAACCACAAAAGACCACTGAATAACTAAAGCAATATTGAGCAAGAAGAACAAAGCATGCGGCATCACACTTCCTGATTCCAAATTATATTTCAAAGCTATAGAAATCAAGACACTATGATACTTGCATAAAAGCAGACACATTGATTAACAGAACAGAATAGAGACCCCAAAAATAAACATGATTTTATTGTTGTATTTGGCTTTTCTTGCATTGTTATAAAGAAATACCTGAGACTGGGTAATTTACAAAGAAAAGAGGTTTTCTTGGCTCGAGTTCTGCAGGCTGTACAAGCATAGTGTCGGCATCTATTTGGCTTCTGGAAAGGCCTCAGAGAGGTTTTACTTGTGGCAGAAGGTGAAGTGGGACCAGGCACATTACATGGCCAAAGCAGAAACAAGAGAGAGTGGCAGGGGGTGGAGCTACACATGATTAAACAACTAGATCTCAGGAGAACTTACTCACTATTGTGAGGACAGCACCAAGCCATTATGGAATCCACTCTCATGATCCAATCAGCTTTCACCAGGCTCTACCTCCAACACTAGGGATTAAAATTCAACATGAGATTTTGGCAACTTCAAATATTCAAACCGTATCAATCATCAACTAATCTTTGATAAAGGTGTCAAAAATACACATCAGGGATAGAATAGTCTCTTCAATAAGCGTTGCTGGGAAAATTGGATATCCACATGCAAAAAAAATTAAAAGTGGATCCTTATTTTCTGCCATACATAAAAATCAACTCAAAATAGATTAAAGACTTGAACATAAGATCTGAAACCATCAAACTCCTACAAGAAAATGCAGATGAAAATTTCCATAACTTTGGTCTTGGAAATGATTTTTTGGTATGACACCAAAAGCACAGGCAAGAAAACAAAAATTAAAAAGTGGGCTTACATCAAACTAAAAAGTTTCTGTACAGGAAAAAAAAAAGAGATTTATAAAATGAATAGGGAACCTATGAAATGGGAGACAATAGTTGAAAGCATATACTTGATATGAGGTTGATATCTAAAATACATAAGGAATCAATGTAAGTCAACAGGTACTAGTCATAATAATAATCTGATAACAAATGGACAAAGGACCTGAATGGACATTTTTCTAAAGAAAACATACAAAATGGCTAATACATGTGTAAAAAAATGCTCAACACCATTTATAATCAGGGAAATGCAAATGTAATATTACCTCACACCTGTTAAGATAGCTGCTGTCAAAAATTCAAAAAATAACGAGTCGACAAGGACATGAAGAAAAGAGAAGACATATATACTGCTGGTGGGAATGTCAATTGGTACAAACATTATGGAAAATAATATAGATATTCCTCAAAATATTAAAAATAGAACTACCATATGATCCAACAATGCTACTCCTGGGTATTTCCAAAGGAAATGAAATCAGTAACTCGAAAAAAATAGCTGCACTTCCAAGTTCACTGAAGCATTATTCGTAATGGCCAGGACATGAAAACAGCCTAAGTCTCTTGACAGATGAATATGTAAAGAAAAAGTGAGACACACACACACACGCACACAGACACACAAATACTAGAATGTTATTCTGCCTTAAAAAAGAAGGACATCTTGCCATTTGAGAGAGCATGGATGAACCTGGAGGACACTTATTTCACTATGCAAAGTGAAATAAGCCCAGACCCGAATGATAACAAATACTGCATGATCTCATAAATATGTGGGATGAGGCCATTCTTGCATTGCTATAATGAAGTACCTGATACTTGGTAATTTATTTTTTAAAAAGTTTTAATTGGCTCCCAGTTCTGAGGCTTTACAGGAAGCATGGTGCTGGCATCTGCTTGGCTTCTGAGGATGTCTCAGGAAGCTTACAATCATGGCAGAAAGCAAACGGTGAGCAGACACATCACATGGTCAGAGCAGGAACAAGAAAGAGTGGGGGAAGGAGAGGTCACACACTTTTAAACAACCAGACATTGTGAGAACTCACTCACTGTCTCACAAAGACAGCATCAAACCATGCAGAATCCACCCCCATGACCCAAACACCTCCCACCAGGTCCCACCTCCAACACTGGGGATTGCAATTCAATATGAGATTTGGGTGGGGACAAACATCCAAACTATATCATATGTGGAATCTAAAAATGTCAGACTCATAGAAACAGAAAGTGGAAGGTTTGTTACTGGGTTTTGGGGGGCAGCAGTGGTAGAAATAGTGTGATATGTGATGTTGGTCAAAGGGTTCAAACTTTCAGTTAAAGGATTAATAATTTCTGGAGACCTACTGTGCAACATTGTGACTATGGTTAATAATAATGATGTACTATATACTCAAAAATTGCCAAGAGAGTAGATTTTAAGTATTCCCACCACAAAAAGGAAAAAGCAACTATGTGGTGTGATAGATACGTTAATTAACTTGATTGTGATCATTGTCTCACAATATATATGTATTATTAAAACATCACAATTTATATCTTACATATATACAATTTTTACTTGTCAATTATTCTTCAGTCAAGCTGGACAAAATTACAACAAAAATACTTCTTTAGAAATAAAAGAAATTAGCTACAAAATCCCCAAAAGACACAGAAGAAGCTTGAATGCATATTACTACCAGAAGTAAGCCAATCTAGAAATGCTACATACTACATGTTTACAATTACAGCATATGGCATTCTGGAAAAGGCAAAACTATGGAACCAGTAAAAAGACCAGTGGTTCTCAGGGATTTGGGGGAAAGGAGGAACAAATAAATGGAACATAGTGATTTTTAGGAAAGTGAAGCTATGCTGTGTGGTACTATAATGGTGAATACCTGTTATCATATATTTGTCAAAACTCATAGAACATACAATACCAAGACTGAAAACTAATGTAAATTATGAATTTTGAGTGATAATGTGTACATTTTGGTTTATCAGTTGAACAAATGTACCACTCTGGCACAGGATGTTCATGAGAGTGCCTGTGTTTGTGGGGAGGATAGATATGGGAACTCTTCGTACTTCCTGTTTGACTTTGCTATGAGTCTTCAACTGTTCCACAAAGTAAAGTCCTGTTATAATTAATTACTGGTTTAAAAAACAACCATAGTTTTGGAAATAGTAGTGACATTTGCACAACATTGTGAATGAAATGAACACCACAGAACTGTAGACTTAAAAGTGACCACAATGGCAAGTTCAGCAACATTGGGTGGGTTTGCAGCACCCAGAGCTGAGTGTCAGCACCTTGGATAGAGGATGAGCTCCATATGCCATCTGAAGTTGTTTAATAGATATCAGACTTGAGCAAGGGAGAGTCATAGACATAGGAGCATAAATAGGCTATTACTAACTGCATGACAGGACCCTGTGGATGCTCAGAAATATCTGGAAAAGGAAGAGTTGCTGCTGCAATTCTGTTTATGGTTAGTATTATGAATTAATTTATTCCCCATATGAGAAGGAGGCCTAGGGAATGTGAGTTACAGAAACATACCAGAATATATAAGCTGTAGATTATCTTTCTGCCTAATTCTGAAGCCTACTGTACTCAATTCCCTTACCTTTGTTGAGGGCCCTACCATTTTCATAGACCCTCAAATTTAAAACCTTGAAGAAAATTGAGATTCTACCTCTGCCTCACCCCTCTCATACCCAGTCACTCCCTGAGTTTTGCAGATTTCTGCTTTTCAACGTCTCTCACATTTATTTTCTTTTAAACATCTTTTTTCAGGCTTTTATTACACTTGCTTTGCTTACAGCAAAAGTTTTCACCTCTGTTTCTAGTTTATGTTCCTCCCCTTTAATCTCATCTGTGCATGCTTCTGCCAAATTTGTTTTCCTAACATCCAAGCTTGTCACTTGAGTTCAAGATAGACTTGTCATTCCTGATCACCTGCCAAAGTGCCTCACTCTGGAATTCAAGTTCCTCCACAACATAGGCATCAGTTTGCAGAGTATGTATTAGAGGTCAACATCTGATAACGAAAAACGATTGAGCAGAGGAATCAGTCAGAAAGTAATACAAGCCTAACAAAACCTTGGCCATCCCATCAGGGAGCTTTCTAGAGAATATTGCCCATTAAGCCTCTCTTCAGGCTTAAATGATCTCACATTTATAATACTTTCAACCACCTGCCTTAGAAATAGTCATGACCTTGGGCAAAGTGATTCTCCACAACTGAGGCATCCTTTGAAGCAGCTGAGAGGTGGAGGCTGTCTTTTAACCAAATTTCCTGCACCTGGGCACAGACGCAGTAGGATGCAGGTGGAGAACCTTCTTTCTACCATGACAAACTTCCCAGCCTTCTGTCTCTCGCATCTCCTTAATGCATATGCTTGGCTCACATCAGTTAGTCTCTTAACAACACTCCCCAATCTCGTGCTATGTTTGCATATACAATTTTCCTTGATCTTATGAACCCCATGAGCTCCCTTTGTTTCAATGTCTTAAGATCACTCAATGCCCATCTCAAATATTGCCTTCTACAGAGAACTTTTCTTGAACTTACTAATTGAATATAATCTCACCTCCCCTAATTTCTTGGATTACACAGCTGATAATACTGCTTTTAAGCACTGTTATTTTTATTCTCTTCCTTGAACTGATGTAAATATTATGCAGATGATATGTTTAATTTACTTTTATAACTCTTGAAGAATCTGGCATGGTACTGTGATTTGAGAGACCAAACTAGAACCCCTTTATCAACTAAGACAGACCCTAAGGTTGAGAAAACGAAGTTACTTATGAGTTGAGAGTTCAAGGCCCCAGCGGCAGCACAAATTTCTAAATTTCCAGGACTCTAAACTCCCTAACAATAGGACTATCAGACTGCTCCTAACTCTGATCTACCACCAGAGCACTGCAACTCTGATTGGACAGAGAACCGGCCTCACAAACATTATTTCCTAATGAGTTACTGCAGATGTTAAGTCAGTTTCAGACAGCTTTGAGAGGCTGCACACAGATTGCCGTCATGTCCCATAGCTCACCTTTTGACATAAAGAGGGAAATTCTACCACATTTTAATGCTAAAACGCCACCCCGGGGTGAACATGGGATGTATGTTACTTATATGTTTACCCATTGTGCATGGACTCAGCTCCCCTCAAAAACAGGTATAACTTCTCCCCCAAATCTGCTAAATATGTATGACTCTATTGTGTAATATGGACTCTGTGAGGCATAAAATTCTACCTGTCCTCCGCCTCGTGGAAGGGAGGGTACACCCAAATACGGTGCCCTACATTTTTTCTACCTTTATTTACAGACATATCCAGTTAGTTGTAGGTGCAGGTGCTGATGCTGGAGATGCTAGAGTTAAGAGCTTGAGTAAGCCTAGCAGAGGAGGGAGTGAGGGGATGGAGAGAAAGACTAGAAATGCATATTCCAACAGGGCTCCCAACCTTCATAGAAATGTGGACAGGAAGAGGAAAAAGAAGGGGACAGTGTGTGATTTTTAAATATGGAGAGTAATTTTCTGTTCTGGTTTATGAGCTGACTCTCAATGCAATTACAAGAGAGAAATTTTCCAGAGATTTTTTAGCATGACACCATTATTGGAAGAAGTATATACTAGTTTTAAGGACATTCATTTTGATGTGCAAAATAAGATGTATTTATTTGAAAAGCAGTTCTATTAACAGCAGTGTTTCTAAAAGTGTGATACTGGACCAACGATATCAGAATCACCTGAGAACTTATTAAAAATGTAAATTATCAGGTCTACCTACCCCTACACCTGCTAAATTAAAAACTGTGTATTTCAATTGGTCTTCTACAAGATTCTGAGGCTTGGTGAGGTGGAAAACTACTGCGTTAGAACCACATATTTTTCAGCACGATCTTCTTGAATTGTATACATTAAGCTATGTCTAATATGTTTCAGTACAGCTGGTTTAAAATTAGAAAGTAAGATGACTCCTTGTGCTAATTCTTTTTTTTTTAAGTATGCAAAGCAATTCTTTTTAATGGAAAAAACATTAATTACGATCCTATAGAAACAGCTGTCTATCGCCCAGGGAGCCTTCCGCTTAGAAAAGTAAAATTTCATACTAAAACAAGTATGCTGTTTATTCAGAGATGAGTACAGAAACCATTTGTTGGTGCATTATCTACATAAATTACATTTGTTTATAATATTAATCAATCAACCACATTAAATATTTCACTTTCTTGGGAACATTAGAGAAAACCACTTTATCAAAGTAAAAAGTTAGGTAAGGATAGGAAGGTTGGAAAATTACATATAGTACTCAAACTGATGAGTTTTCTAAATATTTTTAACATGGAAAGATATATGAGTCAATATGATGCTAGGGACTCATAGGCATATTTTATGAAAATACTTAATAGGCAGAGGTTACACCTAAACCTATGATATTATTAGATTTCATAAATTAAGTGATGACTGGTAAAATACTCAAACACATCTCTCTTTACATGGTGACCTAGTTCATCTTTATTTTTTTCCTCTTTCATTTTTAAGACATAACCTATCATGATTGCTTTGTATGTGTAGGGAGCTATGTATTCACAGTTAGAAAATGATGCCTGTTAGATTTTCCATTAGAGTGTTTTAGCATTGCCTGCAGAAATAAACCATATTCTTATTGCATTTATATATTTACATGCTTTTCATTCAAAACTGAGTTTATGATTTGATACATGTGCATCTAGTCAATCTCATTACATTGAAACAAGACAATTGGAAAGAGACACATATTGCTGAGAGATAATATAAGATACCCAGAATAAAATCTGGGTTTAATACTGATTCTGACACTTTTGAGTTCTATGATCTTATAGATGTCAGTGTATTTAATGTTTCTGGTTCCAAGGTTCTCATCTTCTCATCTCTAAATGAAACTAAAAATTATATAAAATTCATAGAACTATCATGAGTATGTCAGCAGGCTAATTGTTCTTCATATGGCCCATCTCAGGGACATCCCTCTCTCCATATACAAGGCAGTCACTAAATGCTTGAAGGGGGCAAGTTTCTTTTGGAATATACATACTCTACAGGCAAAGTACATGTGTGCTTAGTTCTGTCTGTACTTTACCTATAGAGTATATACATACTCTATAGGTATATATATACGTACTCTATAGTATATACGTACTCTATAGGCAAAGTACAGACAGAACTAAGCAGTACAGGAACAGAGGTAAGCATGAGGATGTCAAATGTAGGAAGTCCCAGAAAACATTAGAAAGGCATATCTGTGGTAACAGGCCATGTATACTGTAAACAAATTTAAGCAAATTTCTGAAGGGCCTGGGAAGTACCAGCTGCCATCTTGGCTATGTGTAATGAATAAATTGCAGTCTCTTTCCTCCTATTAATATGAAATTCTAGCTCTCCTACTCCTTTGCTGTGGCCAAGGTTAAGAACCACAGAGACAGAGTTATGGAGCACTCTTTTATCTAGACTCCAAATTTGTACTATGGCTTGCAACAAGGCTGAGTTGTCAGGAGTATGCCAAAGGCTCCAGCTGTGGAAAGGCTGTAAGGCTGTTCAGGAAGAAGGGCTAGAATTTCCCTTTCCATGTCACGCAGACATTGTCCCACATTTAATATAATGACCCTAGTTCAGGATTCAACCATCTCTAATAGATCTCTCTTTCCAATAACGAAGTGCTTCCTGGATTCAGATTCAGAAACTCAGCACAGCTATATCTGGCACCTATCATGTCAAAAATAAATGAGCACAGATGAATACAGGAAGGTGCAGTCAGAGGAATGGAGGAAAAAGACAGCAAAAATACTTTCTAAATTGTTTTCTAAGCAGTAATCACTTTTACTTTGGGGAACACCACCAGCAATCTAGTATTTTTTAAAGGATATATTTTCCTACAGAAAAGTGTTGGACTTTTCCACGTCAGGAATATCTGAGAACACATTTCCCAGCTTACGACTTCTATATGTTTAAACATAAACATAAATACATAAACATCTATATATTGAAATATAGAGTGGTAGATACACACCTAGTTTTTTTAAAGGATATATTGTCCTAAAGAAAATTATTGGACTTTTCCAGGGTAGGAATATCATAGAACACATTTCTCAGCTGATGACTTCTATACTTTTAAATATAAATGTAAATACATAAACATCTATGTTTAAATATAGGCAGGTAGATACACACATATGTATATAAGGAGATAGTCATTATTCCATATACTCTGTAACTCAAGTTGAGGGATAAATGTTTGGAGACTAAAGTCAACCATAGTAGTAAATAAATGGACTGAAAGTCTATGTGAGTGAAATGGTGAAATAGTTTGACATAAAAAAGCTGTTACTATTTTTCAGATTACTTGCTACTATGACTGTTCAGACTTAGAAAAAGAAAACAAATAAATCACAAAATTATTTTATATGTTTTAATTCAATGATGAGCTAATTTAAACAAGATGCATTTATTAATATAAAAGGAAGGAATTTTATTATATCATGACTACAGGTAATTTTATATGGTGGTTTTCAGGACATCTTTTGAGTTGAGGAGCATATTGTTTACCACAGTAAAGGGCTATAAAGTGTGTAAAAAACATAAAGCAAATACTGAAGAAAACATGTTGCAACCCAGATGACAATAGGTTAATTGTATTACCATTTAAAGCACTCATTTAATATAAGAAAGGTTGAAAACTTGATTGCCAAATGGGCAAAAGACAAGAATAAAGAGCTCACAAAAATGCAATAGTTTATGAACAGATAGACGTAACAGAAGAAATCCAAATTAAAACAAAAAGTACTGTACCATTTTTCTTTTATCCTATTGGCAAAGATAAAGTATTGGCACATAAGAAAATGAGCAGTGTTCTACATGACTAAAAACGAGCATCCAAAAAGTTGTCAGCACTATCAAAATTAATATACATGTAGACTTCCATCTAGAAATTCTACTTCTAGAAATTCATCCAACATGTTTATACATAAACGTGTACAAAGGTATTTAAAAGAATGTTCTTTCCAGCATTGTTACTTCAAATTTAAAAGACCAGAAATAACCTGAGTGTTCAATAAGAGTAGACTGATCTCATAAATTGTGGTTTATAGTGCAATTAACTACTATGTGAACATAAAGAAAAATGTTACGGTGAAATGGAACGCTAAGTTAAATAAATAACAATGTGTTGTGTGTAATATACTGAATTCTGCGTTAAATTTTTTAAAAGTCAGTATATAACATAACTACTACTAAGATATATCTGCATCATGAACCTCTGATATGATGCAGACAGACCTGGAATTCTTGACAAAGATATATAAATATCTAATCATGAGAAACAGAGGAACTCAAATTGATAGACATCTTCCAAAGTCACTAACTAGAAGTCATAAAAAAAAAATCACGGTAATGAAAGATAAGGAAAGACTGAGGAACTGCCCAAGTCTAAAGGAGACTGAGATTCAATAACTTAAATTGTATCCTGGAATAGAAAAAAAGACACTAGCGCAAGAGATTGGTGAAATTTAAATGGTATATTGTCAACTTATTATTATTATTGACCTGATATTAATTTTTTGGCTGTGATAGTTGTACCATTGTTCTTTAAGTTGTTAGCATGAGAGGAAATAACTAAAATATAATATATACATGAACTATCTGCACTATGATTGTAACTTTACAGTAAATCTAAAATTATTTCACAATAAAAATTTTAAAAACTGGATATGGTGGCTTATGCCTATAATCCCAGCACTTTGCAAGGCCATGGTGGGTGGCTTGCTTGAGCCCAGGAGTTTGAGACTAGCCTGGGTAATGTGGCAAAACCCTGTCTCTACAAAAAATACAAAAAATTAGCTGGGCATGGTGGTGCATACCTGTAGTTCCAGCTACTTGGGAGGCTGAGGTGGTGGGAGGATCACTTGAGTCTGGGAGATGGAGGTTGCAGTAAGCCACTGTACTTCAGCCTGAGCAATACAGCAAGACCTTGACTCAAACAAAATTTTTTTAGTCATCACAAGTATTATATGTGAACTTATAGGCATAGGATATTTCTGTAGGCACAATAAACTATTGACAGTGATAACATCTGGGAAGTGTATAAGAGGAAATGGGTGTTCTGGGGAAAAAATGGATATTCATTGTATTTACCCCACCTATTTTTTTAACAATATGCATATGTCCCATGTTCGGTAAAATTTAGTAAATCAAGAGTAAAGAAGCAATGATTTAGTCTCTGAACATTACCTTTGTAATACTAAAAATCAGCTTTGATAATATTTTAAGTTTCCGCAATGTTTATTACAATGCCTTCATAAAAAGTATTAAAATGAAACTGCATATAAACTATTGTTCTGTGTATGTGTGTGTACATGTATGCCCACATATGGACATATATTCTTAAAAAAAGAGACTTAAAATTGATATTGTATAAATTGAACTTTAAAATATGAAGAAAGATAACTTCTGATATTCTTTGTATCATTTTGAGTACAATTGAAATGAATTCTGCAAGATACACCTTCCTAATGCAGTGAACTCTACTTATTCAAGCTGAAGTTACTATCGTTTTGAGCAACTTTTGATGCTGATTCACCAACTATGAGTACAAAATCAAATTAGGCCGGCCATGAGAACTCATGCCCCTCTAAGGACATTATGTATACTTGAGGTGTTCATTTCTGAATTTTCTTCCTAATGCAGAATCTAGTAAAATTCTCTGACATAAATTTTTGTGGAACAAATATATTAACATAATAATGTCCTGTGCACTTAAATTATTTATCTACTTTTAATCATCTAGTTTCAATATAGCCAATATGTGCACTGGGATGTATAAATTTACACAGCAGAGAAAACCCTGCAAAGACAATTTCTGTAATTGAAAAGTTTAGTAGGAAGGTATAAAACAAAGCAGAGATTTTCATTTCACTGCATACTCTTCCTATACTCATTAAGGATGTTTAGGTCTGACTAAGAGTGCTAAATACAACAGGAAGAACAAAGTGTTTCTTTATTAGCATTTATAATGCTTCCATTTGCTGAAAATGTGGTTAATTTGCATTGTACAAAGCCTTCTTTTAAAAAATATATGGTTTCATTACTTTTTTCCATACTAGAAAAAGTGTTTTTTTTTTTTTTTCTAGTGAATGATAAGCTGTTCCCAGTATTGTTCTCCTTCTGCAATTGATTTTCTAAAAAGTAAGTTTTCAAGATGTATCTTGTTTTGTACATAAGACCAAATCCAAGAGTGTTTTCATATTCTGGGTCACTTGTTGAATGGAGCTGAAGCATTATTAAAGTAAAGGAACAAATGAAGCCATTATTAGTAGTAAAGGAACAAATGAAGACCTGAAGGAAAGAACAATACCACATTTTAGTTGTGCTAGTTAATTGTCTATTTTCTCCAGCAATCACTTGAAGAACATTCTTTGTCATCTTCAGAAATAAAACCTAGCTCGCTCTTTTCATAGCATAAGAGCCTCTAAAAGCCTATTGCAGGCTTTTGTAATATGGGTGCTAGGAAACCACAGAATGAAAAACATGAGTTCAATTAATTTTTTTCCCAGTCATGAAGTCATCTGCGAAAATCAATTTTGTCCATGACTCCCTTTCTACGGGCTTACTTTTGATTATTCTCTGGTTCAGTATGAAACATATGATAAGTTCCTTTATTTTTGTGCGTGACATTTATAAAGTGATCAGAAATGGTTGCTGAAGTGCTTTCAAAGCAGAAAAGCTCTTTCGGCAAATTCAAAAAATTTATTCTTGCCAGCATGCGCATTTCAAATGTTAAAAATAAGTTTGTGTTCATTCCAGAAGATCATTGGGTCCAAAGGTGTAATTGCAGCTGTGACATATTATAATTCAGAGGTGGATAGCCTATCAGAATAGTAAGATAAAACTCCTTATTAACTCTTTGTGGAGAGTTCTCTTTCTGTATATGTGTTTCTCCTATATTGCAAATATTTTAAGGAAGCATCAACTTGGGTTTCTTTTACCTAGACACAATTGGGAATAAATGCTTACTTTGATGAGTAGACATCATGTGTTTCAGCTGCACACCTTCAATTACAAGTGAGAATCAGGTGTGGAAAAATATGCCCATTTCATTCAGGATCTTTAAATTTTTTTTCTTTGAGATTGAAGAGAACTCATGTCTCTTGAGTCAAGGGCTCTGTCTAAAACCTTTCCAGAATAATCTCATCCATATCCATAGATTCAAATACTATCTAGATGGTGATGACTCCCATTTTAAAATTTATGCCCCAAACATTCTCCCACTCTCTGAATTCTCATTTCAAATTTTCCACTACACAGCTCTACCTGACTGTAACTTGTTCAAGGAGAATTAACATTTATTTTAATCTCACTGTGTATCAAGAGTTATGCCAGTTTCTTTACAGCTTTACATACCTACCTCACTTATTCCTGGGTTATATGCTCTTTGAGGGTAGACACTGTATGTTTTTACATTGCTATGTCTCCAGTGCTGTATACCATGTCTACTCTATGGTTTTTGCAAACATTTGTAGAATAAATGAATTAATCTTCACAACAAATCTGTGAGTACCTGGAGTTAAGCCAACTGTAAGGTTAAGAGCACAGTCCACCAGACTTCCAAGTCTGCTCAACACTTCTAACTACAAGGAGTTACTGCGCAACTAAAAGTTAGGGGGAAAGTATACATAAGAACATCATCACTTCTGACACGAACTGCAAGTTCAGGAGTTTCTCAACACCAACCTCACGTTTAATAATTTGCTACAGTCTCACAGAACTCAGTGAAAGCTATTGTACTCACAGATATGATTTATTAAAGGAAAGGCCACATATTAGAATGAGCCAAAGAAAGAGACGCTTATGATGGAGCCTAGGAAGGTCTCACATGTGAAGATTTCATTGTTTCCAGGATGCTTTACCTTCTTGCCATTGATGCTTGGCAATATGCACAATTGTTGCCAATCCTGGAAGCTCATTTGAGCCTTAGTGTTTAGAGTGTTCACTGGGGTTCCATTAAGTAGACATGATTGATTGATTGACATACAATGTGGTCCAAGGAGACCATACATGAGTTACCTTCTCAGCGTAAACTTCAGGTTTGGTCCTAAGGTCCCAATGTGAATGACAATGACATTCCTATTGCTTGGGAAATTTCAGAGGTTTAGAGGCTACCTCCAAGAAGCCAAGGACAAAGGCCAGACCTCTCCTTGAGCAAGGTCAAGTTCTTTACTAGATACTGATTATATCCATCTTATGCATTAAATATTATATACGATAGTTAAGACAACTAGAGTTGGACGTAAGACTGCTTGTTTCTGAAATCCATCTTCTTTTGAATATATCTGCCCTCTAAAACACAAATTCTTTTCCCATATTACTAACCAGTTCCACCTCTTGCATTTTTTATCTTGGTTAATGCCATCAACATATTTTTAATTTCTCAGTGTACAAATATTTGTCTTGCCTTCCTACCTCTATCTCACTACGACAATCCAATTAGTTGCCAAGTCGTATCAATTCAATTTGCTTCAGACATGCTTCTTCAATTTGGCCCTTTCTCTTCACTCTTTGCTGTTAATCTGTTAGTCCCAATTTCGTCATTTCTGACTTGAATAGTGCCACGTTGCTTTAACTAATCTCTCTGCATTATCCACCCACACTCACTATTTTCTGCTTCATCATCATATTGACCTACAAAACAAGCAAAGGTGTTCATATCACTATTCTTAAAAATTTGTGCTGGGGCTGGGTGTAGTGGCTAACGCCTGTAATCCCAGCATTTTTGGAGGCGGAGGCTGGTGAATTACTTGAGGCCAGGAGTTTGAGAACAGCCTCGCCAACATGGTGAAATCCGGTCTCTATTTTCTATTTTTTATAAAAAGAAAATTTAAAAAAAAGAAAATTTAAAAAGTTGCATTGGATCCCTGATGCTTGTAAATAAAATTCAATCTCTTTAGTATGGGTTACTTGGACTTGAACAATATAAACCTAAACTAATTCTAACCTCCTCTCCCAACACTATCCTGTGCATATTCTATGATCTCTATGGATTTTAATCATCCCAAGAACGTAATAGGTCCAATCACAATTTCATGTTTCTTTCATTAGTTTTTGCAAGAATTGTCCTTGTCTCCTTCTTTATCCATCACAATCCTTCTAATTAAGATCTAGTTTAAATGTTACCTCATTGGTGACATTTTTATTCATTTCTCCAGACAAAATTATTTGCTCTTTCTTCAGAGCTTCCACCATTTATTGTACCCATTTTTGTAATAGTGTCCAACATATTATATTTTAATTTATTGACTTGCATATGCTTTTAAATATACTTTATACACTTTACGATGACAGAAACTCTGTTTAGCAAATGTTTAGAAAGCACTGTTTACAAAGCTCTTTATACTTAGTAGGTGATCATCATATAGTTTCTGAATCACATAAACTCTTTGGATGAGGCACCATGTAATGTTTAGCAACTGTACGTGCCATGGCTACCACATGGTATGGGCTAAATAAATCCTTGTATAACAACTAAACTGACTAAATGAATAATGAATGAGTAAGTGGAGGAATGAATATCCAGTCTCTGGAAATATCATCTAATTTGTCATTGAATCACCCAGGTCATTGAGTTTAATAGACTTAATTTTTTAGATTAAATAATGAAAATAGCTATCCTGAAATAAAATAAAAACAGGTTTTCAAAATTAATCTAGTTCCCTAGGGATCCTTCTATGCGTTTTAATAATTTCAACGTAATAAACAGTTATTTGGGGCATACGACATGTCTGGTACCCTTTTGTAGGCCCTAAGCAGTTCTCAAAGATAAATAACAGACAGAGCCTCCCTCTAGAAAGCTCAGAGTACAACAGTGATGGGACAGTTAGAGGCCATGGAGTGTGAAATTATACCACAAAACATGTTCTAAATAGTGTCAGGATTTGGAGTAGGAGTGATCAAATCCATTTTGAGGGTCGGCCAATGCTTCACGCCTTGGGGAGGATAAGACCACATTGAAAAAGGCAGAGCTGAGAGAAAGAGGCACTCTTATTGAAGATAATACCACACGTGGAGGCTGGGAGTATCAGAGGACAGGTTGTCAGTTTGGCAGTGAACTGACAACCTGTGTGTACGTAAAGCAATGTTTCTCCAAGTGTAAATCCATGTGACCTCTAGGAGTCTCTGAGACCCTCCCTTTCAGATAATTCATGAGGTAAAAATCATTCTCATAATAACCATAAGATAATAATAGTTAAAAAAAAGTGTTTGTATTTTTACTGATGGTACAAAAGCAATGGTGAGTAAAACTGCTGGTTCATTATTAGAAATTAAGGCCACGTCAACAAACTATGTCCACTCGTAACTGTATTCTGCATTGTCATACATGCAAAGAAACAATGAATGATTTTTTTCGGTTTCACTGAAGAATGTCCCTGAAGAAGCAGTTAACATTTCTAATTTTACTAAATCCTGATCCTTGAGTACATGTCTTTTAAATATTCTCTTTGACAAAATTGAAAATATGCATAAAGTACTTTTGTCTATAGAAGTAAAACCATTATGTCAAGGAACAGTACTTGTGTGGTTGTTTGAGTTATGAGCTGAAATAGCTACTTTTCTTCATAGAACGTTTTTACATGAAAAAAGTGACTGACAAACTATTATTATTCAGACTTTGCCACGTCTGCTAGAGATTTCTCAATGTTAATGAAGTGAGCATGTTTCTTCAAAGACAACAACTGACAACAAATGTTTCAAATGATAAAAACTGAACTTTCAAACAAAAGTTAGAATTTTTGAAACTTGTACCTAACATCATGAGCTCGACTACTTCCCATTATTTTCTGATCAGATTAGTGGTTATATTAATGAATGCAATTTTAAAAATGTACCATAAAATGTGCTAGCATTTGGAAGATCTTCATAACTCAAGTGAGCCAATTTTTTCCAAATGACCAATGATATTAGAAAATTATGCATAAATAAAAGATCCAAAATGCAAAACAGATCCACAGATTTTATTTTATTTATTTATTTATTTTTATTTTTTTGAGAGGGAGTTTAGCTCTTGTTGTCCAGGCTGGAGTTCAATGGCGCAATCTTGGCTCACTGCAACCTCCGCCTCCCAGGTTCAAGCGATTCTCTTACCTTAGCCTCCCGAGTAGCTGGGATTACAGGCGTGTGCAACCACACCTGGCTAATTTTGTATTTGTAGTAGAGACAGGGTTTCTCCATATTGGTTAGGCTTGTCTCGAACTCCCGACCTTAGGTGATCAGCCCGCCTCAGCCTCCCAAAGTGCTGGGAGTACAGGCGTGAGCCACCATGCCTGGCCAGATCCACAGACTTTAATGTAAAAGAGTAAGAAGAGGTAATATATATATTTTTCTATTGCATATTGCAACTAACCTCTAAGAAACTACTCTTTGTCAAGTTTTGGCATACTATCAAATGGTAATATCAACTGTTTTCTGAGAAGGCTATTAAAATGCTCTTTTTATTTTTCCAACTGTGTATTTTGTAAGACTGAATTTTCTCTATATACTTCAACCAAAATAACATATTGCAATGAATGGAATGCATAAGCAGATACAAGAATCTAACTGTCTTCTATTGAACCAGATATTAAAGAAATTTGCAAAATGGTAAACAATGTTATTATTCTCATTAACGTTTTTAAAATAGTTATTTTTATTAAAATATGTAAGTTATGTTAACATATAGTATTTTACAATTTTTGATGAGTTTTAATAAAGGTTTTAAAATATTTCTATTTTAGTTTCCAATATGGTAATTAGCAGATATGACACAAGCTCTATGGTATCCTCAATGCTTTTTAACAGTATAAAGGGATCTGAGACCAAAAAGTTTGAAAAGTACTGAGATGAATGAATGCCATAAAGAAAAGCCACAAACATTTTCAATTCATCCTATATAAAGAATATTTGCTATATACCAGGCTCCATGGAAGATTCTGTGTTTATAGCAGGGAGATAAAAAACAGACCAAATCTCTCCCCTCATGAAATTGATAATCTGACAATATCTGTCCCATTATTATTATAAGTGTGGAGATAATAATCTATCACAAAATTGAGTCTACAGTTACTATTGACTGTTGTAGTTCAAAAATTTGATTAACATGTCAAGATGAAGAGAGAGATAAGAGAAAAACACTGTATGATTATTTCTAGAGATTAACGGAAAACTGAATTTTTTTTCATTTATTCATTTTGCAGAAACTATTCAACTTATTTAATTTTAAAATCTGCATTTCAATGCATTCGCTTTATTTTAAGGTACAGTTATAAGTGGCACGTTTATATTTATATTATAAGTTATAACTTATATAAGTTATAAGTGCTTATTTTATGTAATATAATTAATATTTTTAAACTGCAGAAGTTTAAAAATATCTACTTACATCTAATGCAATTATTGATACAATGGATTTTAAATCTATTTAAATGTATTATCATATGATTTGTTTTTAACTTGTTCCACCTGCTCTGTTTTCCTTTTTCCTATGTTTTATCCCCATTGAAATTTATTATTTTTCTCTCTCTGTCAGTTTGATTTTTATACTTTTATTCTATCCTTTAGGGGTGATTCTACATCAGGGTTTCTCAGCTTCAGCATTATTAACAATTTGAGCTGGAAAATCTTTTGTTATGAGAGGAACTTACCTGTGCATTGTAAGATTTTAGCAGCAGCAGTCACATCACCCTACTCGTGACAATAAAAAATGTCTCCAGATATTGTTAAATGTCTTCAGGAGGTCAAAATTATCCTTTGTTGGGAACCATTGCTATAGACCCAGCAAAATTTTAATGTAAATAAGAACATGTAAATGAGAACTTTTTTTCTTTATTCTCGCTATGAAAAGCACTTGCAACATTTATCTCTATTTATTCCTCCTCATGACTATAACAATATACTTGTTACTATTTTAGTTTTCTATGCATTTCAAATTCCATAAGACATTATATTGTTTTTCATCATTAGTATTCAATTGCCCACATATTTTCTACTGCATTGTAGTTCACATCATCCTGCAAATCTTATCTTCTTACTATGATTATTTTTATTTTACTAGCAGAATATTTTTATTTTCTCTGGGGTCATATGCTGGTGATAAATTCTCTCTGTTTTTGTTTGTCTAAAAATGCCCTGATTTTACAGTTATTTTTGAAGACTATTTCCTCAGAGTATAGGCTTGTAGGTTAACAGGTTCTTGTTTTTGTTTTGACAGTTTGACATTTTATTTCATTGCTATTCTTTATCCATTGTTTCTGTGAAAAATCAGGTATTAGTTTAATTGTTGCTCATTCAAGACATACTTTTTCAGATGCTTTGAAGATTTTTCTAATTTCTTTGGTTTTTAGCAATTTGACTGTGATGTGCCTTAGTTTGGTTTTCTTTGTATTTATCTGGCTTAAGTTTCATAGTGCATCTTGAATCTGTGGCTTGAAATCTTTTGCCAGTTTGGAAAAATCACAGCTATTTTCTCTTCACATATTTCTCTGACTCCATTTTCTTTCCTCTTCTCCTTCTGGAACTTCAGTTACATGTACATAGATGTTTTCACAGTTGTGTGTTTGTGCAATCATTTTATCTCTCTTTGCTTCATTCTATGTATTTCCATCTGAGCCACCATTTCCCTATTTCTTTTTTCTGAGCTACATCTAAACTGCTGATAAATCTATTCATTGAATTATTTATTACAATTATTGTATCTTTTCAATCCATAATTTCCTTTTGATACTTTTATAAAATACTTTTCAGTTCTCTGACAAAATTCCTAATTTTATCTTATATCTGGAGCATATTAAACATAGTTATTTTAAACTCTTTATCTGATTACTCCATTATCTGGATTGTCAGTATATCTATTTATATTGTCTAATGCTTATTTTGATTATTAATCACATTTCTTGTTCTACATATGCCTGTATGATTTTATTTAGGCTCCAGATGCTACTGATAAAAAATTGTCACGATAATTTGAGGCCTTGGACAATGGTATCTTCTTCCATATTTGGGCTGAGTAATTCTTCACTGCCTTGGTAGCTTTCTGATTGCTTCATAAATTTTTTTGGCAAAATTATTCTTTTTAAATTATATGGGTTGAGACCTTTTTTTTTTTTTTTTTTTGCCAATCCCTTGCACACGATATGATGTCCAACTGTACATTGCCAGGATGCAACTCATGGCATGTGTGACTCATTATGCAAGTTCAAGATTACCCAACTGGGTCTTTTCTATATTAAACAGATTAATCTTCTGAGCATGCATTTGGATATTGTAAAAATATCTAATTGCTATAAAAGGTTTGAAATACTCTTAATTTCTCTACCTTTTTTTTTTTTTTTGCATATCTCTAGTAGTCTAGGGACCACATTTTAGTGACACTGCTATAGAACACACTACACTACTCCAAGAAAAAGTAAGGAAATTCTCTGGTTAAAGGAAGAGATCTAAAATAAGCAAGACTTACTTTGCCTTGAGGAAAAAAATATATATGCTTAAAACCAAATTAACAAAATTTAAATAAATACATGGTCTAATCTTTAAAGGATTTTGCTCTAAAAAAAAATTCAGCAAACATTTGCCAAACTATCCCCATGTTGTACAGAGAACACTGTGCCTTGAGGATTATTTAAAGCAAACTAGAGACTTTCATTTGCATATGTATTAAAACCTCATTAATTCAAAATCTGATAATTTGCCCAAGTAAATTAATACTGTAAGAAGAATTACAGTGAAGTATTCAAAACCTCTTAAAGAACTAAATTTTCAATCATTCTCAAATACTTTAGAAGCAGCTTTTCTCTTATAGAAATTAAGAGTATGCTAATTACAAACTCCATGTATTTTTTTTTATAGCAGTAAGTCTCATAGAAGTGGAAGCAATGTCTTGTGAGTTTGTTCTGTTGCATGTTCACAAAAAAATTATTTGAAATAAACACAATTTTTAAAATGCTTCCACTAATTTAGCCAAAATTTCCACCTCCCAATTAGTTCAAATTCATAGCTTTAATTAGAATATCACTGTATAAAGAATAAAGCTTTTGGAGCCAGTCGTGGTGGCTCACACCTGTAATCCCCAAAATTTGGGAGACCCAGGAGGGCAGATCACCTGAGGTCGGGAGTTCGAGATCAGCCTGGCCAACATGGAAAAACCCCGTCTCCACTAAAAATACAAAATTAGCCGGGCATGGTGGCACATGCCTGTAATCCCAGCTACTCAGGAGACTGAGGCAGAAGAATCGCTTGAACCCAGGAGGCGGAGGTTGTGGTGAGCCAAGTCCACACCATTGGACTGTAGCCTGGGCAACAAGAGCAAAATTCTGTCCCCGCCCCACCCCCCCAAAAAAAGTTTACAAAGAAAGCTTTTTAGTGGAGTATCTGGGACATCTATTGCTTTTGTTTGATAAGTGTCCATTCCTCTTTTTTTTTGTAATACAAACCTTATTTTTCTTAGGACTTTCTCTAAATTCAAGTTATTTAGCTACGTGGCTAAGTCCAAGTTATTTATGTAACTGACTGACTCCAGTGGTGATGTGTGAGTTAGAGATAGCTAATCAGAAACTCCTGTCTCCCTGACTACAATCACTCGATCAAAGATAGGCATGTGACCCACAATGAGTCAATGGAAGATACACCCAAGACTTGTGCTGGAACTCTTAGGAAAGAAGCTTTTTCTGCAGACATTTGCAAAGCAGAAGGTTGTAAGCTTGAGGTGATATATGAGCAAATATCTACCACTATTGGCAAAGAACAGTTGAAAATTAAGCTAACATCAAGAGAAAGGGGAGAGGAGTGCCAAGAAAAGAAAAAGACCAGTAGCTAATGCTTATTGAGAGGCTGGATGCAACCAGATCCTGAACTAAATTTGTACTATGAAATACTTTTTGTACCTGTGGGTCAATAAAATCCACATTATTGTTAAAACAAGCCATTGGGTCACGCACAAACAAGACTCAACTAATTTTACTGCTTATTTTGTTATGTGTAGAGGGCCTCAGCATGACTGGGAATAAAAAGAAATTCAGTAAATAAAATGCATGTCAAGGAAATTATAATATTGTTGGATCGAAAGAATATTAGTTGTCAAATCCCTAAAGACAAGAACTTTGTCATTTTATATTATTCTGAGTGCCCAGCAAAGTAGGCACTAAATAAGTATTAGTTGAATGAAGGAATGCACATGTATGTGTATTCATTCATTCATCTGACAAACAATTATTGAGGACCTATCATGTGTCAAGAACTATTCTTAGAGCTAAAAATACAGCACAGAACCAGACAAAGTTGCCTGTTGAAAGGTTTTAAATTCTAGTTGCTATAGACCGAAAGTGTGTGTCCTTCAAAATGTCTGTGTTGAAATCCTAGCCTCCAATATGATAGTATTAGGAAGTTGGGCCTTCGGAGGATGCTTAAGTCATGAAGGGAGATCCCTTATGTATAAGATTAGTGCCCTTATAAAAGAAATCCAGAACCATCTCACCTATTCCACAATGCGAGAGCACAATGAGGAAATGGCCATCTATGAACCAGGAAAGAGGCCCTCACCAGGCAGTGATTCTGCCACTGCCTTGATCTTGAACTTCCCATCCTCCAGAATTGTGAGAAATAAATTTCTCTTGTTTATAAGCCACTCCACCTATGGCTGTCTTATATTTATTCTGTTTATTTTATGTCTCCTGCAAATGTAAGCTCCTATACTTTGCCTTTGTATGACACAGTATTGGCCCACACCCTGGAGAATGGAAAACCGTTTATCTTTTTGGTGCACTTTGTGTTGCCCATGCTAAGATGTGTTACAACAAAGCAGGTGTATTGATAGGAAAGAGGAGTTTCAAACTGGCTAATTGTGACAAATTTAATAAAGGGACAATTTACAAACATGTGGGCAGTGTGAAAGGTCAAGAAGCAGGGCTACTTCAATGACTGCATGTTACTATTCTCAAGCCTGAAACTACACAGAGAGAGCAAATTCCAGAACTCAGAAATAGCAGTTATGATTGCAGAAGCCTTCTTGATAAGAGTTGTGGCCATCAGTAGAAGAACATACCCAACCCACAACAATCCTGCAGGGAGAAAGTCAGAGGCCAAAAACTCTCTCCTTCCTCACTTTCTTTCCTCTCTCTTACGTAGGACTGGATGACCAATCCCACTGGTAATTCCATTGACCAATCCCACTGGAAGCCCAATGTCAAGGTAAATAATTGATTTAGCCCACAGAGATAGCCTTCTTAGAGCATAGTGCTTAGGTAGAGAAGGATGAAGTGTAATTTATATCTAGTACACTAATAGACAGATGCTTAAAATGGTGGTTGAATGAAATATATGTAATAAATAAATATATACAGATATAAATTAAATTACATATATATTATGAAATACGAACAATAAGACTTCACTATATAACTGAGTTACTGCAAAAGAGTTCATGGATAAAGCACATTTGACTTAACTTGACCTCATCAGGTCTTCAAAAAATCTTTTACAAGGAAATACATAGAAGAGTGTGTTCCAAACGGGAAAAATGGCAGCAAGGTCACAAACACACATGCAAGTTTACGTTGATCATGCAGTACACCTGCTTGACAGCTTATTAAGCATCTACTTCAATCATTCAGGAGTGATATGATGAATACCAAAAGTAGGGTAGTGACAGTAGGAATGGAAAACAAGGGAATTTATGACAAGGAGACAAGGGAATAGTAATACGACTGCTTGGGGCACAGGGTTGAGGCTGGGGTCTGAAATCTCTGATTTTCCCATATCTCTTCTCCGGGGTCCTGGCCACTATTGCAGCTCATAAAATCCAATATAAAAAAGGACAACATTTGTTTTGGAATCCCCAAAAAAGAGTAGAAGGGATAATAGTGGAATTTCAACTCTCATTTTCTGGAATTGTCCAATGCTGACTTACCCACTCAATGAAAGGGGAGAAAAATACACCCTGCCATTAAGAAAGCAGAGGATCAGCTGGGCTTGTCAATAGTAAGACTTTCTGAATTGTGTTATGGTTGGGAGATCAGGAATAGAAACAGGTGCTATGTCTCAGCTGTAGCATGTCCAAAATGTCAAAAGGGAGCCAGAGAGATCTTTCTTTTTAAGCTTTTGCAGACCACACTAGAAGCAATAGATAACAGCTCTTTTCACCTAACAGTCACTCATGAAATTCTTTCCTTTATGTGAAACAAGTGAAAGAGTTGAGAGAGAGACAAAAGCAATTTATTCTAATGTTTTCTTTCTTCACTGGTTGGAGTTCAAAGACTGACCATCCAGATTTGGGTCAACCACAGGGAAGAGAAGACCCAGAATAATGCAAACTCTGCAACCTGTGTTCCTGGAATGAACCAATGAGAGAAATGGAAGTGACTAGAAAATATGCATTTTAATTCAATTTAGCAAACATCTGTTAGTTCCTGATATGGAAAAAGTGCTATTCTAAATTTGGGGATACCCAAATGAATAGAACATGCTCCTCATGTAGCTAAGGGAAGATATAACTATCAAAAGGCAAGTCAAACTGAGTTAAACCCTATTATGGAGGAGTAATCAGTCAGAGAAAGGATATAGCAGATATGCATGGAAAAGTCAAAGCATGTAAAATCAGACACCTTAACTTGGAGACCTCCTCTGTCATTTAGAAATGTCTTAGCTATTCAGGCTGTTATAAAAAAAAAAATGTCATAGACTGAGGTAGTTCATAAAAAGCAGAAGTTTATTTCTCACAGTTCTGGAGACTGGTAAGTCCAAGATCAAGGCAACAGCAGATTTGGCATCTGGTGAGGGCCAGTTTTCCTGGTTCACAGACCACCATCTTTTCACTATGTCCTCACATGTCAGAAAGGAGGGGGGAGTTCTCTGAGGCCTTTATATAAGGACTCTAATCCCCTTTCTCTCAGTTTCCCCTTTGGAGTCTGATCACTCCCTGCTATGATCTTAACCCCCAAGGTGACAAAACCTTTGGGGAGGTGATTAGGTCATAAGGGCATAGACTTCATACATAGGATTAGTGCCCTTATGAAGCAGACTCCAGCGAGCTGCCTTGTTCATGTCAATCATGTGAGGATGAGGTGAGAAGATACCATTTATGAGTCAGGGAGTAGGGCCTTACTACACTCTGAATTTGCTAACTCTTTGATCTAGGACTTTCTAACTTTCAGAACAGAATCGTGAAAAATAAATTTCTGTCATGTATAAGTTTCCAAGTTTATGGCATTTTGTTAAACAGCCCAAAAGGACCAAGACATTTCCTAAAGGCCCCACTGCCAAATATCATTACATTAGGAATTAGGTTTCAACATATGAATTTGAGGGGACATGAACATTTAGTTTATAGAAGAACAAACGTGTCTTTATCTGCAAATATAATGATCACAGCTATGACTCGAGAAGATTGCAATGACTACATAAGGCAACATATGATATTGTTTTGTGTAATTAAAAAACTGTACATAAATGCCAAGTACATCACCCAGTAGGTAGCAGGCACTTAATAAATATTGTTAAAGGAAAGAAGAGAGACAGAGAAGTAGGGAGGGAGGTAATAGAACAAGAAAAGGAATAAGAAAAAAGAAGGGATTAGAAGGAGGATGGAGAGAGAAAGACAGTGTTGTAAACTGAATGATAGTTCTCAAAACTACCCAGGTCCTAATCTCTGAAAGCTGTGAAGGTTATCTTGCATAGCAAAAGTAACCTTGCATATATGATTAAAGTAAGGATCTTGAGATGAGGAAATTATCTTGGATTTTCTAGATGATAGGTCCTAAATGCAATCATAAGGGACTAAGAGGGATATAGAGGGAGATTTGACAGAGACAGAAGAGAAGGTGCTGTGACAACCTTAGCAGAAAAAATGAGCGATTAAGGATGCTACACTTCAGTCTTTAAAGATGGATTAAGGGGCCATGAGGCAATATATGCAAGAAATGCAGCTCTAGAAACTAGAAAAGGCAAAGAAATAGATTATTTTGTGGAGTCTTTGGAAGGTGCATAGCCCTGTTGACATATTGGTTTTGGCAAAATGAAGCAGATTTCAGAATTTTGGCCTCTGAACTTAAGAGAATAAATTTATATCATTTTAAACCACCAAGTTTTTGGTAATTTGTTACAACAGCAATGGAAAGAGAGAAAAGAAAGAAGAAAGGAAAGAACAAATGTACCCCTTGGCTCTCTTATCCTTCTCTTTTCTTGCAATTAGGAAATCTCCCATGCCCCTCTCCTATCCTGCTGCCAGATTTTGGAAAACTATACTCAAGTATTGAGTGAAGAGTAAGAAAAATAGTTGGTGCAAAGGTGCTAACCCTCCATGAAGATACAACTCCCTGAAATGGTAATGTATTATTTCAGGTCACTCACGGCCATTAAATACTTATTGAAGATTCAGCTGTTTTTCCTGATCCTCATCTATAGTGAATTTCTCCTCCTTCTCCTCCTCCTTTTCTGCCAGAGGGGAAAGTAACTATAGTCTCTCTTCTGTGAGAGTCTCATCACTTCCTATAGTTTAGCTGATTTAGGTTGCTTATGTGTGCAAGCTCTCTGCTGGGTTTTTAAAAACTATGCCTCTCTGGTCTGCTTCGGTTGCTAATATAAGAATAATGGTCACTATTAGAATCAGAAGCCTGACATCATAATATTTTTCTACTTGCGACAATTACAAATTTACAAATACTTCTGCTGAGAAAAATTACATTTTTTTCCAAAGTTAATGCAATATATCCCTAGATGTAAGCCACAGATCATAAGCCACTGAAACAAGTTCTGAGAACCCAAAACAGAGTGATTACAAATTATCTAGACACATTGTAATAAAGCTAATGAAAAATAACAAAAAATGGAAAATGTAAAAGCACCAGATGAGATAAAGACATTCCTTTGAAAGGAAAAGAGGTAAGACTAACATCTGTCTTCTCATTAGCAATAATGGAAGTCAGAAGTTGATGGAAATATATGTTTAAAAATCTGAAAGAAAATAACTCCCAAGCCAGAATAGTGTATATTTTTTAACAAAAGGTAAAATGTTTGCATTTCCAGACAAGAAAAACAAAGAGAGTTAATCAACCACAGACTCACACCAAAGAAAATATTGGGGGAATCCTTCAGACAAAGGAAAAATGATCTTACATATATATTTTTGAGTGGAAGAAAGAATGAAAAATGATAGAAAACATAAATAGGAAATTAAGTATAAGTGAAAAGTAAACATATAAAAATTAACAGTAAGGTCTTAAGGAGTTTAAAATATGTATTAAATTCAATTTTAACCATAGAACCACAGAACAGGTGGGAGGTATACGAGGTGCACTGAAAAAAATACCCAAGACATTTCGTTGCTCCTTTCATGAAGCGGTAGAATTCCTTTTGCCAGCCCCAAATCTTAGTTGGCTATTTGACTTTCTGTGACAGCAGAATGTAGAGGAAGTAACTTTATATCAGTAGAGTCCAGGCCTCAAAAGACTTTGAAACATTCCCCTTCACTCTCTTGTAACATTCTTTGTGCAATGTGTGGAAGCTCAGACCGGACTACTGAATAGTGAGAAACTACTTGGAGAGAGAGTTCTAGCTAATACCCAACACCAAGTGACTAGACATTTGAATGACACCAACTTAGACGTTGCATCTTAGACTCAACTGAGTCACCAGAGGCTTGCCTTCATATGAATCAGCACAGGCAAGGACAGCAGAAGATCCACCCAGCTGAACTAGCTCAAATTGCAGAATTGTGAACAATAAATCATGGTTATTTTAAGCTATGAAATTTTAGGGCTGTTTAGTATGCATCAATAGACAACCAAACTGATGTATTACATGATCCATTAGATTTTAGCAAAGTTTAACCCATAAAAATTTAGATAATCTTAGCATTTACTTAATATTTTGAGGCTTTTTCACATCTTTAATAACATTCTTCAAGAGGGTTAAGGATAAATAGAACTTTTCAACCTTTACTAGGAGCCAATTTCTAAATTAATGTTTACCCTTTAAAAATAAGTTTAAAAGCAACATTACACTATATTCTGCCCATAGAGCAGAGATGTATGCAAAACCTTTCATATTTTTTCGTTTTTGTTTTTTTTTAAAGATGGAGTCTCACTCTGTCACCCAGGCTGGAGTGCAGTGGCGTGATCTTGGCTCACTGCAACCTCCATCTCTTGGGTTCAAGCAATTCTCTGCCTCAGCCTCCTTAATAGCTGGGATTGCAGGCACCCGCCACCATGCCCAGCTGTTTTTTTGCAGCCAAATCAAAATTTAAAAGACTACAACACCAAGGTGAAGAAAAGGTAGTTATTTATTCCCTTTTATTGATATTCCTCATGAATTCCACTTCAATAGTAGTAGGAAATAAAACTTTAATTTTAATTCAGTCAGAGCATAATGGAATAATTTAAAGTCACTTTAGGCTCTTCAGTGTCTTTAAAAAAAATGACTCAATTTTTTTTTCAGACTAACCCCTCTTCTAGCTATTTGCTGCTGCTTCAGGCTGACATTTGCACATAACTTAATGTTTAAAAATCCCATTTTAATTTTTCCAATTAAAAACACAAAAATGGGAGGCCCCTGGTGCCTTGTTGGTCTCTAGTTGTGCTGCCAAGGTGTGGTCGTTCTGATCCTCCCTGTAGGTACCCTGCTGGCATTTGCCAGTTTGTGTAATTCCTGATCATGCTTATTCAACTTATTAGGTCCCGGTAGTCTCTGCTGCAGATTCAGCTTTATCTTCATTCTCACTGGTGCCCCAAAAGACCAATGTAAACCTAGGACTCGGGTACTCCACCAGCAGTTTTGGCTTTGATTAAAGGTCCATCCCATTTAGTGAGTTTGACCCAGCCAGGCTCTAATCAGCTTCCAAATGAGCCTTAGGTGAGCATAAGAGTTTCTTCCACGAATTGAGAACACTGAGTCAGTCTCTCACTCCATCTCACCATGCAGTTTCCTCAGGTTATTGCAGGGGGGATCTTAAGATTCATCTCCCAAAGTTTCTATCTAGATGTAGGACAAACTTCACCTGCTATTAGTTTTCCCACATCTTCTCTAACTTATCTCCCCATCTCAGACTTCAGTCCGAAAAGGGAGACTAAGACACAAATGGCTCAACTCTTCTTTCAGTCTTATCTCCTATATCTCTCCCTGTTCACCCAGGAAGACAAGACTCAAGTTTTCCTCTTCTTCTTTCTGTATGACCTATATTCTGCCCATAGAGCAGAGATGTATGCAAATCTCTACATGCAGCTCTCTACACCATAACTTCTTCTTAGACCTACTCCCCATCTTTTCCTAAGAACATAATATTAGACAAGGTGTAGGGATAGAGAAACTGGCATGATTAAGGAACAAAATTGCAAGAACTCTTGAAAGGCATGTTCCTCATATTTGCATTTCAATAAGTAGGTACTGGTCAAGCGTGTTTAGTAAGAGTTTCAGGTTTCAGAGCCAAATAACTGTTAAGTAAAATTCATAGAAAGCCATTGATTGATTTGGACAAAACTCCTGCACTAGGCCTCAACAAACCAAACCAAAATGGAGTCACTCATGCTAAAATAAAACATCACCAAGCCAAAACTAAGTTGTTTATCTGAATTTCTGAGCAATCAGGAGGAAGAGAAATAATAACTAAGTTCCAAAACAGGCCAGTTTTAGTTGGCATAATAAGGACATTTTCTCTGCTTTAACCTTTACAAGGAAAGTAACTTTGAAAAAACCAAACTGCTTTCTGTTCTTTTTTCTGCTTTCTTCAGTTCTTTTTCTGTCTATAAATACTCACTGCCCATGTTACAGAGTAGAATTATCCAACCTCTTGTGATCCTGAAGGCTTCCTAATTCACAAACAGTTCTTTCCACAAATAAACTCCGTTAAATTTATTTTGTCATTTTTTTCCCACTACCTAGGGTTAAACCTCTCTGATCTTATTGTTATCTGTGTGACTTTGAGCACATTACTGACCTCTACACATCTCAGTTTCCTCATCTGCAAAATTGAGATAATTATAGTATCTATCTTATGGGGTTGTGGTAAGCACTGAATGAATTAGTGTAGGTAAAGTGTTTGGAAATGAGTCTAACATTGTTTAATCTCTCCTTGATTGCTATATAATGTGGACTATGAGTATGTGTAATCTCAGAGATTTGCTTCCAAATTAAAACAAGTAATTTGATAGTTTGAAGTGATAAATAATATTTCAGGCACTGTTTCTGCCATTGAGTTCTCCAAGTTGTTATTGGAGCTTGAGAGAGGCTGAGTTATTTGTTTTTTAGGTTGACTTTTTTTTTTTTCCCCAGGTTTTGACCTTCCAGTTCACTGGGGCTTGAAATGAATCTGCAGTAAGCTTTATTATTTGCTCTGACTCAGTGTGGGATAATTGTTATTTAAATAGGACTGTAGGTGTGTGCTGGAAGATGTTAGGTGAAGCACCGAGGAAGCAAAAGAGAATAAATAACCCTGCCCTTGAATTGTTTACTGTTCTATTATGGGAGACACAGAAAAAGCAGACTAGAAGTGATTCAGTTCCAAGAGGTAAGTGGCCATTTACAATTTCACCGAGCAGATGCACTTGCATCCAAAAGAATATTCGCCAATTAAATCTGAGACTAGGTGATGGTATACTGGGTTTTCTACTCCCCATTGTCTCCATCTAAATAAACAAAGCAGATCTCAACTATGTGATATCCCAGTGTAGAAAAAAAGTAAGATGGATCTCTAGGTACCTAACTTAATTACAGAAACAGGGAGTGATGTAGAAAGGCCCTGGAGAGAAATAATCTCAGAGCTAATAAAAGATGTGTGCTGCATGAGACACCTCTGTTGAATAGGAGTAATCACTGTAACCCAGCATGGCACGAGGCGTTCAAGCAGATCTGCCTTGGCTCTTTGTGGTGATTGCTCAACAGGGTGAATTAAACAAGCACCTTTGCGTGAACATTTCTGCCTTCCAGCATCATGCTCTGCAGAGCTACTGTCCAGAATGACCAACTCTATAGGATTTGATAAAGAGAAGATGTAAAAGAAAGGATAAGAAAGAAAGGATTCTTTACGTTCCAGTTTAGGTAAGCTTGGGTCCAGTGCCCCATAGAAAAATAAAAATAAATCATTAGGCTCTTTTTCAGTGCCATCAATATGCCTTTTCTTTTATTATAGTAAATATCTGTGGGTCAATATCATGCCCAGGAATGAGATAAAATAAAACAAAACAAAATCCAAAAAATTATATAACAGTGAATCAACCCAGGACACAGCACCATAAATATCTTCATTTTACAGATGATGAATCTTAGGCGAAAAAGAGGCTGCTGGAAAATAAACAGCCTATATTTAAATTAGTTATATGTGATTTTTTTCTCATTAAAATTCAACATTATTTTACATAGTTAACATAAAATAGAGGAGAAATATTCAGGCAGCAAAATTAGTCATTGTATCATACACTCTAACGTCTCCTTCTGTGATTTCCTTTTTAACATAGTGTTTCTGAAAGATGCTTGCCTTTTCTGGAGAGTTATTTTCAGTGTATGTTGATTTAAGTTGTTTACAATTCTGATTACTTGTTAAGACATATTTTAAAAGTAGTTTTGTTTATACAGGTCATTGCACAACTGAGATAAGAAAGGAAAATGGTCTTCTAGTCTGTCATAACAATAAAGGGAGATGTAAATTAGATGTGTAGCAAAATGCTTAGAAATGGAGTTGAAAAAATCAGTTCAATTCACTTGCCTATTAATAAAAGGAAATCGTTTATGAAAGCAAATAGCTTGGAGTCATAGAAAACACAGAAAAAGTTGGTATTTTCTTTGATTTTCCTTATGATGCAATAACCATATGTGCAGCCAAGAGAACTATAAAAAATACAGAAAATTAAAAAAAAAAAAACCAAACTTGATTTATTTAAGGGGAAATTCATCCTGATTCAGGGAAAAGAGACAAGATGTGATGAACAGGCCAAATGAAGAATCATTAGTTTTGTAAGCAGAGATTAGAAATGCTGGAAGCGCTATCTATCTTCATAACAACCAAACTGGAATAAGCACTGGTTTCAGTAAAGATTCAGAGTTTGTCTTCCTAGTGGGCATATTTCCAGGAGAACTAAAGCTCTTTCTAAATAAAATGGAATCAGTGCTAAGTCAGATGTAGGAGAAGTTTATATATGAAAAAGATTTTCCAATCCTACTGTCAAAAAAATTGATTCAGGATGTTTGTTTCCATTGAACTTATATATTGATTCCTCATAGAATTCCTTTATATATTACTCGTACCATTCATTTCCTGGAATACCTACCTTCCTAAATTCAACTAAATTTAAAATTGCATTTTTGAGTATTTTGTATGTTCTAGACACCCAAATTATTAAAAGGGACTATAAAAATGAATGACTTATTTCCAGCCTCCAGTATGTTTCCCATGTTAAACTTCACATCCTCCTTAAATTCCATCTCAATTTCAACCTCTTTTATGAAGCCTTGTAAACTATTCCGTCATGAACTTCCCATTCGAAATCTCATTGGACCATATCGTTTAGCACTTACTTTTTCTGTGATTTTTCTTTCCCCATGACAACACGATTACTCATTTATTCAGTACATAGTGATCACCATGTTTAACTGGGGATCCAACAGTGAAAAAGACAGGCAAGGATTCTGCTATCAATGTGTTTGCATTCTCGGATAGGAACGAATATAATAAGAAACAAGAAAATTTGAACTAGTGATAGGAACTGTGAAACAAAGTCATGTGGATGAGAGTGGAGAGAAGGGGAGATATTTGAAGTAAAGATAGTTAACACTCATACAGCACTCATTATTATTATTATTTTATTTTATTTTATTTTTTGAGACAGAGTCTTGCTCTGTCACACATGCTGGAGTGCAGTGTCACCATCTCGGCTCACTGCAAGCTCCGCCTCCCAGGTTCATGCCATTCTCCTCCCTCAGCTTCCTGAGTAGCTGGGACTACAGGTGCCCACCACCACGTCCGGCTAATTTTTTTGCATTTTTAGTAGTGACAGGGTTTCACCCTGTTAGCCAGGATGGTGTCCATCTCCTGACCTTGTGATCCGCCTGCCTCGGCCTCCCAAAGTACTGGGATTACAGGTGTGAGCCACCACGCCCGGCCTAGCACTTCTTATAAGTCAAACACAATTGTTGTTTTATAAAGGCACTTATTGTTCTTTTATAAAGGCCCGTCCTAATGCAGAATAATCTCATCTTGAGATTTCTGACTTAATTACACTTACAAAGACTCTTTTTTTCCAAATAAGGTCACATTCACAGGTTCCAGGTAGACAGTGTCTTTTGTTGGGGTCTATCATGCAACTCACTACAAGGCTTAAACCAAGCTTCTGAAGTGGGTACAATTGTTATCCTCTTATATGTGAAGATGCTCAAGAACACAAAGAGTAATTGTGGGTGCATACCTAGCATGCAGTGCAGTTGGGATTTAAACTGAGACAGTGGCCAGGCACAGTGGTTCATGCCTGTAATCCCAGCACTATGGGAGGCTAGGTAGGTGGATCACCTGAGGTCAGGAGTTCCAGACCAGCCTGGGCAACATGTATTTTACATGTATTTGTAAAAATAAAAAATTAGCTGAGCATGGTGGCGGGTGCCTGTAATCCCAGCTACTCAGGAGGCTGAGGCAGGAGAATCACTTGAACCTGGGAGGCAGAGGTGGCAGTGTGCTGAGATCATGACATTGCACCCCAGCCTGGGCAACAAGAATGACACTCCGTCTCAATAAAATAAAATAAAATAACAATAATAATAAAAAATGAAAAAATAAACTGAGATACTGGCTTCATGGCCACTGTGCTTAACCACTGTTCTATATGGTGTGAGATCAAGGCTCTCAAGAAAGAGTTTGAGACCCAAATGATAAAACAGACTCTCCCAGTAGGAGGAACTATAACTGCAAGTATATTTGTTCTATCTTCTCAATCAGATGGTATTAAAGTTCTAAAACATGGCTTCAATTTTCTAGTCACCCCTAACATCAAGAACTGGGGGTCTATGGCCCTCTCCTTCAGTCTGGGAGAGCTTATGACTGCAATCATGAAATGTAGTTCAGTGGAAGTGACGTTGGCTATCATGCTGTGAGGAAGCTAAACCACGCAGAGAGACCATGTGTGCACATTAGAGCTGGCAACAGTAGTCTGCAAGTTCTCCGAAGCCAGGTGCCAGACACATGAGTGAACAAGCACTCAGCTGATTTCAGTCTTTAGCTGTAGGGTCACCTCCAGCTTATGTTTCTTTCCAGAAAGGCCAAGATGTTATGCAGCAGAGACAAGCCACAATGTTGTATCATGTCAAAATTTTTGTCCCCTGGAATTTCTGAGCATAATAAAATGGTGGTTGTTTCATGTCACTGAATTTGGGGTAGTTTGCTATATAACAAGTAGTTAGCAGACATAGCCATGCCTAAATCACATCTCACAGGGCTAAACACAGAATAGGTATAGTGGAGGAAAAACAGAAAACAGGTATTTATCAACAGTTTATCAGAAGACTGAAAGTAACCTGTAGCTATTTCAAGCAGGAAGATAATTAAGATTAGTAAATTAAATGCTTACAAACTTTTGGAAGGACAGAAGAAAAGAGGTCAAGAAACTGCTGATGTTCAGGAACTCAGAAAGGAAAGAAAATCAGGGATGTTGACATGGATGGACTTCTGTGCCTGCAGCACAGAAGCAGGTGTTTTGCAGGATTTAGCCAGGAAGCTACTGCAAATTTCATGTCCGCTGTCTGCCCATGTGTCTGCCAGGAGCTGCTGCCAGAGAATAATGGTTTATCTTTCCCTTTCACCTTCCAACTCTTGGATGAGTGCCAGTCATTAGCCAAACCTGTTTTGTAAACCAGATCCCGCATATAGGGAGGGCCTCAGTAGGCAGGAATGGTGCTGAGATTCAACAATGTCTGACATCATCTATCCTTTTGGACACTCAGCATCCATAAATAAAATTACGCAGATGTTTAAATTTCAGAACAACAAGACAGCAACATCATTCTGCTAAATCTGATCTAACTATTCCTCACACAAATAATGCCATACTCATTGTCTCCTAAAGTAAGGAAACCCAAGTTTTATCAGTATCTGTATTCACCTCTGAATAATGTTCATTCATGTTCTTACAAATCATAGTTCAGTTAAATTCCTCTTTTGTAGTTTATTGACTAAATTATAAGGTATCTACCACCAACACCTTTTTTCTTCTTTTTTAAAATTATTATACTTTAAGTTTTAGGGTACATGTGCACAATGTACATGTTTGTTACACAGGTATACATGTGTCATGTTGGTGTGCTGCACCCATCAACTCGTCATTTACATCAGGTATAACTCCCAATGCAATTCCTCCTCCCTCCCCCCTCCCCATGATAGGCCCCACTGTGTGATGTTCCCCTTCCCGAGTCCAAGTGATCTCATTGTTCAGTTCCCACCTATGAGTGAGAACATGCGGTGTTTGGTTTTCTGTTCTTGTGATAGTTTGCTAAGAATGATAGTTTCCAGCTGCATCCATGTCCCTACAAAGGACACAAACTCATCCTTTTTTATGGCTGCATAGTATTCCATGGTGTATATGTGCCTCATTTTCTTAATCCAGTCTGTCACTGATGGACATTTGGGTTGATTCCAAGTCTTTGCTATTGTGAATAGTGCCACAATAAACATACGTGTGCATGTGTCTTTATAGCAGCGTGATTTATAATCCTTTGGGTATATACCCAGTAATGGGATGGCTGGGTCAAATGGTATTTCTAGTTCTAGATCCTTGAGAAATTGCTGCACTGTCTTCCACAATGGTTGGACTAGTTTACAGTCCCACCAATAGTGCAAAAGCATTCCTATTTCTCCACATACTCTCTAGCATCTGTCGTTTCCTGACTTTTTAATGATCGCCATTCTAACTGGTGTGAGATGGTATCTCATTGTTGTTTTGATTTGCATTTCTCTGATGACCAGTGATAATGAGCACTCTTTCATGTGTCTGTTGGCTATGTAAATGTCTTCTTTTCAGAAGTGTCTGTTCATATCCTTTGCCTATTTTCTGATGGGGTTGATTTTTTTCTTGAAAATTTAAGTTATTTGTTGATTCTGGATATTTGCCCTCTGTCAGATGGGTAGACTGCAAAAATTTTCTCCCATTCTGTAGGCTGCCTGTTCACTCTAATGGTAGTTTCTTTTGCTGTGCAGAAGCTCCTTAGTTTAATTAGATCCCACTTGTCTATTGTGGCTTTTGTTGCCATTGCTTTTGGTGTTTTAGTCATGAAGTACTTGCCCATGCCTATGTCCTGAATGGTATTGCCTAGGTTTTCTTCTAGGGTTTTTATGGTTTCAGGTCTAACATTTAAGTCTTTAATCCATCCTGAATTAATTTTTGTATAAGGTGTAAGGAAGGGATCCAATTTCAGCTTTCCACATATGACTAGCCAGTTTTCCCAGCACCATTTATCAAACAGGGAATCCTTTCCCAATTTCTTGTTTTTGACAGGTTTGTCAAAGATCAGATGGTTGTAGATGTGTGGTGTTATTTCTGAGGCCTCTGTTCTGTTCCATTGGTCTATATATCTGTTTTGGTACCAGTACCATGCTGTTTTGGTTACTATAGCCTTGTAGTATAGTTTGAAGTCAGGTAGCTTGATGCCTCCTCCTTTGTTCTTTTGGCTTAGGATTGTTTTGGCAATGTAGGCTCTTTTTTGGTTCCATCTGAACTTTAAAGTAGTTTTTTCCAATTCTGTGAAGAAAGTCATTGGTAGCTTGATTACCTTGGGCAGTATGGCCATTTTCATGATATCGATTCTTCCTGTCCATGAGCATGGAATGTTCTTCCATTTGTTTGTGTCCTCTTTTATTTCCTTGAGCAGTGGTTTGTATTTCTCCTTGAAGAGGTCCTTCACATCCCTTGTAAGTTGGATTGCTAGGTATTTTATTATTTTTGTAGCAATTGTGAATGGGAGTTCACTCATGATTTGGCTCTGTCTTTGTGTGTTATTGGTGTATAGTAATGCTTGTGATTTTTGCACATTGATTTTGTATCCTGAAACTTTGCTGAAGTTGCTTATCAGCTTAAGGAGATTTTGGGCTGAGATGATGGGGTTTTCTAAATACACAATCATTTCATCTACAAACAGGGACAATTTTACTTCCTCTTTTCTTAATTGAATACTCTTGATTTCTTTCTCTTGCCTGATTGCCCTGCTCAGAACTTCCAACACTATGTTGAATAGGAGTGGTGAGAGAGGGCATCCCTGTCTTGTGCCAGTTTTTAAAGGGAATGCTTCCAGTTTTTGCCCATTCAGTATGATATTGACTGTGGGTTTGTCATAAATAGCTCTTATTATTTTGAGATATATTCCATCAATACCTAGTTTATTGAGAGTTTTTAGCATGAAGGGCTGTTGAATTTTGTCAAAGGCCTTTTCTGCATCTATTGAAATAATCATGTGTTTTTTGTCGTTGGTTCTGTTTATGTGATGAATTATGTCTATTGATATTTGCATATGTTGAACCAGCCTTGCATCCCAGGGATGAAGCCAACTTGATAGTGGTGGATAGGTTTTTTGATGTGTGCTGGATTCGGTTTGCCAGTATTTTATTGAGGATATTTGCATCAATGTTCACCAGGGATATTGGTCTAAAATTATTTTTTTGTTGTGTCTCTGCCAGACTTTGGTATCAGGATGATGCTGGCCTCATAAAATGAGTTAGGGAGGATTCCCTCTTTTTCTAGTGATTGGAATAGTTTCAGAAGGAATGGTACCAGCTCCTCTTTGTACCTCTGGTATAATTCGGCTGTGAATCCGTCTGGTCCTGGTCCATCACTTTTTTTTGGTTGGTAGGTTATTAATTATCACCTCCATTTCAGAGCCTGTTATTGGCCTATTTAGAGATTCCACTTCTTCCTGGTTTAGTCTTGGGAGGGTGTATGTGTCCGGGAATCCACCCATTTCTTCTAGATTTTTCTAGTTTATTTGCATAGAGGTGTTTATAGTATTCTCTGATGGTAGTTTGTATTTCTGTGAAATCGGTGGTGATATCCCCTTTATTGTTTTTTATTGCATCTATTTGATTTTTCTCTCTTTTCTTCTTTATCAGTCTTGCTAGCGGTCTATCAATTTTGTTGATCTTTTCAAAAAACCAGCTCCTGGATTCATTGATTTTTTGAAGGGTTTTTGTGTCTCTATCTCCTTCAGTTCTGCTCTGATCTTAGTTATTTCTTGACTTCTGCTAGCTTTTGAATGTGTTTGCTCTTGCTTCTCTAGTTCTTTTAATTATGATGTTAGGGCATCGATTTTAGATCTTTCCTGCTTTCTCTTGTGAGCATTTAGTGCTATAAATTTCCCTCTACACACTGATTTAAATGTATCCCAGAGATTCTGGTACATTGTGTCTTTGTTCTCATTGGTTTCAAAGAACATCTTTGTTTCTGCCTTCATTTCGTTATGTACCCAGTAGTCATTCAGGAGCAGGTGGTTCAGATTCCATTTAGTTGTGCAGTTTTGAGTGAGTTTCTTAATCCTGAGTTCTAATTTGATTGCACTGTGGTCTGAGAGACAGTTTGTTGTGATTTCTATTATTTTACATTTTCTGAGGAGTGCTTACTTGCAACTATATGGTCAATTTTGGAATAAGTGAAATGTGGTGCTGAGAACAATGTATACTCTGTTGATTTGGGATGCAGAGTTCTGTAGATATCTATTAGGTTTGCTTGGTGCAGAACTGAGATCAAGTCCTGGATATTCTTGTTAACCTTCTATCTCATTGATCTGTCTAATATTGACTGTGGGGTGTTAAAGTTTCCCATTATTATTGTGTGGAACTCTAAGTCTCTTCGTAGGTCTCTAAGGACTTGCTTTATGAATCTGGGTGCTCCTGTATTGGGTGCGTATATATTTAGGACAGTTAGCTTTTCTTGCTGAATTGATCCCTTTACCATTATGTAATGCCCTTCTTTTTCCCTTTTGATCTTTATTGGTTTAAAGTCTGTCTTATCAGAAACTAGGATTGCAACCCCCGCTTTTTTTCTTTTTTTCTTTTCATTTGCTTGGTAGATCTTCCTCTATCACTTTATTTTGAGCCTGTGTGTGTCTTTGCATGTGAGATAGGTCTCCTAAATACAGCACCCTGATGGGTCTTGACTCTATCCAATTTGCCAGCCTGTGTCTTTTAATTGGGGCATTTAGCCCATTTACATTTAAGGTTAATATTGTTATGTGTGAATTTGATCCTGTCATTATGATGTTAGCTGGTTACTTTGCCCATTAATTGAATCAGTTGCTTCATAGCATCCATGGTCTTTACAATTTGGCAAGTTTTTGCAGTGGCTGGTACTGGTTGTTCCTTTCCATGTTTAGTTCTTCCTTGAAGAGTTCTTATAAGGCAGGCCTGGTGGTGACAAAATCTCTCAGCATTTGCTTATCGGTAAAGGATTTTATTTCTCCTTCACTTATGAAGCTTAGTTTGGCTGGATATGAAATTCTGGGTTGAAAATTCTTTTCTTTTCTTTTTTTTTTTTTTTTTTTTGAGATGGAATCTCGCTTTGTTACCCAGACTGGAGTGCAGTGGCACAATCTCGGCTCACTGCAAGCTCTGCCTCCCAGGTTCCTGCCATTCTCCTGCCTCAGCCTCCCAAGTAGCTGGGACTACAGGCACCCATCATCATGATCATGCCCGGCTAATTTTTTGTATTTTTAGTAGAGACAGGGTTTCACTGTGTTAGCCAGGATGGTCTTGACCTCTTGACCTCGTGACCCACCTGCCTCATCCTCCCGAAGTGTTGGGATTACAGGTGTGAGTCACTGTGCCCGGCCAAAAATTCTTTTCTTTAAGACTGTCGAATATTGGCCCCTACTCTCTTCTCACTTGTAGAGTTTCTGCCAAGAGATCCTCTGTTAGTCTGATGGGCTTCCCTTTGTGGGTAACCTGACCTTTCTCTCTGGCTGCCCTTAACATTTCTTCCTTCATTTCAACCTTGGTGAATCTGACAATTATGTGCGTTGGGGTTGCTCTTCCTGAGGAGTATCTTTGTGGTGTTCTCTGTATTTCCTGAATTTGAATGTTGGCCTGGCTTGCTAGGTTGGGGAAGTTCTCCTGGAAAGTATCCTGAAGAGTGTTTTCCAACTTGGTTGCCCTCTCCCCATCACTTTCAGGTACACCAATCAAATGTAGATTTGGTTTTTTCACATAGTTCCATATTTCTTGGAGGCTTTGTTCATTTCTTTTTCCTTTAAACTTCTCTTCTTGCTTTATTTCATTAATTTGATCTTCAATCACTGATACCCTTTCTTCCACTTGATTGAATTGGCTATTGAGCTTGTGCAAACATCATGTAGTTCTCATGCCATGGTTTTCAGCTCCATCAGCTCATTTAAGGTCTTCTCTACACTGTTTATTCTAGTTAGACATTTGTCTAATCTTTTTTCAAGGTTTTCAGCTTCCTTTCAATGGGTTCGAACATCCTCCTTTAGCTCAGAGTAGTTTGTTATTACCAACCTTTTGAAGCCTACTTCTGTCAGCTCATCAAAGTCATTCTCTGTCCAGCTTTCTTCCATTGCTAGCATGGAGCTGTGATTCTTTGGAGAAGAGATGCTCTGGTTTTTAGAATTTTCAGCTTTTCTGCTCTGGTTTCTCCCCATCTTTGTGGTTTTATCTACCTTTGGTCTTTGGTGTTGGTGACCTACAGATGGGTTTTGATGTAGACGTCCTTTTTGTTGATGTTGATGCTATTCCTTTCTGTTTGTTACTTTTCCTTCTAACGGTCAGGTACCTTGGCTGCAGGTCTGTTGGAGTTTGCTGTAGGTCCACTCCAGACCCTGTTTGCCTGGGTAGTACCATTGGAGACTGCAGAATAGCAAATATTGCAGAACAGCAAATGTTGCTGCCTGATCCTTCCTCTGGAAGCTTCATCTCAGAGGGACACCCACCTGTATGAGGTGTCAGTTGGTCCCTACTGGGAGGTGTCTCCCAGTTAGGCTATACTGGGTTCAGGGACCCATTTAGGGAGGCAGTCTCTCTGTTCTCAGAGCTCAAACACCATGCTGGGAGAACCACTGCTCTCTTCAGAGCTGTCAGACAGGGACATTTGAGTCTGCAAAAGTTTCTGCTGCCTTTTGTTCAGCTACGCCCTGCCCCCAGAGGTGGAGTCTATAAAAGCAGCAAGCCGTGCAGCACTGTGGTGGGCTCTGCAGTTCGAGCTTCCTGGCCACTTTGTTTACCTACTCAAGCCTCAGTAATGGTGGACACCCTTCCCGCTGCTGGGCTGCTGCCTCACAGTTGGATCTCAGACTGCTGTGCTATCAGTGAACAAGGCTCTGTGGGTGTGGGACCTGCCGAGGCAGGCGTGGGATATAATCTCCTGGTGTGCCGTTTGCTAAGACCATTGGAAAAGTGCAGTATTTGAGTGGGAGTGTCCCGTTTTTCCAGGTACAGTCTGTCATGGCTTCCCTTGGCTAGGAAAGGGAAATGCCCTGACCCCTTGCACTTCCTGGCTGAGGTAACACCCCACCCTGCTTCAGCTCACCCTCCGTGGGCTGCACCCACTGTGCAACCAGTCCCAATGAGATGAACAAGGTACCTCAGTTAGAAATGTTGAAATCACCCACCTTCTGTGTTGATCATGCTGGAAGCTGCAGACTGGAGCTTTTCCTATTCAGCCATCTACCACCAATACCTTTAATATAAGGAGGAGGGGAAAAAGAATTTGGTAAATGTATATTTAACAGTGAAGAAAGAAAATGTGCATAGCTACTGTGGTCCTCAATTCTGTAAGTGTTTGTTCCATGTTCTCTATTCTCTCAGTCACAACTTCAGCAGATAACAGCTCTTTACTTGAAATAATAGCCCAAATCTCCATTCCTGAGGGTCTGAAACATTAGTGGTCTTGATTGCAGAGTTGCTTTAGTCTTCCATCAACTTTGGCCTCTAGACATTGTTGAAGTACTAAGAGGGGTCTCATAAAATTTCCTTCCAATTAATTCCTATTGTGCAGCAGCAACCTTATTTGTCCTTGATATGCAGAATCAATTACCCCAGAAAATAAAGTAACTTCCTTTCTTAACTGTTAGTTCACTGGTATGAAGAAACCAAATCACTGGCTGACATACACAACTTTTAGTCAGTATAATCTTTGTTGTTTACCCAGTGTACACTTTCTCCTTTAGCAACTAAGACTTCAAAACCAGTAGATCCAAGCATTGTAGGTATGAGAAACACAACTTTATAAGTAGACCATTAGGGACAATAATGAGAAACAGCCATTTTTTTTCTGCCTTTTTAGTTCCAAGACCTAAACATTTTGGCTATAGGTGATCCATAAATTGATCAGAAGGTAGAAAAATATATCTCACTGAGTAGGGCAGCGATCCAATCATGCAAGTTGTTGTTAGCCATCTTAGTAATCTATTCTACTGATCAACCTGCTTAGTCGCTTCTGGGTAATTGGGTGAATGTCAAGAATGTGAGTCAGTCAGTTCTAAAGATGTGAGCCAATGCCTCATTTCTTAAGCTGTAAAGCAAAAGCAATGCTGTGTGGGATACTGTGATATCAGATGAGGCATTCAGGATATCCATGGATGGGACTAGGTGCAAGAGCATTGTGGGCAGGGAAAGCAGATCCCTATTCAGAGGGTCTTTCCCAGTGAAAATGAAGATTACCCTCCTGGTGGTTGGCTATTACTTGGGGAATCATTTTATATTGGGGACTCAGCATAGACCTCCACTGTTTGCAGGCAGGTAACTCAGGAGCAATCACAAACAGGATAGTTCTTAGTAGGGAAAGTCCTTGTTCTTGAGGCCATGTATAACTCCCATTCTTGCTGCCATAACAACTTTATTCATTAGGCTGTTGAGCAAGTGTATCACACCCATACATTTCTTCCTGGAATTACTTGATACTCTACTACAAATATAGTCTTTCCAAATCTCTGATAATATAAACAAACCATTATTTGCTTCCCTTGAGTTAGTGTAGTTGATCATTATTTTGGTCATCTCTCCTTCCAGACAAGTTGAACAACTGCATGCACTGTTTAAAACTCTGACCCCTGTCCATGAGGGCCACATCAGGGTTTGCTATAATGGTGCCAACACATCATGCAGACACATAAATGAAAAAGAAACACTGATAATATTCTTCCTTCTGGTATCCTAGATAAATTGTAGGAAATAAACCTCATGATAGTCCTTCAGAATAAGAAGGGCTGTATGCTGTAATGATCAACCCCAAACCCTCATTGACTTTGTACAATGAAAGTGTATTACTCATTCCAGAGTCCAACAATATCGGCATATGTTTGTGTGTGTATGTGTGTGTGTTTCTGTGTGTCTGTGTGTGTGTTGGTGAATAAGAGGGTAGGTGATGCTCCATATAGTCAATCAGAGACACAGAACTTTCCATTCACTGGCACTGACATCTTCTACATGTGACCTCTAAAGTCTCCACAGAAGTAAAAGAGACTTTTCATGATGATTTTTATGGAGAACTACAGAATTTTTATGAGAATATTGCATGTGTGAGATTCTTATGGGTCTGTGGTAATTGAAAACAATGGCTGCAGTAATCTCCTACATCACTATGAATTTCCCTTTGCAATGTGATTTTGAAGGTTTTCCCATCCAAAGTTAGAGTTTTATTCTCTTATCCCTTGAATCTTAATTTGGTCCTGTGATCTTCTTTGGCCATTGGGTTATTACAAATGTGATGCAAACAGAAGATTGGAAAGTGCTTAAGCATTGGGGCTTGCTCTCTCTTATTGTTGGAAACCCCGAACCACCATGTGAAGAAACCCAGGTTAGCTAACTGGAGCAACTATATGGAGAGAGTCCCAATCATCCGGTCTGTCCCAGCTGAAGCCTAAACACATAAGTGATGACATCTTAGTCTTTACAGCCCTACTGTAGTTAAAAATTTACCTCCAGAGATCATTCAGCTGACTCACATCTGAAGATCTGGGCAGACTCAATGAATCATGAGCAAATAAAATGATTGTGTTGCTTGAAACCATACAGTTTGGAGTAGTTGGTTATACATTGAAAACTAACTGATACAGGGCCAGAATGGGAAGAGGCTTCTATCATCTCTTCCCACATTTAATTAATCAGAACTCAGTCATATGTCCCAACCTGTTTACAAGAGAGCTGAGTGATGTAATTTAACAATAATATCAGGAAGAACAAAATAGAATTGATAAACACATAGCAAATTTTCTCCACGTGTTTGTCCTTTTAGTCATCAGTTATTTGACAAACTCTTCCTTTTACACATAAAACACATATGTAAGTTCCCTAAGAAAGCAACCTAAAGTGCCACTTAAGCTCTGCAACTATCTCAGTACCTAAGATCTCTGAGTGATGTACAGTTACATTAATCACATTCAGATATATCTTGCTTTGTTTTGGTAACCTATGAATCAAAAAAATTTATCTTCCCTGAATCCTTCACAGGCATACTCAGAATACTGCAGTGGAGAAGGCACAGATGATTATACCAGCGCAGAGTGTGAGAACCAATTGTGTACACATCTTCCCAACTCCATATTCAATGATATCATGTTGGTAACTTAAAATCAGCAATAGGAGTATATATACTACAGAAAATGGCAAGAGCTATATAACAGGGCTTCTTTCTTTCTTTTTTTTTTTTTATAAAGTAGTATTTATTACTTTGTAATAAAAAATAGTCATGGCATTTTTATGCCAACTTTTTTTAAAAATTTATTTATTATTATTATACTTTAAGTTGTAGGGTACATGTGCATAACATGCAGGTTTGTTACATATGTATACTTGTGCCATGTTGGTGTGCTGCACCCATCAACTCGTCAGCACCCATCAACTCGTCATTTACATCAGGTATAACTCCCAGTGCAATCCCTCCCCCCTCCCCCCTCCCCATGATAGACCCCGGTGTGTGATGTTCCCCTTCCTGAGTCCAACTGATCTCATTGTTCAGTTCCTACCTATGAGTGAGAACATGCGGCAACAGGGCTTTTTTCATTAGAGATCCCATTTTCCAGAATGCTATATTGATGAATGTAATTAACACACTCATGCAGAAAAAAGAAAAGTAGGAGAAGCTGGGCAGTTCATAGAAATGACTAAATATTTTGGCACAGGCATTGTGATGTCCCTTTGTCATATAAGTAGGAACATTTTGTTGGTTAGGTCACAATTCTGTATTCTGGAACTAAGTAACTTACTCTGTTTTTCTCAATATCTTTGCCTTCCTAGAGATTCTTCCTTGTCTTTTATTTCCCTGAGTCACATATTAAGTGTGTGCTATGGTTTCAATATTGGTCTCTTTCAAAACTCATATTGAAGTTTAATTGCCATTATGACAGTATTAAGAAATGGGACCTTTAGAAGGTGATTAGGCCATTAGGGCTATACCCTACAAGTTCTTCCTCCTCTTACTCCCACCCTCTTGCCTTCTGCCATGTGATGGTACAGGAGGAAGTCCCTTCCCAGACACCAGCACCTTAATACTGGGCTTACCAGCCTCCAGAACCATGAGCTAATACATTTCTCTTTATTATAAATCACCCTGTCTGTGGTATTCTGTTATGGCAGCACAAAATGGGCTATGCCAGTGAGCATTATAAGGTATGCTCTTCTTGGGATCTGCACAACTTTCTCAGCCTGCTTACTCCTGGAACAGACTAGGTATCCCAAAACTTGTTTTACAACTCAAATAAAGAAATTTTTAGTCCAGGCTGGTAGAGGTTTTTGGAAATACAATTTGTTCAAAACCTTAATATACTTCTCATGTATTTGCTCCCAATCAGTTGCATGTGCTAATAAAACCAAAATCCCCTTTTCTAAACATAGCTCTCAAATCTGTTTTATTTGCCTTCTCACTTTATACTTCTTTCTTAGTAGAATGGCTTCTACCTTGAAGCTGTCATGCTAAAATGGTCCATAACCTTAACCTGCTATTTGCCCCAGGGCTTGGTCTTCATAAAATTTTATTACTAGAATTATTTATCTATTGTGTCTTCTCTATGTGGTACAGAAGCAACTGGTTTTTCCAATTATTCATGACTTGGCATTTCTGGATTCATTTTGCACTCTTTCATTTCTGCTGGCAAGCTAGCCAATTCTCATCTTTAGTACCTCACACACTGACAAGTTCTTCTCAAATACTGTTCCTAGCATTGTTGGAATAGAAGGCATATTGCCTGTCTTCCAAATTATTATACAAAACAGTTTGTTTTGTCACTGTGTAACATGAGCTATCATCCTTCCAATACCTGTCATGAGTTTGTCACTTGCTGCCTGACCACCAAATCAAAGACATTTATTTCAAGTATTCATTATGGCAGCACTCTATTTCTAGGATCTATTTCTCTAGGCAGGGAAAAGAGTATTACCTGGCAAAATAACAAAAACCAAAACCTCCGTGACTTAACACTGTAAGAGTTTATTATTTAATCACTCACTGTCCCATGAGGTTGGAGTAGGAGGACTCTGCTTCATAACACCATTCAGAGACTCAAGATCTTTTCATTTCATTGTGCCACTGTTCAACGTATCAGCTACCAGGTTTACCATGAGGGGAGAAAAAGGATGGAGAATTGCATGTGAGAGATTTTTATGGACCAGGCCTGGAAGTAGGATATATCACTGCTGCTCCAATCTGCTGGCCAAAATTCAGTCACAGAGCCAAACCTAATGGAAGGAAGCTGACAAGTCTAGTTTATCTTTTTGCCCAGGAGGAAAATAAAACAGGTGCAATGAACACACAACATTGCCTCTGGTTTAAAGTCAGACAATTGGCTCAATCTCAGTTCTACTACTTACAAGCTCTGCAGCTCTCTGTGGGTGTTTCTCCATTTGTTAAAGAGTGATACTTATACAGCAAAATTTCTTTCTTATTGCTAAGGTTTGAATGTTTGTCCCCTCTAAAACTCATGTTGAAACAATCTACAAAGTGGAAATATTGAGAGGTGGGGCCTTTAAGAGATGCCTGGGTCATAAGACTCTGCCCTCATGAATGGATTTATCTATGCATGGATCAATGGCCTAATGTTTTATTATGGGAAGGGAACCGGTGGCTTTATAGGAAAAGAAAGAGAGACCTGAACTAGCATATTAGCATTCTCAGCCCCCTCACCATGTGATGCCCTGTGCCACCTTGGGACTCTGCAGAGAGTCCCCACAACAAGAAGGTTCTCGGGCCGGGCGCGGTGGCTCAAGCCTGTAATCCCAGCACTTTGGGAGGCCGAGACGGGCGGATCACGAGGTCAGGAGATCGAGACCATCCTGGCTAACATGGTGAAACCCCGTCTCTACTAAAAAAATACAAAAAAATTAGCCGGGCGAGGTGGCGGGCGCCTGTAGTCCCAGCTACTCGGGAGGCTGAGGCAGGAGAATGGCGGGAACCCGGGAGGCGGAGCTTGCAGTGAGCCGAGATCTGGCCACTGCACTCCAGCCCGGGCGACAGAGCGAGACTCCGTCTCAAAAAAAAAAAAAAAAACAAGAAGGTTCTCATAAGATGCAGCCCCGTGATGTTGGACTTATCAGTCTCCTAAATGTAAGAAATAAATTCATTTTCTTTATAAATTCTCCAGTTTCATGTATTCTGTCATATTCAACAGAAAATAGACTAATACATTTATGGATATTTCTCAACCCAGACAAACTATTAATCAAATACGGATAAAATGAAAATATTTTCAGAATAGTAAAAGGGGGTACAGATCAATTTTCATTTTCTTCCTTGCAATTAAGAAGGGATATCTGACTAACTAGCCAATGGAATAGGAGAAGTAAAGTCTGTCAGTTCTGAAGGGAAACAATTAAGATGCTCTTGCTCCTTAACCCCTCAGCTCCTTTGACCTTAGGATCCACTTATTTTGTCAATAAAAGTTAGGGGCATGTCCATCATCTTTGGTCCCTAAATAATTTTATACAATAATATGGGGAATGGAGCCTGTGTTAGTCTGTTTTCACACTGCTGATAAAGACATACCAGAGACTGGGCAATTTACAAAGAAATAAGTTCATTTGATTTATAGTTCCACTTGGGTGGGGAGGCCTCACAATCATGGTGGAAGGTGAAAGGCATGTGTCACATGGCAGCAGACAAGAGAAGAGAGCTTGTGCAGGGAGACTCCAATTTTTAAAACCATCAGATCTCATGAGACTTTTTCACTATCAGGAGAACAGTGTGGGAGAGACCTGCCCCATGATTCAATTACTTCCCATTTAGTCCCTTCCACAACATGTGGGAATTCAAGACAAGATTTGGGTGGGGACACAGCCAAATCATATCATTCCATCTCTGGCTCCTCCCAAAATTCATGTCCTCACATTTCAAAACAAATCATGCCTTCCCACCAGTCCCTCAAAGTCTTAACTCATTTCAGAATTAACTCAAAAGTCTCCAGTCCAAAGTTCCATCCAAGACAAGGCAAGTTGCTTCCATTTATGAGCCTGTAAAATCAAAAGCAAGTTAGTTACTTTGTAGATACAATAAGGGTACAGGCATTGGGTAAATACAGCCATTACAAATGGGAGAAATTGGTAAATACAGCCATTACAAATGGGAGAAATTGGCCAAAACAAAGGGGCTACAGGCCCCATGCAAGTCCAAAATCTAGCAGGGCAGTCAAATCTTCAAGCTCCAAAATGATCTCCTTTGATTCCATGTCTCGCATCTGAGTCACGTTGATGCAACACGTGGGTTCACATGACCTTATGCAGCTCCACCCCTATGGCTTTGCAGGGTACAGCCTCTCCCCTGGCTGCTTTCACAGGCTGGCGTTGAGTGTCTGCAGCTTTTCCAGGCACACAGTACAAGCTATAGGTGGATCTACTATTCTGGGGTCTGGAGGACGGTGGTCCGCTTCCCACAGTTCCACTAGGTGGATCTCAGTAGGGACTCTGCGTGAGGGCTCTGACCCCACATTTCCCTTCTGCACAGCCCTAGCGGAGGTTTTCCATGATGGCCCTGCCCCTGCAGCAAACATGCCTGGGCATCCAGGCATTTCCATACATCCTCTGAAATCTAGGCGGAGGTTCCCAAATCTCAATTCTTGACTTCTGCACACTTGCAGGCTCAACACCACATGCAAGCTGTCAAGGCTTCAGGTTTGCACCCTCTGAAGCCATGGCCTGAGCTCTATGTTGGTCTCTTTCAGCCACAGCTGGAGCAGCAGGGACACACAGCACCAAGTCCTTAGGCTGCACATGTCAATGTGACCTTCAGCTTGGCCCATGAAATTATGTTTTCTTCCTAGGTCTCCAGGCCTGTGATGGGAGGGCTTCTGTGAAGGTCTCTGACATGCCCTAGAGACACTTTCCCCATCATCTTGGGGATTAACATTCTGCTACTTATGCAAATTTCTACAGCTGGCTTGAATTTCTCCTCAGAAAATGTGGTTTTCTTTTCTAGTGCATTGACAGGCTGCAAATTTTCCAAAATTTTATGCTCTGTTTTGCTTTTAAAACTGAATGCTTTTAACAGCACCCAAGTCACCCCTTGAATGCTTTGCTGCCTAGAAATTTCTTCTGCCAGATACCCTAAATCATATCTTTCAAGTTCAAAGTTCCACAAATCTCTAGGGCAGGGGCAAAATACCACCAGTCTCTTTGCTAAGACATAACAAGGGTTACCTTTACTTCAGTGCCCAACAAGTTCCTCATCTCCATCTGAGACCACCTCAGCCTGGACTTTATTGTTCATATCGCTATCAGCATTTTGGACAAAGCCATTCAGCAAGCCTCTAGGGAGCTCCAAACTTTCCCACCCTTTCCTGTCTTCTTCTGAGCCCTCCAAACTGTTTCGGCCTCTTCCTGTTACCCAGTTCTAAAGCTGCTTCCACATTTTGGGGTATGTTTTCAGCAGCCTCCCACTCTACTGGTACCAATTTGCCGTATTAGTCTGTTTTCATGCTGCTAATAAAGACATACCCAAAACTAGACAATTTACAAAAGAAGGAGGTTTATTGGACTCACAGCTCTATGTGGCTGGGGAGGGCTCACAATCATGGTGGAATGTGAAAGACACGTGTCACACAGCAGCAGACAAGAGAAGAGATCTTGTGCAAGCACTGTGCCAGCCCACACTGAACACACACCATGAACAGGAAACAGACATTTGTTGAGTTAAACAACTAAGATTTGGCAGTTAATTTGTTTGCAAAGCCTGGTGGTTCTCAATTAATGTTGCCATTACTCCCCAGGGAACATTCCGCAATGTCTGGAAATGGTTTTGGTTACTACAACTGAAGGGATGCTACTGGCATCCAGCAGGTAGAGGCTGGTAGGTGACACTAAATATCCTACAATGCACAGGCCAAATGTCACAACAAAGAATTATCTGGCCCCAATATCAATGGTGCTGAGTTTGAGAAACCATGATAGCCTACCCTGTCTAACAAACAATATCTCAAAATGAATTCTGCAGTGCTTTTGGAAAGCTGCTGAAGATGCTCTGCCACAAAGATGCTTTCTGTAAATCAGAAAGTGGGATTCAGAAACCAACAGAATCCTCTCAGAAAAGAGGGAGTTCTCAGGTGAAAGTGACGGGGCTTCCCCAGAGGCAGCAGGCCTACAGATCAACTGGCCGAGAGTAGAGAAAAGGACAAAGGATTGTGGGAATAAATCCCTCTGGAAAAGACATCATGATATGCTGCTTCACGTGTATGAGTATATTAATAGCAACATTTAAGATCTGTTCAAAAGTTTTTGAATTAATGGTATAGATGGAGAAAACTTAGTATTAAAAACAAGGCAATTATCCACTCCAAGCAGAGTGGTACAAGAACGAAATGATACATGGTAACATGAATAATACAATACATAGTAAAATCATGAGTTATATTTAAATTTTATACTACTAAAACAAATCTATTGATATAACCAGAAGGTATAATAAACCTGTATCGACAAGGTAGGGAGAAAGGAAGTGTACACATGACTGTGTCTGTGTGTAGAGGGGTAGAGGGCAGAGGGAAGATGTTAAATAGTTAAATCCTCCACTTCTCTCATAAGAAGTCAATGAATAACACTTAAAATGGAAAAATCACGAAATAGTAATGTAAGTATATTACTTGGATATATGACGGTGCATGCCAAAAGCAGCAGCTAAATGTAAGTTAAAACTGATTGCTTTTGTAGAGGTAGAAATCGAAAGGAGGGAGTAATTTTGTAAGGATATTTGTTTTTTATTATAAGCTTAACAGGAGCACTTAACTTTTTAAACCATGAACATATATTACTTTTGGCAAAAGCAAAATCGTTTTTACAAAAGTGATGGTGAAATAAATCAATTTTCAGGCATTAAAATGACATAGCCCATTGGAAAATCTTCTGTAACGTGTAAATTTCTGTGTGAATGCTAGTCATGATAACCATTACAGTGGATGTTGAAAAATGTTAATAACTGATGCCAGGCCTCAGCATGGGTGCTGTCACGTATTTGCTCCCGAACTGGTCATCTGTAGCAATCAGTATGCAGGGACCAAGTACCACCATTGTTACCCAATTCCATATCAATAAACGAGAAGACATGTTTCCTGCTAATCGTTCAACAAACCTTCCCTTACTGTCTACCATGTAGGAGGCATAAACACTACCCTCAGCATAGTGGTGGGGATGAATGCCCTTGACCGCAAGATCTGACCCGTGAGTTCGGATACTTCCTGGCCCAGATGTATTCCAAGTTTGGCCCACTTCGTAAATTCTCTTTTGTTGGGAGCCTGACATAATTTATATAGACAAAGTATTACCAGATTCCTCTCCTATCATCCCAAGCTTCCTGCCAAACTTTCACCTTTCCATCATCTGAATTAATGGCTTGTTCTGTTTATAGAGTTGTCCCTTGGTATCCGTTAGAAACTAGTTCCAGGGCCCCCATGGATACCAAAATCTGTGGATGCTCAAGTCCCTGATATCCAATGGTGTAGTATTTTCATTTAACTTATGCATATCCTTCCATATACTTTCAATCATTTCTAGATTATGTGTAATACTTAATAGACTGTAAATGCCCATATAAATAGTTGTCATACTGTATCGTTTAGGGAACATTGACAAGAAAAAAACATCTGTACATGTTCAGTACTGAGCTATTTTTTTCCAAGTATTTTTGATCCCTGATTGGTTGAATCCCTGGGATGCAGAACTAACAGATTGGGAAGGCTGGCTGTACTTTTATTTGGTACTTACTGTGTTCTGTATATGATAGTCAGCTCTGTATATTATAGTTGCTATCTTCACTCTCATCTTTAGGATTGGAAATATGTTTAGTTCATGTTGTAACACAGCATAACAGAAAAGAACATGGGCACTGAAAACAGTGTATGTGAGTTTGAATCCAAGATTTGTTACCTTCTAGCGCAATGTAACCTCGGGAAAGTTACTAATTTCTCTGTGCCTCACTTCCTTTCCCTATTACAAGGTGGAGATAATGAGAGTATTTAACTGTATACACTTAATATAATGATCAAAAGGGTAAATAAATGTAATTCTAAAAAGTGTTTCTGACACATAGTAAAGCTATATAATTTATCAATGAATATTAATATCATGGCACATAGCAATACTATATGATTGTTACCTCTAGTTGATTTTAACATTATTATTAGTTCCTGAGTAGGACCAAGCACATACCAGACACTGAAAAAAAATGTCCATGAATATGATTCGATTGCACAAAACATTCACAGAGATCTGAATTAACTTCTGCCCGCCATATGAACCATGGAAAAGTGCAGTTGAAGAAATGTAACTGAGACACTCCCAAAGGAAAGACAGCTCAATCTCTATCCCAGTGTTTCTCAACACAGCACTGGACAGATTCACCTCTGCGACTTTCTAAAAAGATTCACCCCAAAGAACCTACATGACACACCGTGGGGCAGCCAGCCTCTCAAAATTTCAAACAAAGCAAGATTCATAGGCTTCAGGGATTTCAGCCTTGAATTCAGCTCCCCAGGCCCCACTTCTTCCACCCACCCACGCTTAGCCTGCCTAACTTCTGTCGACCTAACAACTTAAATGTCTCTTCCTTAAAGGACTCAGAAGGTTAATTATGTAGACTTTCTCCCAACAACCATTTTTTAAAAAATTTTCATAACATTCATCCACTCCTTATGTGTTAATGACTATTGCACATCAGCTTTCCAAGGATGGGAATGGATCTGCCTTCTCTCCACTGCACATGAAGCATCTGATTCAGCCCAGGTGCATTATTACAGAGTTAACTAAAAGACACATTTCTTTCAAATGAAGAAATTACAGTCAACTTAATAAAGGCGGCGATTTACAGACCAGGCTAATAAGCTTTTTTTTTTTTTTTTTTTTTGAGATAGGATCTCACTCTGTTACCCAGGTGAGTGCAGTGGCATGATCATGGTGCACTGCAGACGTAACCTCCTGGGCTCCAGCGATCCTCCTACCTCAGCCTCCAAAGTAGCTGGGACCACAGGCATGCACCACCACTTGTGGCTAATTTTTTATTTTTTAAAGAGACAGGGTCTCACTATGTTGCCTAGGCTGGTCTTGAACTGCTGGATGCAAACCATCCTTCCACCCCGGCCTCCCAAAGTGCTGAGATTATAGGTGTGAGCCATTGCATCCAACTTTAAACTTTTAAATTTTGTAATTTTTTCTAGAATAGTGTGAGACTGAGTAATTTATTTGCATATAACTAAAATGTGCTGGAGTTTTAGTTTTCAATTCAGTTTGAATTATGTCATTAATAATGGATTGAGATTATTGAAACTTATATATTGCCCCAACATAGTTTGAAATATCCTAGAAAGCCTATTGACAGATATTTTTCTTATTTCTTGAGTAAGCAATGGATTTTTAAAATGCCAAAGAGTTTGACTTCTTTTGATTCCACATATGAGATCATGTAGTATTTGTATTTCTGTGTCTGCTTATTTCACTTAGCATAATGTCCTCTAGGTTTATAAAACAGAGAATAGATTAGTAGTATCCAGAAGCTGGGAGGTGGAAAGTGGGCTGGGAAGTCGGGAGTGGAAGGGGGTTTCAGTCAAAGAGTGTAATGTTTCAGTTATAAAATGAATATGTTCTGGAAATCTAATCTATAGCATGTTGATGATAGTTAATAATAATGTATTGCATACTTGAAACTTGCTAAGAAAGTAAATCTTCTTATAAAAGATAACTGTGAGATGATAGATATATTCATTAGATTGATTATGGTAATCATTTAGTGACATATTCAGATATCAAAATACATTGTACTCCTTAAATACAGGCAATTTCAAAAACTGCAGAAGTGCTCAAAGAACAATGGAAGCAGTCTTCATTATCCATGTTTCTAAAATGAAGATGACTTAAATTCAGTCATGTCTATATAAGATCACATTTAAAGAAAAATAATTGCTGTGTTGATCATATATATCTATATTCTCTGACAGCTTATGATGGTCAAACAACTAGGTGAAAATTAAAAAGTCTGGTCAACTATCACTTAGAAGGATGTTTGTTTCTAATAGTACCAAACATTGGGATGTTTCAAGACAGCTTAAAGCTTGACATTCAAAAGAAAACAAGACCATGACCTTCCTCACCCCCAACACACCCCCCCAACACACACAGACACACACACACCCGCTCACACAGACACACATACCACACACACAGACACACACACCCACACACACAAACACATGCACACACACACACATTCACATACACAGATACACACACACACACACAGAGCCCAGAGCTTTTTAACTGAATAACATATTCATTCAGGTGCTTTGGTGTCACCAAAGACACAGAACTTTTTTTTCTAAACAAGTATATCATATGCAGTTGTCTACTCTATCATCCTTATATTTTAAGATTTTTTTCAAAAATGACAACTTGATAGATTGCATGCTCTCAAAAGAAGAGAATTACCTTTTCACAGAGTGAATTGAGCACAAATGAAGTATTTGACAAGAAATTGTGGTTTAATTATTACGCTTGCCTACTTGTGAGCACAAGGTAGGTGTGGATTTTATTATATGATCTCTTTTGGCTGATGGGATAGAAGAAACCAGCTAGAGTACTTTAGTTACAACTGAGGTGCAAACACAAAACGAAAAGGGAAGTGGGGGCAGAACATAGAAACCTCTTTCATGTGGAAACTGGTCATGTTCACAAGGTACACAAGGTACCCTGGGGAGAAAGAGAAAAACAACATAATTATATGCTGAAACAGTAAGAATTAGAGGTTAATTTCATCATCCACAAAATGTGCACAATACTATTCATTATGCAAGAAATATAAAAGAGATTAAGGATAGGGAAAATTCATTGTAATTTAATATAATCATATTATTTTATGATTACAGTGGATACATTTACTACAGAAAATTTGTAAGATACATAAAAATATATAAATAAAAATCGTCAAGTCTCACCTGACAAATGATACTTAATGCACATTTTAATGCATTTATGTTCATATATATTTATTCACTCAACAAATATTTATTGTGTGCCTACTTTGTTTCAAAGAGTGTTCTAATCCTTGGGACATGCAAATGAACAACAACAACAAAAAAAACTCAGATAAAAACTCCTACCTCATAGAAATCATATTTTATTGGAAATAGGGATGGTACAGGGTAGTGAGCAGGGGATAGAAAAAAACAAGTGGTAAAAAATAAGCGTAATACATATGTGTATCATGCAGTATGTTAGGTGATATTATGAAAGATGAGTCCTATGGGGGAAGAAAAGCCATAAAGTGAAATCTGCCGTGGCCAATTTACCTGTAGCCAAGGTGCAAAGGAAAGTATCAGTTTCTGTAAGAATTGTTCACAGAAGATCCTTCAAGTCCAAACTAAGAAAAAAACATTATTTGCATTTATTGCCAGGCCCATCCCAAACGTTCGTGGACCTCGGGTAAAAGTAACATGGAGCCTATGTCAAAATTCAAAAAGTATAAATCGAGCTGAAAAAATTATAATGGAATATGTCCTATCTTCCCCCTTTGACAAATACAAAACTTGGAAGGCTAGGTGTGACTTTGGAATTCATAAACTCTTTGAAATTCTGTCTCAGAACAGAGTAGAGAAAGGCAAGCAGGTCAGGCCTTGTTCTACTACTTGTCCTCTTCTCACTCCACCCCTCATTCTGTCTTGTACTATGAGGGACTTCAGAAGCAAGCATGTGGACACCCAAGCCCTCCTGTTCATGCTTTACCCCCACCCCCGATTCGGCAAACAGTCACCCTGTGGCCATGGCTCAGGCCTCCATGGGCTCACACAGTTATACCGCCCATCCTGAGAGAAGAGGCCCAGGTAGATTCTGGAACACTAGAATCACCTGACACATATCCCTTGGGGCTAAAGTCTCATAAAAATTACCAAAGGAGACTAAGGGAGAGGTCACGAAAGATCTGCATTAGGGCAAATCTGTGAGGGATCACAAATACAAACGAAGCATTTTTTCCCCTTAAAAAACACTTCTGACCTTAAATGTCTGGGGAGTTGATATGGTTTGTCTGTGTTCCCATGCAAATCTCATCTGAATTATAACTTCCACAATTCCCATGTAGGAAGGTGGTTAAATTTTTGGGGCAGGTTTTTTCTGTTCTGTTCTTGTGATAGTCAGAATGAGTCTCATGAGACCTGATGGTTTTAAAAATGTTTTCCTGCACAAGCTCTCTCTTTGCTGTCATCCACGTAAGACATGACTTTGCTCCTCCTTGCCTTCCTCTATGATTGTGAGGTCTCCGCAGCAATGTGGAACTGTAAGTCCATTAAACCTCTTTTTCTTCCTAGTCTCAGGTATGTCTTTGTTAGCAGCATGAAAATGAACTAATGCAGTAAATTGGTACCAGTAGAGTAGGGCACTGCTGAAAAGTTACCCGAAAATGTGGAAGTCACTTTGCAACTGGGTAACAGGCAGAGGCTGGAACAGTTTGGAGGGCTCAGAAGTAGACAGGAAAATGTGGGAAAGTTTGAATCTTCCTAGAGACTTGTTGAATGGCTTTGACAAAAATGCTGATAATGGTATGAGCAATAAGGTCTAGGCTGAGGTGGTCTCTGATGGAGATAAGGAACTGGTTGGGAAATAGAGGAAAGGTGACTCTTGTTATGGTTTAGAAAGGAGTCTGGTGGCATATTACCCCTGCCCTAAAGATTTGTGAAACTTTGAACTTGAGAGAGATGATTTAGGGTAACTGGTGGAAGAAATTTCTAAGCAGCAAAGCATTCAAGAGGTGACTTGGGTGATGTTAAAGGCATTCAGTTTTATAAGGGAAGCAGAGCATAAAACTTCAAAAAATTTGCAGCCTGACAGTTCAGTAGAGAAGAAAATCCCATTTTCTGGGGAGAAATTCAAGCCGGCTGCAGAAATTTGCAAAAATAATAAGGAGTTGATTGTTAATCCCCAAGACAGTGGGGAAAATATCTCCCAGGCATGTCAGAGATCTTCAGGGCAGCTGCTCCCAGCACGGGCTCAGAGCCCTAGGAGGGAAAAATGGTTTTATGGGCCGAACCCAGGGTCCCTGAGCTGTGTGCAGTCGAGGGACTTGGGGCCCTGTGTCCCAGCCACTCCAGTCATGACTAAAAGGGGCCAAGGTACAGCTTGGGTCATGGCTTCAGAGGGTGCAAGCCCCAAGCCTTGGCAGCTTCCACATGGTGTTGAGCCTGCAGGGGTACACAAGTCAAGAACTGAGGTTTGGGAACTTCCACCTAGATTGCAGAGGATGTATGGCACTGCCTAGATGTTCAGGCAGAACTTTGAAGCAGGGGCGGAGCTCTCATGGAGAACCTCTGCTAGGGCAGTGTGGAAGGGAAATGTGGGGTCTGAGACCCCACACAGAGTCCCTACTGGGGCACTACCCCTAGTAGAGCTGGGAGAAGAGAGCCAATGTCCTCCAGACATCAGAATGGTAGATCAAACTACAGAATGCACGGTGTGCCTGGAAAAGCCACAGACACTCAATGCAGCCCATGAAAACAGCAGGGAGAGAGGCTGTACCCTGCAAAGTCACAGGGGCAGAGCTGCCCAAGACCATGGGAACCCACCTCTTACATCAGCATGACCCAGATGCGAGACATGGAGTCAAAGGAGATAATTTTGGAGCTTTAAGATTTGACTGCCCTGCTGGATCTCAGACTTGCATGGACTTTGTAGCCCCTTTGTTTTGGCAAATTTCTCCCATTTGGAACAGTTGTATTTACCCCTTGCCTGTACCCCCATTGTATCTAGAAAGTAATTAACTTGCTTTTGATTTTACAGGCTCATAGGTGGAAGGGACTTGCCTTGTCTCAGATGAGACATTGGACTCTGGACTTTTGAGTTAATGCTGAAATGATTTAGAACTTTGGGGGACTGTTGGGAAGGCATGATTGATTTTGAAATTTGTGGATATGAGGTTTTGGAGGGGCCAGGATGGAATGATATGGTTTGGCTGTGTCCCCACTCAAATCTCATCTTTAATTGTAGCTCCCATAATTCCCACATGTCATGGGAGGAAGCCGGTTGGAGGTGATTGAATTATGGGGGCAGGTCTTTCCTGCGCTGTTCCTGTGACCGTCAATGAGCCTCACAAGACCTGATGGTTTTAAAAGCGGGAGTTTTCCTCCACAAGCTCTCTCTTTGCCTGCTGCCATCCATGTAAAATGTGACTTGCCTCTTTTTGCCTTCTGTCATGATTGTGAGGCCTCCCCAATCGTGTGGAACTATAAGTCCATTAAGCCTCTTTTTCTTCCTGGTCTTAGGCATGTCTTTATCAGCAGCATGAAAACAAACTAATATAGTGGTTTTCCATACCAAGCAATTCTTCAGTTCTTCAAGACCAAGTGAGTGTCCAAGCATCCAACTCTCACACTAACTACCCAGTGTTTGCAAAGACCCCACAGTTTAAGTTTAATCCCACAATGCTGCTTCCATTTCAGTTGCCAGCCATAAATGGGGTACCTAGGCTACCCACTTTTCCACCCAGCTGACTATAAATTCAGTGTTTCCATGACTAACCCCTCCCTCATGCCTTGATAATTCCTTGGAATGACTTGAAGAACTCAGGAAATCACTTTACTTACTGTTATCAGTTTATTATAAATAATACAACTCTTCTATTTCTATGCCAAATGGAAGATATGCATAGAAGGTATGAAGGGTGCGTGTGTATAGAGCTTCCACGTCCTCCCAGAACTTTAAAGTCTTAACCAATCTGGAAGTACTCCAAACCCCATCACTTAGGCGGCTTTATGGAGGTTCCATTAGTAGGCATAATTGATTAAAACCACTGGCCATTGGTAATTGAACTTAATCTCCAGACCCTCTCCTCAAGGGATTGTGGAGGTGAGGGTGGGATGAAAGTTCCAACCCTCTACAGACGGCTGGGTCTTTCTGGTGACCATCCTCCATCCTGAATATCTAGGGTTCCCCAGTCACCAGTCATCTCATTAGCATACGAAAAATACTCAGCACTTTGGAGCTTCCAAAGGTTTTAGGAGTTATTGCTAGGAACTGGGAAATAAATAATTTTTTAAAACTATACCACAGGAAACTCTCTAAAAAGAGCAGTATGAGTCCTGTGAGAAATGAGCCAATTCTAATCTTCCTTAAATGCAGAAGGCACAGTCACAGATGGTGAGCACACAGCCACATAAGGCTATGACCCTTCTTTATTCATCCCCTCTTTCTGTGGTTGTACCTTGAGGAATCAGAAGCTCAGCTTCTGAGCAGAAAACAAGATAATCAAAGATGGTAGAAGAAGTCAACTGCATGCTTCCTCCCTAATGGGGCTTCCAGATCTGAAGCAGTGTCAAGCTGATGGAAGGTAAGTAGCCCTACATGTGTTATTAGATCAGAGTTTTGATCATTACACTGATGGCTGGGCATTTTAGTTACTGAAAGGAGACAGTTCTTAAAACTAAGGAGGAGGAAAAGGCCATGGTACAAAGCTAAGTTTTCATCCAGGGGCAGGGAAAGAAATAGCCCCTAGAGCAAATAGAACAAAACAATCAGGGAAAGAACAAAACGGCTTTGTTGGCATTTCACATTCCCTAGGTCAATACAAATTCTCATGACCATTAGGTAGTTGAACTTGTTTCTTTACTGGGATTCTATACATCACGACACATGGGGGCCCAAGACTTTTTTGTGCGCTATTCTTTCTAATAGTTGATCCATTAAGAAACTTGATGGTATAGTGTTTCACTTCTTTAAAAAAGAAAAATTTGAGGAATAATTTTAGAACAACATACTTTTGTTAGGTATCTTTATCTTCTTTATAAGTACGAACAAAATTCTCTCTGGGATGTATACTATCTTGAGAGCTTTCCTATAAGAGCATATCCTTTGTTATATATCTAATTTGTATGAAGAATATTCTTGGCACTGAGTTCCACATAACACTTCCCTTCAGTGGCATGGTCATTAGAAAGTTTGACTGATTATAGTTCATGGCCTTGGGCCATGGCCCACTTCTTAGACTGATCCTGAGTTGAGCAGCTTCCAAGAGTTAACTGCAGGAACAATTCAAACCTTGGTGTCATTTGGTTCTGTCTTCTACACTTTAGTTGATTGATCTTTCTACCTTCCCATTTGGAAAAGAGGCTTTGGAAAGAGGAAAACATGAGCAGTTATAACAGGATTTTTGAAGTTCCTTTTGAGTACCCCACCTTTAGTTCTTGGGGAACCTTGCCAGCTCTTTCTTATTTACTGTTTTCAGCTACTTAATCACTTTTTCCCTGATGAGTCACTCTTCAAAAATGGCAGCTCTCCATGATTGACTGGGACTGTTAGAAAATAGGCCACCTTGCTTTCAAGTATCTTTTATAACACTTTTTTCAGGAATTTAGGCTTTGCTTGCAGAAAATTAAAATTCATTCTATTAAGTATATCTCCTTCCTCCGACAGCTCATCAATTAGTGACTCTAGGATCTTGGACAGGTTTAATCAACCCTTCCTTGAAGAGGCAGTCTTTATTTTGGAGTTGACCTCTGAAGTGCATCTCCTTCTGTTATTCTGTTTTTCCACATTCTACTTCTCTGTCTCCTAGGTTCCTATTTGAAAACATCTCTACTTTCATATATTCTTTGCGAATTTTCACAAGATGATGATCTCTAATCACGTAATCAAATAGTGTCTTTCTCATCTCCTCCTGCACTTCTCTTGCCCTCTACCTAAGGGAAGATCCTTATAATTGGCTTCATTCTTTCTTTCTCTCTGACTCTTATTCATTTACAAATCTTCAAACTACATCATATTTGTCTTGCTCTAACCAGTAAAATATAGGAAAAAGTTTGCTTGCTTAGAAAGAAAGACTTTAACATAGATTCAAGTTAGGTCTCAGGTGGGATTAAAGTATATCTGGGCATCTTCAAGTGAACAAAATTATAAACTCCAGGGGGATAGAAATTTCATCTGTTTTGTTCATCAATTTATCTCCAGAATCTATTAGAGTATTTGGGGCACAGTATTCATCCAAGAATCATATGTAGAATGAATGACTGCAAGAATAAAAATTGGAAATATGGAAAGCAGCAAAGTAGCTAAATAGGAAAGAAAATCCTATTTTTGGCTTAAAAAAAGAAAATATTTAAGTTTATGTCTGGTGGGAAATCAGGATAGAAAGTCACCATTGAGCATGGTAGTAGAACCAGATATCGCTACCCAACCCAGCACCATGAGCACATGTCCAAGGTGGATGAAGACAGGAGCTCAGGTAGAGATAAAAAGCTGTTCTTCTGAGTAACTCTGTGGTACATAGAAAGATATGAGGCCAGGCAATAGACTGAGACTCTGTCTTTAAAAAATATACATGATGTTTGGTTTATCTTTAGTACCAAGTTGGCAAAGTGGAGCAAAGGGTTTTCCTCATTTCCAGAAGAGACATACATGTCTTCAGCACAGTGACTATCAGAAATACAACCCTGCATTAGTTCCTGGAAAATTTGTGACCTTGGAGAGAACTGGAAAACATACCCTTGACTTGGGCATCAACTGGGTCATGCTAGTGCCAGAGTCAAAGAAATATAAGACTATTAGGATATTATGTGAAACACCTCTAGGGAATCCCAGGAAAAAAACTGAATTTGAATTTTTTTTTTTTTTTTTTGAGATGGAGTCTCACTCTGTTGCCCAGGCTGGAGTGCAGTGGCGCTATCTCAGCTCATTGCAACTTCCACCTCCTGGGTTTACAACATTCTCCTGCATCAGCCTCCCGAGTAGCTGGGACTACAGGTGCCCGCCACCATGCCTGGCTAATTTTTTTTGTATTTTTAGTAGAGATGGGGCTTCACTGTGTTTGCCAGGATAGTCTCAATCTCCTGACTTTGTGATCTGCTCGCCTCGGCCTCCCAAAGTGCTGGGATTACAGGTATGAGCCACCACGCCTGGGTGGGTTTGAATTTTTAAAAGAGAAACTAGAATTCTTATAGTTTGTGGGAAAAAATGAGAGTCTGTAAAATTTGCCTTATTACACTAATGTAGTATTATTATTATCATTAATAAATTAATTCAGTAGTGTTTATTTTTTCTTTTGAGGCAGGGTCTCGCTCTGTCACCCAGGCTTGAGTGCAGTGGCATGATGATGGCTCACTGCAGCCTTGACCTCTAGCGATCCTCCCGCCTCAGCCCCCTAAGTAGCTGAGACTACAGGTGTGCGCCAACATGCCTGGCTAATTTTTGTATTTTTTTGTAGAGACAGGATTTCACCATATTGCTCAGGCTAGTCTCAAACTCCTGGACTCAAGCAATCCACTCACCTCAGCCTCCTAAAGTGCTGGGATTACAGGCATGAGCTATTGCACCCAGCAATTCAGTAGTTATTCTTGAATGGCTACCATGACCCAGGCACTATGACCGGTGCTGGAAATACAATGTTAGCAGAAGGCAGTTTCCATCTCAAAGGATCTTCCAGCAGGGCCTAGGCAGCATAAGAAAACAGGCCCCATTATAACTAGGTGTGATATGCACGATGATATGATACGTGCTGGCTGCAGAGTATTGGGATAGCCCATAAGTGAGCCACATGCTTGAGAAGCTTTTGGAAAATCCAGTTATGCAAAGTTTGAAAACAAGACCCAGAAATCAAGAGTTCAGATGAAGGCCAAGTTTCTGGCCACTGAGTCCATGGTCTAAAGTTTTCTTTTTTAAACATGAACTAATTCCACAGCCAGGATTAATTTCTTAAATGCATTTTGTGACCTAAACTTTTATAAGGAATCTCTTCTTTATTAAAATTGCCTTCTAATCAATTCCCCAATTGAAAGTACACCTGCTGCAATAAATTGAATATAGCACTGACTTTTCTTTTCTCCCAAACAGTTCACTTTTTATGTCATAAGCTAGAATGGTAGGGGATGAATTATTAAGCAAATACCAACTATAATTAACCTTGACCTGATGCAAATATATATACATATATATACACACACATATATACACACACACACACACATATATATATATGTTTGTAAATGTATTGCATAGAGTTGACTAGCAAGGTCAAACAACTCAACTCTTTTCAGCTAAAATGTGGCTGTGATCAAAACAGAGACACCTCTCACCCCTGGCAGTGCTGAAATCAGTAAAAACACTGCAAACATAGTCCTCTTAGTATCAAAGAGCGCATTCATTATTCTTGTTGAGCACATGACATACGTCAAACAGGGTGAATTAAATATTTTTACAAGTCACTCATCAAATAATGAGATTGTTAAGACATCCAGGCAATGCACAAAAGGAGCATGGTTTTCTTTTTAATAACTGATTTGTTCAATTATGAAGACCCCGAACAACAGCAGAGAAAAAAAGTGAGAATTCTGGTGCAGAGAAAATAATTAAAAGAAGTCCAATATTCTTAAGTGTTCAGAGAAACACTTAATGAGGGCAAGGAAAGCAGCTTGACACAATTTATACATAATGCCATTATTTCAGATTAAATGATTACTATAAAGTAATGATGTCTCATGAAATGTGAGGAATGTAGATCCTCCATGAGATTTATCAAGAAACGACCATACTATTTGTTTTACCATTTAATATCCCACAGGACACTGCTGAATTACTGAGGGGTATAGCTAATTAAGTTCCAAAAAAAAAAAAACAGACTCAGGATCAAAGATGCTACTTAAATTCATCTAAGTCAAGGTTATCCATTCTGTCATTTCAACTGAGGCTTAAAATAAACAGTGACTCATGCCTAGAGTCTAAGTCAAAGTGTCTAGAGTCAAAATGTCTAATGAATACCCAATAAAAATGCTTCATATTAGGCTAGATATTGGTATTAAATAAAAGAGTTAAAAGAAATTTACAACCTATTCTTCTGTACCAAGAGGCATCTCCAAACACTTTTATTCATTCATGTCCAGTACAATACGTATTACTATGTATCATATATTCCTTACTATGTGCCATGTGATCTTGCACCAGGAATATACACATATAAAAAATTCAATAGTATTCCTCTGCCTGAAGGAACTGGCTATACTTTATAGGCAGAGATGAGTATGTGGTAACATAAACACAAATGGTAAGTGTTACAGCAGAAAGGCAAAAGTCCAGAGAGGTTTATTCCAGCTCAGTGCTAGGAAGAACTAGATAAGGTGTCATAGAGAAAGTGATCCTTGAACTTCATTCACCTTGGAAAGCAGAGAAGCTGGGGAAAGACATTCCAGCAAAAGAAAGGAGGTTGAGCAAAGACACTGTGAGGAATAGAAATTTGTAGGCAACTGGTCCAGTTCCCTTGGAAAGAAACAATAGCATATTTTTCAAGAGCAGAGGCTCAGGAGATGGACACTCCAGGCTTAAATCCCAGCATTCTCACTATCTGTGCAACCTCAGTTACCTCATCTAATCTCTCTGTGCCTCAGGTTCCTGGCAAACGGGGACAGAAGTAGTAAATTGCTAACAGTGGTTCTGAGGATTGAAGGAGTTGACGTAGTGGTGCTGGGGTACAGGGCAAGTGCTGTGTAAGGGTGGTTCTTATTGCCTGTCATTGCGAGTAGAATAATTTCTTTTTTGCAGCCTTTCCTGCCAATTTTCTAATTTCTTAGATTAGCATGGGAATCTAAGTTTAGGAAATGTGACAGTGCGTTTTTTACAAACTGAGCCAAATGAGTGGAAGAATCATTATTAGGGATAAAGTGATTATGCAATATAGAAACTACCTGTAAGTTTTAAGAGGATGTTATCCAATGTAAAGCGGGTAAATCAAAGAATGCGGTTGATCTTACTGAATCTAACTATCATTTTTTTTTGTCAAATATCTACAAAGACTTCTACAGTATGTTAAGAGTCTCAAACACATAGGTAGTAAAAACTAGAAAGACACTTTCTTCTTCCCTCAGCAAAGTGGGATATATACGTTTTCCCCAGTGTTTTCTAGGATTGGATGAATGGATATCGCAAGTGTCCAAAGCTGAGATGTAAATGCCAACAAATTCACATGCTGCTATGTGTTATCGAGTGTTCGTTTCTAGCTTTGATGATAAGCACAGTACCTGATTTGTGTGATAATTAGGATGACAGTTTCCCCTTTCAAACCAGTTTTCAAGGAACATATTGTGTTGCTACAGCTCCTATCCTTCCAGGGGGTTGGGAGCATGTGCTCGCTGACCTCACTGGAGCACGATGACTGCTCTGGGCAAGCTTGCAAGGAGGCTTCAGCTCAATGTGCACATCCAGGGTTTACTTGCCCCAACGTATGTGTCCTTTCCATGCTGTGACTCACAGACCACTTGACCAACCAAACAAATTACAAGAACTAGCCAACCTCTTGTATTCTGAAAGGAAATGTCATTCTTGATCTATTCTCTAAAACATGCAGATGATTAATTAAAATTCTCTTAGAGTTGCAACATCAGATATCAGAGAAGTCAGAGAAACAACAAAAATATACAAAAGGGTGAGTATTAAAACTTAAGTGCTAACCTGCTTACAACTGAACATTTGCCCAGTTCAATTGTGCTTGAAAATACTGTGCAGATCAAACCAAGGGCTCAAACAAAGAAATACATCTGGATTTTAGGCCACCTATTTTCAATTCTTGTAAAGCTTCACACCTTCATTTTGTTTTCTTGTTCTCAATACTTTTAGTCAGTGATCTCTTGATTGATTCTCCTCCTGAGTGTCTACTTGCCTTCCCTAAAGGGACACAGGAAGCCAATTGTGTGCTTTGAGAAGGAGTGGGATGATGGTGACCCTGAATTCCTGAGAAGAAAGAGAGTAACATGTAGGAGGGAAGGCAATGAACTAGAGTTTGTAAGAGCCCTGACTAGCTACGTACCTTGAGCAAGTCACTTGATCGCACTTCATCCTCAATTTCCTAATCTGTAAAATGGGAATAATATTCTAGCTCCTCATTCTCACAAAGGATTTCTGCAAGAGTAATAAAAAGTAATGTGAACGTTTTAATTATGATGATGATGTCCAAAGGGAAAGAGGAAGAAGCTCTATTTACTGCATAAACAGTCACAGCTACAACTATTAAGACAGAGGTAGGTTTAAAACATTTTTGTTTTTACATCACAGAGGACCTGATGAATTACCCTTATATCTTCTCTCATTGCACTAACAATGCTCCAGTTTCAAAAGTTCCAGATTAATAACAACTGTGAGATCTAGTCAGATTCACACATCTCTTAAATAAAGCCTGGCAAGAAGAAAAGTAATATCTTCTTTATTCCACACACATCAATACCTCTCCAAGAATATTACTGGTTTGTTTTTGCATCAGTGTTGGAAAATTTAAAAATGTGTTTAGTTAACAACTTTCTCCTTGGCTTTTCCAAACACATTGCTTTTCAGACACTTTATTTATAGATCATCTTTTAGTTTTCTTTCACTCACTGTGGAATCCTACATTTATTTACACTCGATATATTCCTAGAAGATGTTGCCCGCTGTTAAGATCCACATATAACAATTTAAGCAAAATTGAAGAGAGTATATTTAATGGTATTTTTAAGCAGCTATGTATTTCTTTCTTCTAACATGGTAAAATAAACACAGAAATCACACATCTATCATATGGGAAGCTAGTATGAGAACATTAAGAATCTGTATTATCAACACAGGACCATAATGAGATGCTAACATTGGGTTATAATATATTCCTACTATAAAGATGTATATCAATCTTGTCAATCCCATGCAGGAAGAAAAAAAAATCACTTCCAGGTATCTTGTACATAAAGTTATAAATTTGGATGACACCTCAAACAATCATTCTGCTTTCAGGTGTGACTATGTCTCAGCCATCAAGGTGCATTGGTCTAATGAACTCAGAGATGGCTAATAACAAGTGGGGCCTCCTATGAGCCAGAGATTTTGCATTACATTTTCAAATAAATGAGTGTGAAATGTTAATACTCCAATTTTTCACCTTTTCCTGTATCCGTGCCTTTTGGCAATTGACTTCCACATTGTCGGGCTTAGCTGTATGACTTCCTTTAGACCATGAGACCTTAACAAATGACAGTGCACAGAGTCTTGAAAAAGTGTGTGCATGCCTCTGCGCTTTTTTGCACTCTACCTCTTTCTTGAGAATGAGCCTGGGCTAGCCTACTGGAGGATAATAGAGGATTTAGAGCAGAACTAAATCATTCCAGAATCGGCCTTCCTAGACCATTCAGCCCCCAGTAAACCTGGGCTACCTGCAGATATCAAAGTAAGCTCTAACCAAAAGAAGCTAGCCCTGATCCAGACCTGTAGACTGATGAGAGATAACAAATAACTTTTTAAAACCGGTTTTGTTTTTTCTTTCTTTCTGGAGGAAACGGGGCATTAGGTGGAAAGGTATGCAATCACAGGTAACTGTTACAATGAACCTATACAATTTCTTAAAGATAACATGTGAGATATACATATATATATAGTAACAGAACAGTAAGGAATGCATATTACTATATACTCTTTACTGATCAAATTTTTATACATATATATGTATATCTCATATGTGTGTGTATATATATATCATATCTTTCTATATATAAACCTCCGTGAGTGTGTGTGTGTGTATATGTATATGTGTGTGTGTGTGTGTGTGTGTGTATATATATGTAAAACCTTCATGAACAGGATATTTGAATACTTAAATGTCTGTTCTGTAAAGTTTTTTCTTATCAAAACCTTGATGGTTAACTGAAGTGTCTTTTTCTGTCCTCAGTGAAGATACGGATCAGTGTTTGCCTTACAGAATTCCTTCAGCAGCCAAAGGCGTGATCTAGGAAAGTCACTGAGGCACTTGAATATTTAGCCACACCTGGGACTCTTCTTTTCTGAGATTGACAATTTTTAGCTTTTTAGTCTTTCTTTATATTTTACTTTATTTTTAATTTTATTTGCAAACTCTTCACTCTCTTTTGGTGCTCTTTCCTGAAAGTCATTTTATTTGTTTGTACCCATCTTCATTAAAACAAAATGAAAGACAAGCAAAACAATCCTTAATAAGAAGCTTAATAGTTTACAACACTATTTCGTATTTGGCATGTCCTGTTCAAAACTTTATAATCTACTCATTGTAAATAAAGACTCAGATTTACTCATGAAATGTGCAAAAGTAAGAGTGATGACTTCTGTGTTGATTAGAGACTCAAGATACAAACAAGTTTTTTGAAAAAGGTCAACAGCACACAAGAAACAAAACTTAAATAAAAGTAAAAAACAAAACAGAAAAATGTATTTGATTTTTCTTTTATGACAATGAGGAAAAGTTGTAAATTTAACAGACGAAAGAAAAAAACTTATAGCTTGTTATTTTTCCTTGCTTCATAGATATAATTAAAACTAAATGATCTTCCAAAAATACTATGTCAGTTTACACATTTACCAGTAATATAGGAATATCCTGTTTTCCCACCCTCTCAAGAAAGCCAAAAGTGACAAAATACTTAAAATTTAAACATAGCTTTTAATAATAACTAATAGTAATATTGTATATTTTGTATTCCTTAATGTGACAAGTCTTTTACCAAGGAAATAATAATGGAAGTCCCATAAATTTAGGTGTAACACTGTTAGAGTACTGTTAAATTCACAGTAAATTGAAAATAACTTACATTCCTAATCATTAATGACTGGTAAGAAAATTATGTTAAATTATGTTATACCGCAGAGTAAAACATTATATGGTCTTATTAATAAGGATATTTGCTGATAAGAGAAAATATATACACTTAAAATAATTCAATGTAAAAATATTTAAATTATTATCTCATTTTAGTAAAAGAAAGATATATATAAATAAAAGTCTAGGCTGGGCGCAGTGGCTCACGTTTGTAATCCTAGCACTTTGGGAGGCCAAGGTGGGGGCATCTCTTGAACCCAGGAGTTTGAGACCAGCCTGGGCATCATAGGAAATTCTCGTCTCTACTAAAAATACAATAGATTAGCCAGGTGGGGTGGTGGTTCACACCTATAGCCCCAGCTACTTGGGAAGCTAAGTTGGGAGGATCACCTGAGCCTGGGGAGTTTCGAAGCTGCAGTGAACTGTGACTGCACCACTGTACTACAGTGTGGACGACAGGATGAGACCCCATCTCTAAATAGATAGATAGATAAATAAATAAATAGATAGATAAATAAATACCTAGAAAATTATGTGTTAAATACTGTATAGATATAAGAAAATCAGTTTCTGAGGGTTTTTTTTTTTTTTCTTATCTGTGTTTCATAAGTATTTGATAATAAACATGAGCTATTTATAATTAGAAAAACAAGTGAATTGTTAAGAAAGGAATGGGCAAATATTTACTCTAACAGAATTTCATTAAAAAGTTCTAGAAATTATTGTTGATTGTACACCCAATTTTTATTTAGCCAGCAAGTATTTATCATATTTTATTTTCCATGTGCCAAGGGATACAGCATCAGAGAACAAAACTATCTCTTGCCTCATGGATCACACCTTTTGTGAAAGAAGCAGCCAAGATGCCCATGAAATAATTATGTATCAGGTGATAATAGTTGCAAGGAAGAAACAATAATCTATGTAAGGAAACAGACTAAAAGGAGACACTGCTTCACTGGGGATGACTGAGGAGGTGACATTTGAACAGACTGAAGTAAGAAAGCCACATGGATATCTAAGGAAAAAGCTTTCTTGACAGTGAGAATAGCAAGTGCAAAGGCCCTGAGGCAACAGGGTTTTTATTGGATATGAGCATCATGGCCATCAGATGACAACAAAGATATTTTAGATTTTAGTAACAGAACAGTAAGGAATGCGTATGACTGTATACTCTTTACTGATCAAATTTCCATGAGGATATTGTGTTCAATTCAGTTTTTGGTATCACAGTCTAAAGAACACTGATGAATCTGAGCGAGTCACGAAGAAAGTGCTCAGGATAATGAGGGGGTCCAGAAATGGTGTCACTGGAATAACGGCAGGAAATCTAGTTGCTTAATTGAAGAAAAAGATGACCTGACACAGACACGAGAAAGCTGTCATGTTGTCATGATAAACTCATTTGGTTTGGTTTCAGAACACAAAACCAGAATGAAAATTATAGAGCAGACCTTAGCCAAGTATAAGAAAGGAAATTCTAACAATTACACCTTTTCTAAAGATGAACATTAGTAGTGAATCCTAGTCCAATGGGTACCTTTGGAATTGCTCCCAGTGGGTAGTATTCTGGTGGGTGTCATTACTGGACCTTTTCCTTCCTTCCTTTCCTTCCTTTCCTTCTTTTCCTTCCTTTCCTTCCTTTCCTTGCTTCCTTTCTTTTGACAGAGTCTCACTCTGTTGCCCAGGCTGGAGTATAGTGGTGCAATCTTGGCTCACTGCAACCTCCACCTCCCAGGTTCAAGCGATTCTCCTGCCTCAGCCTCCCGAGTAGCTGGGATTACAGGCGCATGCCACCATGCCCGGCTAATTTTTCGTTATCTTTAGTAGAGATGGGGTTTCACCATGTTGGACAGGCTGGTCTCAAACTCCTGACTTCGTGATCCACCCGCCTTGGCCTCCCAAAGCACTGGATTACAGGTGTGAGCCACCGTGCCCGGCCTATTACTGGATCTTTAACTTGTGGGGTTCATGGAACAATATAGCTGAAATACCACTGGTCACTTGGGAGAAAAGATCTAGATTTACAGAATCCTAGAAACTCAAGTTGGAGTCGGCCTGAGACATCCTTTAGACAAAGACATTCATGGCTAGAGCTTGAAGAGGGAGGTGGCAACTGTCCTCTCAGCACGTGTGGAATGTGGAGATAGGGGCATCTGGCCTCTAATTCAGTAGCAGATTGGGTTATTTAACAAATGCTTAAGTGAGCAAATGATGGTTCTATTTTGATAGGTGTTAATCAAACCTATTGTCACAGAAGCATAGTCTTTTGTTACAATCTGTTCTTTGATAAATGTGCAAAATATATCATGGGGACTTTTCCTAGAATTAACATTGCCTGAAGTATAAGAAGTGAATAAAACATATTCGGGAATTATTTTTTAAAAATATTTTAACAGGGCAGGCATGGTGGCTCACACTTGTAATCCCAGCACTTTGGGAGGCTGAGGTGGGCAGATCACAAGGTCAGGAGTTCGAGACCAGCCTGGCCAATATGGTGAAACCCCGTCTCTACTAAAGTTACAAAAATATCAGCCAGGCATGGTGGTGCGCACCTGTAGTCCTAGCTACTCAAGAGGCTGAGGTAGAAGAATTGCTTGAACCCAGGAGGCAGAGGTTGCAGTGAGCTGAGATTGCACCATTGCACTCCAGCCTGGGTGACAGAGCGAGACTCCATCTCAAAAAAATAATAAATAAATAAATAAATAAAAATAAAAATAAAATATTTTAACAACACATCACACCTGCACACTCCCATACAAACTATTACTTTATTATTATTTTCCAAGTAATATAGACAGCTTGTGTTCTGCCTAAGGCACAAGATTCTCTATTTGGCCCTTGACAAAGTATGTCCCAATCACTATATCCCCATCACCTTGCCCAGGGCCCCAAATAAAATATGTCCTCAAAAAGTGACTGTTAGATGAAAAAATGATGGAGAAAATTATTCATAGATCATACATCATCCCAACACCATTGAAGTTGCTCAGAACATTGTGGAACTCTGCTTTAGAATTTAACATCAATTTTATTAAACTTTCTTTAGTAGTTACAAATTTTTATCTTTGAATGCTGTATTTGCAAACAGGCAAGCCTCACTTTTGTAACCTGTAAGGTTACAAAAACCGGTAAAAGTACTTTACAATAAAGAAAATAGAGTAAATTTTAAATAATGGGAATGTGATTCATTAGTGCCTTCTGGAATGGCAGAGAAGGAGCAACTCTCTTTGAAATATACCACACCAGAGTCTATCTCATCTCCACTGCCACTGATCTGGTGCGACTCTCTTCATCCGCTGCCTGAAATACTGCAGTCTCCCCCTTAAAACGTCTTGTTTCTACTCTCTTCTTTCATTCCATAAGTTCAGAGCTCACAAGCAAAACTGTTTATTTCCTGGCTCTGACATTCACTAGTTGTTTAACCTAAAACCATTATTTAACCTTCCTAAGCCTCACTTTTGTAACCTGTAAGATGGGGATAATATTAGAAACACCAACTTCAAATAATTTCGTGAGGATTAGCTGAAGCCATATGAGATGTGCTAAACTCTGGCCAGTAGTAGTATGTCATTCCTCTGTTTACATTTTTGAGCAGCTTCCTTATCTATGGTTAAAATTGAAACTCCTTGACATGAACCTCAGGACTCCTCATGACTGGAGCCTGAGTTCTACTCCCCTTTTGAGTCATTCCTCCGTCTTGCCATCATTTCTCTCCTTATCCCACAAGTTCTAACAAAGCAGGTTACTCACCTCCCTGTTACTTCATAAACTGCTCCAATGACCTGCCTCCTGGAATGTCCTTATCCCATCTCTTTATCTGATGAAGATCTGCTCATCCATCAAATATCAACTCAAAGATCAGGACTTCCTGGTGCCTCCATTTTATGCTAATTACTTATTTACATGTTGGTTACCTTCCTGGTCTGTGAGCTGCTCAGGAGGTTATAGATCTTCTTTCCCTCTGTCTCCCCAGTGCTTAGCTCACTCCCTGGAAATAATAGGCTTGCTGAATAAATTTGAAGATGATTCCAAAAGAATGAACTACAGAACTACTCATTTCTGCAATGGCACATTGCAGATCTTAGAGTCTGCGTAGCCTCTGGGGCTGCCTGACTTCTTAAAGGGAAAGATGCTGATAAAGATGATGTTTCAAGCTAGCACCCATTAGTTGGTGACATCTGAGGTCTAGATTTTATGTTGACTCAAGTTATGAAATCAGACCATCTACATGCCTATTGAGTTTTGAAGGTAATGATCATAGAGAGGAACAAATGAATAAACATGTTCTCCCTCTGTCTTGGAACCTATCACAGTGGACGGCATTGATGTGTTAGCATGAGTGTATCCTGTAAGAACCTTGAGAGCTGAGATGGCCTTACAAATCTAACAAGAATTGAAGGCTTGTCACATAGTAGGTGCTTAATTCATTCTTACTAGATTGGATTGAAAGATGAATGATATATTTCAAGTGAGGGAACAGGAAAAAAACACCTAAATTGTGAGATGAATATGAAAACTGAAGACTGTCTTTCGGACCAAGTGCTGATGAGAACAGGTGATAGACTTGGCAACGGTGACGGGCTGCGTCAGCTTATGTTTTTGGCGTTGTGACTGAGGACGCTGGTTGGAGTCATGAGAAATGTTCATCAGACCTTCACTGTGCTCCTTCTGCTCTCAGATATTGCTGTTGCAAAACAGATCTTGAGGTTTTTCTCATCAATATGCACTAGCATGTTAGGGGGAGCTCTTCTGCCTGGTTCTCAGTCCTCCTGCTTCTACATCAGTAAAAATTATTATGATTTTGGAAATCATCATTCTAGTGATTGGTGCAGGGATTCAGGTTTTGCTCTTATGTGCCAATTCTGGTGGATTGCTTGAGGAGGCTGGCATTGTGTTGAGGAGGATTTGGGGGCTTCCTCAAGGCTGAGTGGTAAAGAGAACCATGATCAATTTCGAGAGAAAAGGAGGTGGCATGTATGCTATGTATTTATAACTCTTGTATTAAGTAGTCTAAGCCAATAAATTGGCAGAAAATAACTGAATCAAGAAAATCATTTCCAATCACTTTTAATTATGATAACAGACAAATTCGATATTTCTAGTAACAATGAGTTTGACAACAGACACAGAGTAAAAAGTTTTAAACTATGAGCTTTTATAAAGAAGGGGAGAAAAGACATTAGAATTTTTATAACTATATGTGTCAGGAATTGTCTTAGTTCTGGGAAAATTGTCAGAATCAAAATGGAGTCACTTTGTTAAAACCCTGACAGATAGGGCCATGAAGCGGGGGTTGGGGAGGGAGGGGGTGGCCTCACACATGTACACATATCTGATAACAAAAACTATCACACAAAAAAACTGCACAGATCACAACCTTGCACAAAGGCCACCACAAACATCACACAAAAAATACTTATTCGAGGACATCTGGCCAGCAACTGTTGTCCAACCTTGGACTGACACCATCCTTATTATTGATCCTTATAGCCAAGCATGTCTCAAAACACCTCACCTAATTCACCTTATCTTTCCTTTAAAAACATTTGTCTTCCTTTACCTCCCTGAATATGCACATGCGTGTTCCCATTGCAATTCCCAATCCTGAATAACTATCATTTTTTTTTAGAAAGTCTCCCTTTCTAAAGCCTGTATAGAAAGTGTGTATTCAGGTTTGACAGTGCTATAAAGCAAGTATTTGAATTGCCTTTTAACAAATAAGGCCCGGGCGCGGTGGCTCAAGCCTGTAATCCCAGCACTTTGGGAGGCTGAGACGGGCCGATCACGAGTTCAGGAGATCGAGACCATTCTGGCTAACACGGTGAAACCCCGTCTCTACTAAAAAATAATACAAAAAACTAGCCGGGCGAGGTGGCAGGCGCCTGTAGTCCCAGCTACTCCGGAGGCTGAGGCAGGAGAATGGCGTAAACCCGGGAGGCAGAGCTTGCAGTGAGCTGAGATCCGGCCACTGCACTCCAGCCTGGGTGACAGAGCAAGACTCCATCTCAAAAAACAACAACAACAACAACAACAACAACAAAAACAAATAAGGAAAGTAAGGCTAAAGGGGAATAAGAAACTTTGTCAGGTCCCGCAGTTATAAGTGGGCTCTTGTTAGGGTTTGGTCAAGGTCTGTTTGATGATAAAATGACCATGCTCCTTTCACTGTGCCATATGTGATCCCTACACACATACACACTGATATGGTTTGTCTGTGTCCCTACCCAAATCTCAAGGTGAATTGTATCTCACAGATATCCCACATATTGTGGGAGGGACCCAGGGGCAGGTAACTGAATCATCGGGGCCAGTCTTTCCTGTGCTATTCTCATGATAGTGACTAAGTCTCACGAAATCTGATGGGTTTATCGGGGGTTTCCACTTTTGCTTCTTCCTCATTTTTCTCCTGCTGCTGATGTAAGATGTGCCTTTCACCTCCCATCACGATTCTGAGGCCTCCCCAGCCATGTGGAACTATAAGTCCAATTAAACCTTTCTTTTTGTTCCTGGTATGTCTTTATCAGGAGTGTGAAAACAAACTAATGCAGTAAATTGGTACCAGTAGAGTAGGGTCTGCTGAAAAGATACCCGAAAATATGGAAGTGACTTTGGAACTGGGTAACAGGCAGAGGTTGGGACAGTTTGGAGGGCTCAGAAACTTTGTAGGAAAGTTTAGAACTTCCTAGGTACTTGCTGAATGGCTTTGCCCAAAATGCTGATAGTGATATGGACAATAAGGTCCAGTCTGAGATGATCTCAAATGGAGATGAGGAACGTGTTGGGTATTAGAGCAAAGGTGACTCTTGTTATGTTTTAGCACAGAAACTGGCGGCATTTTGCCCCTGCCCTAGAGATGTGTGGAACTTTGAACTTGAGACAGATGATTTGGGGTATCTGGGGAAGAAATTTCTAAGTAGTAAAGCATTCAAAAGGTGACTTGGGTGCTGTTAAAGGCATTCAGTTTTATAAGAGAAGCAGAGCATAAAAGTTTGGAAAATTTGCAGCCTGACTATGCCATAGAAAAGAAAACCCCATTTTCTAGGGAGAAATTCAAGCCAGCTGCAGAAATTTGCATAAATAGTAAGGAGCCTAATGCTAATCCCCAAGACCATGGGAAAAAAGTCTCTAGGGCATATAAGAGATCTTCACAGCAACCCCTCCCATGGTAGGCCTGGAGGCCCAGGAGCAAAAAATGGTTTTATGGGCCAGGCCCAGTGTCCTCATGCTGTGTGCAGCCTAGGGACTTGGTTCCCTGTGTCCCAGTCACTCCAGCCATGGCTGAAAGGAGCCAACGTACAGCTTGGGCTGTGGCTTTAGAGGGTGGAAGCCCCAAGCCTTGGCAGTTTCCACACGGTGTTGAGCCTGCAGGTGCACAGAAGTCAAGAATTGAGGTTTGGGAATCTCCACCTAGATTTCAGAAGATGTATGGAAATGTCTGGATGCCCAGGCGTAAGTTTGCTGTGGGAGCAGGGCCCTCATGCAGAACTTCTGCTAGGGCAGTGTGGAAGGGAAATGCAGGATCAGAGCCCCCACACAGAGTACCTACTGGAGCACTGCCTAGTGGAGCTGTGAGAAGAGGGTCACCGTCCTCCAGACCCCAGAATGGTAGATCCACCACCAGCTTGCACCATGCACCTGGAAAAGCCATAGACACTCAACACCAACCTGTGAAAGCAGCCAGGAGTGGGGCTATACCTTGCAAAGCCACAGGAGCAGAGCTGCTCAAGACTATGGGAACCTACCTCTTGCATCAGCTTGACCCTGATGTGAGACATGGAGTAAAAGGAGATCATTTTGGACCTTTAAAATTTGACTGCCCCACTGGATTCCGAACTTGCATGGGCCCTGTAACCCCTTTGTTTTGGCCAATTTCTCCCATTTGGAATGGCTGTATTTACTGAATACCTGTATCCCCATTGTACCTAGGAAATAACTAGCTTGCCTTTGATTTTACAGGCTCATAGGTGGAAGGGACTTGCTTTGTCTCAAATGAGACTTTGGACTGTGGACTTTTTGGGTCAATGCTGAAACAAGTTAAGACTTTGGGGGACAGAATGATATGGCTTGGCTGTGTTCCCACCCAACTCTCAACTTGAATTGTATCTCCCAGTATTCCCACATATTGTGGGAGGGACATAGGGGGAGGTAATTGGATCATGGAGGCTGGTCTTTCCCGTGCTATTCTCGTGACATTGATTAAGTCTCACGAGATCTAATGGGTTTATCAGGGGTTTCCACTTTTGCTTCTTTCTCATTTTTCTCTTGCTGCCAATGTAAGAAATGCCTTTCAGCTCCTGTCATGTTTCCGAGGCTTCCCCAGCCATGTGGGACTGTAAGTCCAGTTAAACCTCTTTTTGTTCCCAGTTTCAGGTACGTCTTTTTCAGCAGCATGTAAGTGAACTAATACACATATGCACATACACACATGAAAGCCCACACAACTATATATACATGTGTACAAATACACAGATATATACACATATATATGTATGTGCAATGCAAGCTTCACATATTAAGACTGCAATCTTAGAAAATCAAGAAGTAAATAACAAAGGTTTGTAAGACAATGACTCAGCACTCTAAAGGTCTTTTCCTTATATCAGTTCCCTTGGGTCTTAATTCAGATCCTATTGTCTCTTCATTTATATGGCATTCTAACAACTTGTTCATCCTAAAGATAGGAAACTTTCTAGAAAATGTTACAAAGACAGGAAAAAAGTATAGGTGACAATCACCAAAAAAGATGGATGAAAATTATGCCGTCTTATTTCCCATTACAATAATTATCTCACTACAAGTAATATTTTTGAGGAAAGATTAACTTGTAATCAGCATAGTCTGTCTGAAAGGCAGAAATACATCTGACACATTTAAAAAAGATTTTCATGAAATATTGCCATTTTTTAGGTTTCAGCACTACAGGATATTCCTCAGTTACATAGAAAATTGATCAGTGGAGAATTCATTCATTATGTTGCTAGGTTAAGTACAGAATTTAAATGAGGTACTATTATATAAAACATTTGTAGAATTCTAGTGATAAAATACAAGGATTTTATAAACTCAGCAAAATATGGAGAAGCTTTTTGGGTTGGGAGCTTGGGCCTAGTACTAAAGGTTGCTGTTTTCAAGGTGGCTTTTTTCCCATCATTCAGAATGAAATGCAAAACTAAGAACAGTAGCCAACTCCATAAACTTTCTCACCTTGCATCTTTGGATAAAGGAGAAGTTTCTTTTTTAGTTTACTATTAGCTTAAAATTGCAAATAAGTTTGAATGCCACAGCTATTTGGTAGATGGCTGGGTTCCCACGGACACAGAGTGTCAAGAATCACCTCAACAGAAACGAGGGAAGTAAGTAATGAAGGTTATAATCTCAAGGGATGGGAAAGACGGTTCCTGGAGAGAACTATTTTGCCCAAAGTCATGACATTAAAACAGACCATATGTCTTCCTGTTTGAGTATGTTCATCTATTTTGTCTCTACACTGTCTCTTTTGTTTACCTTGTCAGCCTGAGAATCACAATGAATGGTCTAAAAATTGAGAAATCACAAGAGTCCCAACCACAGAAGTCAAAACCAAACCACAAACTGGCTAAATTTGAAACTTATAAAAGAAAAAGCAAAATGACTCACCACCAATTGTATAATTAAAGACTGTTTCAGAAAGAAAGCACTCCCTGGCCTGCAGTTTATTCATCCTCCAGCCACTGATCTGCCTCAGTTTCCCCCAGTGTGACTGAGACAGCCTGGCTCAAAGAGGCACAACCTGAAAACTAAGCGTGAGAACATTTTCCCCACTTTCTGTGTAGTTGTAAATATCCCCAAAGGGTTATCCTACTGTTACTCATCCCCCTTCTGTTCCAGGCCGACCACCACACACCTACCAAATACAACACATTGCATCTTCAACAGTGATGACCGCATGTGTATGTTGTTAACTTTTCTCTGGTCATATTAAATCCTTCCTTCTGGGAAATGACATTTTTTAGTCCTTTTCCTTTTGTTCCTAGCCTATCCCTTAGCCTATTTGATGAGTAAAAGATGAAATAACATACAGAAGGATGCCCAGCATGACCAGGAAAATGACTCATCTGGCCAAATAATCTGTCCCATGGAAAACTACTGAGCCTTGCCAAATGCATATAGACATTAATTCCTAAAATACCACAGGAGAGGTTAGGGTCTTTTCAGGCTCTTGTGTCTAAAAGGTTTCCATGTTATCTTAATCAGGGTTTCTAAGCTTTCAGTCCAAGGAGTGGATAAATTTTAAAGTCTTAGGAGCTCCCTCATACTATATGCCAGTTTTTACGTATATTTATATGTTTATTTCTTTAATGGGTGGAATACATCATTTTCCCAAGCATTTTGGGGTTCTAGCCATCAAGTTTTTATTCGCTCATTTAACTCATATTAACTGAATTATTTAAATATGCTAGGTACCATGATAGTTACAGGGGTATAATAAGAAATAAATCAGACATAATCACTGACCTCACAGAACTTAAAGATCAGCAGAGAAAGAAGACGTTTAATAAGAAAGATATTGGGCTCAGCATGGTGGCTCACGCCTGTAATCCTAGCACTTTGGGAGGCTGAAGTGGGTGGATCACCTGAGTTCAGGAGTTCAAGACCAGCCTGGCCAACATGACAAAACCCCCTTCTCTACTAAAAAACAAAAATTAGCTGGACATGGTGGTGGCTGCCTATAATCCCAGCTACTCGGGAGGTTGAGGCAGAAGAATCACTTGAACCTAGGAGGTGGAGGTTGCAGTGAGCTGAGATCGTGCCACTGCACTCCAGACTGGGTGAAATGGCGAAACTCCATCTCAAAAAATAAAAAGAAAAAGATACTAAATAACAAAGACATTCAATAGTGCCATCATTCAACAGTGATGACAGGAACTACAGAGTACTTTGATAACATATAACATGCGGACATTTTGAGAGATAAGTCTGTTATCAGCCATATTAGTAGCTGAAAATATATATCATTGCAGAGGTTTATTGGCCTTACTTTGAAGTGATTTTGGTGAAGCTATATATCAAATTACCACAAACCTCAACAGCTTGAAACAACAAATGTTTATTTCTCCCTCATGCACATGTCAGTTAGCCAAGCTGGTTTGGTTCTATATCAGCCTAGGAGTCTGCAGATCAACTGGAGTGACTAAGCTGGGGGTTCATGAAATGCATCCTGCAATATGTTCTTCTCATGGCAATTGCAGAAGCACAGAGGTAAGATAAGTCCACTGGGTAGCTGACTTCAAGTTGGCTTATGTCACATCCTCTAACATCTCATTGGTCAAAGCAAGACGTGGCCAAGCCCAAAGTCAAATATGGGGAAATATATTCCATGCACCATGAGGTCGAAGATATGAATGTACAATCCTGCTGCTACACAAGCGGGAGAGAAGAATTGGAACCAACAATTCAATCTACTGCATTTAGTTTGAAAAATCCTGATTGTACAACTTACTATTGCACTGTTGCAGTTAAACAGTAATTAACATTCTTAGGGGTAAACATGTTCGAAGCATGATTTTTGGTTTCAAGGAACTTAAGTTCCTCAGGGAGATAAAACATCCATAGGGCAGGGTGGGGAGGACCTCACTCTCACCTGGGTCAGGTCCTCTGAATTCACTAAGATATTCTCAGCTGTCACATTTCCATGAATATATTCATGTTCATGGAGGAACTTCAGGGTTCCCAGCTCGGGGAAAGAAAAAGGAAGCGTCTCTTTCATCAAGGTAGAAAGAGATAAGGGTACTAGAAGAGCACAAATAAGGAGCTACACAGAGCTACTGCTTCAGATTGGAGGATGGTGCTGTGGAAAGTTCGCAGAGAAGAGATCTTAACCCTGAAACTTGGCTTCTTATTAAACATACAAAGACTGGAAGCAAGGGCATTCCAAATACTCTGTCGATGTCTAACCAAATTTCCTCCACTCAGATGTGGAGTAGGGGAAAGAAAATAAAACCTTGCCTCACACAAAATATTTCCAGTTCAATTAGAGAAAATCAGAACAAATGCACAAACTCTCCAGCCATGTAAACATAGGACGCTTCATAGCCTCTTATTTCCCACGAGGGAGTCTCCTTTTCCTAACAGGCTGTGGGTTTGTCAAAAATAGCTCTTATTATTTTGAGATATGTCCCATCAATACCTAGTTTATTGAGAGTTTTTAGCATGAAGGGCTGTTGAATTTTGTCAAAGGCCTTTTCTGCATCTATTGAGATAATCATGTGGTTTTTGTCTTTGGTTCTGTTTATATGATGGATTATGTTTATTGATTTGCATATGTTGCATATGCCTTGCATCCCTGGAAAACTGGCTAGCCATATGAGAAAGCTGGAACTGGATCCCTTCCTTACACTTTATACAAAATTAATTCAAGATGGAGTAAAGACTTAAATGTTAGACCTAAAACCATAAAAACCCTAGAAGAATTCCTAGGCAATACCATTCAGGACATAGGCATGGGCAAGGATTTCATGACTAAAATACCAAAAGCAATGGCAACAAAAGCCAAAATTGACAAATTGGATCGAATTAAACTAAAGAGCTTCTACAAAGTAAAAGAAACTACCATCGAAGTGAACAGGCAACCTACATAATGGGAGAAAAATTTTTTTACAGTCTACCCATCTGATAAAGGGATAATATACAGAATCTACAAAGAACTTAAACAAATTTACAAGAAAAAAATCAAACAACCCCATCAAAAAGTGGGTGAATGATATGAGCAGACACTTCTCAAAAGAAGACATTTATGCAGCCAACAGAAAAATGAAAGAGTGCTCATCATCACTGGTTGTCAGAGAAGTGCAAATCAAAACCACAATGAGATACCATCTCATACCAGTCAGAATGGCAATTATTATAAAGTCAGGAAACAACAGGTACTGGAGAGGATGTGGAGAAATAAGACTTTTACACGGTTGGTGGGTCTGTAAACTAGTTCAACCATTGTGGAAGACAGTGTGGCTATTCCTCAAGGATTTAGAACTAGAAATACCATTTGACCCAGCCATCCCATTACTGGGTATATACCCAAAAGATTATAAATCATGCTGCTATAAAGACACATGCACACATATGTTTATTCACAATAGCAAAGACTTGGAACCAACCCAAATGTCCATCAATGATAGACTGGATTAAGAAAATGTGGCATATATACACCATGGAATACTATGCAGCCATAAGAAAGGATGAGTTCATGTCCTTTGTAGGGACATGGATGAAGTTTGAAACCATCATTCTGAGCAAACTATTGCAAGGACAGAAAACCAAACACCACATGTTCTCACTCAAAGGTAGGAATTGAACAATGAGAACACTGGAACACAGGGTGGGGAACATCACACATCGGGGCCTGTTGTGGGGTTGGGGGAGAGGGGAGGGATAGCATTAGGAGATATACCTAATGTAAATGATGAGTTGGTGGGTGCAGCACACCAACATGGCACATGTATACATATCTAACAAATCTGCACGTTGTACACATGTACCCTAGAACTTAAAGTATAATAATAAAAAAAAAGAAAACAAGAAATGGAAGACGGGATATCAATCTAACGAGAAATGGAGAAATGATGGCATCTGTATCTGTTTTCTTTATGAATAACTAAAAAAAATTAAATGTATTGATTTTTCAAAAAAAAAAAAAATATCAGAAAGAAACAATCAGACCCTAGATATCTTTTCCTAGTCTGGGCTGCTAGGCATCTTACCTCTCCTTACCTCAGCAAAATCTGGAGTTTTATTGTTTGGAGGTGAAATAGCAAAGGATCTTTAGACTGAGAGGCACCAGGTAAAATGAGGTCAGAGGTACCACAGTAAAAATAGAAGGATGGTGTAAACTTGTCCACACACGGTGGGTGCTGGAGCCCTTTGTCCGCTTCTCCCACCCCACCCCTGATGCTAGCAGTTAGGCCTTTACCCCACTTTAATCTCCATATTGTACTACTTCTAGTCATAATTATGCAATTACTGAATATTGACATAACGCAAATCCTAGGTAAGTGAACTGGGAGGACAGGGAATAGCAAGGGCATGAATGTGTGGTGAGAGACAATGAGAAGGAAATAGTATGCAAATTTCATCTCATCTTTGAAAGTGGGAAGTCAATAGATGATGCCCCAAATTGGGGAGGAAAAAAGAATAAGTCATCCAACATGTTACGTAGGCATTGGATGATAAGGCCCAAATAATCAGATCAAAGAGGAAGTGATTGCTATTAAGGCTAGAGATGTTAAGTAGAAGCTTGTAGGTAACTGTTGTTATTTACAACCAATCTTGTAGAACTAGTTAACTCTTCAAACTCTGGGCATGTTGAACTTTGATATAACAATTAAAAATGAAAGAAGAACAAAGTGAGTGGTTGAACTATGCTGTTTCCTACTGGGAAATTCTCACAATGGGAATTACTAATTTCTCTGGGAATGACATGGTAGCTGATACTGTGTGGTAGACAGCACATGGTAGAGCCAGGTTCCAGCCTGCTTCTGCCAACAACTAGCTGTGTGACCTTGGCCACAACACCTTCCCTTATCTCCCTTGGTCTCAGCTTTGTCACCCACACAAAGAGGTATTGAACTAGAAAACCTCACATCTTTTGGATAAGATCCAGCAAAGGAGGAGAGGCCATGCAGCGGGTCAAGAGCCAGTGAAATAGGAGAACCCTGAGACAAAGGAAGGAAATTTCAGCAGTTTCCCCATCTATCCATACCTCTATCTCCACCTACTTCCTTTCCTATCCTCTGTTCTTAGGATCCTAATAATGTCGTGCAGCTGTTCTCCTGGCTTTTCTCGCCCCCTCCAGTGGTGGCCTCCCATTCTGCTCCCGTAGCCCTGTATGCACTGCCAGCCCCACCTTTGTGCCAATCCCTCACAGACCCTGGACTTTACCCAGCCTGATTAGACACTTAGAGTTCAGTGATTCTTAACATTGTTGAACCAAACATACATTTGAGAATCGAATGATGCCCTATCAACCCTTTGAAGAAGAAAAATCATTACATATACTCAAAATTCTGCTTTCAAATACCTCTTGAAGCCCATCACTGAATTCTATAAACAGACCTTAGAGATTGATGGGTTAATAACAATTAGTATTCTATTTGAGTGGTGATTTCTTAAAATGTACAAAACTATTTCACATACATGATCACAATATGGCTTTTCTCCAAGTAAAATGCAGAAAATCATGGCCATTATAGTTTTATTTTCATCATTGTGTTGGGCACTCTCACACATAGATGCTATTTTTTATTCAACAGTTCAAGCAAGTTTCTATTATGATCATTTCTGAGAAGAGGACAGTTGGGCTCAGACAAAACCATTAAATATGTTAGAGTGAACAGTGAGTTAGTTTAATAAACAGACAGAAAGGGGGTGGTCTCGCAAAGTCAAGTCTCTCTTTTTTTCTTTTTTTCACATCACAGTCCAAGATGCGAAGGCAGTCTGTGCTTGAGGGAGACATTTAAGCAATCCAGATTCTTCAGCACTATGAAACCCAACACGTGGTCTTCAAGGTGGTTCCAGGCACTGATATTTTCAGGCAATGAGAGGGAAAAGAAAAATATGTCTAGAGAAAATATCTTTTATGTGGGTGAGATGGAAGTTGTACACAGTCACTTCTGCTGACCATTGGTGAATGTTATGGGCAGAATCATGTTGCTCCAAAATTTATGTTAATGCACTGCCTCCCAGCACCTCATAGTGACTGCATTTGGAGATAGAGTCTTCAAAAACGTAATTAAATTAAAATGAGGTTACTAATGTGGGCCTCAATCCAATATTACTGGTGCTGTTATAAGAGGGAATTTCAGCAGAGATGTACACAGAGGGAAGACCAGATGAAGACGGATGAGGGAAAATATTGCCATGTTTAAGCCAAAGAGAGAGACCTCAGGAGAAACAAACCCTGTTGACACCTTGATCTTGGACTTCTAGTCTTCATAATTGTGAGAAAATAAATGTATGTTTAAGACATCCAATAGTACTTTGTCATGGTATCTCTGGCAAATTAACACAGGTACAGTGGAAACTTGGCCACATGACCATTTCCAATGAGCTAGGGAGCTGTGTGCCTAGACAGAAGGGAAAAACACAAATGGTGGCAAACAAGTCTCTATCCACTGTATTAATTTACTTTAGGTCATGTAGCTTTAAGTTGAATGAATTATTCAAATCTAGGATTTCTAGCTTAATTTCTAGCACTCTGTATTCCCGCCATCAACATGTCATTGAAATGTTGACTCTGGTCTTTGGTGCCTAAATGCATAGTAGAAATAATTTTGAAAAATTTATAAAGAGCTAGTAGGAAAAAGATATTTAGGAATCTTAACATCACCATATGCAAATAGGTTTCTTTCCTGCCTCTAGGAATGATCAATTTGCTGTGGGTTCATAAATTTTGTCAGGCCAACAGATCCCACAGCTGCTATAGAAACATCCTAAATATATATCTCTGTAGAAGGGTAAATTATCTTCTGTGTTGAAGCAGTTTTCCTCTGAACTGTGCTTTTCCCCTTTATGCCATGGTTAGAACCCTTTTCAAGCTCATTGCTGCTGTGATCTTCTGTGCAACTCTATTTTAAGCTGTCTAAGATGGAATGAACTCTTCAGCTATTACTCTAAGAAAAGAAAAAAAAGAAAAGATTTGTACTGTAGTCAATATGGAACCTGGAATTAGAGAATCTCTGTAATACTGTATTTAGAGTTGGGAAAAGAAAAAGAGGACTCTTGAAACCATGGAAGACAATACTTAATTTCTGAAATAGGTATTGGGGTGGGTCTTAGCATGACTGTATGTGGATAATATTCTGTGACTTCATGAACATAAACTAGCTATTATGGATTTCCCTGGTAAGGCAAAAACACAGATGAGGATTTTCAATATGACTGGAACAACTGGGATGATTAAATTGTACTGGTAGTTTATGTAAGGTATTGCCCTTCTTATTGTCTAAGACATAGTTCTCAAACTTGATACCTACAGGAATTCTGCTGGTTAGCATAGAAGGTGAAACAGGCTCCATTTTAGATGAAAATCTGTACATCCACTTATCTAATAAATATTCATTACTTAATGACAGCATGCCTTCTTCTAGGTACTGAAGAGGGAGTCCTTACCCCTGTAGAGCTCACAAATGACAACAAAAGACACTAAATAATATATGGTCTGAAGTCAGTTATATATGTTGTCATATATATGTCATATATGTATGAAAATCTCTGTAAGGTTTTTTTTTAGCCAGGGAGAGACATGATCAGATTTACTTTCTGAATTTTAGTTTTGATGTAAGAAGAGAGACCAGGAAAGAGGCCATCACAGTAGTCCATAGGCAATGCTAAGTAGGATGAGGGCGGTAAAGGTGAACTAAAAAGATAGGATTCATGGTATGTGTGGAAGGTAGACTCTGAAGGATTTGCTGAAATAATGAATAAGGAGCATGAAAAGAAGAAAAATGCCAAGGAGGATTCACCTTCAGGGCTTGAGCAATTGGATGAATGGTGGTGTGTTTCTGATAGAATGCGCAGTGGGGTTTGTAGCAAGTCAGAGTGTACAACTTATCTGAACCAAACGCGCAGTGGGTTCAGCTCTAACTTAATGGGGCAGCTCTAACTTAGCTCAGAATGATGAAGGCTGTTTTCTCTATCACATGTGATCATTACACTTGTTCTCTTGTTGCAAAGACACTTTACAACCTAATTCTTCTCTTTCTCTATAATAAGCTTCAGTATGGCTGCATGACAGACGCACCTGACAGCAATAACTTAAGCATACACTGAGAATGACGCTGTGGTCTAAGAAGGGTGTGGGTTTGGAATTCCAAGGTAAGGAATCTGGGCATGGCCAACCCAGAGATACACTCCTTATCTGTGAAGGACATCCAACCCCCTGGCCCCACCCTTTTCAACACAGGCCATACAAGGGATAGAGGCCCTTTGTTTCAGGTTAAATGAGGTGTCTAGGTAGAGGTTGCTAGGTGAAGGGTGCTAAATGAAAATGTTATATAAACTGCATGCTTTTACAAATGGCAGCTGCTATCCTGTCCAACTGACTACTACTAGACCTGCCTGGGACGTAGGTCTTCAATAAACCCTATGTTTTGTTCATTGGTTTCTGGTCCCTTCCTTGGCCTCTCAGACATGGTGCCATCCCTATTGGAATCAACTAGGATGTAGACACCTTTACCTACCAAATCTCTCACCTTCTTTTCTCAAGCCTGTTCTTGATACCTCAGTCCTTTCTGCTGACTTCACTGTATAGCCTCTGAGTTTTGGCTCTGAACTTAGCAGAGAACGGATAGATCATCTGACCTTTCCCTCTGGTTCCTGTGATCATAGAATTCTCTAGGAAAGCATTTCAGGATGGTGGTGGATGTTTTGAGACCAGGAGAATTACAACTGTTTTTGGTGGGATCTAACCATGCAGGACGCAGTGCAAATTTCTCTCTCTCCAAACGACACTTTTTGTACTTTTTCTCTGTGAACTGGCTAATGGTACAATAAAGCACCATTTCTGTTTGTTTATTTCCAAATTTCAGCTTGAAATTGACAACATAATCTCAGAGATCATACCCATGCAGTTATAATAAATCTTGAGATCAATACACCAATAGCATATTTTTCAAAATATGATTACAATTTTGCGAAGTTTATTCTCATGGAAGCCTAAGATGTCATCAAACTTCTAGAAGATCTGAAACCATTTAACTAATTTTGAGTAGGCCTTAATACTGAGAGCAGAACTGGTCCACTTCCTTATTTCTTTCATTGAAATGATAATTAAAGCATCTCTACTCTTAAGTGATTGAACCCATGCTGATTTTCACGGATGTGGTTGAAATAAAATCAGACCAAAAAAAATGTATGGCTGTTTACTGAACTCTTTGAGATTAAATCTACACAACTTTGCCAACCTAATTAAATATATGTGACTATGTAAACAGCATAGTGAAAACTCTATTTAAATAAAAAGCTCTGAATTCTGAGTTATGAGTCTGATTAGAGTAATATTACTGAATCAATTTTTTTTCTCCATAAAGCTTACTTTTTACATGACCCAATTCCAGAGGGCATCCAAATTTATGGTTCAATTGCATTTTATTTAACTATGGTCATTAAAAAGACCACAAATTTGCCATTAATCATTGATTATATTCAATCAGCATTCAAGGTGACTTACGTTTTCTCACTACTTGCTACATTACAATTTGCCGTACAGGCTTCCTGGCATGAAAGGAAACATTTATCTGTAAGTAGTTGGAGTTTTCAGTTCAAACAGTACTAAGTACTTATTGATTACACTTTCTAATACTTTTTCTCTTAAAGACCCAGAGTATTACTGACTACAGATATGTTTATGTTTCTAATTCTAGAAGATGAAAAGTTTTTCTTGGTGCTGTGGTGACAAAATGGTAAATTCTACAAAAGACGCCCAAACCGGTTTCATTGTTTGAATCATTCTCTGTAAAGAAAACTTTAAATTTCTACTGTGATTTAGCACAATGTTCTTTCAAATCATCTTTTCTTGTGTTGATAAAAGAAACAGCCTGAAGGCAGGGCCCTCATGTCATTCATCTTAATGTCCCCTGAACTCTGTGCCTGATTCACAGGAGATAATTCCTTTGTGGAAAGGGATTTTGTATATTCTCTGAGTGAGATGTTATATATTAAGTTGTAGCAACCATTTTTACCTCTTCCTCCCACCCTATACTGGATGAGGTGAAAAGCTCAAAACAATATATTTCAGGCCCTTCTATGGCTAGGTTTATGGATGCAGTGGAAGTTCTACCAATAGGAGACAGAAATGCAAGACTTGAAAGGTGGATGGTGAAGGGGAATAGAACCCCAGGTTACCACCCCGGAACAGGAGATGCTGGGCTCCTCCCTGGCGCAAACAGTGTGAACTTCCATGGCTCCACTCCAGTGCACACTCCTCCCAATGCACAGGATGATTGGAGGTTCTCCAGGGACTTCTTTATACTTCGTTGTCTCAATACCATTAAGTAACATCTTCACTGCATAAAAGGAGATCCCAAATTCTGGTATTATGTCAAATAAACTCCATTGATTCCCAAGCATCTTTATGAGTTAGCATTGCTAGAATTATATTTAAGGTCAAGTTCTCAAACATTGATAGGCATTGTTTGCCAAAGGGAACATGAATCCAAGGAAAAACATGGCACATCTTGTTGGTGCATCCATTGCATTCAGTGCTAAGAAATTTTAAATATAATTTTTCAAACAAAGGGTTCCATTATGGAGTAAAAAGCTAAACTAGATGAATTTGTAAGATAAGACATGAGATTTTAATGCAATTTCTTCTCCACTATTCCCCATATACCTAGAAAATAAGTGCTCAGGAGTTCCCTTCTGTGACTCCTAAAGGAAGATTTAGCTCTTTTGTTTCATGGATTGAGAGAAGAAGCTTTGCTCACAAGCCTGGCCCTTTAGACCCTCAATTTCTTTATTTCAAAGTAAGAAACAATGGCAGATGCCCTACCTACCTCAATGAGCTCTTGTGAAATAATATATGAGGCAGATATAGAAAATGATTACGAACATGAACTCTGAAACTTGACAGCTAGAATTCAAATAACAGCTCTGTCATTTTCTGTCTTTGTACCATTGAAAAATCCGTTACTTTTGGTCTCAATTTTTTCATCTTAAAAATGGGGATATTTATAAATAATAATACCTGCCTCATCAAACTGTTAAGGGAACCCTATGATCTTATGCAAATAAAAGTTCTTAGAATAGCACATGTCACATAAGATCTTATTATTTGTGATTATTAAAAGGTAGAGCCATTTTGAGTGACATCTTTCCTGTTAATAATGTCAATAACAAACATATATTAGGTGCTTCTCCTGTGCTAGACATCTAATACGCATTATGTCATGAAAAACAACCTTAGGAAATAAGTGCTATTATCAATAATTTACGAATAAGAAATTTTAAAATGCAAAATGGATAAAAGCTTACGCTAGGCTAATTAAAAGAAACAACCAAATAAACAGTGGGCACGGAACTTGAAAGCTTGATTCTGACTTTGAAACCTGTTCTGTCACCTGTCTATGAAATTCAGGTCTTCTTCAGAACAAGCACAGATGGGCAGTGATGAGGAAATGACAGATCACCTATATCCAACACCGTAAGTCAAACACCAATCTAGACTATGACATATCCCATCTCATTTAACTCTTGCAATAACCACACAGGTTGAGATTCTTGTGTCTATTTTTTTTAGTGATAAAGAAAGAGGTAGGACTAGGATTCCAATCCATGTGTATTTGCCTGTAAATGTCTTGCTATTTCTGCTACCACTGTTCTATTAATTTTAATCTGAAAGAATCTGAAAAATTAGTTACCATCAACCCCAGGAATATAACCTCGCATGAGAAGGGATGAAAAATACACACTACAGAAATTTCAGATAGGGAAATAGCCAGAAAATGCTATTAGAAAATGACTTGTTTTGACTTTTAAAAAAGTAGTTGGGATTTAATGATTGCTAGTTTTTAAGTGTACATCTTACATATAGAGTTAAACCCCTTATTGCATGACTCAGTGTAAGACGACACTGAATTACTGTTATCACCGCTGTTGAGTTAAATATGACCCAATGCTGTAAATGTGTTCTGCTGTATGTTACACTAAAAGCCTGACTAATCATTTGCTTATATTTGTTGAATCAAATAAAACTAGGCTAAATTCATTCCACTGTCTTCTTTCAAGCTGATAGTGTGGCTTTATCGAGCTACTAAAAGGAGATGAATGAGCAGAGGCTGACAGAATTCTGATCCTTCTTTCTGTAACAAACATCACACAGTCAACCTTCAAAGGACAGGGGGGGATCAATTTCTTTCAGTCATCAATGAGGACATAATAAGTGACCTGGTCAAGGTAAGAGAGGCCTGCAAATGGCCTCTCTCCTGATGTCTCTCTATTTCAAAAGAGTGGATGATGTCGCTTCTATTTATAAACTCATCTGAAAATGCATGAGCTTTGCAAGGTCTTTTTTTTTCTCCTCAGTGCCTGCATCTTGAAAGGGCATAAATTAGAATAACAACATCAAATAACCTAATATCTTGGCATCAACAAAGGCAATTTACAGAAACTTGAATTTACTATCAAGCAGTAAAGAAAGGCACATAAAGGGGGCAGAGAGGCATCTTGATTTTGTAAGGGGTGAAGGCACTTTGACTAAGCCAAAATCTGTAAATTGATAGTTGATGGATGACAAGGTGAGGCTGTTAGGAGGGGGAGCTTGGGCTTGGGTGGCAGGTGGACACACCCATTAGTTGCGCCACCTTGTGGAAGCTATTTACCTTTTGAATTTCATTTTTCTTATCTATAGAATTGGAGTAATACCTCACAGGGTTATTGTAAAGACTAAACAATTAACATGTTTGAATACCTAGTAGAGTGTCTAACCAATAGCAGTAGATGCTCAGTAAATAGTAGCTTAGTGGTATTAGTGTCATCACCACACATCATAATTGTATGCAAGAGATCAGAAACCATTGCCATCAAAGTCTGGTTGCATTAATTTGTCCACATCTATCAGATGGACAAGTTGCTTTTGATGGTTTTCAGTCACTGATTCTTTTAAAAATAAAATCTTGAGAAAATCCTCCAAATATAAACCATGTGACCCAGCTTTAGAGATTGGGCATTGAAAGTATATAATGAGAAAAGGAGAACAGGAACACATACTTTTACAGGGATTCTGATCTGGCACCCCCTGCTTCTCTTATATGAAAGCAGATCTAGACTTTCCTGGCTCTTAAAATCCACAGAGACTAAGGATCATCCTAGGTCACCCTGTAAATAGCAATCTTGCTTTAGCTACGGCCCAGGACTCCCCTGGGAGTTATGAGCTTAAACTAAGCCTCGTCTAAAATTTAGACAGGAGGAAACAGGGGCACCACAAAAAGTTCTTCCCTGCCCTGACACCACCCCATCCCCAGCTTCGAAAGCATGATGTGCTTTTCCTCTAAAATCCAAGAAAGAAAATGAAATAAAGTCGAGAGTGTTCACAGAAAGCAAATAATTAGTATTGACTAAAATTCAAAGCTGACTTACTAGATTTTAATTACAGGATGTTCCCATCTCCTAACTGACTGTTATACACTTCTAAATTAAGTTTAATAACAGTTAGAGGGACACATGCAGAGTGCTCAGCACGTGCCAAGCATGGTTCTTAGTGCATTGTGTGTTTACGTAGATAAGGCTCACAGTAACCCTACAAAGTAGGTGATACAAGTATCCTTGTTTTTACAGAAAAGGCACAGAGAGATTGAGTAAGGTATCTAAGATCACACAGCTAAAAACAGCAGAGTCCATATCAGAACCAAAGTTGATGGGTTTCAAAGTCAGTGCCCTTTATCTGCACTGGCTGCCTCACTGAAGGAGGAAACTCAATACTATAATAGTATTGAAACTGCAGGCTTGCCTGGGGATCATTTTCAGATTGAATGGACCTGATTTTATTGTATTTTGCTTATTCAATATTATCTTATTTAGTAAAACTCCTCTAAGTATTTTAAAATCCATAATGGTTTCATTCTTCCCACCACATTCTTTTACAAATGTATTTAAAGATACATAGCTATGGGTCTGTGAGGTAACCTAGTACTGTTTAAAAATTGTCCCGCTAGTTAAAAATACATTGAGAATTGTTCTGTTTATTTTAGGAAAAAGTAACTTTGACAATCAGTTTTGAAGATGCTCTAAAACTTCAGGGCATCTATCATTTCAACGAGATGACTCATGGTTTTAATTAACTATTGATTAGGAAAGAAAGTAATATGCTTTAGTCAGACACACTGAAAAAAGTGTTTAGAAATTCCACTTTGTCAATTACGCAACTGTTTTCTGATCAGAAGGCACTTGGTTGTTAAATGATTGGTAGAAAAGAGAAAAGGAGAAATTGAGTCATCTTTGTTCATTTTTCCTTTGGTTATGACCTGGAAAACCATATATGGAATGAAAGGATGGAGGAAAAGAGCAGATTGGAATTTGAAACTACCTTTTCAGTGGGAGATGAACTAGGGCCAAAGGAGGAAGGATACCTGCTGACAACTGTCATTTCCACAGACTTACTGGAGCAAAATGATGTCTAATGTTGAGAAGAAAAATTGAGTGTCTAGATTTTTTAAATGGCTGCAGAATTCTTGTTTTGCTGATTTTTTTTTTTAAAGTAGAGTTTGTTCAAAGGCAGAAGATTATAGAACTGGCCAGGGACTTAAGGAGAGCAAACGAGGGTGTCAGGTTTTTGGATTTAACTGTCCACTGGCTGGAGGAACTGAGAAAGCTTATGGAGACAAAGCCTTTGGCAAATGTAAGTCAAAACAAATTTTCAGCCCAAGACAAAATTATGTTATGTTGAAAACAGCTCGGTTAGCTGAATGTTCTTTTATGTGCCCAGGCAACAACATTTCTTTAGATATTTATCCACATTCTCTTTTATTGTTTTACTTCCATTGTGAAGAAAATGTAGCTGCTTTATACTGAGACGAAATTTTTAAATCCATTCAAAAGTGTGGAAGGACTCAAAGCAATCTTCACAATTCAAAAGTTCTATTGGGAGGTTTAAGACTTAGAGGAAAGTAAAGAAGTAGCCAACTCTGTGAAAGAATTTAAGTCTGTTCTAGGGAAAGAAGTTATCATAGTGCTATGGGTTTATTAGCTTTATTACTTACTGATCAATAAAAATAGGAGAAAAATAAGAAATTTTCTCAATTAAAAAAGTTTTCAGTGTATTAAAGCAGTATAAAAAATGAAACTGAAGATACACACTTTGCTGATCTTTTACTTCGTATTTTCAAATTTATCATGAATATTCATATGGATTGGAGAGGAGAGATAATATCAAATGGTATGAAAAATAAGCCATGATCTAGTATAAAACAGAAATAGCAAAGGAGATCTCCGGCTTAGATTTTGGGTTTCTAACACAGCATAAATTTTTGTCAAAGAACATGCAGACAATGTCAGAACAAAGCAAACATAATCACCATTATTTCATTTCATTTCTTCACATACAAGGACCTACTGCCAAACCATCTTCTCATTTTTACCATTGAATATTTCCTGGCTTTGACCATACTACAGGTGTTCATTCCCTTAGAATCTGAAGCCATCTGTCTTTGAACATACCGGCTGCTGACAACCCAAAGCTGGGTTCCTGTTGGTTTTGAAGAGTTTAGCAGCATTGGGGAGGGAGAGACCTCTTCAAGAAGAGCCAGAGAGTGGAGGAGATGAGACCAGCAGTTTGGGAGAAGACACTGTGTTAGGCACATATGCTAGCATGGTTTGGCCCTAGAATTAGCCAGAGGGTTGAAAAACAGAGTGAGAGTTTCATTACCCACCTATAGTTTGAGCCCGATTCCAAATCTTATAATTCCCTCTCCCTAAATTCTCCCAGCACACTTAACTACATGTTCAAAGGATTATATACAATGTAGATCAGCATCAAACATAATGACTTTGCCACCTTCCTACTGCTGATGCCAAGTCTTATCACCCACCTCTCTCTCCTTCCCATCTTGCAGTAGCACTAAAAAAAGGATATCAAAATAACAACTACTAAGGATTACTATTATCCTAAATTCTGGAGTATTGCATATGCATGTGAAGAAAATTACCTACTTTATATTGTATCTATATGATCTATGTGAAATCTTCTGAACTATCATAGATAATATTTTTGAAACTATTTCCATAGTAAGTTCCATCCTAAATCTTTCATTAATGTGAAGGTTCTTACTAGATATGAGCCCTTCCAGGGCAGAAGCCACAGTCTATGTTTTCATCATATTCCCAGGGCCTAGCACAGTGTCTTACTACATTCACTAAGCATTCATTTATTGAGTAAATTTTTTTTGTGAGGCTGAATATTGTACTTGTCAGTGATGGCAGAAACGGTGACAGAGATAGAAAAGGATTCTGCTTTCATGGAGCTTACATTCTAGCTTCCACAGTAGATGTTCAGACACACAATGAATGGTTTTTCTAATAAATGAATGGTTTAATAAACAAAAGAACACATGAATGAATAAATAAGTTTGTACATGGCAAAGATAATCTAAATTTGAATGCAGAGTTCTCTTTGATCTGGTTTCCACCAGTCCATCATCCAACTCATGAAATGGCCCAGTAGAATTAGAAATGTGTGTGGGGGTGGAGTGGGGTGGGGGTAGGAGGTAGATATATGCCTAATATTTCATTCTCAAGACTGATTGAAATGATAAGATCATTTCTAAGCATTGATACTATCAAACAGCAAATCACCCCAGTAATGTATTTATAAATCAGTATTTTCTAAAGAATGCTTTATAGAATCTAATTCTGCATATTGTTACTTGATGTTATGCCAAAACAGTTTTGTATGATGAAATAAGGTGGGGAACACTTAGTTAGGGAAGTTTCTTTTTTGGTAGGTCTTAGCAGAACTTTTAGCATGATAATAAGCAGTGCGGTTCCCTCGGATAATGTGTCGTCCAAACTTTAATAGAAAATTCATTTTTGAAAACAATTTAATAAAGCACACTTTGTTTAATATGGATATGAATAAAGGGAGCAGAAATTGCTGCTCTGCCTGGATTCCCTCTTCAGGACCAGTGCACTTGTTTTAGTCATTCAGACTGCTAGAATAAATAACCACAGATTGGCTTAAACAACAGATACTTACTTGTCATAATTCTGGAGGCTGGAAGTCCAAGATAAAGGTGTGGGAAGACTTGTTGTCTGGTGAGAGTCCCCTTCTTGCTTGCAGTTGACTATCTTCTCACTGTATCCTCACCTGGTAGAAAGAGGAAGAGAGAGCTCCCTGAAGTCGCTTTTCTAAGGATGTTCACCCTATTCATGAGGGTTTGACCCTCGTGACCTAATTACCTCCTCCAAACTCTACCTTCTAATATCACCATTGGGGTTAGGATTGTAACATATGAAATTTTGGGAGAACACATACATTCAATCCTTAACAGCATTCATCCTCTGCCCTTGACAATGTTGGTGGCTGCATGTTCATAGATGCACTCTCCTGGGCATTGCCCTCAGCTGCAGGGACCTGCCCCCTGGAGTTTGACCTGTGGGCAATGACAGGGTGATGAAAGGATAAAAGGCTCACTCACCCTTGTCTCAAATTGAGATAGAGCTTAAGGGGCATCCTAGCTCTAGAATTCCCTGTAGGATCAGATAAAGGCCCAGATGCATCCACATTGTAGGTCAGCTTCTGTCTCTGTGCCAACCTGTCTTCTCCACTTCCTTCTGGGTGTCTCTCTCCCAGGACATTCCCCAGTAAAATTTCTCTATGCAGTTCCCCATCACCAAGTCTGTTTATCTGAAATTTAATAAAGACAATGAACGTTATTCCAATTGATCTGCAAGGCTCAGGTGAACTTTGAGCCACTCACTTCGGTGCGACCAATAGTATGTTTTCGGAAACATTTGATTCATAGATTACTGAGTCTCAGTCAATGTTCCAAGTCATTGAGAAACCCTCATTATAAACACCTCTTTTTCTAAAAACCTGTCTCAAGTTTTTGGTCTATACAATTCATTTGCATGACCACCATGGGCAGCATGTGCCATCGTTTCTAACTTTTATTGGCATTACATTGTTATTTAAATTCAAAGTCAACTCTCTCAGGTACTCAAGCCATCAGTAACATAGTTTCAGACTCATTTTGCCTAACTTTAATGTTAAACCTCTTTATACTGTGTCTTACCCAAAAGGAGTAATGAATGTGTAAATAAGGAGGAAAACCAAATGCCATTCTCTTAATTTTAGTAATTGTGTTTTGATGAAATAGCTCTAGTATGAACTAAAGCTTTCTAAGAAAAACAGTCCTGACTTTAAGCACACTGGACTGTTATCATATACATTTACATACATACACACATATGCACAGTTGTGTACACGCAAGCATATTAAACAGCTGAAGGGAAGTAAGAGGTAGCCTCGTGAATCCCCTCAGTTTTATTGCTGAAGAAATTGAGGTCCATTGTGGAGGAGTGACTTATTTAAGGTCCAATAGAGAGTGGTAGAATGAAATCTGCATCTCCAACTTCCAAAATATAAACTTAAAATGTCAGCCTGTTATTCAGATGCATGTCGGTGGGGCTGGCAGGATGGTTATTAGCTTTACCCCATACCCAAAATTATTTAGCGGTAAAATCACAATAGAATTGTTTTACACAGCCACATGTCTCATTTGACTTTTAAAAAACTTGATTAAGCACACCTTTTTGGGGATGTAATACACGCATAAAGCTAAGGATACATGTAAACAGGACTGCATAAAAAGTACCTTTCAATCTCACCCCATACCAGTGAGCCTTATGATTGACTAAATCATTAGTAAGAGATTCAATCAGCCGTCCAGCAGTCTAAAAATCTACAATTCTAAAGAAAACATTTAATAATGGAAAGTGAACTGAAACAAAATGAAACACACATACACAGATTGGCCTCACTTGAACAATTTCATCAGAAAGTGGTTTTTATAAACATATTTTTCTGTGCTCATCTTTTTATAGATTCAATCAGCACTACCTCACAGAAATCACGCACAGAGATTCCATGGCAACAGCCACATTCTGCACAGACACACACACACACAAAATCAACATGCTTAAATAACTACAATTCACACCCACTTAAGTCTATTAGATTTGGATTTCAGATACAAAAATAGCTACAATCATTTTTTTGCCAATTAGGAGCAGCTCTGTTATTAATGTTTTCAGTAAATTTAAACCATGTGATAGTGGAAAATGAAAAAGCAAAACCCCAAAGGGAGGAATAAATAAACCCCAAAGGGAGGATCTAGCACTGGTCTAGATCCTCTCACTATCAGCTGATTCTTTTGGGTTCATTTTTCAAGTGAACTTCACCTCGACCATAAGCTACTTAAATAGAGCCCTTACTGGCAGTAAAACAGAATTGGTAGAACATGGGATCAGTACGCTTCCGTCTAAAAAAGTAAATGACTGTTTTAAAATTTCAATCTTTTTCTCTATTAAAATAATATGGCTTTGAAAACCAGTTTCAGAAGAAAATTTCTTGATTTGAGTAATTGTTCATGAGTCATGTTCCCAAGGTGACCTTGGTTTTACTTGTTGAGCACCTGAGGGACATGAATATAAAGAAAAGTTAAGGCTGGATCCATGTAAATAGAGTAAAAAATTGCAGGCACTATCTTAGGGACAAATGCTACAAGGAAAACCCAAATTACCTGTGGCGTATGGTGGTGTTTTGTCAAATTTTATAATGCTGACCAGTTACAATAGAACTACTCTCAGTTCTCATTCAAAATGGTGATTCCTGGCTCTCACTCCTGTTCCACAGAATTCGAATCTGTAGTGTTCTAGTGAAGAAGCCAGTGATTCTTTGGTAAAACACCAAAGGAGTGAGTCCAGACAGGAAGTACCTACCAAAAACTAGGAACTGACATGAACTCGTAAAGGAGTAAGATCTGGAAGTTCTCTAAGCCTGGTAGCAACATGTAACTGCTGTGGCTTTGTAATATAGTTTCTGGTAGGAAAATGGGATATAGTGGGCATGAAAATGCATCTTAAAGATTAAAGGCCATAGTCAGGCCCGGCGTGGTGGCTCACGCCTGTAATCCCAGCACTTTGGGAGAGCGAGGTGCAAGGATCACCTGAGCCCTGAAGGCTGAGGTTGCAATGAGCTGTGATCACGCCATTGCACTCCAGCCTGGGCAATAGAGTGAGACCGTGTCTCAGAAACAAAACAAAACAGAAAAAGGCAATAGTCAGGGAGTGGCAGCAAAGACGAGTTATCCAAGAGGCACTCAGGAGGCACAACTGTGCATCTACCTGAGAACACATTATCATCTGAATCAGAGTGTCTCATTAATAATAAACATAACAATGAAAGCAATGTCAATAATTACAATCCATTTTTATAACTCTTTGCCATTTGCAAAACTTAGTTTACAATGTCCATGGAAATGAGCATGGAAGGATTGAAGAGCAAAACCATAGAAAGTCAGGAGAGACCGTTTTATCTTCTTTTGCTGAACTTGACCATAAACTCCATGAGATCTTGGTCTCTGCCTTCTCAAAAAGTGACTGGTTTATACTAGAGTCTCAATCAATATTTTTTAAATGATTAATAAATGAATGAATAATACAGGACATAAAGAGGATGTAATTTGCAGAGAATGAGAGGAAAGCACTTTCTTAGATAGTACCTGACAGTATATTGTTCCCTGTCTAAATCAAGTAACTAAATAAAACCCAGTATATGACAGCAGTGAGAGAGGGAGAACATTCCCGCATGACTGCAAGAGGGTTTGATGACCATATTTTAGAAATTGAGAGCAGCAGCTATTGCAGTCGGCACGCTCACATAGAGTTGTTCAGCAATGAATAGGGAAAGAATTAGCAAGATTTGTGGAAATTCAGTTGCCAATCATTTAAATTTAAACACTGGGCACCTGCAGTCAGAGAGACTGCTATAAGGAAGTGATCAGTCCAATATCAGCTTATAGGACGCAGTCTAAAATACTAAAGAGTGGAGAAACATTTCCTTCAGTCACAGATGTCTGAGAATTTCACCAAGACTTTAACAGAGAGTGATTTATCTTCCACACCAGAATTACATTCTCATTAGACCTGTGATTAATGTAGTTTGGGGTGGGTATATGGAAGGCGTTTGTGTGTGAGAAATAGTGAGTTTCAATACCATTGGGCTAATCAATATTTGATCATTGTAAAAACTTACTCCTGGTGTTGTTGAAGCTAAATGTACAAATTCAGAGAGCTTCTGGGGCCTCCAGTATACAGAGCATGTGAATAGCTCTCTTTCCCCACTTCCTGCCACAGACACAACACACAGACACCCTAAAGGAAGATATTACTCACACCATTATCTTTTTTTTAATGTCAGAAGAACCCTGTAAAGTTAGTGTAGGCTTAAGTATTTTCATTTTATAAAAGAAGCAATTGAGATACAAAAATACAGAAAGTTCACAAAGTTAATAAAAGCTAGAGCAGAGATTTAATCCTAGGTCTTCTGACTCAAAGTCACTTTTTAAAAAATACAGAAATGAGTACTAGAATGAGATTAGCTATTTCAATATAGAATTATGTTTTTCCCCCAAATACAGTCTTTAAAATGTCATGCTATAATTTTATACCCATAGTTTGGCAGAGATTCACCACAAAAAGTTCAGATAAATTTCCATTTTATAATTCTGTGTAAAAAAAGGTGAAATCAGAAATGAATACAAACTATTTTAAGTTCAGATTCCATAAATTTTGATGAGTTAAGAAAAAAAAATACAGAAAAGGAAAAAAAGAATATTGAAAATTTTCATGTGGAACTTCTATTTGTGAAGGAAATTTATGTCAATAGAGAACTTAAAACTATTAATCTTTTTATTGAAGACACCTGGCAGAAATCACCTTAACCAAATGATCAAAGTTAACCTCAACTTTAAGGAGAGAAGTTAGCTTTAGATGTTCCTGGGAGGCTGCTAAGAAGGACATGGCATCACTTCTGTGAAATTCTGCTCAAATATGGGTAACCTGAATTTGATCGTGAAAAGACATCACACACCCACCCTACAAAATAACTGCTGTGTACTTTTCTAATGGTTCAAACCCATGAAAGAGAAAGAAAAGACATAGAAACTATTCCAAATTAAAAGAGACTAAGAAAATGTGATAACTAAATGCAACAAGTGATCTTGGTTGGCTCTTGAACCATTATAAAAAAGACATTAATGGGACCATTGATGGAATTTGAATATAGTATCTAAATTAAACAGTAGGATTATATCAATGTTAATTTCCTGATTTTTCTAAACATACTCTGTTAGGAATAGCATTTTCGGAAACTAGATGAAAGATATATAAACATTTATTATATTAATTTTACAACTTTAAGTCTAAAATTATCTCAAAAATCTTTAAAAATTAAATTTAAAAATTTAAATGGGTAGATTTCATATTGTGTTCTTCCTAGGATAATTTTTTTAAACAAAATTAAAATATGATCAATCCTAGTGCTGCAAAGGGTCTTACTGATAAAGCAATTAAATCTTGTAGCTGAGTATTGTAACTTGTCCAAGGTTGTAAAGACCTTGAATCTTGGTCACTGGACACTGATGTTCTTTCTTTAGTACTGCGTCCTACTTCATCCTCAATTCTCTAAAAACCTGAGGACACTGACATAAGCCTGCTCTTTACATTTCATGTCTTTTTCAGAGACAAGGGAGGATGATGTTGACAACAGATGTCGACCATGTAGATGAAACAGGTCAACGCTTTGCCCTGGAAAGCACTTGTTAACAGCAGCTCAAGGGAGAGTACCCAATGAAGCAATTATGTGTGGAGATATCTGAAGGCAAGCCCCTATTATTAATGGGAGATCAAAGATCACAATTTTAAAATCCATGATTAAAATACACAGAAAAAATTATAAACAAATAAGGTAAATGAGGGAATTACAGTGGAAGAATAGTAACCAAGGACTGTGACTTAAACCAGTGGTCTTTAAACATTTTTGTTCACCTATTCATTAAAAAGATTTTGGGGAAAACTTGCACATCTTTACGTTGACATCTAAAATGTTATCTTTGGCATGCAACTAATTGCAAAAGATATAATTTCTGGCAAATTCCAAATAATGATGCTTTTTAATTAAACTGTCAGGGAACTCTGTAATATCTCTCCAAAGCAATATGAACACAACAGCAAGATGAAAGTCATGATCATTTAACAGATAAAGGCATGCTCTTCTTTCCCAGTTGAAAAGTTCACATTATTTTTATTCATTTTAAACTAATATTTCCATCCTAATTCTCTTATAGAGTTTTATTCTAAGAGAATTTTTCGTGCATGAAAGCCTTTCATGATCACTGAATCATGCTTCAATGCCACCAAAATATGTGGGTAAATTGAAAAGTAAATTGTTTTTAAGCATCCAATGACAATAAGGCTCTAAATATTAGATATTTTTCTGGATAGAGTTACAATTATAAATATCAAAGGGTTTAATTTTTAAGAAAAACATAAATAATTACTCACACAAGAAGTAAGAATGTTATTGGTAATAATCTCTTAATTAAATGGATGTGGCTGGGGCTTTTTCGTGTACAGTTCACATATCCAAAGATGAAGACTACTCATTACCATTATCATCAATACTGTTATAATAATAAGACAAGGTTCAGCACTAATTCCATTCTTTGTTTTTATTTTTTTACAGATTTAAGCTTTGAGAAAAATCTGTTCACCTAAATCAATGAAAGAGAACAGAAAGAGTTTGATTTTAGCAGGTCATTTAATTCTTCAACTCCTTCTGTGTATTTGACAAAAATATCAATAGCAATCACTTTAAAATTATTTTTAATGACCTATATTAAACTATTTTTAAATATTTGAAATTTTTAATATTTGATATTTTAAAATATCAATTATTTGCAATGAACTATTTAGTTAGATAGTCCTTCAGTAATATTGAATTGAAAAGCACCTGTCTTGAAGAAGCAAATTTTTACCCAGATATGAAAGTCACCCCGTTTTCCACAATGCTACCAGCATTTCCACTTGCCCCTTGTCTGTGGATAGCATAATGTTTCCACCCCATTGTAACGCATCATGGAAATTATCTAGATGTTGAGACCCAGAAGTATTTGGAAAGTGGGAGAAAGCGTCTTATGAAGGGCAAGTGAGATTCCTCAAGACCAGGCTTACTGTCTTTAAGAGCAATTTTGGGGGATGAGGAAGAGGGGAAATTAAAAGTGGAAATTGAGGACCTTGAAATTGATTCCCTTCAAACTCCCATTTCTCAGATACCCCTTGGCAAATTTTGTGTATATCCAGAACTGTGCATTTGCCTGGGTCATCTTAGACTATTCTAGGCACAAACAATTTTCATGAAGACAGCACACAAAATGCAAGCTGCATGGAGGAAGATGTTTATGATGGTGTCACTGTATTAAATACGTGTCTTCAAATTATGAAACTACTTATCAAAGTGTCTTCAAAGGAAAACTAGTCCTTTGAGTTATTCCAAAAAAAGTGGTTTCCAATGGTACATTTGGAAAATATTGCATATGTCCCCTCTGGGAAGGATTACAATTCACATTAGCACACTTGAGTCTCTGAAAAGTCTTGCAGTCAGGAATACATTTTAACTTTATTTAACTCAGAGTTTCACAAATATATTTGCCCATGTACCTCTTTATTATTAACATCTTCCTGAACACACTTTCAGGGTTGCTGATACATAGTTTTATGAAATGGAAAGTTTATGTCAAATCCTGACAGTGACCAAACCTTTGATAGTCATCTAATAAATATTTGTTACCCAATTTATGGATCATATGTAAAGGGAATTAGGTTGACAAGAAACATAAAATAGAAATTGAGAAGCAGGAATTTTATCATAATGGAAATCTTTAAACAAACTCATTAAAAGTATCAAATGGAAGCTGGTATCATCCTGAAAATAAAAACCAAAGCTATCAACCAGGGAATCATCTCAAGCTCGCATCATTGCTTCCCCTCTGGGAGCCTTGGCTTTGAGGGAGGAGTACATCGTGTAAGAACTCTCAATGTGGTCATTGCAACCGGATCATAGAGGAGGAAGCCTTTAGGCCACCATGACAGATGCATAATCCAGTGACACAATGGTCATTGGGAGATCTTTTATTTGGATGGCGGAAATCATTGCTTTTTTTATTCATACAATGAGAATCTAAGGGTATAGCTGACACTTCTTTGTTGGTCACTTTGCAATAGGGAGACAGCAGAGGTAATGCGCCTCATAAATAACTCTGTCAGGTATGATGCAACAAAAAGAGAACTGCATAGGACACAGAAAAGCCTGATGCCATCTCTGTCTTTTCCATTTGCTAACTGGATAAACACAAATATTTCCCCAATTTCACTGAGCCCCGGTTTTCCCATTTGCCAAAACGTTACCAATTTAAACATACCAATGGATTATATGATCCCTTTTTTTTAACTGTGGAAGGGAAAACTGCCTGCTTTTATAGAGTGCTTCAACATTTTCTTGCCTTAGATGCAAGAAAATAATGTCCCAGTAAGTACTGTCTTTAACTGACTTAATTGCCTAACTGGTTCTGACACCTTCCTTCAGAATATAGCTTTTAAGTAAACAATCAGAATTCTTCGGAAGTAAAAAAATTGACCTTTTCAGCTTAAAAAGATCATAAGGACAAAAACAGAAGATATCCTGCATTAAAGAAACAAGGTCAACTTTTATAGTGTTTTACAGTCTGTTATATCTTTGAAGAAAAAGTGTCACAAATTCCAATGTTCATTATCACAAGTTTTTTCTGCCAAGTAGAAAGATTTTATAGGTTAAGAAAATTCATATTTTTAAATGTATGCATCTATTTGGGCATATTTAATTGCTTATATCAGAAAACTTACACAACTGGGAGAAAAATTTTAGTATTAGCAATGATGAACAATTATACAATGAAAATTAAGAGAGAAAGTATTCTTTTTATTCTCAGTGGATAAAGAATAAGTTTAATTAACACAGGGAATGTGTTTCTCCCCTACCTTTCTCTAACAGAGATGACAAGAGAAAGAAGACAAAATTAGGTCATTCCCTCTTGATGACTGTGCTGTAACAAGGGACAAAATGAGATAAGATTATTTTACAAGATAAACAAGTGCAATTTTTCTGTGATTACTTTATATTGCTATGTTTTTCCCTTCCCCATGTCTAAAGTTCTTTTTGTGTGATATTTGTAAATTGGACATGGAGGACTTACAGCAGTAAGGGTTTCATTTTTCAGTACGTGTTTGCATGAAGTCAAATGCCTTCACCTAATACATTCCGGGAGAAAGCTCTCCCTGTGTTGTGTTTTTTTGACACTATCTCAGATCATTTCAAAGTAGTATCCAGAGTCTCAGTGAATATTGTTTTTCATATAACTTTAAAACTCCACAGTCTGACGTTCAATAATAAGCACAGAATAAAATATCAACTATAAGAAGCATGTTGCCGAGAACTCGCAGCCTGCCTAAATTATGTTATTGAACATGACATGGAGGAGAAAAGATGCAGTGATTACCTGATGGATTCTGAGCCAGAAACAAGGTGTTCCCTAAGGATTCGTAAGTCCTATTCAAAGGAACAAACCAAAGGAAATGGTTGGTCACTGTGTTTTTCTTAAAGTGTCTCAAGTCTTCATCCAAATGAGAATAGGTCTTCATAAAGATAACAGTATAATGACAAAGAACACTGTCACGTAGCCAAACATGTCACATCATGTGCCTAGCAATAAGCAATGGCAAATTTATAGCAAGAATACCAAAAATATATTGTACCAAGAGTATGATACCATAACATTGTAGTACTATGTTAAAATTGCCAAATGTTTTTTTAAGTCAGAAGAGGTGAAATTTCAGTAGTGTCAAATGTTTCAATGTACTAACTGAGAAAAGCATTATGTATAAAATCAAGGATTTTCACATGCTTATTGTATCAATCAGTTTTCTTCAGAGAAACAGAACCAATAGGATATAAGGATATACAGAGATATATTATTTATTATAGCAATTAGCTCAGGTGATTATGGAGACCAAGTCCCACATTACGCCATCTGAAAACTGGAGAACCAGGAAAACTGGTGGTATATTTCAGTCTGAGTCAGAAAGCTTGAGAACCAGAGAGCCAATGGTGTAACTCCTAGTAGCATCTGAAGACCCAGGAACCTTGATATTCAATGTCCCAGGGAAACAGAAAATAGATTTCCTAGCTCAAGAAGCAAGAAAGAATGTGCCTTTACTCTACCTTTTTGTTCTATTGGGCCCTCAACAGAAGAGAAGATGCCTCCCACTGGTGGGTACACACCAGTCTTCTTCACTCAGTCCACTAACTCAAATGCTATCCCTTCTGGAAACTCCCTCATAGACACACCCAGAAATAATGTTTTACCAGCTATCTGGGCAACACTTACCCCAGTCAAGTTGACACATACAATTAACCATTATACTTATTTAGTGTTACTTCTAAGAGAACATGCACTGATTCTATATTATCATAGATTTAGAAACCAGTTCTTGTCCTTTTTTCTATTTTCAGGGATTAGTATAACTCCTACTTAACCTAATTTAAAACTTAGGCTCTGTTGTCTGATGAGCTGGACCTGAGTGCAAGCCTCACCTCTTACTGAGTGTGATCGAAGGCAAGTGACTGCCCTTCTCTACCTCCGTTTATTTTCACCTAAAAAATGCAGATAATAAAATTGCCTCCTTCTTAAGGTTGTTTTAAGGATGATGTAAGATGACGCTGATGATGTACACACATACACCTGGAGCTCTATCAACTCTTTGAATCAATGGAGGCTCTTTCATTCCTTGGTCCCCTCCATGTCCAGTCAGCCTCCTCCTGGTTGTTCTTTCTTACTCAGCCTGGACTTCAGGGTTGATCATCTGAAACACTGCCTCATTGGCACTCAGTGCCATTATTATATTATTATTGTCCCAGCAAAATCCCAGTGCTAGCTCGCTATTAAACTACACCCACATTCTTTGCTTCTAAGACTCTGCAGTTGAGTGTCGAATAAACTCACACAGTTATGCACATAGATGTGCAAAGTATTTCCTCACACATCACCTGAGATCTCAAACCTGTCCAATGACATTTCTTTGTATCCTTAGCCAATGCTTGTCTTCTTCAGCAACTATTTCAAATTATGTCTTCATTCTCTAGGGTTCTTATGATAGACTAATGCTTGTGGCCCCCTCCAATTCATAGGTAAAGACTTAGTGATGACATTAGGAGATGAAATCTTTGGGAAGTGATTAGGTCATGAAGGTGGAGCTCTCACTGATTGGATTAGAGCCCTTATAAAAGAGGCCCCAGAGAGCTCCCTCACCCCTTCTACCATGTAAGGACACAGTGATTAGATGGCCGTCTATGAACCAGGGAACAAATTCTCACCAGACACCAAATCTTCTAGGTTTTTGATTTTGGGCTTCCCGGCCTCCAAAACTGTGAAAAGTAAATTTCTGTTGCTTATAACCACCTAGTTATGGTATTTTTTTAGAGCAACCCAAACAAACCAAGACAGTTCTGTTGCCTTTTCCAAGAAGACTTTCCTGATGTCTCCACACCGTGAGGTGCTTTGAAAGCCAGCACCTCACAGTGTGCTTGATGCCATCATAGCTCATTATGATCAACTCAAAGATAACACTGCATAGATGATATTTGTTGCATGGATGAGTGAATAAATATTATTTCCACTCCACTAGCCCTATTGCATCATCATAATCTGTTCTGGAGTCTGTTCTTGTGCATCTGCTCATCTCCTGGCCCACAAACTTCTTGAGTCATAATTATATCTTATCCATCTCCATATCCCTAACACTGCCTCGAGAGTGCAAACTGGATGCTGAATCATCTTTTGTAATTGTATTTGTTGATCAGTAAATGAATTGAAATGTTGATTAAAACTAGCACTTCATTCATTCAGCAATTATTTATTAAATGTTGATTATGCACCTCTACTATGATGGTTACTGGTAATGCAAAAATTAAAAGACCCAGGTCTCTTCCTTATGAAGTGTGTTGACTAAGCAGGAGAGATATAAACATACATTTGCTATATGATATGATTATCACTCTTGGGGAAATATATACAAAGTACTGTAGAAATACAGAGGAAAAAGCACCTCAAGTGTTACAGTCAGGTAGAGAAAGTTCTCTAAAGATACAATATTTAAGCTAGTGCTTCAAGTATTTCTCTTTTTGTGATTACATGTTCACAAAACACACTTGAAAAGTTCTCACTGGTCTTCTGAATTAACTTACTCTATTAGCAGGGTTCTTTGTTTGCAAGTCAAAGGCAACCATTAACCAAGGAGAGAAAACAGACCTGTACTGGTTTAAGTGCCCCGTCCAGAAAAAGACAGAGCACCTCGATTGACAGTCTTTTATGGGAATTGTATGCACTGTGAGAGGAGAGTTCTTAAAGTAATATGGAGAGATGTTGTTATCAGAAAAAGGAAAATAGATGAGGGGAATACAGAGTAATTGATAGACAAACTCTCCAAGGTATGTTGACTGGTTTGGTTCTCAAGCCAACTATATTTCCTAATATATATTTTCTAAATGTGCTTCCTGCTTATGTGAATGTCGGATCTTTCAGTTGCAAATAAGAGAAACCTGACTCACAGTGGCTTCAACAGAGATGTATTTTTCTTACTAAACAAGAATTCTGGAAGGTGCTGGTCAAGGGCAGGTGCAATACCTACAGTGCATCTTAGGGCTGTTCACTAAAAGTGTGGTCGGAGGGCTGCTGATGTTAGTCTAAACTGGTCTGTGATGATGCTATGGATGTAATTGTGTCCTCCCAAAGTTTATATGTTGAAGCACTGACTCCCTGAAATGTGACTATTTGGAAATATGGCCTTTAAAGAGGTAATTATAGTTAAATGTCATCATAAGGGCAGGGCACTAATAAACATGACTAGTGTCCTTAAAAGCAGGAGTTGAACAATGAGAACACATGGATATAGGGAGGAGAACATCACACACCAGGGCCTGCCACGGTTGGGTGTCTAGGGGAAGGATAGCATTAGGAGAAACACCTAATGTAGAAGACGGGTTGATGGGTGCAGCAAACCACCATGGCACATGTATACCTATGTAACAAACCTGCATGTTCTGCACATGTAACCCAGAACATTAAAAAAAAAAAAAAAAAAAAAGAACAGGGAGAAGCACCAGGGACGTGCACACATGTAAGGACCCAGTAAGAAGGCGACCATCTGCAAACCAAGGGGAAAGGTCTCAGAAAAACCTCAACCTTCCAACTCCTTAGTCTTGGACTTTCAGCCTCCAGAACTATGAGAAATAAATTTCTATTGTTTAAGCCACACAGTCTACGGTAGTTTTTTATGGCTACCCGAGCAAACTAATACAGAAAAGACAAGCATAGAAAATTGGAGTAAGCATTTAGAAACTTGGAAAACAATTTGACAGAATTATTTTATGTCTTTTGAATCTAATAAAACAGAGGAACGTGTATTTTGAATGGATTTTTTATTTTTTATTTATTAATTTTTATGGTGTTCTAATCAGCCCACAATAGGTTGAATTTTTTTAGAGTTATCTTTAACCACTGATGGCATGAGAAGCACTGCCTCAGGGAATCCACACTCTTTCTGTATTTCTTCTGGCTTCTGTTTGTGTATGAGTAAGTTCATGGTCTCAAGATAGCTGCTATACCTCCAAGCATCATATCCTTATTCCAAGCAGAAAAAAAAATGGAGAAAAGTTAAAGGTGAAGGTAATTAGAGGTGCCCATTGAATCCATCTCTTTTAACCAAAAAAGCAAAAATTGGCCTGGCATGGTAGGTCACACCTGTAATCCCAGCACTTTGGGAGGTCAAGTTGAGAGGATTGCTTGAGTCCAGGAGTTCAACACCAGCCTGGGCAACATAGCGAGACCTTGTCTCTAGAAATAATTTTTAAAAATTAGCCAGATGTGGTAGCATGTACCAGTAGTTCCAGCTACTCATGAGGCTGAGGTGGGAGAATCACTTGAGCCTGCGAGGTCAAGACCAGCCTGGATAATACAGCAAGTCCTCATCTCTACAAACAATAAAAAAATAGCCAGAAGTGGTGGTGGGCCAGTAGTCCCAGTTACTTGGGAGGCTGAGGTGGGAGAATTGCTTGAGGGTTGGAGGCTGCAGTGAACTGTGATCACACCATTGCACTCCAACCTGGGCAACAGAACCAGACCCCATCTCAAATAATAATAATGATAATAATAATAATAATAAAGGCATATACTTTCTGGAAAGCTCATACTAGAGACTTCTGCTTCTGTTATGTCTTAGTCCATTTTTGCTGGTATAACAAAATGACACAGACTGAGTAATTTGTAGATAATAGAAATTTCTTTCTCACAGTTCCAGAGGCTGAGAAGTCTAAGATCAAGGTGCCAGCAGATTCAGTGTTTGGGGAGGTCTTGCCCTCTGCTTCCAGGATAGCATCTTGTTGCTGCATCCTCATGTGACAGAAGGGCACAAAGGGGTAAATGCACTCCCTCAATACCTTTTATCATGGCACTGATTCCAGTCATGAGAGAGAAGTCCTCATGACCCCAGGCCCCATCTCTTGATACCATCACCTTGGAGGTTAAATTCCAGTGTATGAATTTTGGAGGGAAACCAACGTTCAGGCCATAGTGATCTATTAGCCATAAGGGAGAAGGGAGATAGCAGTTGAGTAAGCTTAAATGCATAATAAACTGGTTTTACATCAATCTCTTAGAGCTTAGGTAGTATCAGTTTAGATCCTAGTTCTTTCTAAATATGTGATGATAGATAATGATAGATTATAGATAGATAGATAGATAGATAGATAGATAGATAGATAGATAGATAGATCGATCGATCACACTGCCCTATGGAAAATCTAGCAACATAGGGCTCAGCTGGGAGGTCATGCATGTAGCAACCAGTCAGCCTTTTGTTTTAATTCACTAAACCATCAATTACTCTGTCTGTTATATGTACACAAGGCAGTGTACTCGTGGGAGTGCTTTAACATAAATTGCCACATTTAACATAGGTAACTGTTTTAACAGCACCAGGGACAAATTCTAAGAAAATAAATGTAGGTCATTAATTAAAGAATAAACTTCCTGTAAATTTGTTTGAGTTCTTTGTAGGTTCTGGATATTAGCCCTTTGTCAGATGAGTAGATTGCAAAAATTGTCTCCCATTCTGTAGGTTGCCTGTTCACTCTGATGGTAGTTTCTTTTGCTGTGCAGAAGCTCTTTAGTTTAATGAGATCCCATTTGTCAATTTTGGCTTTTGCTGCTGTTGCTTTTGGTGTTTTAGACATGAAGTCTTTGCCCATGCCTATGTCCTGAATGGTACTACCTAGGTTTTCCTCTAGGGTTTTTATGGTATTAGGTCTAACATTTAAGTCTCTAATCCATCTTGAATTAATTTTCATATAAGGAGTAAGGAAAGGATCCAGTTTCAGCTTTCTACTTATGGCTAGCCAATTTTCCCAGCACCATTTATTAAATAGGGAATCCTTTCCCCATTTCTTGTTTCTCTCAGGTTTGTCAAAGATCAGATGGCTGTAGATGTGTGGTATTATTTCTGAGGACTCTGTTCTGTTCCATTGGTCTATATCTCTGTTTTGGTACCAGTACCATGCTGTTTTGGTTACTGTAGCCTTGTAGTATAGTTTGAAGTCAGGTAGCGTGATGCCTCCAGCTTTGTTCTTTTGACTTAGGATTGTCTTGGAGATGCGGGCTCTTTTTTGGTTCCATATGAACTTTAAAGCAGTTTTTTCCAATTCTGTGAAGAAACTCATTGGTAGCTTGATGGGGATGGCATTGAATCTATAAATTACCTTGGGCAGTATGGCCATTTTCACGATATTGATTCTTCCTACCCATGAGCATGGTATGTTCTTCCATTTGTTTGTGTCCTCTTTTATTTCACTGAGCAGTGGTTTGTAGTTCTCCTTGAAGAGGTCCTTTACATCCCTTGTAAGTTGGATTCCTAGGTATTTTATTCTCTTTGAAGCAATTGTGAATGGAAGTTCATTCATGATTTGGCTCTCTGTTTGTCTGTTACTGGTGTATACAAATGCTTGTGATTTTTGCACATTAATTTTGTATCCTGAGACTTTGCTGCAGAACTCAAACAAATTTACAAGAAAAAAACAAACAACCCCATCAAAAAGTGGGCAAAGGATATGAACAGACATTTCTCAAAAGAAGACATTCATACAGCCAACAGACACATGAAAAAATGCTCATCATCACTGGCCATCAGAGAAATGCAAATCAAAACCACAATGAGATACCATCTCACACCAGTTAGAATGGCAATCATTCAAAAGTCAGGAAACAACAGGTGCTGGAGAGGATGTGGAGAAATAGGAACACTTTTACACTGTTGGTGGGACTGTAAACTAGTTCAACCATTATGGAAAACAGTATGGCGATTCCTCAAGGATCTAGAACTAGATGTACCATATGACCCAGCCATCCCATTACTGGGTATATACCCAAAGGATTATAAATCATGCTGCTATAAAGACACATGCACACGTATGTTTATTGCGGCACTATTCACAATAGCAAAGACTTGGAATCAACCCAAATGTCCATCAGTGACAGACTGGATTAAGAAAATGTGGCACATATACACCATGGAATACTATGCAGCCATAAAAAAGGATGAGTTTGTGTCCTTTGTAGGGACATGGATGAAGCTGGAAACCATCATTGTTAGCAAACTATCACAAGAACAGAAAACCAAACACCGCATGTTCTCACTCATAGGTGGGAACTGAACAATGAGATCACTTGGACTTAGGAAGGGGAACATCACACACCGGGGCCTATCATGGGGAGGGGGGAGCGGGGAGGGATTGCATTGGGAGTTATACCTGATGTAAATGACGAGTTGATGGGTGCTGACGAGTTGATGGGTGCAGCACAGCAACATGGCACAAGTATACATATGTAACAAACCTGCACGTTATGCACATGTACCCTAGAACTTAAAGTATAATAATAATAAAAAATAAAAAAAAGAATAAACTTCCAATAACCACCCCATTCTAAGAGTCTTCATATAAATTGAGATTATTTGCTAACTAGGTATTTGTTTAGCACTTTCTATCTTTTAAAGTTTTGATCTGGAAATCCATTTTATATTATCGGTTCTATTTGAATGATAAAGGAACCATACACAATATTCGGGAACTAAACCAACATCAGACCTCCACACAACTGGTACTAGAAGTCAGATCTCCTGAATTACACGTCTCACCATTTTTTGACTTTTCATAATGAGATCAATCAGGATTCAAAAAGAGACCCATCGATGTCCCCAAAAATCTCTTTGCTCCAGCTCTGCTAGCCTCCCTGTTTCCTGCTCACAACTAAATCGTTACATCCCTGCAGGATATTTAAATGCTAAACTATTTCTAAGATGAATGTTTTCTCTTAAGGTAAGTACAATTTCTTGTGTGTGTTTTCATTCTTTCACTCATTTGAAAAAATTGGGACACAGCAAAAAATAAGACAAACAGGATTTGCTAGAAAGCCAACATTTACCTCAGTGATTAATAAAACACAATTGTGAAATTTTTACCAAAAAAATGTTAAGTGCCTTTTTGCCTAAGTTGAGATTTCTCTTTCTCAACCCTCTCTACTTTTTCACTAGCTATTATGTCACCTTCTTTCGCCATCAGACACTGTAATAAAAAGCCATCTCTGAGGACAGGAACAAGACTGTTCATGAAGACAACGTAGAGAAAAAGTGAGCAGACTGTGTCTATTTCAGAATCTCCCTACCAGCCATCCTGAGCCCAATGTGACAATATCTTGTTGCAAAGATCATGTAAAGTAAAAATTTATATTAAAATGTCCAACATTGACATGGCAGATGTTTTTGTTTTTGACCCAGTTTAAAATAGATTCAATTACTGTGTAGATGATGTAGTGCCCTCATACCTACACATGTTGTTTTACCGCTCTTTCAAATGCTATCCCACCATTGAATATCCAATCATTTATGCTGGTAATCGCTGTGATTCTTGAACATAATTGAGATGTGCTTATTAGTTTACCCTTTCAGCTATCCGAATATGGAAAGGAAACAGAATAAATCAAGACAATGCCTGGTATGTTGGGATATAATCTACAGCCTGAATCAAAGAAAGTAAGACATGTAACAGACAATTCTGTGCAATGGAAAGGGCTCTGGACAGCACATTTGAATCCCACTTCCCAGTGGTGGATCAAAGGTCAAATCACTTAATCTACCTGGGACTCAACTGTCTTCGATATTTACTGCCTAGGATGAACTTTATGATCTTAGGATTCCTTCTGCTCTGTGGTTTACAAAGGTTAAAAATTGATAGACTACTGACTTAATTCAGACCTATCTTTGTGTGTCTTAGTATATTTTGGCCCAAAATACTGTGAATTAGTTCCAAACACTTAAAAATTGGGAGACATTTCTCAATAATATAGGTTTCCAGTTTCTCGTGGAAAAAAAAATTAAAAATGCAGAAAGAGTAGACTCATATTTCTGGTATTCCACTTTTCAGATGGGACCTGTACTTTCCATATGAGAACAGTTTTTATTGTTCCATATTGTCTCTTGACCTGTGTTATCTGTGTGTCCCCTACTGTCAGATGATTTTACAATCCTAACTATCAGGCCTTTATATTTGCAGTTCCTTCTTCATGGAATAACAGACCTCCAGATGTTCATCTAACCCGGCTTTATTTTCTTCCGAACAGTTATCATATCTGAAATTATGCTTTTTGTTTGTTTGTTCATATTTGGTGCTTGTCCCTTACTAGAATAAACCCTATTCAGAGAGAAAAGACTTTCTCTTGTTCGCCAGAGTATTGAGCACATAAAATAATGTTTGGTATGTGTTAGGTATCAAATAATTATCCACTGATTTGTTGTTGATTGTGATTCCCTGCCCTTCTGGAATTTATATCTTCTATTTGCCAAGCAAAGTGTTTTAGGAACGACATTTTTTATGAGAAATATCAGCCCTTACTGTGAATATGTTTAAAAACAAATGGTGTTGTCTTTCTCACAATTATTCAGGAAATACACGATTACTGGGGAATGATTAGAAAATATGGAAACGAAAATCACTCATAATCTCATTCAACGGAACTATGTATTTCAATATGTTGACTTGCTATTTCAGTGTTTTTTCAGGAACTATGTGCTTATATTACATGTGCTTAAACTTTCTCACATACTCTCTGAGCAAACCATTCTCTCCCTCTTCTGCAGTCATTCATACAATAAGAAATTTTCCCAAACCTCCATCTTCTCAGAGAAGCACTGGGGACAAGTAGCTCCTGACAATTCTAGGCCCACACTTGTGCCTTCCAAGAAAAACAGGAAGGATTCATCTGATTGCTAAGAAAATGACAGTCTGATATTCATTGTTTCTTTCTTCCTTTTTTTTTTTTTTGGAGGGGGGCGGGGGCATGGGACAGCATTCTATGGTCTTAACGGTTGCTGTTGAGAAGCAAGTCCTTGCCATTGGCTCTCCCCATCAATGGTCCCAAGGCCATATGACCTTCCTCTTGTGGTCTAACTCAGAAACTGCCCTGCATACTCATCCATCCCCCATGGAGTGCCAAAGCCTAGAGTTATAAAAGGTTATGACAGACCCCACTTAAGTTGACTTCTCCAATTCGTCTTTAACAATGGTAAAGTAATACTGTAATTTACATTTCACGTGGCTACTATATGTATTTCTCTATAGGTTCAGAATATGGAAGAAAGGGTGATCAGTGTTTTTCCTCACTGTAAATCCCCCTAAATAATCATTTCTACAACCTGATTTTTCTGTAAAAGCAACTTGTCCAACCCGCAGGCCACATGTGGCCCAGGACAGCTTTGAATGCAGCCCAACACAAATTCATAAACTTCTTAAAATGTTATAAGACTTTTTTTTTGCAATATTTTTTCCAGTTCATCAGCTATCACTAGTGTTAATGCATTTAACGTGTTGTCTAAACAATTCTTTTACTAATGTGGCCCAGGGAATCCAAAAGACTGGACACTCCTATATTAAAGCCTGTTTCATTATTTTGGACACCACCACATTTGAGATGGTTCACTTAATGACAGGCTGACCACACTACTGATGAATGCTGCTTCCATCCTTAGCAGCAGATGTTGGGACATCTGCTTCCTGAGGAATGCTAAGTGTCTTGATTGCTCAGTAGGAGCAGTAACACTGTGTAGGAGGATACGGTGGTCTTTGCTTTATTCCTCATTCCACCCACACAATCAATCCAATTTAATCCACCTGAAGACTAATAGTCTCTTACAAATTATGTTTGAGCACAGATCCAGTGGCTACATAGTCATTTTTAATGATTTTTATTAATTTTAGGGGTTTTTTTGCTAATTTCCCTGCCACTATAATCTTACTGTTACATTTATTTTTAATTCTGTTCAGGAATTTGTTTGCAATTTAGACTTGGTGCATGAACATTATTGATTCATTGGTATTATTGATTCAATTCTTTCTCTCACATGAAGTGATTAAACCAAAATAGTCTGAGGATGAGAAACATGCCTTAATTTTGCACGGTCTCAAAGTGCCTAGAAAAGGCAGCCTGGGGCTATGGGCTGCTTCTTCCTTTCATTACAGGAAATGAATTATTACAACAAAAATCGGAAACGAAGCAGGTCTTCTCTGATTTAGGCAAATGTTCTCTTGGGGGGCCCCTAATGCATCCTGTATTTTCCCAATTTCACTCCTCATTACCCTTTATTATCATCGCTGGTTGATTACCTTTCTTCCCTACTTGACCATCAGTTTTGTAAAGGCAGAGAATTTGCCTGATTTACTTAAACTTGGATTCCCAGTGCTACCATGCCTGTAGCTTAATAAATGCTTTAGTAAATGCTCTTACAAATATCTGTTGAATGCAAATCAACAGATCAGTGCAAGGCGGAAGTGAAAGTTTAGAAAACATGAAATTTGCCACATAAAACACATGAGTTTAGCTTCAAAAATGGCAGTACAAGACTAAAAAGATTGGAGTGGTATCTTTTCTGTGCTCCATGCTCCTAATAGCTCCTTCACACAATCTCTATCACTCATGAGCAGAGACCAGAAAAGGGACCTCTAGACTGAACAGATGCTACAGTGAGGCAGTTACATATGAAAAAGGGAAGACAAAACCCAGCAATGTTTTTAGAAAAGCAAAAATATTAAATGAATTTGCACATCCAGTAGTATTTTTTACAAAGCCAAGACATAACCAACAAATAATAAATAGTAATACATAAATAATCTAATCTAATAAAAGAGGAGGTAAATGCAGGAGATGAGGAAATAGAAATGGGCCTATTCACAAATATTGGAATTTTAAAAATTATTAGGTGTATAAATAATGCCCTGTGCTCATAAGTTGAACTGTGCAATGAAATAAATGACTGTGTGTCTGTCAGACAAAGCAGAGGAATGGGGAGATTGGGTGGAAGAAGCCAATATACACTCATGAAACAGAAGGCCTTGATAGATTATGAAATACATTCAGAAAGGTTATTGGAGATTTTCTTACAAAAACATATGTAAGTTAATGTGATGAGTTCTTCCAAATATTAAGGAAATAAAAATTTCAACGCTGTATAAAATTATTTCAGAGCATAAACACAGTTGGAAAGATTCCATATTGATTTTCATAAAGACAGTACAACATTTGAAAACCTGGCAAATAAAGATCAATATCGTTTATGAATACTTCTGACAAAATTATAAATGAAATGCTAATGAATAAAAATGTTAAATAATATTTACTCAAAAAAGAGCTCATCGAAGAGATTTGAATCAAATTGGGGAGAAAATAATATCAAGAGATACCAAAGGCTAGTTTTAAAAATGTGTCATGTAGGTATTATTTTTTTAAAAAAACCTCTTTGCCCACAATTTTTAAAACCTTAGTATTTAATGTGATGAAAAATACCTACTCCAAATGCTGAATCACTAAAGATATTGCTGTTAATCAGAAATAAGAGAAATATGCTTACCATCAGTAATATTATTTATTATTAGTCCAGAAGTTTTAACAGTGCATTAAGGTTTAAAATTAAAAAGTGAGTTATATAATTGAAAAGGAAACAAAATTATCATTATTTCTAGATATGATATGTATACTTTGAAAACCCAAGACAATCAACTTAAGTACCATAGAAAAATGTCATTAGAAATAAATTAGTGAAATGACTTAATCAAAATAAATATATGAAATCCAATATCTCCACTTCCTTCAGAATAGCTAAAAGTAAAGACTGACTATACCAAGTGTTGGCAAGAATGTGAAGAAACTCAAATTCTTATAAATTGCTGGTAGAAATGCGAACTGTCAAAGTCACTTTAGAAAACATTTCATCAGACTTTTAAATGTCACATTTGCTTTACCAAACAACTCGTACATTCTCTTCCTAGATATTTGGCCAAGAAAAAATGAACACCTATGTCAATACAAAGACTCGCATATGAATGTGTATAGCAACATTATTCATAATATCCAAAGTTAAAAAAAACCAAGATGTTCATCAACAAGTGAATAAAGTAAATGTGGTGTACTCATACAATGAAATATTAGTCAGCCATTAAAAAGGAAGGAACTATTGATACATGTAACAACATGGTTGAATCTTAAAATTATTATGCTGAAGAAAGTCATTAGACACAAAAAAAGTACATCCTGAATGTTTAATTTATATAAAACTTTAGAAATGTAAATAAATCTATAGTTATAAATAAAGATAGATTAGTAGTTGTCTGAGATAGGGTGTGGAATAAAATGGGCTGCAAGGGAACAGGAGGAATTTGGGGTCAGGTGTTGGGAAGGTTTGGTTTGGTGATAGTTTCATGAGTGTATAATATACCTGTCAAAACTCATCAAATGAATGTGAATTATTGCATGTACATTATACATCAGTTAATTTATTTTAAAAATATAAAAGAGCCTTCTGGATAAGAAAATCTAAAGATCAAGGCACATTCACATTGTAGTATATCCTAAAGTTAAAATGTCTAAAGTGTCTTAACTTATCTCCTCAAAATGTTTTATTTGCTTATAGACTCTATGCTTCATTGCAGTAATTAATTACCAAAATGTAAAGATATGGAGATATTGATATTCATGCAACAGCAATATGAAAGATTCTATTTGTTTATCCCCCATTTCTCCATTTTGTAGGAAGACAGAGACAAACACACACACACAAACACACACAAACACGCAGAGATGAGAAAGAGAGAAAAGAAGAGACAGAAATTAACTTTGCTGAAATGGCAATGCCCAGCTAGAAACTTGTTTTCCCCAAATTTCCTAGTTGAGGCTTTTAGAAAATTTATTGATTTGATAATAAAAAGGGGCATGCTCAGTTGACATTCGTATTTTGCCCTTTATAGTCTCCCTTTTTTTCTGACTAGATTGAATGAGTGGCCTGGAGGTACAGCAGCCATCTTGTGACCAAGAAGAAGAAAATCAAATGCTAAAGATGGTAGAGCAAAAAGAGAGAAGATATTTGGGTCTGCCCTGGAATACCTATTGCATTCTCCTTGCTAGATGTGAAAAGTCAATCCTTTATAATTTTCATGTACAGCTCTACAAATTCCTCTGACTCCAGCAGGTGTTGAAGTGAAATCAATCACATGTTGTTGCTACTGAAATGAGACTTAAATATCAAGTCATTAAGTTTCTCACGATACAGTTGATGAAACAGGCCCAGAAAAATTTAAGTGAGTTTTCTAACAGGAAACTACTCAGAGAGTCAAAGCTGAAATTCAAACCTCTCGATTCTCAGTTCAGCACTATTTCCACTGTTCCTGCTGCCACACTAAATAAAGGAAAAAAAATGCTTATTGGTGGCCTACTCTGTGCCAGGTACTGTGTGGGGGTGATATCGGAGGGCAGAACTGTCTAAGACCACACTCCTTTCTCATGAGGGGCATTCAATCTGGATGAAGAGATCAAACTCCATCAGACTATAAAATATAAGAGCAGTTTTAAAATACACTTGAGAAATTAGTCCCATTACATTTTGGACCACAGTAGTATAACCCCATATCATACACAGTAAGTGATAAAGTGTTTGTGTCCATATTAAGAAAACATCACTTTAGGTAGATATCATCACAGATGTTTGTTTGAAGGCATGTTGTTTGATTTTTCTGGAGGGAAAAATAAGGTTAAGTAGAAGACAATAGGGAGGACATTCCTAGAAGGCATAAATACCTTTGGCAAAGAGGTAGTGGTGAAAATGATCATGGATAATCTTGGGGAAAATACAAATGAAATAGTTTGACTGTGATGGAATGTTTTGTTAGGGTTCTTATGGAAAATGTGGTAGAGAGCATAGGTTAGAACCAAAAGGGGCTTGAGTTACAGGATGAATAGTTTTAACTTTATTCTTCAGATAATAATCAATGTATAATAGGTTTTTAACCACGGAATTGACTCAGCAAAATTGCTGAGAAAGATAAACTTGATGTCCATAACTTAAGGAAAAGAAATAGAATGGAAAAGATGAAACTAGGCCAGGCGTGGTGGCTCATGCCTGTAATCCAAGCACTTTGGGAGGTCAAGAGGGGCGGATCACTTGAAGTCAGGAGTTCAAGACCACCCTGGCCAACATGGCCACCCCATCTCTATGAAAAATAGAAATAATAGCTGGGTGTGGTTGTGGGTGCGTGTAATCCTAGCTACTGGAGAGGCTGAGGAACTAATTGCTTTAACTTGGGAGGTGGAGGTTGAAGTGAACTGAGATCGCTCCACTGCACTCCAGCCTGGGTGACAGAGTGAGACTCCATTTCAAAAAAAAGAAAAGATATTTTTTGAAAGGCATATGCAACATGTGGATATATACACATACACACGTATATGCATACATTTATATGTTTATAATATGTACATAATATGTATAATATACATATACATAATTCTAAATCATAAGCAAATGAGCAATAACATACATTAAGAGTTGTCTATTTCAATACCCAGTATAGTGCCTGGAACACAGTGGATGATTAATCAGTGCATGAATAATTCATTCAAAAGTAAATTAATATTAATGTCCAAACCAAAATATTACTGCAGACTCTTTTGAGCTAGAGATATTAAGGTATCCATTATAAACCCTTCAAATGTATATAATCTATATCTCCTCCTAGATAAAAATGTAAGTTCTAAGGATGACTGAAAACTGGTAGTTACCTAGGTAACCCATGAAGTAAAATTCATGAGAATTACATTCTGATTGTAAGTATTTCCTTTCCTAAAGTCTGCCTTTTGAAAAGAGGCAACAGATATAGCATCAAAGCTTCCACTTAACAAGCAGATCAAAAAGAATAGATGACTTGATTCTGATACATCTAAATATCTACTTATGATTTCAGTCACCTTTCTTTTGAGCCTTTGGTTATTTTTAGAACCACTTTTCAACAGTGACCAAATGAGTTCACAGACTGAGAACTTAAGTGAACTCTACACAACTGCAATTACTTGAGTATTTTTTTAAACTAAAAAAGGCTTAAGGGTTTCTGAATGACTCAGATAATTAGATAAAAATGACTCACCTGCGCTATCTACTGAACCATACATACCAAGACATTTAGGTAGTGGCCAACATTGGCTGCTCTCTCTATTTAATGTTCAGAGTAGCTATTTCAAAGGAATACTTCTTTGAGAGATGGTCAGGTTACCAAATCACCAAAACATCAGGGTAATCAGTGGAAAATGTCAATCAACCATCTAGATCTGTGGCTTGATTTACAATAAATGTGACTGATTCTGTTGCTTTTACTCTGGCAATATGGCATCTTGTTAGATAATGGTACTCCCAGGGAGAGACACCAAAAAGAGTGTCTGCTGGATTCCAAAGCTTCTGTTAAAAGGATAAAAATATGTTTCTCTAGATCCTGAGCAACAAAGTTGACTTATTTAATGTTTCTCTCTGTCAGAATTATTTGTGCTAATACATAACATAGTTTATTGTTAATTTTTTTTGAATTTTAAAAACTCACCTATTCAATCTAGAGGCTATTTTATCCATGTAGAATTTTTATAATCACAGGTCATAGATAAGAACATGACAGACCATTAAGTTGCTTTTAACTAAAGTCAAAATAACCTAGGAAATTATGTCCATTGTAGAGTCACAGGGACTGGTCTTAAGCATCCAACTCCAAAAATTTAAAAAAAAAAAAATAGACAAAACACATGCTATATGCAGCACAGGACAGTATCCTCTGAGTGAAGGGAACAGATTACTTCCTGAAGAACATTTCCAGCACACAAAGTGAGAAAAGGGGACCTCAATAGACCTAATGGCTTCCTCGACATGACTAAAGTTTTTAGGGTAGGGTTCTGGAGAGAAGAAACAGAAACAGAGAGAGAGGAGAGAAAGTTCCAGGATCTGTAGAGGGTTCTACTCAAATCTTAAGCTGCCGACTGACTACTGGGTGTGTGTGAGAAACTACTAAACTGAGAGAAAAAAACAGTAGAAAAAGACAGATGAGCAATCAATCTCCAGAATTGACTATGGTCAGAAATAGTTTGTGTTCACACCAGCCCGAGTGGAAAGATTTTTAAACACATGGAACATTGAATATAGATTTGAGAAGAGAATTGCATTGGTAGTGGGGCTAAATCAGCTCTAAATAGCTACCTTTGAACTCAACTAAGAAAGCTGTAAAAAAAGATTCAAAGGGTCAGATTGTTCAATTAACTGTGTCCTAGAGCAAAACCAAAAAATATTTAAGTAAATACCAAAAAAAGAGAAATTCAACATGAAAATCTGTGTCTATAATCCATCCAAAAATTACCACACATACAAAATGTATTAAAATGGAATTTATAATAAGGAGAAAAATAAGCAAAATAAATGGTTCACAAATTACAAACATTATATAATTAGTAAATAAGAATATTAAAACTTTATTTTTATACTTCTTATTTCCAAAAGGTAGATAATTACATGAGCATAATGAAGAAAGAAATAAAGATTTTTTAAAAAGCCAAATCAAACTTACCTTACCAGGAAATAAAAAATATAATGCCTAAAATAAAAAATACACTTTATGAGATTACCAGTACATTAGACAGTGTAGAAAGAAAGATTGGTCAATATGACGATATAGCAATAAAAACTTTTTTAAAAAATCCAAGGAAAATAACTGAAAAAAATCAACAAAGCATAACAGAGATGTGGAAGAATATTAACTAAACACACATACGTGTATCTGGAATAGCAGATGGGAAAAGGATAAAGAGACAAAGTATTTGAAAAAATAATGCTAAAAATTTTCCAAATTTGAAAACAATAAACCCACAAATTGAAGAATCTTAGCCCAAAGCACAAAAAATAGGAACATAACTACATAAAGGCAAATGATAATAAAACTGCTGAAAACCAATAATAAAGAGAAAATATTTGAAAATAGCCAGGAAAAGATACACTGTGAATCAAAGACAAAAAAATACATTGGCATATCATCAGAAACAATGCAATCTAGAACATAGTGGAGTGACATAGAAGAGATAAAAAGAAAATAGAAAAAGTCAACCTAGAATTGTATAAGCATGACTACGTCTTTTTAAAATAAAGACAAAATAAAGACTTCTTAAGAAAACAGTCATCACTCCTAGACCAGCATTATAAGAAATGTTAAAGGATGTTCTAGCAAAAAGATAATGACAAAAAGAAATTTAGATATTTGCTAAGGAATTAATAAAACCAGAAATCATTAATATGCTGGTAGGTAAACATGAAATATTTTTATATTTAAGAAATGGGATAAAAATAAAATTATTTAAAAATAATAACTTGCCAGGCACCATGACTCACACCCGTAATCCCAGCACTTTGGGAGGCTGAAGTGGGTGGATTATTTGAAGTCAGGTTTTCAAGACCAGCCTGGCCATTGTGCTGAAACCCCAACTCTACTAAAAATACAAAAATTAGCTGGGCTTGGTAGCGCACCTGTAATCCCAGCTATTCAAGAGGCTGAGGCATGAGAATCGCTTGAACCTGGGAGGCGGAGGTTGCAGTGAGCCAAGATTGTGCCACTGCACTCCAGGCTGGGTGACAGAGTGAGACTCTGTCTCAAAAAGTAAGTAAATAAATAAAAATAATAATTTATTTTGGAGTTTATTATACACATAAAAAAATGTGACAACAATAGCACAAAATCCAGGTGGGATAAAAACAGAAATAAAATACTAGAACATTCTTATGCTGTGCTTGGAGTGGTACAATATTATTTGTAGGTAGACAATAATATGTTAAACATGTATACAATAAAGCATAGAACAACTGCGAAAACAAAACATTACAAACAATAAAAAAGCTCATAAAGGTATAACTAATAAATCAATAAAGTCAATACAATTCAATTTAAGAAAACATTCAATTATTCTAAAATAAGAGATACATTAATTTCTACTGAGAAATCACACATTAACTCACAACTTATCAGTGCACACAACTGACATTTATTATCTCACACAGTTTCTGAGGGGCATAAATTCAAAAAGGTCTTAACTAGGTGGTTCTTGTTCAGGGTCTCTAGGGAGGGTGCAACTAAGAAAATGACTGTGCTTCCTTCAGCAGCACATAAACTTAAGGTGGAACAATAAAGAGAAGATCGGCATGGCCACTGCACAAGGGTGACGTGCAAATTTGTGAAGAATTTCATATTTTTGGAGTAGGATAACTGTAGTTAACAACAATGTATTGCACATTTCAAAATAAAAGTGAGGACTTTAAGTGTTCTCAATGCATACAAATGACAAATGCTTGTGTTGATGGTTATCTTAAAAACCCCAACTTGATCATTACACTTCTATGCATGTAACAAAATATTACATGTACTTCATAAATATGTTCAAATAAAATGGATCAATAAAAATATAACACAATCAGTTGGAAAAAACTCTCACTTAGTAGTTGATAAAACTAGTAGACAAAAGTTAGTAAGAATGTAGAAGATTTGAAAAACAATATGAACAAACCTGACCTAATTAACGTTTTTGAACATTTCACCCAAAATAGTAAATTACACATTATTTTTATGTGACATGGAGTGTTTACCAAGATTAACAATATTTTGTGTCATAAAACAAGTCTCGATAAACTTAAAAGCATGTTCTCTGGCCAAAATGAATTTAAATTAGAAATCAATAACATTAAAATATGTGGAAGATTCCTAAATATTTGGAAACTACACAAAAAATTTTCAAATAACTCATGGTTTATAGAAGAAATACAAAGGAAATTAGAAAATATTTTAAACTGAGTAAGATGAAAATATGACATATCAAATGTGTGTGGTATAAGTAGAGTGTAGAAAGATATTTATAACATTAAATGTATGTGTTTGAAAAGTAGAAAGTTCACCATTAATATCTAAACTACCACTTTAAGAAGCATCAACAAAAAAAGACAGCAAGTTAAGCCCAAAGTAAGAAAAATAAAAAGAATTAATAAGGATAGAAGAAGGAAACAATGAAATTTAAAAATAGACTAAAAAGAAGAAAAATCAATGAAACTGAAAGCTGATTCTTTGGGAAGATCAAGGAAATTGAAAAGCCCCCAGCAAGACTGATCAGGCTTGTAAGAAAATATGAAATACAAATTGCCATTATCAATGATAAAAGAGGAGACATCACCACAGAACCTATCAGGATTTTTTAAATTGTACAGAAATGCTGTAAATAAGTTTAACAAATCAAATAAAATGGACAAATTCCTCAAAAAATAAACCAACATTCATATTGAATTACATACATACTGAATTTATGTTAAATTACAAATTCAATGTGTAATTATATATTCAATATGTAATTTGAGATTCACTATATTAAGAAACTACAAAACAAAAACTACATAATCATCTCTATAAATGCACGAAAAGCATTTTACAAAATGCAACATCTAGTCAGACAAAAATTCTCAGCACACTAGTAGAAGAATAAATAGAATGGATTTTCCTTCAGCAGATAAAGAAAATCTTTATGAAAATTGTAATTACTATGACACATAATTATGGAAGACTGAATATTCTCCCTCTAAGATTGGGAACAAGGCAAAGATTCCCATTTTTATCACTTCTATTACTTATTTTTCTACAGGTCCTCAAAAGTGCAATAAGACCAGAAAAAGAAATAAAAGGTATGTGGATTTAAAAGGAAGAAATATATAATTATCTTTAATAATAAATGACATGATTATCAAGGTAGAAAATTCTAGGAATTAATATTAAAGACACAAAAATAATAAATGAATTTAGCAAAACTCCAGGATATTAATATACAACATCAACTATTTTTCTACATACGAAACCAAACAATTGGAAATTATAATAAAATAACACTACTTATAATAGCATCAAAAATAAGAAATACAATAAATTTTGAAAAAGGAAGTGCACAGCATATAAACTGAAAACAACAGAACATCACTGAGAAAAACTAAAGATCTAAATAGATGCAGATACAGTGCTTAAAAGGCATTAAGAGATTCATAGTGTTAAGGTGTCAGTTCTCAAATTGACCTACACAGCCAACAAAATCTCCATCAAAATTCCACAAATTTCATTCTAAAATGTATATAGAAATGCAAATAAACTCTAGAATAGTTAAAACAATTTTGAAAAAGAACAAAGTTGGATAACTTTACCTGACTTCAAGACCTATTATACACTAGAATGTTAAACACAGTGTATTGCTATAAAGACAGACACATAGATCAATGAAATATCACAGAGTTCAAAAATGAACCCACAGTTTTTTGTTTTTTGTTTTTTGTTTTTTTGAGATGGAGTCTCGCTCATTACTCAGGCTGGAGTGCAGTGGTGCGATCTGGACTCACTGCAAGCTCTGCCTCCCGGAACCCACACTTTTATGACTCGTTGATATTTGACAAAGTTTCTAGGGCAATTCAATGAGGCAAAGGATTCTCTTTTCAGGAAAGTGTTTGAAAAAATTGAATACCCATAAGCAGAAAAACAAAATGAAACAAAAACCCAATAAATTTGGACCCATGACACTTACCTCACAACATAATAATGAACTGGAAGTGTATAATAAACTAAATGTAAAAAATAAAACTGTAAAATGTTTATAACAAAGCACAAAGAAAAGTCTTAGTGATCTCCTATTAGGACATAAAACTCACACCGTTTAAAATAAAAAAAGTCAATAAATTAGACTTCCTCAGAATTAAAAATTTTGCTCTTCAAGTGAAAATGAAAGGTCAAACCACAGACTAGAAGAAAATATTTACAACACATATATCTGACAAGGATTTGTATCCAGAAAACACAAAGAACTCCCACAACTCAATAATAAGAAGACAACTAAGTGATGTTATTCAATTTATCTTATTTGATTCTCACAATAACCCTGTGAAGTGCATCAGTAGCCCCATTTTGGATAATAAAATTATTGCTCAGAAACATTGTAAGTCTAAGTCGCATAGTAAGTGACAAAAGGTTTCAAACCTCGTCTTTCAGACTCTTCAGCTCAGGTTTTCACTAACTGTACAACTAAAGTACTACTTTTCAGAAAGCTATAGCAACCAGATTACATGAAATGCTTTATGAAAGAAATTGGCATGATTAGGCCTCAGGATCCCTCAAAACACACACACATACACACACCAACCACGCACACACACCACCCCTTCACAATCCCAACACACATACCACACACACACACACCACACGCACCCCCCCACACATACCCTGCAACACACACACACACACACACCCCACACATACACAAACACTCCACACATCACACACATACACGACACACATACATACACTCTCCCACACACCACACACACCCTCCTATGCACACATCCCCAACCCCATACACCACACATACACACACACACCCCACATTCCCCCACACATACCCCACACTCCACACACACCACACACACACACACACACCCCTTCCATAATTTTCAGTTATTTCTTTGGAAGAAGTATGGTTAACAGACCTCACTATGAAGAATCTGTTTAAGATCTTCAAAATTCTTCAGTGGCTAAATTGAGGAAAGCTATTCATGCTGTTTCCCAGTGCTGAATGAAAATGCAAGACCCTCTGTTTAAAAACTGTTGAGAATTTCAGGACAGAAATGGCGAAGCATTAAACCAAGCATGGTGCGTTCTCAATGTCCTGTGTGTGCTTCTGTCTATAGAGATCAGCACTTGCCCAGACCTGTAGTACTGGCTCCTCAGATGGCTGAGGTGGGAGGGCTGATTGAGCCCAGAATTTCTGGGTTACAGTGAAGCATGATCGCTCCACTAAAGTCCAACCTGGGTGACAGAGACCCTGTCTTCTACAAATAAGAAGAAGAATTTTAAAATAGGAAATTGGTACTTAGTGGTAACAGATGTAATGTTACTTTGTCATGGTCTATATAAGGCTCTTTCTATGAGATTGTGAACACATTGAGGGTTTTGGGGATGCAACTGAGTTTGCAACTAATTATGGGATATGGGAAGCATCGGTCAGGCAGACACAGGATAGAATTACAAATCATCACATTTATCAGAGCTAAAGTTGATATTGAGAAACTTGGGAGCATAGAGAGAAGGTCTGATTGCCTGGCTAATGGTAATACACTCTAAAAGAAAAACCACTCGGGGGAGGTTCCAAGATGGCCAAATAGGAACAGCTCCAGTCTGCAGCTCCTGGCATGAGCGACGCAGAAGATGGGTGATTTCTGTATTTCCAACTAAGGTACTGGGTTCATCTCAATGGGGCTTGTTGGACAGTGGGTACAGCCCACGGAGCAGGGTGGGGCATCACCTCACCCGGGAAGCACAAGGGGTTGGGGAATTCCCTTTCCTAGCCAAGGGAAGCCATGACAGACGGTATCTGGAAAATCGGGACACTCCTACCCAAATACTGCACTTTTCCAATGGTCTTAGCAAACGGCACAGCAGGAGACTATATCCTGCACCTGGCTCAGAGGTTGCCATGCCCATGGAGCCTCACTCACTGCTAGCGCAGCAGTCTGCGATCGAACTGCAGGCGGCAGTGAGGCTGGGGGTAGGGCGTCCATCATTGCTGAGGCTAAAGTTGGTAAACAAAGTGGCTGGGAAGCTCGAACTGGGTGGAGCCCATCCCAGCTCAAGGAGACCTGCCTGCCTCTGTAGACTCCACCTCTAGGGGCAGGCATAGTTGAACAAAAGGCAGCAGAAACTTCTGCAGACTTAAACATCCCTGTCTGACAGCTTTGAAGAGAGTAGTGGTTCTCCTAGCACAGAGTTTGAGATATAAGAATGGACAGACTGCCTCCTCAAGTGGGTTCCTCACTCTAGTAGACTAACTGGGAGACACCTGCCAGTAGGAGCCAACTGATACCTCATACAGCTGGGTGCCCCTCTGAGACAAAGCTTCCAGAGGAAGGATCAGGCAGCAACATTTACCATTCTGCAATATTTGCTGTTTTGCAGCCTCCACCGGTGATACCCAGGCAAACAGGGTCTGGAGTGGACCTCCAGCAAACTCCAACAGACCTGCACCTGAGGATCCTTACTGTTAGAAGGAAAACTAACAAACAAAAGGACATGCACACCAAAACACCATCTGTATGTCACCATCATCAAAGATCAAAGGTAAATAAAACCATAAAGCTGGGGAGAAACCAGAGCAGAAAAGCTGAAAATTCTAAAAATCAGAGAGCCTCTTTTCCTCCAAAGGAACAGAGCTCCTTGCCAGCAACAGAACAAAGCTGGATGGAAAATGACTTTGACAAGTTAAGAGAAGAAGGCTTCAGAGGATTGGTAATAACAAACTTCTTGGAGCTAAAGGAGGATGTTCAAACCCATCACAAAGAAGCTAAAAACCTTGAAAAAAGATTAGACAAATGGCTAACTAGAATAAACAGTGTACAGAAGAGCTTAAATGAGCTGATGGAGCTGAAAACCATGGCACGAGAACTATGTGACACATGCACAAGCTTCACTAGCTGATTTGACCAAATGGAAGAAAGGTTATCAGTGATTGAAGATGAAATGAATGAAATGAAGTGAGAAGAGAAGTTCAGAGAAAAAAGACTAAAAAGAAATGAAAAAGCCTCCAGAAATATGGGACTATGTTAAAAGACCAAATCTACAACTAATTGGTGTACATGAAAGTGATGGGGAGAATGGAATCAAATTGGAAAACACTCTTCAGGATATCATCCAGGATAACTGTCCCAACCTAGAAAGGCAGGCCAACATTCAAATTCAGGAAATACAGAGAATGCGACAAAGATCCTCCTTGAGAAGAGTAACTCCAAGACACGTAATTGTCTGATTCACCAAAGTTGAAATGAAGGAAAAATGTTAAGGGGAGCCAGAGAGAAAGGTTGGGTTACCCACAAAGAGAAGCCCACCAGACTAACAGCGGATCTCTCAGCAGAAACTTTACAAGCCAGAAGAGAGTGGGGGCCAATATTCAGCATTCTTAATGAAAAGAATTTTCAGCACAGAATTTCATATGCAGTCAAACTAAGCTTCATAAATGAAGGTGAAATAAAATCCTTTACAGACAAACAAATGCTGAGAGATTGTGTCACCACCAGGACTGCCTTACAAGAGCTCCTGAAGGAAGCACTAAATGTGGAAAGGAACAACCAGTATCAGCCACTGCAAAAACATGCCAAATTGTAAAGAACATTGATGCTAGAAAGAAACTGCATCAACTAAATATAACCAGCTAACCTTGTAATGACAGGATCAAATTCACACATAACAATGTTAACCTTAAATATAAATGGACTAAAGGCCCCAATTAAAAGACACCGACTGGTAAATTGGATAAAGAGTCAAGACCCATTGGTGTGCTGTATTCAGGAGACCCATCTTATGTGCAGAGACACACATAGGCTCAAAATAAAGGGATGGAGGAAGATCTACCAAGAAAATGGAAAACAAAAAAAGCAGAGGTTGCAATACTAGTCTCTGATAAAACAGACTGTAAACCAACAAAGATCAGAAGAGACAATGAAGGCCATTACATAATGGTAAAGGGATCAATTCAACAAGAAGAGCTAACTATCCTAAATATATATACACCCAATACAGGAGCATCCAGATTCATACAGCAAGCCCTTAGAGACCTACAATGAGACTTAGACTCCCACACAATAATAATGGGAGACTTTAACACCCCACTGTCAACATTAGACAGATCAATGAAACAGAAAGTTAACAAGGATATCCAGGAATTGAACTCAGTTCTACACCAAGCAGACCTAATAGAGATCTACACAACTTTCTACCCCAAATCAACAGAATATACATTTTTCTCAGCACCACAATGCACTTATTCCAAAATTGACCAGATAGTTGGAAGTAAAGCACTCCTCAACGAATGTAAAAAAAACAGAAATTATAACAAACTGTCTCTCAGACCACAGTGCAATCAAACTAGAACTCAGGATTAAGAAACTCACTCAAAACCACTCAACTACATGGACACTGAGCAACCTGCTCCTGAATGACTACTGGGTACATAACGAAATGAAGGCAGAAATAAAGATGTTCTTTGAAACCAATGAAAACACAGACACAATATACAAGAATCTCTGGGACACATTTAAAGCAGTGTGTAGAGGGAAATTTATAGAACTTAATGCCCACAAGAGAAAGCAGGAAAGATCTAAAATTGACACCCTAACATCACAATTAAAAGAACTAGAGAAGCAAGAGCAAACACATTCAAAAGCTAGCAGAAGGCAAGAAATCACTAAGATCAGAGCAGAACTGAAGGAGACAGAGACACAAAAAAACCTTCAAAAACAATCAATGAATCCGGGAGCTGCTTTTCTGAAAAGATCAACAAAATTGATAGACCACTAGCAAGACTAATAAAGAAAAGAGAGAAGAATCAAATATACACAATAAAAAATGATAAAGCGGATATCACCACTGATCCCACAGAAATACAAACTACCATCAGAGAATACTATAAACACCTCTACGCAAATAAACTAGAAAATCTCGAAGAAATGGATAAATTCCTGGACACATACACCCACTGAAGACTAAACCAGGAAGAACTGGAATCCCTGAATAGACCAATAACAGACTCTGAAATTGAGGCAATATTTAATAGCCTACCAACCAAAAAAAAGTCCAGGACCAGAGGGATTCACTGCCAAATTCTACCAGAGGTACAAAGAATTGCTGGTAGCATTCCTTCTGAAACTATTCCAATCAATAGAAAAAGGGGGATTCTTCCCAACTCATTTTAAGGCCAACATCATCCTGATGCCAAAGCCTGGCAGAGACACAACAAAAAAAAGAAAATTTTAGACCAATATCCCTGATGAACATTGATGCAAAAATCTTCATTGCAAAAATCCTCAATAAAATACTGGCAAACCAAATCCAGCAGCACATCAAAAAGCTTATCCACCATGATCAAGTGGGCTGCATCCCTGGGATGTAAGGCTGGTTCAGTATATGCAAATCAATAAACATTATCCATCATATAAACAGAACCAAAGATAAAAAACACATGATTATCTCAATAGATGCAGAAAATGCCTGTGACAAAATTCAACAGTCCTTCACGCTAAAAACTCTAATAAACTAGGTATTGATGTGACGTATCTCAAAATAATAAGAGGTATTTATGACAAACCCACAGCCAATTTCATACTGAATGGGCAAAAACTGGAAGCATTCCCTTTGAAAATTGGCACAAGACAGGGATGCCCTCTCTCACCACCCCTATTCAACATAGTGTTGGAAGTTCTGGCCCGGACAATCAGACAGGAGAAAGAAATAAAGTGTATTCCATTAGGAAAAGAGGAAGTCAAATTGTCCCTGTTTGCAAATGACATGATTGTATATTTAGAAAACCCCATCATCTCAGCCCACAATCTTCTTAAGCTGATAAGCAACTTCAGCAAAGTCTCAGGATATAAAATCAATATGCAAAAATCACAAGCATTCCTATACACCAATAACACACAAAGAGAGGGCCAAATCATGAGTGAACTCCCATTCACAATTGCTACAAAGAGAATAAAATACCTAGGGATCCAGCTTACAAGGGATATGAAGGACCTCTTCCAGGAGAACTACGAGCCACTGCTCAATGAAATAAAAGAGGACACAAACAAATGGAAGAACATTCCATGCTCATGGATAGGAAGAATCAATATAATGAAAATGGCCATACTGTGCAAGGTAATTTATAGATTCAGTGCCATCCTCCCCAACCTACCAATGACTTTCTTCACAGAATGGGAAAAAACTACTTTAAAGTTCATATGGAACCAAAAAAGAGCCCTCATTGCCAAGACAATCCTAAGCCAAAAGAACAAAGTTGGAGGCATCACACTCCCTGACTTCAAACTATACTACAAGGCTACAGTAACCAAAACAGCATGGTACTGATATCAAAACAGAGATATAGACCAATGGAACAGAACAGAGTCCTCAGAAATAATACTACACATCTACAACCATCTGATCTTTGACAAACCTGACAAAAATAATTAATGGGGAAAGGATTCTCTATTTAATAAATGGTGCTGGGAAAACTGGCTAGCCATATGTAGAAAACTGAAACTGGATCGCTTCCTTCCACCTTATACAAAAATTAATTCAAGATGGATTAAAGACTGAATTGTTAAACCTAAAACCATAAAAACCCTAGAAGAAAACCTAGGCAATACCATTCAGGACATAAGCATGAGCAAGGACTTCATGACTAAAATACCAAAAGCAATGGCAACAAAAGCTAAAATAGACAAATGGAATCTAATTAAACTAAAGAGCTTCTGCACTGCAAAAGAAACTACCATCAGAGTGAACCGGCAACTTACAGAATGGGAGAAAAATTTTGCAATCTACCGATCTGACAAAGGGCTAATATCCAGAATCTACAAAGAACTTAAACACATTTACAAGAAAAAATCAAACAACCCCATCAAAAAGTGGATGAAGTATATGAACAGACACTTCTCAAAAGAAGACATTTATGCAGCCAACAGACACATGAAAAATTGCTCATCATCACTGGCCATCAGTGAAATGCAAATCAAAACCACAATGAGATACCATCTCACACCAGTTAGAAGGGTGATCATTAAAAAGTCAGGAAACAACAGGTGCTGGAGAGGATGTGGAGAAATAGGAACACTTTTACACTGTTGGGGGGACTGTAAACTATTTCAACCATTGTGGAAGACAGTGTGGTGATTCCTCAAGGATCTAGAACTAGAAATACCATTTGATACAGCCATCCTATTACTGGGTATACACCCAAAGGATTATAAATCATGCTGCTATAAAGACACATGCACACGTATGTTTATTGGAGCACTATTCACGATAGCAAAGACTTGGAACCAACCCAAATGTCCATCAATGATAGACTGGATTAAGAAAATGTGGCACATATACACCATGGAATACTATGCAGCCATAAAAAAGGATGAGCTCATGTCCTTTGTAGGGACATGGAATAAGCTGGAAACCATCATTCTGTGTAAACTATTGCAAGGACAGAAAACCAAACACCGTATGTTCTCACTCATACGTGGGAATTGAACAATGAGATCACTTGGACACAGGGTGGGGAATATCAAACACTGGAGCCTGTTGTGGGGTGGGGGGAGGGGGGAGATATAGCATTAGGAGATATACCTAATGTAAATGACGAGTTAATGGGTGCAGCACACCAACATGGCACATGTATACATATGTAACAAACCTGTACGTTATGCACACGTACCATAGAACTTAAAGTATAATAAAAAATAAATTAATTTATTAATTAAAATAAAATAAAAAGAAAACTACTCATACTTCAGCGACGGAACTGGAGACCCAACCTGCTCAAAGGGGAAAGGCTTTTAAACCTAAAATTAGAGTGAATGAGAAAGGATATAGCCTCTCTGCCAGCCAACAGCCCCCAAAACAGAAGAAAGAGGGCTACACTGTGTTCAATACCTTGTTTCCTAACTTGCCAATTATTGGGGCCCGTCTCCTGCCCTGGGGGAATGACCAGGAAGGATGACACAAGAGGCCAATTGTGTTACTCTAACAGGGGTCGCTGCAAATACAAACAGAAAACAAGGTTGTAAGTTCTACCCTCCTCCAACAGAGGGCAGCATTCATGTCGTAGATCTTATTCCATTTCCAGTCTCAGTATCATGCTCAAAACGTATTTGTTAATCAAGTTGTTAACTGTCAGGTTGGTGACCTCCAAAGAGAGACCAGCTTTTAGAGTCAGGCCTGACTCCTGCTTTTGTTCCTCTCTAACTGTATGCCCTGAAGCAAGTAATCGAGCCTCTTTGATTTCATCAACTATCAAATCCAGATGGCAAATACCTAGCTCACAGGAGCCTGGTGAAGGTTAATGTCGGTCAAGAGTTTATCCCAATGCTGGTGGGAGGGAGAGAGGCGTTCAAAGAGGCAAGCTCCCCTCTTCTTTTTTCTAATAAAACCTGCTCTCAGAAAAAAAAAAAAAATCTAGTACACATCATTGTCATTTATGCTTCCTCCAATGAATTTTCCTCTCAGGGCTTTTTTTTTTTTTTTTTTTTTTTCTCTTTCAGTCCCTTCCCTCAGTGTTATGAAAGGCTAATTCAGTCACTTGTAGTTAGAAGCCAAAAAAAAAGAATTCAAGAGAAGGGTGCGGTTCTGGAAATCAGGTGGAAATCAGGATCTCTCTGGAGTATGCTGTTGTCATTATTTTCAATTCCACCGCCTTCCCACACCCCACATCTGTTTAATGCCAAATTCATTTTTTCTGAAGGATTGTTAAGGGGACATATGTACCTTAGATGGCAAGAGGGATATGAAGGCTAATGGGAAATGGGGAAAGAAAGAAGTAAGATTCGTGTCCTGATTGCATTGCCTCTAAAAACAAATGAAATGGGACTCAGGATCTGTGACTTTGCACTGCGATGTTTAGAGAATTGAAACCTAGCATGCTTGCTTTTCATTGCTCCTTAATGGTGTACAGAATTACAAGACGTTAAATTACTATAGAGGAGTGCAGACAGAATTACTTTATCTGAGTAAAGTCACCTTTAGCTTTTTAAGTTAGCCATTAGGCAGCCTAAATGCTAGAAGATGCCACAATTACTAGTTTTGTTGAGAGTACAGTGGAATATATTCCTGAGGAGTTAGACCCCATCCGCAGCTGGATATCACGAGAAAAGCAAATGCCAAATACCTGTGCCACTTTGCCTGAGGTGCCTATATATATCAACTCTATTGCAAGGAAATCAGTGTAAAGAAATTAAAGCTGCAAAGGGAACTTGAGAGCCACATAAAAGCTGCTTGGTATAGTGGAAATGACACAGCCTTTGGGAACAGGCAGGACTAAAACTGAATCCCAATTCTATTTCATTGTTGAGGGACCTTGGGCAAATATTTTTCCCATTAAGTAGAACGAATACTGACATCGTTCATGGCTTTTGTAGTGACTGAATGAGCTGCTTCATGGTGGGTGGTACTGCAGACTAACAAAGTGAGTAGGCTTCCAACCTAGAGTGCCTGGTTTTGAATTTTGCTTTGCAGTATGACTAGCAGTGTGACCTCACTTAGTCTGTGTCTCTTATTTCCTCATTCATAAATAAGACTATTAACATCACCTATTCTATACAGTTGTGAGAATTAAATGAGCTAATGTATATACAGTACTGTGGAACTTAAAAATGACTTAAGAGGTTGGGCACGGTGGCTCACGACTGTAATTTCAGCACTTTGGGAGGCCGAAGAGGGCGGATGGCATGAGGTTAGGGGTTCGAGACCAGCCTGGCCATCATGGGGAAATCCTGTCTCTACTAAAAATACAATAATTAGTTGGGCATGGTGGCACATGCCTGTAATCACAGCTACTTGGGAGGCTGAGATACGAGAATCACTTGAACCTGGGAAGCGGAGGTTGCAGTGAGCTGAGATCACACTATTGCACTCCAGCCTGGGTGACAAGAGCGAAACTCAGTCTTGAAAGAAAAAAAAAAGGACTTAAGAGTCATTAACTGTTATGTAAAATGCCTAATACTGGAGGGCTGGATTCTTTCTCCTTTTCTTCCTCGTAATTTCATCCATCAGAACAAAGGTTTCACAAGAGTTTAAATGATTTGAGGAGGTCCAAATAAACATTTCTTCCAAAATCATTTCCCCAACAGGCTAAAACAACCATTATGAGTTATTTTGGTTACAGGCACTGTATCCCCCATTATAATAGAGAACACATAATCTAGAGAGATACATTATTTCTCTATTCTTACATCAAAACCTTATCAACTTCTGTAGATTAATTTCATCAATAGAGTTGCAACTGTTCAAAAAGTCCAAGAATGGAGATAAAACCTTGAACCGGTAAGTTGTGAAGAGATCATAGGAAAGGACAGAGGAATGATCTGGGAAAAATCTGGCTTGGATTTTACAAGGGAGTGGAGGAACCCCTGCACCGTCATGGGGAATTGGGATGATGTCAAATATATGTGGGATTTAACTTTGTACTCTTAAAACAATATATGCCCATTTTCCCCACCCCCACATTTGGGTGGATTGTCTATCTTGGCTATTCTGAATAATGCTGCAGTGAACATGAGGGTGCAGATATCTCTTCAAGAAGCTTATTTCCTTTCCTTTGGATATATACCCAGAAATGGGATTGCTGGATCATAAGTTGATTCTAGTTTTAGTTTTTGAGGAATCTTTATACTGTTTTCCACATTTATTCTCATATTCTCATTTACATTACCATCAACAATATACAAGGATTCTCTTTTCTCCATATCCTTGTCAAAATTTGCTATCTTTAGTCTGCCTTTAAAAAAAAAATAGGCTTTCTAACGGGTGTCAGGTAATATTACATTGTGGTCCTGATTTGCATTTCCCCGATGATTAGTGGTCTTAAGCATAAAAATAATTAATGTTTATTGAAAGCCACTTTGTATAAGCCAGACACTATTCTAAGCACTTTGGATGTACTAATTTCTATAGCCCTGTGAGGTCCTATTATTCCAATTTTATGGTAGAGAAAATTAAGACAAAGAAAAATTAAGCTTGTCCAAGTTCACATGGGTAACAAATGGATGAGCTGGCATTGCAAACCAGGCATTCTGTTGTTCCCAGTGTCTTCACCATTTACCATGAAGTTCTATTGCTTCTTTGCTAAGATATACTGAAACAAGTGACAGTCCATTTTCTTCCATATTATTCATACTACCTCCCTTTTTTATGCCTTGAGATACATTTTAGTTGGTACACTGGTACAGTTAGTGGTTTCTTTCATGGCCATGGAATTGATTGTACTAACTATGAGCAGTTTGTGCAAGACTCCAGCACATCCAGGTAAAAAATAGAGAGCTCAACACTTTGAGCTAATTACGTGCTGATTTTTTTTTTCTCCTGCTGAGTTGATCGAGTTTTCAACATAACTGTTGCCTACACAACAGTCTGTTTGTGTGCCAGTGAACATGAGTTTTTTTATTTTCCCTAAGTAATCTATACCTTGTGTGTCATTGAAAGTGACGCTACAACGAATCTATCAGTCCAAGCAATATTATTATGTTAAAAACACATGATGATCTAGAGGATTTTGTGTTTTTCAAGTTACCTGTTTTATTAATTAATCATAAGTGTTGTCTGGTGTTTAACACATTTCCATGGAGAAAGAGATAGCATAGGATTTATATGTCCAGAATCACACAATAAAAGCTAAGTCAAATAAAGGCTAATTATATTAGCCAATATTTGAGTACTTTTTATAAATCAGAAATTGACCAGATGGATTCCTATAGATGTTAGCTTATTAAATAATCTCAACCTCAAGAGGCTATACTGTTTTGATATATATTCTATGGGAAATATTGGTTTAGAACTATTATTTAGAATTATTGGTAAGAAACTGAGGTTTAGAATAACTAAATTATTATTTTCCCAGGATTAGATATATGTTGTGGGACCAGAATCTAAACCAACTATGCTTGGTTGCAGACTGCAAACTGTTAGATTTACTCTATGCTGTCTCTCTAATTATTTGTAGTCTGGTTACGAGGATATTTCATATCCCAAATTCTACCTCAATGGCTCAGTGATCTTCTCTGAGAATAAACTGTGATAATTATAAATCTTCATTACTCCCTGAAAGAGACCAATGAGAAGAATCATAAAGTAATGTGTAATGCTGAAGTGGGTTCTGCTGAGGTAGGATGCATTATTCATGCTGTTCTCTCACCTTCCCTTGTCTATATATTAAATATGCATTTACTTTTCAAGATTAAGTTCAAAGTAACTGACAACCTCTTTGATGTTTGTCATAATTCTCCATTTCTTCCTTTTAGTAGAAATTGTACCATTTCTATTGTGAACTGATGTATGCATATATTATGAACCCCATATACATGTATTGTGAACTCAAGGTATACAGGCCAATCTTGGCACTGATAACTCTTTATTACTCTTCGTTGTTTATCTATCCCTGTTTCTAGACAGCATATGGTGGAAAGCCACCACACCTCATTCATTTTTGCATCTCCAGAACCTAGCACAGTAATAACCATGTATTTGTAATGCATTATTATTTGTTGAATCAATCCATCAATCTATAAACCTTTAGTGGGAAAACAGACTGCAATAGTGACATATGGGTCCTTTGGCTCTGGAAGAGTGGGTTTAGTGTGTTGTTACATATAAATGCCAATCTAATAGTCATAGTGTTTGAAAAATAAAAGACATCATTTTACTTCTTGTCTTTTTATAGAGTTTTTAAAAATCAAATATTTATTTCATAAAGAATGCATGTCTATTATTGACAATTTAGAAATATAAATAGGCAAAATGGGAATATAAGTTATTCATAATCCCAGCCACAGATAATCATCATGAACATTTTTACAGGTGCCATGTAGAACTTTTCTATGTAGACAAATCTGTGAGTTATTCAGCATGTATTCTAACCTGTTTCTAACATATCTTTCTGAAATCCAGAAACTAGAAAGCTAAAAAAATGCATCCTTTGCAAGTTTAGTTCTTGATATGGTTTGGCTCTGTGTCCCCCCAAATATCATCTCAAATTGTAATCACCACATGTTGAGGGAGGAACCAACTGGGAGGTGATTGGATCATGGGGGCAGATTTCCCCCTTGCTGTTGGTTGTGATAGTGAGTGGGTTTTCACAAGACCTGGTTGTTTGATAAGTGTCTGGTGCTTCCTCTTTCTCTCTCTCTCTCTGTCTCTCTTTCTCCTGCCACCAAGTAAGATGTGTCTTGTTTCCCCTTCGCCGTCTGCCATGGTTATAAGTTTCCTGAGACCTTCCAGCCATGCAGAACTGTGAGTCAATTAAACTTCTTTTGTTCATAAATTACCCAGTTTCAGGTAGTATCTTTTAGCATTGTGAGAACGGACTAATACAGCTCTGCATGTGGGTTAGATGAGATTTGGTGGAAGAGAGTAAAGTGATGTGATGATATTACTTGGAGAGACTCATGGCAGAAATGCTTGATTCTTTTGAGACAGTGAAGGTGGAGGTTCTAGTGTGTGGTCTGTGAAAACATGGATGTAGCGGGAGGAGAGTGACACAGAGGAGTTCCTGCTAGAACAGTCCTGTGGTATTGATGGTGGTGTTACTCAGCAGCCCCTATACCAAAGTCTTGCCTTCAGTAAATACTACCTTTCTGGAAACTGCAAATGATCATTCCAAGTAATTATTTTGCCATTCTGCATAATGGGTGACCAGTGTTGCATTCTCTGACAATGGATACTCATTGTGTTTGAAAGATGTGTTTCTTTGATGTGTTTTTTCTGGTTACAAGGCATTGGTGCTTTGTTCCCTATCTTCTCCAGCATCATCCCCACAAAATACAATTCTGAAGTTCACTTATTTATAATAAGATAACTTGTAAAACAAATCCTATTAAACTAACAAGAATGAATTGTATTGTTTCTAACAAGATATCCTAGCAAATAGGGTAATTATTAAAATAAGTGGTTGTCGGTAACACACACTCAAGAAAAGGGAGATCTTAGGTTGGTACTGACCTAATTAAATTTGAAGACAGTGAGAATCCATTGTCAGTAGAGAATGTAACAGTGGCTGCCCATTGCACAGAGTGACAGATTATTACTTGGAATAATCATTTGTGGCTTCCTGCAATGCAGTGTCTACGGAAGGCAAGGCTATGGCACAGGGGTGCTGAATAACAAACATCATCATGAAGCGTACAGAGTAGACTGGTAATTCGTAACTGTGTGGGAGGATGTTAAAAATTTAAAGCATAAACATGTGGTTTTAAATTCTTAAAATGCAGCCATGGAACTAAGGAGTTTTTATAACTGTCCTAAGAGTATATTACTCTTATTATAAAAATACATTACCTTTTATTGCTGCTGATTTGATGGAGACTATAATCAGATCCAAAATGTGATCTTTCATATTACTGAAGTACACTATAGGTTAAATTCTTAGGCCTCCTGCATGATAATTAGGGTATTGATTGGGAAACAATGATACTCTGAAAATTGGAAGAAGAACATTTGCAATGATTTGGATAACTTTTTATAACTTAAACCTCCCAATTCTGCTGACCCTCCTTTGCTGTCAGAAACCTCCCTTTTTGGAGCTGATTCTTGTAATTAACTCTTATCCAGTATCTACCAACTCTCATTACCTCTAAGCCTAAATGTAGAGACAGATTCTAGCATTCCTGGGGTTAAGGAATAGGGGATTACAAAGTCAAACCTGAGACAAGAAGACTTGCACACCGAAACACTGCAAGGTTTGCTAATACGTGTCAACAAAAAGCATGGATGATTATGTAAGGACAGATTCTAAGGGAGATACAGTAAGTATTTTAGACTGGGCTTAATTTATTGATATAAATACGTTTGCCCAAAATTCTGCACTTAATGTGCTGGGTGGAGCAACTCATGGTTCTGGTTGTTTGTCTTGTTGGTTGGCTAAAATCTGTATTCAACTGGGGAGTAGACTAAGTGAAATCAAGACACGAGAATTCTTGTGATCATGCAAAAAAAGTAATAAATAGGTTTAAAGACGTTGAATATGTGTAGTTAATCTATTATATGTGAGCCATTTACCCACACTTTATATCCCCTGAGAGATCAAAGAGAACATTCTCTTCACTACAAGACTGGGAAGTACATTGATGAGCAGAGCACCACTCTCTTAGAAAAGTGGAAGTACTTTGGATAAAGGGAGGAGGCACTGCCATTGAACGGGCTCCCTCATTGTAATCAAAATGATGATATCTCTGGGTGGTGCTTAACTGGCTGAGGCAAGATGAAACAGCTAGCAATAATTTGTGGCAGGGCTCAGGAAGAAAAGATGCTAGCTTGACCATCAGGGATCTTTGCATGACGCAGTGACTATCATCAGGTTAATGGTATCCCCTGGAGCTGTGCAACAAGGTGGTATCATTTCTAGGAATGACAGATATGGTAGTCCACTAAGATTCTAGTTCATCTGTATGACAAAAACAAAATCAGTCGTGTGTTATTTAATGATGGGTTGATGTTCTGAAAAATTATGTCCATAGGCGATTTCATCATTGTGTGAACATCCTAGAGTATACTTATACAAACCTAGATGGTGTAGCCTACTACACACCTAGGTTGTATGGTATAGCCTAGTGTTCCTATGCTTCAAACCTGTGTAGCAGGTGACTGTGCTGAATACTGTAGGCAATTATAATTCAAGGGTATTTGTGTATCTAAACATAACTAAAATTAGAAATAAATACAGCATAAAATATGAAAAATGATACACCTGAATAGGGCACTTACCATGAACAGAGCTTGCTGGACTGCAAGTTGCTCTGTGTGAGTCAATGAGTGAGTGGTAAGTGGATATGAAGGTCTATGATATTAGTGTACACTACTGTAGATTTTATACACAAGGTACACTTAGGTTACACTAAATTTGTAAAAATATTTTTCTTTCTTCAACAATAAATTAAACTTCACTTACTGTAACATTTTTATTTTATACACTTTTTATTCTTTTAACTCTGACTCTTTTGTAATAACACTTAGGTTGAAACACAAGCACATTGTACAGCTGTACAAAAATATTTTTTTCTATCTTTTTTCCATAACTTTTTTTTCTATTTTTAAAAATATTTATTGTTTACTTTTAAAATTTGTGTTAAAAACTAAGACACAAACACACACATTAGTCTAGGCCTACACAGGGTCAGGGTCATCAATATCACTTTCTTCCATCTCCACATTTTGTTCCACTGGAAGATCTTCAGGGGCAATAACATGCATGAAGGTGTCATCTCCTATATAACAATGACTCCTTCTGGAAAAAGACCTGCTTCTGAAGGACCACCTGAGGCTGTCTTACAATTTTTTTTTAATAAATAGAAGGAGTATACTATAAAATAATGATAAAATATAGTAAATATGGAAAACAGTAAATAGTAATTTATTATCATTTTCAAGTATTATATACTGTGCATAATTGTATGTGCTGTGCTTTTGTATGCTGGGCAGTGCAGAAGGTTTATTTACACCAGGATCACCACAGACATGTGAGTAATGCATTGCACTACAACATTACTATGGCTACAGCATCACTAGTTAATAGGAATTTCTCAGCTCTACTATAATTTCATGGGACCATCATTGTATACATAGTCTATTGTTGACTGCAATGTTGTTATATGGCACACGACTATAAACAAACAAAACTCTAGTATGTTAAACAAAGGGTAAAGGCTCCTCATTGAATTCCCATATCTTTGTTCATGAACAGTGGCCTAGGTCATGGCAACATATCCTCTCCAAATTGAAAGAAAAGTTGTTGCATTTCACATTTTTTAATCATTAAGAAAGGACAGTATTTGGTAGTCTTTGAATTTTGGAAACATCACACACCTCATGCAGTTGTACTGCTTTCAGTTACTGAGTTACTCATATGGCTTACAGGTTCCACAGAGGATTGTGAACTCCAGTTCAAGCAGCTTTGCCCTTCGGCTCTAATGATTTAGTAGATATAATGGTGCCTAAAATGTCTGTAGTTGACAAGGATGTTCTATGGAACCTATTATGAGCCTTAGAAAGAGAACCACAGTCGGTCTGAGAAAACATCTATGCCCCTTTTGGCAGGTAATTCTTTGTTTTAGAAATAGTTCTTGGCTTGCTATTGGGGCTTTGTAGAGAGTGAACACCTAACAATGAAAAAATATGTAGCTGTGTACCCTAAGCTATCCATCATAAATTATTTTTGTTTGATGAAAGAAAGCATACAATCAGGTGTGCCTGGAAATATTTTATGGTCAACTGGAAGCTGAATATACAAGATGTAGCATGAGCAGATCCTTGAAGGTACAAATATTAATAATTTGCAAAAATGGCTCTCACTCCCAATATGCCTAGCCCTAAGGTATTATCATGTCTTCCTTAAACTGCATCTATGCTCTCATGAACAAATACTAATTATAGACTGACTGACCAAGGAAAAAGCTGACTTGCAGAAGGTTCTTCATAATATGGTGAGCTGAAAGTATAATGCTGTGATATTCAATTGAGGCCCTGAAGGACAATTAAGTAGGAAATGCTCCTAGTTTACCAAACTACGAGCAGTCTATCTCACCTTCCCTGTTCATCAAGGAGTGAAGGCCTGAGATGAGTCTCTACAACAATTCATGAGTGAGAGCTACGTGAATTGGCTGTTACCACAGTCTTAGAGAAAAAAAAAAAAGATTTGAAATTTGATAAGATTTGGAAAAGAAATACATGGATGAACCACTAGAAATGAGTTCAGAGCATAAGAATATGCATGACCTTATCCATGTTTACCACAGGGCTCCCACTGTCAGGGAGGAGAGTGGAGGAAGTCTTTACATGTAAGGTTTAAAAAATGTTATCTATCTTCTGTGGATTCATATAACCTCTTTCCAAAGCCATAGCAGTGATTGCTAGAAGTATTCATGAACAAAGTGACCAAGGTGGAAGTATGGGCAATGTTCACATGTAGAATGTGAACTTCTCACCACATCTGACTGACCATGAAGAGCTCATTCTCACTTGCGTCAACAATGACCATTTCTAAGCCTGACATGATATCCCACCCTAAGGTGATGAACCTGCCAATTGGTAGCAGAGCAAGAGCACAGGAAATGCAAAGTGCCTTTTTCTTGGTCATATTTTGTTAGCAACATCCTTGGGTTTACTCAGGAGAAACAAATCTTAAAGAATGATGCAGTGGAGGGAGAGGTTCCAAGATGGCCAGACAGGAACAGCTCCAGTCTACAGCACCTAGTGTGAGTGACACAGAAGACGGGTGATTTCTGCATTTCCAAGTGAGGTACCAGGTTCATCTCACTGGAGCTTGTCGGAAAGTGGGTGCAGGACAGTGGGTGCAGCCCACGGACCGTGAGCCAAAGCAGGGCGAGGCATCACCTCATCTGGGAAGCACAAAGAGTTGGGAAATTCCCTTTCCTAGCCAAGGGAAGCCGTGACAGATGGCACCTGTAAAATCGGGTCACTCCCACTCTAATACTGTGCTTTTCCAATGGTCTTAGCAAATGGCACACCAGGAGATTATATCCCACACCTGGCTCGGAGGGTCCCATGCCCGTGGAGCCTTGCTCACTGCTAGCACAGCAGCCTGAGATCCAACTGCAAGGTGGCAGCAAGGCTGGGGGAGGGGTGTCCACCATTGCTGAGTCTTGAGTAAGTAAACAAAGCAGCTGGGAAGCTCGAACTAGGTGGAGCCCATCCCAGCTCAAAGAGGCCTGACTGCCTCTGTCGACTCCACCTCTGGGGCAGGGCATAGCTGAACAAAAGGCAGACAAAATTCTGCAGACTTAAACGTCCCTGTCTGACAGCTTTGAAGAAAGTAGTGGTTCTCCCATCATGGAGTTTGAGATCTGATAATGAACAGAATGCCTCCTCAAGTGGGTCCCTGAGCCCCAAGTAGCCTAACTGGGAGAAACCTCCCAGTAGGAGCCAACTGACACCTCATACAGCCAGGTGCCCCTCTGAGATGAAGCTTCCAGAGGAAGGATCAGGCAACAACATTTGCTGTTCTCCAATACTTGCTGTTCTGCAGCCTCTGCTGGTGATACCCAGGCAAACAGGGTCTGGAGTGGACCTCCAGCAAACTCCAACAGACCTGCAGCTGAGGGTCCTGACTGTTAGAAGGAAAACTAACAAACAGAAAGGGCATTCACACCAAAACACCATCTGTACATCACCATCATCAAAGACCAAAGCTGGATAAAACTACAAAGACAGGGAGAAACCAGAGTAGAAAAACTGAAAAATCTAAAAATCAGAGTGCCTCCTCTCCTCCAAAGAAACACAGCTCCTCACCAACAAGGGAAGAAAGCTGGACAGAGAATGACTTTGACAAGTTGAGAGAAGAAGGCTTCAGACGATCGGTAATAACAAACTTATCTGAGCTAAAGGAGGATGTTCGAACCCATCACAAAGAAGCTAAAAACCTTGAAAAAAGATTAGACAAATGGCTAACTAGAATAACCAGCGTAGAGAAGACCTTAAATGACCTGATGGAGCTGAAAATCATGGCATGAGAACTACATGACACATGCACAAGCTTCAGTAGCCAATTTGATCAACTGGAAGACAGGGTATCAGTGATTGAAGATCAGATGAATGAAATGAAGTGAGAAGAGAAGTTTAGAGAAAGAGGAGTAAAAAGAAATGAACAAAGCCTCCAACAAATATGGGACTATGTGCAAAGACCAAATCTACGTCTGATTGGTGTATCTGAAAGTGACGGGGAGAATGGAACCAAGTTGGAAAACACTCTTCGGGATATTACCCAAGAGAACTTCCCTACCTTGCAAGGCAGGCCAACATTTTAATTCAGGAAATACACATAAAGTCACAAAGACAGCAGGAAAGATCTAAAATAGACACACTAACATCACAATTAAAAGAACTAGAGAAGCAAGAGCAAACATGTTCAAAAGCTAGCAGAAGGCAAGAAATAACTAAGATCAGAGCAGAACTTAAGGAGATAGAGACACAAAAAAACGCTTCAAAAAATCAATGAATCCAGGACTGGTTTTTTGAAAAGATCAACAAAATTGATAGACCGCTAGCAACACTAATAAAGAAAAGAGAGAAGAATCAAATATACACAATAAAAAATGATAAAGGGGATATCAACACCAATCCCACAGAGACAGAAACTACCATCAGAGAATACTATAAACACTTCTATGCAAATAAACTAGAAAATCTAGAAGAAATGGACAAATTCCTGGACACATACACTGTCCCAAGATTAAACCAGGAAGAAGTTGAATCCCTGAATAGATCAATAACAGGCTCTGAAATTGAGGCAATATTTAATAGCCTACCAACCAAAAAAAGTCCAGGACCAGATGGATTCACAGCCGAATTCTACCAGAGGTACAAAGAAGAGTTGGTACCATTCTTTCTGAAACTATTCCAATCAACAGAAAAAGGGGGAATCCTCCCTAACACATTTTATGAGGCCAACATCATCCTGATACCAAAGCCTGGCAGAGACACAACAAAAAAAAAGAGAATTTTAGACCAATATCCCTGATGAACATCGATGCAAAAATCCTCAATAAAATACTGGCAAACCGAATCCAGCAGCACATCAAAAAGCTTATCCACCATGATCAAGTTGACTTCATCCCTGGGATGCAAGGCTGTTTCAACATATGCAAATCAATAAACGTAATCCATCATATAAACAGAATCAAAGACAAAAGCCACATGATTTTCTCAACAGATGCAGCAAAGGCCTTCGACAAAATTCAACAGCGCTTCATGCTAAAAACTCTCAATAAATTAGGTATTGATGGGATGTATCTCAAAATAATAAGAGCTATTTATGACAAAACCACAGCCAATATCATACTGAATGGGTAAAACCTGGAAGTATTCCCTTTGAAAACTGGCACAAGACAGGGATGCCCTCCCTCACCACTCCTATTTAACATAATGTTGGAAGTTCTGGCCAGGGCAATCAGGCAGGAGAAAGAAATAAAGGATAGTCATTTAGGAAAAGAGGAAGTCAAATTGTCCCTGTTGGCAGATGACATGATTGTATATTTAGAAAACCCCCATCATCTCAGCCCAAAATGTCCTTAAGCTGATAAGCAACTTTGGCAAAGTCTCAGGATACAAAATCAATGTGCAAAAATCATAAGCATTCCTATACACCAATAACAGACAAACAGAGAGCCAAATCATGAGTGAACGCCCATTCACAATTGCTACAAAGAGAATAAAATACCGAGGGATCCAACTTACATGGGATATGAAGGACCTCTTCAAGGAGAATTACAAACCACTGCTCAACGAAATAAAAGAGGACACAAACAAATGGAAGAATATTCCATGCTCATGGATAGGAAGAATCAATATCATGAAAATGGCCATACTGTCCAAGGGAATTCATAGATTCAATGCCATCCCCACCAAACTACCAGTGATTTTCTTCACAGAATTGGAAAAAAACTACGTTAAAGTTCAGATGGAACCAAAAAAGAGCCCTCATTGCCAAGTCAATCCTAAGCCAAAAGAACAAAGCTGGAGGCATCATGATACCTGACTTCAAACTATACTACAAGGCTATAGTAACCAAAACAGCATGGAACTGGTATCAAAACAGAGATATAGACCAATGGAACAGAACAGAGTCCTCAGAAATAATACTACACATCTACAACCATCTGATCTTTGACAAACCTGACAAAAGCGAGAAATGGGGAAAGGATTCCCTATTTAATAAATGGTACTGGGAAAACTGGCTAGTCATATGTAGAAAGCTGAAACTGGATCCTTTCCTTACACCTTACACAAAGATTAATTCAAGATGGATTAAAGACTTAAATGTCAGACTTAATGCCATAAAAACCCTAGAAGAAAACCTAGGCAATACCATTCAGGACATAGGCATGGGCTAGGACTTCATGTCTAAGACACCAAAAGCAAGGGCAACAAAAGCCAAAATTGAGAAACGGGATCTAATTAAACAAAAGAGCTTCTGCACTGCAAAAGAAACTACCATCAGAGTCAACAGGCAACCCTGAGAATGGGAGAAAATTTTTGCAATCTATCCATCTGACAAAGGGATAATATCCAGAATCTACAAAGAACTTAAACACATTTACAAGAAAAAATCAAACAACCCCATCAAAAAGTGCGTGAAGTATATGAACAGACACTTCTCAAAAGAAGACATTTATACAGCCAACAGACACATGAAAAAATGCTCATCATCCCTGGCCATCAGATAGATGCAAATCAAAACCACAATGAGATACCATCTCACACCAGTTAGAATGGTGATCATTAAAAAGTCAGGAAACTACAGGTGCTGGAGAGGATGTGGAGAAATAGACTATAAACTAGTTCAACCATTGTGGAAGACAGTGTGGTGATTCCTCAAGGATCTAGAACAAGAAATACCATTTGACCCAGCCATTCCATTACAGGGTATATACCCAAAGGATTATAAATCATGCTGCTATAAAGACACATGCACACATATGTTTATTGCAGCACTATTCATGATAGTAAAGACTTGGAACCAACCCAAATGTCCATCAATGATAGACTGGATTAAGAAAATGTGGCACATATATACCATGGAATACTATGCAGTCATAAAAAGGATGAGTTCATGTCCTTTGTAGGTACATGGATGAAACCGGAAACCATCATTCTGAGCAAACTGTTGCAAGCACAGAAAACCAAACACCGTATGTTCTCACTCATAGGTGGGAATTGGACAATGGGAACACTTGGACATATGATGGGGAACATCACACACTGGGGTCTGTCCTGGGGTCAGGAGAGGGGAGAGGGATAGCATTAGGAGATACACCTAATGTAAATGACGAGTTACTGGGTGCAGCACACCAACATGGCACATGTATACATATGTAACAAACCTGCACATTGTGCACATGTACCCTAGAACTTAAAGTATATATATAAAAAAAGAAGAATGATGCAATGGACTAGCAGCCAATACATGGCAGCGTGTCTCTCATAGAACTAAGGGGTGAAAATAGGCATGGCATCTTACACTGTTACATATATTTTAGTTTGGCCTACTTACAAAAAAAATAAAAAGGGTGTGCATATATATGATCTCTAGGAAACTAGGCTCTGTTCATTTGTAGGTCTGAATACCCAAGAGAGTAATTATTTCATTACATTAAATTTGGGACTGTCAATGGCCATTTTGAGATCCTTATGTTTTTAGATGGACAGAGTTATTCACCATAATTATGAGTGAAAAATTGATCCTATATAATGAGAGTTAGGAAGAATATTCTAGACTATTAGGGATAATATTAAGTATCTTTTAGTGCTCCCAAGTCCAGTGTAAAATGTTAATGTACAATAAAGCAATACCATATAGAGAGTCCATCAAAGGTTCTAATACCTTAGAGCCGCAAGATTCATTCATTCCACCAGGTGAAAAAAACCCAACCAGCCAAGGTGTTTGTAAAGAAAAATAAAACATGAAATGCATGGTCGAGGAAGGGCATTATAATCACCAATGTCCTCATGACCAATTGCAGTACTGAATTTCTTCTTGGTGCTATATTTTTGGAGTATACTGGTGGTGGTTAATTTTATTACTTAGTCTATAAGTTATCAAATGCTAATGCAGGACTTTGATTCAGTTAAGGTAAGAAAGAACACCAGCCAGCGTTGAATGGCATAACTGACAAGACATTGCATCTTACCTTTGGACAACATACAGTGAGTACAATTTTATTTCTGTAAAGGATTTTTCAATCTGTTTAGTGGAGTACATTGTACTACACTTGTTGTTCGAAACTGTGCACATGGAAAAGAATATATCTAGTCAACGTACTGAAAAGGTTGAACTATGGTAGATAAATTAGATTAGCTCACCACTCACTCCTATCTCCATTTAGGATTGTACCATATTGTACCTTATCTGCCTGTATTAGTTCATTCTCACACTTCTATAAAGACATACCTGAGACTAAGTAATCTATAGAGAAAAAAGGTTTAATCTGCTCATGGTTCTGCAGGCTGTACAGGCTTCTGCTTCTGGGAAGGCATCAGGAAACTTACAATCATGGAGGAAGGCCAAGGGGAAGTAAGTACGTCTGCATGGAAGGAGCAGGAGGAAGACAGAGCAAAGGGGGAGGCACAACACATTGGTCAAACAACCAGGTTTCGTTAGAACTCTATCAAGAGACAGCACTAGAGGGATAGTGCTAAACCATTAGAAACCACCCTCATGGTTCAGTCATATCCCACCAGACCCCACCTCCAATATTGGGAATTACAATTCAACAGGAGATCTGGGTGAAGACATAGAGCCAAACCATATCACTACCTATTCTTTGGAAACCAGAACATATATTTCCCAGTTCTTTTACAGTGAGGGTTCCACATGTTCCAGTCACATGATTCTACTCTACAAACCTTGAAGAGCAAAGTGAGCAACATGAGATGGCAGCCTCACATAAGGAAATGATATCTTCTCGCAACTACAGTAGTAAAGACATCTGGTTCTCTGAAGTAGCATTGATGCAGGTTCTATCCTGGCATACTAAGTGCCTAGTAGCAGATGGCAGCAGAGATAGAACTTCTTCTAGAACTGTCTCATGGTGTGGTTGGGTGATACTCCTTTTGTTTTGTTCCTGACTTGGGAGTATGCAAGCCTAATTCCCTGACATTTCTGAATACTTCACACACTACTAAATATCCTTAAATAATACCCTAGCAAGAGTCTTTCTGTTGTTTGTAATCATGAATCTTGACCAATCCAATAAAATATTTTTTATATAACGGTATTATTTTAATTCATAAATGCTATATTATAATTTCTTTTTTAAAAAAAGTTGAGATATAATTTTCATACAGCAAAATGCACAGGCCTTGGCTGAAAGGTTCCATGAGTTTTGACAAATGCCTAAACTGTGTAACCCACAACTCTATTCAGATTTAAAAATAACTTCATTACCCAAACAAATCCTCTCATGCCACTTCAAAGAAAATTATCTTCCTCCAGAGGTTACCCCACTTCTTACTTCTACGACAACAGATCAGTTTTGCCTATTCTAAAATGCCTCATAAGTAAAGTTATGCAGTAAGTACACCTTTGTGTCTGTCTTCTATCATTTAGCATATTTTGAGATTCAGTTAAGTTATTGTATCAGTAGGTTATTCAGTTTTCTTGCTGAATTGTATGAATATGCCACAGTTGTCTGATTCATTCTCCTTTTGATGGACACCACATTGTTTTCATTTCTTGGTTATTTTAAAGCTGCTATAAATATTTTGGTACAAGCCTTTATATTGATATAAGTTTTCATTTCTCTCAGCTAGATATCTAGTAGTAAAACTGATGGAACATAGATTAGGTGGGTATTTAAGCTTAGAAGAAACTTTCAAACTATTTTCAAGATGGTTGTACTACCATTGTTCCACCAACAATGTTTGAGAGTTCCAGTTCCTTCATATCCTTAAAAACATTAAGGTTCCTCAGTGTTTTTAATGTAATAATTCCAGATGAAGTACAGAGGTATATCACTGCAGTTTTAATTTTAATTTTCCTGATGATATGATTTGGCTGTGTCCCTACCCAAATCTCATCTTGAATTGTAGCTCCCATAATTCCCATGTGTTGTGGAAGGCACCTGGTTGTAGGTAATTGAATCATGGTGACGGGTCTTTCTCATGCTGTTCTTGCGATAGTGAATAAGTCCCATGAGATCTGATGGTTTTATAAAGAGGAATTGCCCTGCACAAGCTCTTTTTGCCTGCTGCCATGTAAGACATGACTTTGCTCCTCCATCACCTTCTGCCATGATTATGAGGCCTCCCCAGCCATATGAAACTGTGAGTCAATTAAACCTCTTTCTTTTATAACTTACCCAGTCTTGGGTATGTCTTTATTTGCAGTGTGAGAACTAATACACCTGATTACTACAATATTGACCACATTTTCATGTGCTTATTGGCCATTTGTATATTTTCCTTTGAGAACAATTTTTTTATGTATTTTAAAGTTGGGTTGTTTGTAGGAGTCCTTTATATTCTGAATATAAGTCCTTTGTCAGATAGAGGTACTGCAGATATATTCTCTCAGCCAATAAGGTTTTTATTTATTTTCTTAATGATGTGTTTTGATGAATTGAAGTTATTAATTTTCATGAAGTTTAGTTTATCTATTTTTTTTTTCCTTTTATACTATTTTCTGTAACCTGTCAAAATGCTTTGTCTACACCAAGGTCACAAGTATATTCTCCTGACTTTTCCTAGAAGCTTAATGGTTCTAGCTTTTATGCTTATGTATACGATTCAAATTGAATTTATTTTTGTGTAAAATGTGAGGTAGGCATCAATGTCTGCTTTCTTCCATGTGGCTATCCAGTTGTTCCAGCCACATTTGGTGAACAGTGTTTCTTTGCCCATTGAATTGCCTTGGCATCACTGTAGTAAATCAAGTCACTCTGTTTGGGAAGGTCTATTTCCAGCCTTTGTAGTTTTTCAGTGGTCTTTTTCTTTACACATATGCCAGCACTACACTTTTTAGATTACTATAGTTTCATAGTAATTCTGGAAACTGGACAATGTAAGTCATAAAATGTTGCTTTTTTTCCAAAATTGTCTCAGTTATTTTAGGTTTTTTGCAGTCCCATATAATTCTTAAAATTACCTTGTCAATTTCTACCAAAAAGCTTGCTAAGATTTTGATTGAGGTTGAATTTATAGAACATTCTGGGGATAATGACATCTTAACACTATGGAGTCCTCCAGTCCATTTTTATAATATATTTCCTCATGGTTGTCATGTAGTTTTCAGTTTAGAAGTCTTGCATATCTGTCACTATATTTATTTGTAAGTATTTTGTTTTCATAATTGTATTACTTTAAATTTTACTTTCCAATTATTCACTAGTAATAAATAGAAATAGAGCATATTTTTAAATCTTGTGATTTGCTAAAATTTACTCATTTTTATGGCTTATTTATAAATTCCTACATAGAATTTCTACATAGAAAATTATATCAGCTGAGAATGAAGACAGTATATTACTTTTCCCTTCCTAATTCATATACATTTGAGGCAATTTTCTTGCCCTTCACTGGCTAGGGTTTGAAGTACAATTTTGAATAGAACTGGTGAGATTAGATGTGTTTGCCTACTTCTAGAACATATGAGAAAGGGGTTAAAAGTTTGACCATTAAGAATTATGTTGGCTAACAGTTTAGTGAAGAGGCCATTTATCAGATTGAGCAAATGCCTTGTTTCTAGTTTTCTGACTGATTGCTATCATGAATGCATGCTTCAAACTTTGTCAAATATTCTTGCATCTATCAATATCATCATAAGATTTTTCTCCTTTTTTCTGTTAGTTTGGTATACTATACTAATTAATTTTTTTAAAAAATTTTCCCATAGGGGAACAGGTAGTGTTTAGTTACATGAATAAGTTCTTTAGTGGTGATTTCTGAGATTTTAGTGCACCCATCACCCGAGCAGTACACACTGTACCCAATTTGTAGTCTTTTATCCCTCCCACCCCTCCCACCATTTCCCCCGAGCCACCAAAGTCCATTATATCATTCTTATGCCTTTGCATACTCACAAGCTTGGCTCTCACTTATGAGTGAGAACGTAGGATGTTTGGTTTTCCATTCCTGAGTTATTGCACTTAGAATAATGATCTCCAAATCCATCCAGGCAGCTGAGAATGCCATTATTTTCTTCCTTTTTATGGTTAAGTATTCCATGGTATATATAGGCACATTGGTCTATGTGCCTATTTTTATACCAGTACCATGCTTCATATATACATATACACACACACACACACACACACACACACACACACACACACAATTTTGTTATTCATTGATTGATTGATGGACATTTGGGCTGGTTCCATATTTTTGCAGTTGTGAACTGTGCTGCTATAAACATGCATGTGAAAGTATCTTTTTTGTATAATGACTTCTTTTCCTCTGGGTAGATACCCAGTAGTGGGATTGCTGGATCAAATGGTAGTTCTACTTTTAGTTCTTTAAGGTATTTCCACACTGTTTTCTATAACGGTTGTACTAGTTTACATTCCCAACAGCAATGTAAAAGTATTCCCTTTTCACCACCACCCCCCCCACCAACATCTATTATTTTTTCATTTTTTTATTATGGTCATACTTATAGGAGTAAGGTGGTATCACATTGTGGTTTTTATTTGCATTCTCCTGATAATTAGTGATGTTGAGCATTTTTCTGGATGTTGCTTGGCCATTTATTTATTTTATTTGAGAATTATCTTCATGTCCTTTGCCCACTTTTTGATGAGATTGTTTGTTTTTGCTTGCTGATTTGTTTGAGTTTCTTGTAGATTTAGGATATTAGTCCTTTGTCAGATATATAGATTGCAAAGATTTTCTCTCACTCTGTGGGTTGTCTGTTTACTTTGCTGATTGTTTCTTTTGCTGTGCAGAAGCTTCTTAGTTTAATTAAGTCTCATCTATTGATCTTTGTTTTTGTTGCATTTGCTTTTGAGTTCTTGGTCATGAAGTCTTTGCCTAAGCCAATGTTTAGAAAGGCTTTTCTAATGTTATCTTCTAGAATTTTTATGGTTTCAGGTCTTAGATTTATGTCCTTGATACATCTTGAGTTGATTTTTGTATAAGGTGAGAGATGAGGATCTACTTTCATTCTTCTACATGTAGCTTGCCAATTACTTAAGCACCATTTGAATAGGGTGTCCTTTCTACACTATATGTTATTGTTTGCTTTGTTGAAAATCAGTTGGCTGTAAGTAATTGACTATATTATTGAGTTCTCTATTCTGTTCCGTTGGTCTATGTGCCTATTTTTATAATAGTACCATGCTGTTCTGTTGACTATAGCCTTATAGTATAGTTTGAAGTCAGGTAATGTCATGCCTCCAGATTTGTTCTTTTTGTGCAGTCTTGCTTTGGCTATGTGAACTCTTTTTTGGTTCCATATAAATTTTAGGATTGTTTTTTATAATTCTGTGAAGAATGGTGGTGGTATTTTGATGGGAATTGTACTGAATGTGTATATTGCTTTTGACAGTATGGTCATTTTCACAATATTGATTCTACTCATCCATTAGCATGGGATGTGTTTCCATTTGTTTGTGCCATCTGTGATTTCTTTGTAGTTTTCCTTGTAGAGTTCTTTTGCCTTGTTGGTTAGGTATATTCCTAAGTATTGTATTATTGTAGTATTGTATTATATTGTATTGTATTGTATTATTTTGTAGCTACTGTAAAAGGGGTTGAGTTCCTGGTTTGATTCTCAGCTTTGTCACTATTGGTGTATAGCAGTCTGCTAATTTGTGTACATTAATATTGTACCCTGAAACTTTGCTGAATTTATTTATCACTTCCATGAGCTTTTTGGAGGAGTCTTTAGGGTTTTCTAGGTATGCAATTATATCATCAGCAAATAGCAACAGTTTGACTAATTGATTTTTGGATGTTGAAACTATCTTACATTCTTGGAATAAACTCTACTTGGTCATGTTTTATTATGATTTTTACATATTACTGATTTCATTTGAATAAACTCTACTTGGTCATGTTTTATTATGATTTTTACATATTACTGATTTCATTTGCTAATATTCTGTTCATCTGTGTTTATGATGGATGTTGGCAACATATGATCATAGACATTCTGGTAATGTGTTGTCAGTTTTATTATTTTCTGGGAGTGTTTGTGGAAAAATGAGATTATTTCCTCCTTATATGTTTAAATTTCCCAGTATAGCTATCTAAATGTGACGGTTTCTTTCTGCAAACTTTACAAATTATGAACTCAATTTCTTTGACAGTTGTAGGGCTATTTAAATTTTCTCTTTTTTCCTTGTGTCAGTTTTGTAGATGTGTGTCTCTCAACAAATTAGTTCCTTGCTTCAACATATACAAAATAACCTATGTGATACATCATATCAACAGGATGAAGGACAAAATTCTATGATCATTTCAGTTAATGCTGAAACAGCATTTGAAAAATTTCAACATCTCTTCATGATTAAAAAAAAAAACACACAAAAGGCCAGGCGCAGTGACTCATGCCTGTAATCCCAGCACTTTGGGAGGCCGAGGCGGGTGGATCATGAGGTCAGGAGATCGAGACCATCCTGGCTAACACGGTGAAATGCCATTTTTACTAAAAATACAAAAAATTAGTTGGGTGTGGTGGTGGGCTCCTGTAGTCCCAGCTACTTGGGAGGCTGAGGCAGGAGAATGGCGTGAACCCAGGAGGTGGAGTTGCACTGAGCCGAGATTGCTCCACTGCACGCCAGCCTGGGCGACAGAGTCTCAAAAAATAAAAACAAAACACAGAAAAAAACAAACAACACACACACACACACACACACACACAAGCTGAGTATAGAAGGAAGCTACCTCAACACAATAAAAGCCATATACAACAGAATCACAGCTAGTATCATAGTGAATGAAGAGAAATTGAATGCCCTTCCTCTAACAACTGAAACAAGACAAGGATGCCTACTTTCATTATTGTTATTCAACATACTACAGGAAATCCTAGCTAGAGCAATTAAAAAACAGAAGTAAATAAAAGGGCATTAAAATCAAAACAAAAGTCAAATTATTATTTTTTGTAAATATGATCTTAGAAAAACCTAAAAACTCTACCAAAAATTGTTAGAACTGATAAACAAATTCTGTAATATACAAAATAAGAAAATAAAATCAGTAGCATTCATTTATGCCAACATTAAACAACCTGAAAATGAGATCAAGAAAGTTATTCCATTTACAATAGCTACAAGTATAAAAATATAATACCCAGAAATAAACTTAACCAAAGAAATGAAAGATCTCTATAATGAAAATTATAAAACATTGATGAAAAAAATTGAAGAGGACACAAAAATGGAAAATAATGCATGTTCATTGATTGGAAGAATCAATATTATTAAAATAATCATACTACTCAAAGCATTCTACAGATTCAATGTAATCCCTATCAAAATACCAATGACATTCTTCATAAAAATAAAGAAACACCAAAATTTGTATAAAATCAAAGACCAAAATAGCCAAAGTCATCCTGAGCAAAAAGAACAAAACTGAAGAAATCACATTACCTGACTTCAGATTGTACTACAGAGCTATAGTAACCCAAATATCATGGTATGTGCATAAAAATAGACACAGAGATCAATGGAATATAATAGATAACCCATAAATAAATTCATACATCTACAGTGAATTTATTTTCAACAATGATGCCAAGAACATACATTGGAGAAAGGACAGTCTCTCCAAAAAAATGGTGCAGGGAAAATTGAATATCTGTATGCAGAAGAATAAAACTAGACTCCCTAGACTCCTATCTCTCACTATATACAAAAATCAAATCAAATCAAAATGGATTAAACTGTTAAATCTAAGACCAGAAACTCTGAAAATACTTAAAGAATTGGGGAAGCTCTCCAGGACATTTGCCTGGAAAAAGATTTCTTGAATAATCTCTCAACAGCATGAGCAATCAAAACAAAAATGGATAAATGGGATCACATGAAGTTAAAAAGCTTCAACATGGCAAAGGAAGTGGTCAAGAAAGTGAAGAGGCAACCCACATAATGGGAGAAAATATATGAAAACTACCCATTTGACAAGGAATTAATAGTCAGAATATATATAAGGACAACAAACAACTCAAAAGGAAAACAATAATTCAATTTAAAAGTGAGCGAAAGATCTGAATAGACGTTTCTCAAAAGAAGACATACAAATGGCCAACAGGTATATAAAAAATGTTCAACATAATTAATCTTGCTCCAGTTAAACTGGCTTTTATCCAAAAGACAAGCAAATGCTGGTGAGGATGCTGAGAAAGGGGAACACTTATATACTGTGGATGGTAATGTAAATTAGTATAGCCACTATGAAGAACAGTATAGAGGTTTCACAAAAAACTAAAAATAGAACTACCATATGATCCAGCAATCTCATTGCTCAGTATGTACCCCAAAGTAAAAAATCAGTATATCGAAGAGATAGCTGCACTCTCATGTATATTGCAGCATTATTCCCTATAACCAAGATTTGGAATCAACTCAAGTATCCATCAAAAGATGAATAATATTTTAAAAGTGTGGTAAGTGTGGTACATATACACAGTGGAGTATTATTCAGTCATAAAAAGGAGATCCTGTCATTTACAACAACATTAATGGAACTGGAGGACATTATGTTAAGTGAAATGATCCAAGCACAGAAAGACAAATTTTACAGGTTCTCACTCATATTTTGGGGCTAAAAATTAAAACAACTGAATTCCTGGAGACAGAGAGTAGAATGGTGGTTACCAGAGGCTGGGAAAGGTAGCTAGAGGGTGCAAGGAAGAAGTGGGGATAGCTATTGGGTACAAAAATATAGTCAGATAGAATGAATAACATCTACTATTTGATAGCACGACAAGGTGACTACATAAATCAACAATGATTTATTGTATTTTAAAAAATAACTAAAAGAATGTAATTAGAATGTTCCTAACTCCCCCGAAATTATAAACGCTTGAGGTAACAGATATCCTAACTACCTTGATATGATTATCATGTATTGTATGCTTGGATAAAAACATTATATTTACCCCATAAATATGCACATCCACTATGTACCCCTAAAAGTTAAAATTAAAGTCAGTTCTTTTACTTTAAATAATTAAACTCATTGTCAGAGTATCTTTCATAATAGTCCCTTGTCATTTAAATGTCTGCAGGATTTGTAATGATGCACATCATTATTGATACTAATAATTGTGCAACTCTTTTAGTCCTTGACAAACTCAGATAAAATTATATTAATTCTTTAAAATTTTCAAGAGTTAGCTTTGATTTTTTTTATCTCTACTTTTACTTGTTTTCTATTTCATTGATTTCTACTTATCTTTGTTGTTTCTTCTTTCTGTTTATTTTGGGTTTAATTTACTCATTTAGCAAAATTTCTTAAGGTGAATTCATTTCAAACCTTTCTCCTTTTCTTATACAAGCATTTAAACATTTAGCAGTAATTTGTTGTATTGACAAATTTTTATATGTTGTCTTCATTACCACTCACTTGAAATACTTCCTAAACATCTCTGATTTTCTAATGATATGTTTTGGCTGCGTCCTCACCCAAATCTCATCTTGAATTATAGTTCCCATAATCCCCACGTGTCATAGGAGGGTCCTGGTAGGAGATAATTTAATCATGGGGCAGTTACCCTCATGCTGTTCTTGTGATAGTGAGTGAGTTCTTACAAGATCTGATGGTTTTATAAGGGGCTTGTCCCCCTTTTGCTTGATACTTCTCCTTGCTACTGTAATGTGAAGAAGGACATGTTTGCTGTCCCTTCCACCATGACTGTAAGTTTCCTGAGACCTCCCTAGCCATGCTGAACTGTGAGTCAATTCAATTTAATAAATTACCCAGTCTCGGGTACGTCTTTATTAGCAGCATGAGAATGGACTAATACACCTAAATATCTCTTTGGCAAATGATTTACTTTGATGTGTGTTGCTTAATATCCATATATTTGAGAATTTCCTTGATATCTTTATTTCTGATTTACTTCTATTTTGATAAAAGAATATAATCCTTGGTGATTTAGACATTTTTAATCACCCAGCACATGTTCCATCTTTATAAATGTTCCACATACACTTGAAAATAATTTTCATTTGGCAGTTTTGGGAAGTAGTGTTCAACATACATAAATGAGGCTAAGATGTTTGATGGTATTGTTCAGTCTTTTTATATTCTTATCAATGTTTTTTGTCTATTGTACAGATTATAAAAAATAGTATTAAAGTCATATAGAGTTAAATTATGATTGTGAATATGTCAATTTTAAGCTCCATTTTAGCTGTATGCACACACTTAAAATCATTATATCTTCTTGATTAATTGACCTTTTAATCAATTTTAAATATACCTCTACATTTATGGTTATATTCACTGTACTGAAGTCTTTGTCTGATATTAATATAATTATTTCAAGTATCTTATGAGTAGTGTTTGCATGGTTACTTTTTTTATCCTTTTACTTTCAGTCAATCTGTCATGTTTAAAATGCACCTCTTGTAATATCATATAATTAGATTTTGCTTTTATTTCATATTGTCAATTTCTGCCAGTTAGAATGTTTAATCAATTTACATCTAATGTAATTATTGATATGATAGAGTTTGAAGCTACCATTTTGCTATTAGTTTCCTGTTTGTTTCATATGTTTTGTGCTAATTTTTTTTTCTGTCTTCATTTGAATAAAGTAGTATTTTTTAAAAGTTTATTTTAAGTTTGGGGGTATGCATGAAGTTTTATTACATAAGTAAACTTGTGACATGTGGTTTTGTTGTACAAATAAATTCTGCTTGTCTCCCTCCTCCCACCCTCCACTGTCAAGTACAGCCTAGAGTCTTTTTATCCTTTCATTCATAAGTTCTTATCATTTAGCTCCCACTTACAAGTAAGAATATGTTGTATTTGGTTTTCTTTTCCTTTGTTACTTTGCTAAGAAAAATAGCCTCCAGCACCAGCCATCTTATTACAAAAGACATAATCTTGTTCTTTTTTATGGCTGCATAGTATTCCATGGTATATATGTACCACATTTTCTTTATCCAATCAGTCATTTATGGGCATTTAGGTTGATTCCATGTCTTTGCTATTGTGAATAGTGCAGCAATGAACGTTGGCATGCATTTGTCCTTATGGTGGAATGATTTATATTCACCTGGGTATATACCCATTAATGGGATTGCTGTGTCAAATGGTAGTTCTGCTTTTAGCTCTTTGAGGAATTGCCATACTTTGAGGAATTTCCACAATCTTTTAACCAATTTACACTCCCGCCAACACTGTATAAGTGTTCCCTTTTCTCCTCAACTTCACCAGCATGTTATTTTTTGACTTTTTAATAACAGCCATTCTGACTGGTGTGAGATGGTATCTCATTGTGGTTTTGATTTGCATTTCTCTAAGGATCAGTGATATTGAGCTTTTTTTCATATGATTTTTGGCTGCATAGGTGTCTTCTTTTGAAGTGTCTGTTTAAGTCCTTTAACTGCTTTTTAATGAGGTTGTTTGTTTTTTCTTGTAAATTTGTTTAAGTTCCTTACAGATGTTGGATATTAGATCTTTTTCAGATGCATAGTCTGCAATAACTTTCTCCTGTTCTGTAGGTTGTATGTCTATTCTGTTGATAGTTTCCTTTGCTGTGCAGAGAGTTTAATTTGATCCCATTTGTCAATTTTTCCTTTTTTTGCCTTTGCTTTTGCTTTTGGTGTCTTCATCCTGAAATCTTTGCCCATGTCTATGTCCTGAATGATATCGCTTTTAGGTTATCTTCCAGAGTTTTTATATTTTGAGGTTTTAGATTTAAGTCTTTAATCCATTGTGATTTGATTTATGTATACAGTGTAAGGAAGGCGTCCAATTTCAGTCTTCTGCACAAGACTAGCCAGCACAATTTATTGAATAGGGAGTCTTTTCCCTATGACTTTTTTTTTCTGTCAGCTTTGTTGAAGATCAGATGGCTGTAGGTGTGTGGTCTTATTTCTGAAGTCTCTATTCTGTTCCATTGGTCTATGTGCCTGTTTTTGTACTAGTACTACATTGTTTTGGTTATCATAGCCCTGAGGTATAGATTGAAGTAACGTAACATGATGCCTCCAGCTTTATTCTTTTTGCTTAGGATTGCCTTGGCTATTCAGGTTCTTTTTATTGGTTCCATATGAATTTTAATTTGTTTTCTAGTTCTGTGAAGAATGTCATTGGTAGTTTGATAAGAATAGTATCGAACCTGTAAATTGCTTTGGGCAGCATGGCATTTTCATGATATTGTTCTTCCTATCCTTGACCATGGGACATTTTTCTTTGTGTTTGTGTCTTGTCTTATTTCTTTGAGGAGTGTTTTATAATTCTCATTGTAGAGACCTTTCACTTTCCTTGTTAGTTGTATTCCTTGGTGTTTTATTCCTTCTGTGACAATTGTGAATGGGATTGCCTTTCTGATTCGGCTCTTGGCTTGGCTGTTTTTTTTTTTTTTTTAATAGGAATGCTAGTAATTTTTGTACATTGATTTTGTATCCTGAAGCTTTGCTGAAGTTACTTATTAGCTGAAGGAGCTTGCAGACTGAGACTATGTGGTTTTCTAGATATAGAATCATGCTGTCTGCAAAGAGAGATAGTTTGACTTCCTCTCTTTTCATTAGGATGCACTTTATGTCTTTCTTTTGCCTGATTGCTCTGGCTAGGACTTTTATGTTCAATAGGAGTGGTGAGAGAGGGCATACTTGTCTCATTCTGGTTTTCAAAGAGAATGTTTCCAGCTTTTGCCCATTCAGCAGAATACTGGCTGTGGTTTTATCACTGATGGCACTTATTATTTTGAGCGATGTTCCTTCAATACATAGCTTATTGAAGGTTTTTAACATAAAGGAGAGTTGAATTTTACAAAAGCCTTTTTTTGTGTCTATAATATAATCATATGGTTTTTGTCTTTAGTTCTATTTATGTGACGAATCACATTTATTCACTTGTGTATGTTGAACCAACATTGCCTCCCAGTAATAAAGCCTACTTGATTGTGGCAGATTAGCATTTTGATGTGCTGCTAGATTTGGTTTGCCAGTGTTTTATTGAGGGTTTTTGCATTGATGTTCATCAAGGATATTGGCTGAAGTTTTCTCTTTTTGTTGTGTCTCTGTCAGGTTTTGGTATCAAGATGATGCCAGCCTCGTATAATGAGTTGGGGAGGAGTACTTCCTCAAATTTTTGGAATAGTTTCAGTAGAAATAGTAGCATTTCTTCTTTGTACATCTGGTAGAATTTGGCTCTGAATCCATCAGGTCCTAGGATTTTTTTGGTTATGTAGGCTGTTTATTACTGATGCAGTTTCAGAGCTATTTATTGGTCTGCTCAGGGAATCAATTTATTCCTTGTTTAGTCTTGGGAAAATGTATGGTTCCAGGAAATTATCTATCTCTTCTAGGTTTTCTAGTTTGTGTGCATAGAGGTGTTCATTGTAGTTTCTGATGATTGTTTTTATTTCTATGTTTTTATTTCTGGGTCAGTGATAACACTTCTTTATTTCTAATTGTGTTTATTTGGCTCGTCTCTCTTTTCTACTTCATTAGTCTAGCTAGTGACCTATTTTAATAATTTTTTCAAAAAACAAACTCCTGGATTCATTGACCTTTTGAATGACTTTTTTGTATCTTGATTTCCTTCAGTTCAGCTCTGATTTTGGTTATTTCTTCTCTTCTGCTAGCTTAGGGGTAATTTGTTCTTGCTTCTCTAAATCTCCCAGTTGTTATATTAGATGATTAATTTGAGATCTTTCTAACTTTTTGATGTGGGGATGTAGTGCTATGAATTTCCCTTTTAACACTGCCTTAGCTGTGTCCCTGATATTCTGGTGTGTTATATGTTTGTTCTCATTAGTTTCAAAGAACTTATTGATCTCTGCCTTAATTTCATTATTTACCCCAAAGTCATTTAGGAGCATTTTGTTTAATTTCTATATAATTGAATGGTTTTGAGTGATTTTTTTCTCTTGACTTCTGTTTTTTATTGCACTATTGTCAAAGAGTGTATTTGATAAGATTTCAGTTCTTTTGCATTTACTGGGGATTATCTTACGTTCAGTTTTGTGGTCAGTTTTAGAGTATGTGCCATGTGGTGATGAGAAGAATGTATGTTGTGTTGTTTTGGGGTGGAAGTGTATCAAGTTCATTTGGTTCAATCGTGAGTTCGGGTCCTAAATATCTTTGTTAATTTTCTGTTGCAATGATCCATCTAATACTTTCAGGGGAATGTTGAAGTCTCCTAGTATTATTAGGTGAGAGTTTATGTCTTCTTGTTGGTCTTCAAGAACTTGCTTTATGAAACTGGGTGTTCCTGCGTTGGGTGCATTTAGGATAATTAGGTCTTCTTAATGAAGCATTTACTATTATATTATGCCCTTCTTTGTCTTTTTTGATATCTTTTGGGTTTGAAGTCTGTTTTTTCAGAAATTAGTAGGGCAACCCTTGCTTTTTTCTGTTTCTAATTTTCTTGATAGATTTTCCTTTATCCATTTATTATGAGCCTACGGGTGTTATTAAGTGTGAGATGGGTCTCTTGAAGACAGCATACCATTGGGTCTTGCTTTTTTTTATCCAGCATTCTACTCTGTGCCTTTTATGTGGGGCATTTGGCCCATTTGCATTCAAGGTTAGTATTGATGAGTGTGGATTTGATCCCGTCATTGTGTTGTTAGCTGGTTATGTTGGCTTGTTTGTGTAGCTGCTTTATAGTGACACTGGTCTATATGTTTAAAAGTATCTTTTAAATGTCCATTGTTGACTATTTAGTCATGTCTCTTATTTTTTGTTGTTGGAGCTGTTTATTATTGCCCTATGGATTATAATAAATATCCTTAATTTATCTATCTGTAATAAAGTAATGCTTTGAAAGTAATGTTATACTATTTAATGTGTAATGTAAAATCCTTACAAAATATACATCATTTTACACACTTTCCTTTTTTGGTGATTGTCATAGATTTTACATCTACATTTACTATAATCTCTACAATCTGTTGTGATTCATGTACCTCAAATAATAAAGAGGCTCTTAAAAAAAAAAGACAGTCTAGGCCAGACGTGGTGGCTCACACCTGTAATCCCAGCACTTTGGTAGGCTGAGGCAGGCGAATCACGAGGTCAGGAGATTGAGACCATCCTGGAGAACACAGTGAAACTCCATCTCTACTAAAAATACAAAAAATTAGCTGGGCATGGTGGTGGGTGCCTGTAGTCCCAGCTACTCAGGAGGCTGTCAGGAGAATGACATGAACCTGGGGGGTGGAGCTTTCAGTGAGCAGAGATCACGCCACTGTACTCCAGCCTGGGCAACAGAGCAAGACTTTGTCTTAAAAAAGCAAAAACAAAAGACAGTCTATTTATCCACATATTTGCTATATTTGATGGTTTTTGTTTCTTTTTTTTTTTTTGTATTTGAGTTTCCATCTAGTTCATTTCCCTTTAAGTACAAAAAACTTTCTTTGACATTTATTATGTGCTAGCCTGTTCATGAAACCATTCTACTTGTATTTGTTTGAAAATGTTTTTTATATCATCCTATTTTTGAATGTTATTAGGAAAATAAATCTAGCATTTAGCATATAGTAAGATAAGAATTGATATGGGGGAGGAATTAGAGTTATGGGAGTACATGGAAAAGGAATATTGCCCTATTTAGAAGGAGTTGAAAAAGGTTTACAGCATAAGTGATGTTTAAATTAATGTCTGAAAGATGAAAAGAATTTGGCAGATTGGTGAGTCATAGAATCAGAGAGGTCAGTTAAGATGTTTTCAAGCAAAAATAAATGTAATTTACTTAACCAAAATTCTACAGTATATTTTGATTGTTTCCTTTATTCCTTTTTACTATAATTATTTACATTTGTAAACTGTAGTATCTTTCAAAATTTTATCTGCATGTACTTGCAAGATTTACTCATACTAAAACTTCCAGAATTAAATATTTGAAGTGAAAATAATGTACATTTTTTGTCTTTTGATACATACTGATTGGTGAAATTCCTTCCAGAGTGGTTTTATTAATTGACATTTTCATCATCAGCCTGTGAGAGTAATAGACTTTATATTCTTGAAGCTTAAAACACAATTGTTGAAGCCCCAGGTTCCTCTTGAGTTCCCTTTTCTCCATCATCATTGGGGACACCTACAGATCCATTTTTCCCAATTCCCAGAAAAAGTCCAGACCTGAGTTGAAGACTACCAGTACTCCTTCAAAGCATCGTTCTTGACTTCTGAGATAAATAACCTTTTCCATCAGGCCAACTCCATTACTTCCCCTGAACTCATGTGCATCCCTTTGTCCTTGCTATGATAAATTGGTTAGAACCTTAGCTTCCTATAAAATGAGACTCCTGACTAACTGTTAAACATTTCCATCCTAGGATTGAACACTTGCCTGTGGGATTGCATCCTTGTGTCTGGATCCATCACTAGAAATTGCTGTCAAAATCTTCCAGTGCCAATTGTTTCTCTATCTTTTACAATGTCACCCACCATGAAACCAAATGTTACTGTTCTCTGTTTACTCATAGGGAAGCTCCCTACAGGACACCTCAAGTTAAAGGACTTAACTCAAACCTAAATTTTTTATTTTAAAAAAACCTTTTATATAATAAAAAATATTTACAACAATGTCCAAAATTTGCTTTTAATAACCTCAATCATTTCAGGGATATGTATGCATATTGAACATAGAATAAAAATTTTAAGACAAAATAACCTTAATTTGAACATAGCTAAATTTATTTGTTGTGATGAAGAATGTCTCTATTTGCTGCAGATGAGCTCTCAGAAAAATAAATCCTCCTTTGCTGAAATTATCGAATTCACATTTTATAAATGAATTTTATAAAAATTCTGAAGCATTCATTCTATGCAAGAAAAAACATCATTCAATAAAATAAGTTTCAAAAGAGGCTATATTTTGCTTGGTTGTGCATACTTTGTAAATAAAAGCATATCCTTGCATTTTATGTTCTTGCCTTCATAGCACAACATCTATAACATTTCATCATAAAGTAATGAAGATTTGTGCTCTTATTTTTGAAACTTTGAGTTCAGAGGTACATGTGCTATGTACCTTTGTTACATAGGTAAAATTGTGTCATGGGGGTTTGTTATAAAGATTATTTTGTCGCTCAGGTATTACACCTAGTACCCATTAGTTATTTTTCCTGATCCTGTCCCTCCTCCCACCCTCCACCCTTTAACCACCCCCTGTATGTGTTGTTCTCCTCTATGTGTTCACATGTTCTCATCATTTGGCTCCCACTTACAAGTGAGAACATGTGGTATTTGGTTTTCATTTTCTGTGTTAGTTTGCCTAGGATAATGGCCTCCAGCTCCATCCATGTCCCCCAAAGGACATGATCGCATTCTTTTTTAAGGCTGCATAGTATTCCATAGTGTGTATATACCACATTTTCTTATCCAATTTGTCACTGATGGACATTTAGGTTGCTTTACTATTGTAAATAGTGCTGCAATGAACATACATGTGCATGTGTCTTTATAGTAAAATGATTTATATTCTTGTGGGTTTATATCCAGTAATAGGATTGTTGGGTTGAATAGTATTTCTGTCTTTATGTCTTTGAAGAATCTAACCAACACCAAACTATACTACAGGGCTACAGTACCCAAAACAGCATGGTATTGGTATAGAAACAGACCTATGGGCCAATGGAACAGAATGGAGAACCCAGAAATAAGACCACACACCTACAGCTACCTGATCTTCAACAAACCTGACAAAAAATAAGCAATGAGGAAAGGATTCCCTCTTCAATAAATGGTGCTGGGATAACTGGTTAGCCATATGCAGAAGATTAAAACTGGACCCCATTTTCACAGCATATACAAAAATTAACTCAAGATAGATTAAAGACTTTAATGTAAAACCCACAACTATAAAAGTCCTGGAAGACAACCTAGGCAATACCATTCAGGACACAGGCATGAGCAAAGATTTCGTGACAAAGACACCAAAAGCAATTGCGACAAAAGCCAAAATTGACAAATGAGATCTAATTAAACTAAAGAGCCTCTGCACAGCAAAAGAAACTATCATCAGAATAAACAAACAACCTACCGAGTGGGAGAAAATTTTTGCAAATTATGCATCTGACAAAGGTCTAATATCTAGTCTCTATAAGGAATTAAGACAACTTCACAAGAAACAAAAACCCATAAAAATGTGGGCAAAGAACATGAATAGACACTTTTCAAAAGAAGACATACATGCAATCAACAATCAAATGAAATAAAAGCTCAACATAATTGATCCTTGGGGAAATGCAAATGAAAACCACAGTGAGATACCATCTCACACCAGTAGGAATGGCTATTTCTAAAAAGTCAAAAAATAACATGCTGGCAAAGTTGAAGAGAAAAGGGAACATTTATACACTATTGGTGGGAGGATAAATTAGTTCAACCATCGTGGAAGACCTGTGCTTTTAATGAATCTGTTCCTTAATGAAGTTTTTTTTTTTTTTTTTTTTTTTGTAAATACAGTTACATATGTACATGGTGTGTATTTCCTTAATCCTTTAGTTGCCCTCAGAAAAGATAAGCTGTGCGTGCTTACAGAAATATTAATTCGGTGAAGCATTCTTATCTTGGGGTTTGAATATCTTCTTCTGATGTGCAGACATTGATCCCAGTTTCCATTTACTCCCATACATACCTTGCCACAGAGTAGTATGGAACATCTAAAAAGTCAATAACAAATAATAGAAAAGCACATAACATTTTATATTTTAGTGCCACCACCGCCACACTCACACACAGACACCTCCAAGCAGGGTCATCATTAATTTATTCTTACCACAGGTAGCAGCCACGAAGTGTGCATTCACGGGATGGAAGCATGCCAGTAAACCTCTGTACTGTCTGACAACAGTGCCGGATCAGAGGATATGAAACAAAAACCTCAAATTAGGAGTATAGTGATTTTCTTGCTTGACAACCTGAAACGTGAGGTGAACACCTGTATAAACTTCTCTGACCAGGGAGTGTGGAAATGCATCTAGCGCCCCTCTTTATATTCTGCCAACTTTTGTCACATATTCTACCCATCCTTTCAAGTCCCATCTTAATGGTTGCCTCCCCCATAAAAGTCTTTTCTGATCTCTTATAGCAAATATGAGGAATCTCCCTTCAAGCACTTCTTTCACTGTGATGGTGCTTTACATAAATTGCAATGTAAGATAAGAATCAATATGAAAGGGAAATTGGAAAGACTTATTGGATTCTATGGAAGAGGCATATTGGCCAGAGGGAGTTGGAAAAGGTTTTCAGTGTAAGTGGTATGTAAACTAATATCTCAATGATGAAAAGAACACGGCAGATTGGTGAGTTATTTGTAAACATCAGTTACCTTAATTTCTTACTTGAGTGCATACCATGCACCGTTCACTGTGCTAAATATTTTCAATGCTTTTACATGTTTTCAGTGCTATATAAGTTTTTTCCAAGAATAAAAGCCATGGCATTACCCTTGACTTGTCTCTTTTCTCACATCCCTCTTACAAACAATCAGAAAACCTTGTTCATTTTTTGGTTAAAATAAATCCAGAGTCTAACCCCTTCCTATCACCTCCATTGTTATAATCCCAGATCAAGTCATATTCTCCTGAATGACTGACTTCTAATCCTTCTCACTCTTTCACCGTTGTCCACACTCCTGCTTCTTCCTACTTTTAGAACTTTGCTTCACATTTAAGTCAGATTAAGTCACTCCTCAGGGAAACCCTTAAATGCTTCCCATTACCCTCAGTAATACCAAAATCCTTACAACCACCAATGAAGTCCTACACAATATGATTCTTTTCTCCCATTCCTGATTTCATTTCCTAAAACCCTTCTCATTACCTTCTCTGTCCCAGACACCCTGGCTTTCTTTTCTTCCTTCAATAAGCCAAGCTTGCCCCTGCCTTAGCATTCTGTATTGGATATTGTCTCTCCCTAAATTGCTTTTTCCAAGATGTAGGAAGGCAATATTCATCACCTCCTTTAGATCTTTGCTTAACTGGAACTTTCTCTATGAAGTTCACCCTGACTACCATATTTAAAAGTGTAGCCCTCTCCCAGGCCCTATTCCCGGTTATTTTATTCTGCGCGACTTGACTGTTCATCACCTCTGCCCATATCATTCATCAGCTTAACACATAGGATGCAATTCACTCCTTTATTAAATGTATTGTTTATCTTCAACCAATTTCCCTCCACTAGAAACTTAGCCATAAGAGGGTAGGTATCTTTGTCTATTTTATTCACCAATATATATTAAGCATCTATTATAGTCTTTGGCATAGAACAGGCATTCAGTAAACATTTTCCACTGAATGAATTAAATCATTTAATTATTTCAATAAACCTAGAGGATAGGAAGAATTCTCTTAAACTATTCTAAGAGGGTAATTAATGATGCCATTTCCTCCCAGTCAGTTATTGGCAAAGTAAAGCTTCAAGCACAGATTTGGGGTCAGAGCTTTTATCCTAGCTCCAACTTTATTACGCTTCCTTACAGAACTATCCTGCAATCTCTTTAAGAACAGGAATAGTATGTACCACACGAACTTTTATGTCATCTCCACAACGCATATAGTACTTTACACAGTAAGTGTGCATTTCACATTTATGTAATTATGCTTAGCCAGTTTTTCCCAAGAAACAAGGTCTTTTTAGCTTAGTGGTCTTCCCACATTGGCCCAATAACAGTTGCCAAGAGAACATATCATACTCCCCTAGAAGGAGCCCCAGAAATGATCTGGGTCAACCAAAGCCCAGAGGGGTCCAGTGGCCTATGTTATGGCTATATAACTTCAAGAAAATATTAGGACCCAGACTCTGCCATCATTTATAAATTTTGTGATTTTATTTTTTTAAATGAGAACATGCTTATTCAATTAGATTGCAAATTTTTGAAGGCAGAGATTGTGTTGTCTCTTCTGATGCCTTGCAGTGTATGTATCACAATGTTAGGTACACCACGGGAATTCATAAATACTTGTTTATGACCAACAAGGCTGAAGCTAGACTGGTACAAACAGTAGAACCAACACAATTTACCTGGATGCTCAAGCAGAGCTAATGAGGGAAGCAAGAAATAAGGCAGCCTTTCTGAAACAACTAATAAGCAATCAATTACAACTCTAAAAGTGATCGTAGTTTCTGAGATGGAGTTGAAAATTAAATGGAATTTGGAAGATTTTGAATCAATAGTCTCCATGGTTTCATTTTAATTCAAGAGGGAAAACAAGAGCAAGACCTTGAGAAGACTGATAGATTGCTCTTTGATCAATTCTTTCCTCGTACCAGTTGTAAAAACAAAACCATAAATTTTACTAATTCTTACTTTGGTGAAAAGATTTTCAAGAGCATAGGTGGACAGTGACAGCCCAAGAAATCATGGATTCATCAATGTACAAAGCCCAGAATCACTGCATTAGAGCAATTCTCCCTTTCAGAGTATTATCCAAAAACTGACTCTCACAATGTCAAGCCAAAAACCTATTACATAATTTAGAATTTTTATCTTTGTTCAAATAACTTTTCCTCCATTTCTGCGAGCAGCTTGAGAATAACAGCATCAATTATCATGACAGATAAACAAGACATGGTCCAGTATTATGTGGTTTTTAGCTTAACTTTTTCTTATATTGGATGACTTTTAACTTCTGTGAGATTAATATCCTAATAAATTTGCTTTGGTCATATGTTAACCTTAAAGGCCCTTCTAATGATACCTGTCGCCATATGCAGATGTTCCTTTTCTAATATGAAAGTTCAACACAATTCCATAGCATGAGCAAGTAAACCAAATTAAATATAAATAAGGTAATGTAGAAAAAGGCATTAAAGGAGACATCAAAAGAAGCTGGCTCTATCTCAGCCCTACCATTACTGGGGGCTGGAAGGTCTTTGTGAGAGCAAAGGCATTTAATTCATCCATTTGCATGAATTAAAGCCATGAAAGATCTTCAAATGCCCAGGACCTCTGCATCTGATTTAAACTCATATAAAACGTTGTATTTGCATCAAACAGCGGTGTCATATGCTCCTTTCCATCATTCATTAATTTTTTAAAATGTGTATTATGTGCCAATTCGATTTAAGACCCTGTGTAAAGTTTGAAGGACACATAGTGATAAGACCAACTTGGGTCACTCTTCTCAGAGATTGTGCCAGTCAGAGTTCTCAGAAAAACAGACCCAATAAGAGGTATGTATATACATACATATACATACAGTCATGCACTGCATACAACCTTCTGGTCAACAACAGACTACATAAATAGCAGTGGTCCCACAAAATTATAATACTGTATTATTTTTTAGAATAGTGGTGGTTTTTTATTTTCAACTTTTATTTCAGATAAAAGGGGTACATATGCAGATTTGTTACATGGGAATATTGCATGATGCTGAGGTTTGGGGTATAGATCTTGTCACTCTGGTAATGAGTGTAGTACCTGATGGGGAAGTTTTTATTTTATGTTTATTTTTATTTGAGACAGACTCTTGCTCTGTCGCCCAGGCTGGAGTGCAGTGGCGCGATCTTGGCTTACTGCAAGCTCCGCCTCCCAGGTCCACGCCATCCACCCACCTTGGCCTCCCAAAGTGTGGGGAATACAGGCGTGAGCTACCGCGCCCGGCCATTTTGTTTGTTTGTTTGTTTTTTGGAGACAGAGTCTTGCTCTGTCACCCAGGCTAGAGTGTAGTGGTGTGATCTCAGCTCACTGCAACCTCTGCCTCCTGGGTTCAAGCAATTGTCCTGTCCCAGCCTCCCATGTAGCTGGGATTACAAGTGTGTGCCACCACACTCAGCTAATTTTTGTATTTGTGGTAGAGACGGGGTTTCACCATGGTGGTCAGATTGATCTCGAACTCCTGACCTCATGATCTGCCCACCTCGGCCTCCCAAAGTGCTGAGATTACAGGCGTGAGCCACCATGCCTGGCCCTGATGGGAAGTTTTTTAACCCACTCTACCTCCCTCTACCCTCTAGTAGTCCATAGTGTCTACCGTTCTCATATTTATGTCCACGTGTGCTTAATGTTTAGCCCCCACTTACAAGTGAGAATATGTGGTATTTGGTTTCTGTTTCTACATTAATTTGCTTAGGATAATGCTTTCCAACTCCATCCATGTTGCTGCAAAGGATATTATTTCATTGTTTTTATGGCTATATAGTATCTTATGGTGTATATATACCACATTTTCTTCATCCAATCTGTCACTGATTGATTACATGTCTTTGCTATTGTGAATAGTGTGGCAATGAACATAGGAGTGCATGTGTCTTTTTGATGGAATGATTTATTTTCTTTTGCATATATACTCAGTAATGGTACTGCTGAGTCAACTGTTCTAAGTTATTTTCGCTATCTCCAGACTGCTTTCCCCAGTGGCTGGACTAATTTACATTCAAACCAACAGTGCTCCCTTTTCTCCATAACCTCGCCAGTATCTGTTTTGTGTTTTCTTTTGTTTTTACTTTTTGATAGTAGCCATTCTGACTGGTATGGGACAGTATCTCATTGTGGTTTTGATCTGCATTTCCTTGATGGTTAGTGATGCTGAGCATTTTCTCACGTTTGTTGGCCAATGTATGTCTCATTTTAAGAAGTGCCTGTTAACGTCCTTTGCCCATTTTTAAATGGAGTTATTTGGTTTTTGTTTGTTGATTTAAGTTCCCTGTACATTTTTTATTGGTCCTTTTCTAGTAGATATGTTTAGATACATAAATTCTTATCATTGTGGTACAGTTGCTAACAATGGTTGGTACAGTAACAGGCTGTACAGGTTTGTAGCCTAGTGGCAATAGGCTATAACATATAGCCTAGGTGTGTAATAGGCCATACCACCTAGGTTTGTGTAAGTGCTGTAAACTCCATATTTGTACAATGACAAAACTGCCTAAGAATCCATTTCTCTGAACATATCTCCATCATTACATGATGCATGATTTTTTTGTGTGTCTATACATATGTATATATGTATGTCTATATGTGAATATAAAGATACATACAGATTTATATATACACACAGATGTGTGTGTGTGTGTGTGTGTGTGTATCTAGAGAGAGAGAAAGAGATTTTGATTGATATTTATTTTAAACAATTGGCTCACTTGGTTTGAGAAGGCTGGCAAGCCCAAAATTGATAGGGCAAGACCGTCAGGCTGGAAACTCTAGGGTAGGAACTCATGTTTCATTCTTGAGGTTAAATTTCTTCCTCCTTAGGGAAACTTTAGTTTTGCTCTTAAAATCTTTCAACTGGTGGGATGCTGCCTATTCACACCATCAATGGTAACCTCCTTTACTTAATGTCAACTAGTTGTAGATGCCAACCACATTTACAATATACCTTCACAGCAACAGCCAGATTAATGTCTGATTAAGTAAATACTATACCTTGACAAAGTTGACAGATAAAACTAACCATCATGGGAAGCTTACAGTTTTTTGAGAGGTAGACATTGAACAGATGATTATACAACATTATATAATTCACATGGTAGTATGAGAAGTAGCAGGGAATTTAGGCTGGTCTAGGGCCCAAATGGCTCCCCTTGCAGAACTGCCATTCAAGCAGAGACCTAATACATGAACAGGAGTTGGCCAGACTGCTAGGAGAAGATCTGCATTTCTGTCATTTTGTTCAAGCTTAAACAAAAGCCATGAGTTGAGAAGGGTCCTGGCAAATTTGAGAAATGGGAGAGAATCTGAGGCAGCTGGAGCCTAATAAGCTTTGCACTTAAATGTCCTTAGTGGACAAAGCAGATTTGCGGGGACAGAACTAAAAGCTTCGGTTTCTATTGGATCTAGGCCACTAACCTAGACGTGATTAAGATATCATTAGGGAAAATATGGTTTTTCTTATTCTATTGATTCCATAATGTCTTCTCCTTGTCTGCTACTAAATGTAGAATAAAATCATAGGTCTCTGAAAGTTTTTAGGATCAAGCCCTCCCTAACTGTCTTCACAGACACTCCTACCACTGCCCTCTTTACTCCCATTCTCCCATCACACCATTACTTCTCAAACTGGCTAGTGTTAGTCCAGTTTCAGGGCCTTGGAAATAACTCCTTCCTCTGCTCTCATCACCACTCCCCAAGATTTCACACCGGAGGAGCCTTCTCAGCTTTCAGATCTCAAAAATCCCATCCCTCCTCTTTCCATTTTCTTTATAGTAACTCATTGCAATCTGAATCTTATTTGTTTTCTTCTTCTCTTAATTTCCATTTCTACTTACTAGTATGAAAGGTCCATTAGGTCACAGATTTTGACATTAAACATTTAATACATATTTACTGAAAAATATGAATTTAATACATTCAGTAAACCATGAGCTTAACTTTATTCATCTCTAGAATGGATTAATAATGCACGTCTGTCAACTGGACCACCAAGTTATGTAACGGAACATGCATTTAACACACTTACAAATTGTAGAGGACTACAAAAGTGATTCTTCCGGATACAACCAGAGGCTAAACCTTTTCTGGTTGACCTTGTGACTTTTATTTTTTGTATTTTTGTTTTTATGTTTGGCTTCTTTATCAAGAAATTCATGCCTCCAGTATAGCAAAAGGTCTACAAAGGGACCATGATTTAAACAATGTCCCAGATAAGCCGTCATAAGGCAATGTGAGATGAAATAAAACTGCTGTAAAATGGTCTGGTTTCATAGCAGCAGAACCATTCTAGAATTATGTCCAATTTTTAAAAGGAAATGTTTCCAGCCTATAATAGATTGGATGAGTAAGAAGACCACAAATTTTAGAGTAAGATGGAGATGGGTTCAGAACTTAACTACTTGCTCATTATATGTAAAATGTATGGATAAAGATGCTTAGCCAAAAATACAAGGCTGTCATGAGAATTAACTGACAAATATAAAAGCATGTATTCTAAGTCTGGCACACAGTGAGTGCTAAAAAAGTATAATTACCATTGCTGCCACAATAACATTTAAAGGGTGAGTACAGCATTTTCACACCATTCCAACCATGCTGAGAGACTGCAGGTGATCAGTTTGTCTTATACTAGATGAAATCTGAAAGGGAACCACTGAGTTGCAAGCACTGACGTAATGAGGGAGGAGTAATAACTTTTAGTCTCCAAATAATAGCATAGTAGAAGCTCCCACACTCAGTAGCTTTGGGCAGTAGCTCCAGAACTCAGTCCTCCACCACATTTATTTATGCTTTCATCCCACTAGAGAAGGCACTGGTGAAGACTGAACTGAGAGTTGCTCAGCCACGAATCATAATATCTACTAGCTTTAACAATACGTCAATGCTTCCTGTTTCTTACAGATGCCAGAGCTTACACCTTTGGCTGCAAAAACAAATGGCATAACAGTTTCATGGCATTTTCCTTTCCTTGATAAAAAGCTGACTCCTTGGTTCCCTCCTCTTTGTTGATTTGCTTTGTGAACTTCTCTTGAATTCTGACTCTGTAAAAAAAATCTAGTCTATATGAAAGACCATAAAATCAGGGTACCCAGAAAGATAGGGGAGTATTAGCCTGGTCCTTTACCTTCCCTAGAGCCTCACTGTAGTGCCTCCACAGGGAGGTTGATGCAGTTCCTCCCCCATCTACTGGTGGAGGATTCATGTCCATTCAAGAAGAGAAAAACCACTGCCTTGTGACTCAGAAACAACTGTTTTATTTGTTTGTGTAGGTGGCTGTTTATATGCCACAATTTTAAGGTGTTTATTTAAAGGATAAGACAAATTTCCTTTTAGTAGAAAGCTAGGGCATCTTGCTAAATGTTGAGCAGGCCAAGCTTCGGTGAAATTGAGTACAATTGAGTGTTTTCTATACAATGGAATTTTTCTAGCAGCTGAGGATGCACTTGGGTAGTCCTGCCTTTTATCAATGATGGCAATTTTTTGTGTGAATTGTTAGAACATGGAGTGATGGGAGCAAAAACGAGGGCACCTAACTCTAATCATGGGCTGATGAGGGGAAGGTTATGGGTGGTTTCTTGGAAGAAGAAATCCAACACAGGATATTGAAACCCTTGTTAGCATACAATGCCTGACAGTACGTGGAAATAGGATTTGGAGAAAAAGACAAGAGTGTATGTATTAGTCGATTCTCATGCTGCTATAAAGAATTGCTCAAGACCAGGTAATTTCTAAAAGACAGAAGTTTAATTGACTCACAGTGCCACATTGTTGAGACACCTCAGGAAACTTACTCATAGGGGAAGGCAAAGCAGAGGCAGGCATCTTCTTCAAGGGCAGCAGGATGGAGGGGGTGCAAGTAGGGGAAATGCCAGATGCTAATGAAACCATCAGATCTCATGAGAACTCACTATCATGAAAACAGCATGGGGTAACTGCCCCCAAGATCCAATTGTTTCCACCGGGTCCTGCCCTTGACACATGCGGATTACGGGGATTACAATTTGTATTAGCCTGTTCTCATGCTGCTAATAAAGACATACCTGAGACTGGATAATTTATAAGGGAAAGAGGTTTAATTGACTCACAGTTCCGCATGGCTGGGGAGGCCTCACAATTACGGCCAACCATGGCCAAGGGCGAATAAGGAACAAAGGGACTTCTTACATGACAGCATGCAAGAGAACTTGTGCAGGGAACCTCCCATTTATAAAACTTCAGATCTCATGAGACTCATTCACTATCACAAGAACAGTATGGGGGAAACTGTCCCCATGATTCAATTCTCTCCACCTGGCCCCACCCTTGACACATGGGGATTATTACAATTCAAGATGAGATTTGGGTGAGGACATAGCCAAATCATATCCCAATACACAGAGTCAAACTGTATCAGTGTAGAACAAGAGTGGTATCTAAGTTACTGGGTCACATGGAAGAAAGCATGAGCTTAAACCAGATTCACTTAGATAAGAGGCTATTTCTCATGGATTTTTCCATGTCTGTTTTCATTTTGATGATAGCATGATCAAAAGATAGGACTGATGGAAAGACAGGCACATAAGGTCATATTACCTGAGATGAAAGTCAGCACTAAACAAAATCCAGTGCCAGCAGGGACAGGATGGGAGGTGGGGGCTTTGCAACAGACATCACTAGAATTGCCAAAAGTATAGAGAAAACTGTGTTTCCAGCCCTCAAGGAGCCAGATAAAGTGCTCAAGGCCATGTGCCACCAGAGCTTGAAGCACCTGCAGAGTCTCTTTAAATCAGGATGTCTGACTCAGAAGATACAAAGACAGGGGAATGGTTTTTTACAAGACTTTAGTTAAAAAGAAAACAAATAGCAGAAAGAAGTCTTAGAGATATTGCTAAGTTGAATATGCCTTCTTTCCTCTTTTAAATTTGTATTTTATTATATATTGTATTATTTTATTTACCAGAGTATACTTACTATTTACCATCTTGTTTCAATACAAAATACATTGTTTAGAAAAGTAAAGTGGTTATGGGAAGTTTCCCATTGGATCTATGTGTGGGGAGACCCACACTTTCAGAGGCTCAGGGAATTCTTGATCAGCCCTGAGACCATTATATTGTAATTATTCTTCTCTTTAGAGGTGATGTCATCTGAGTGCTCTCAAGACTATGAAGATAAACCAATTCCATGAAGCAAATACCAATGGGAATTTTTGATCGAGAGTAATAAGAACAACAGAAAATGTAGTTGCATTAGTTCGTTTTCATACTGCTATAAAGAACTGCCTGACACTGGCTAATTTATAAAGGAATGAGGTTTAGTCAACTCACAGTTTAGCATGGCTAGGAGACCTCAGGAACCTTACAATCATGGTGGAAGGTGAAGAAGATGCAAGACACCTTTTTCACAAGGTGTCAGAAAGGAGAAGTGCTGAGCAAAGGGGGAAGAACCCCTTATAAAACCCTCAAATCTGCTGAGAACTCTCTCACTATCATGAGAACAGCATGGGGAAACCACCCCCATGATTCATTTCCCCCCACCTGGTCTCTCACTTGACACATAAGGATAACAGGGACTATGGGGATTGCAATTCAAGATGAGATTTGGGTGGGGATGCAAAACCTAACCATATCAGCAATAAAAGGAATCCTATATATACACATACTTACATACATATACACATACATATACAAATAGACACATATGTGCATGGTACTTAATTTTCTATATCAGTTTAATTAGTTTAGCTCTAAACCTTTACCAATATGGACAAACGACATGATCCTGCATAGGTGTCCATCTTAAAAAATAATTGATACCTTTGACAGATGGGGATAACTGATTAGTCATTAATCAAAATCTTCAAAATAATCCAGGTGTAGTGGTATGCACCTGAATGTCTCAGCTACTTAGGAGGCTGAGACAAAAGGACCACTTGAGCTCAGGAATTCCAGTCCAGCCTGGGCAACATAGCAAGACCCTCATCTTTAAAAAATAATTCTTAAAATGTTTCTCCAATTTTTTCCCTCTTAACTCTTGACTGATTCTTAAGGGATTCAAGCTTCATTTCCAGTCCAGGTGACATCTTTTTTTGGAAGTATAAACATTAATCAATTTGCATTTTGTTCCTAATTTTTTCATCATTGTTGTTGTTGTTATTTTCTTTTGTTTTAGCATTATAAAACGATGGTATTTAGAGGCATGGAACTCTGGTAATTAGAACAACAAACTAGCAAGTAGCTATATCACTAAAATAGCCAGGCTTACTGTCTGACACAAAAGCAAGTACTTTATCATCAGTCTTTCTGAGAAATAAAGAATATTAGACTTGTATATAATTGCCCACAGAATGTTAAGGAATTAAAAATAATAAGATTTAACCAGAAAGTGTCTGAATTTTTTCTTAGGGTCTCCTGGTTGATGAGTTATCCTCTTGGTCCTACTTCTCCCATTTCCCACATGTATGCTTTCAAGCCTCTTAGTACCACAATTTGGTGCTGAACAATTGAATAAAACATAATTTGAGTAGGAATTCTTATTAACATCCAATATTCACTTACAGTCTACTTTCCATTATCTTTCTATTCCCCTCATGTACGGAGTTGATAATGTAATACAACATCTGCAATTATAAGTGTCCATGGTGAATGCCACATTTGAAACTCAATAGGCTATTACTGGGAAAATTTGCATGTGGCAATCTGACCAACCAAGATTTCTGATTGTCTTGAAAATGTGCAGAGAATATAGTTTTAAAAATCTGATTTTACATTTTTGAGACATATCCCCACACCTTCCCTTCCCATTTGATTTTAGAAATGGCTTTGTGGTAAGACAGGAGAGTAATCGTATTCCAAGGGAAGAACTTATTACAAAGTCTTGCTTATTCGGAGCATCATGGTTTCACTGATTTAGAGATGAGAACAACTCTTTGAGTTTTATCCCACTGAATAAAATATCCCTAATTAGAGCTAAACTACTTAAAATTCTGTAAAGAAAGTGCCCATTTTAGCATATTTGTAGAAGAAAACTTTTTAAAAGTGTTAAAATGTCTGTGCTTCTTTCCACTAGAAAGATGAATTGGAACAAAGATCAGTTTAGAATCAAGGGGTAGAAAGGAACTCCATAGAAAAAATAGGTCTGATCTGCTCTCTGTGTTCTCCAGAGCATCCTATTGGCTAAAGTCACTTTACATTGTCCTCAGTGGAATGAGATTGAAAAGGCAGCCAAATAAATAAAAGTCTCCTATAGAATTTATAGGTATCAATAAATGTCATCCTGAATACTGAACTCAAATTATCATGGTAGATAAGAACTCAAATTATCATGGTAGATAAGCAATGTTCTACGGGAATTTCCCTGCAAAAAGATGAAAAAAAAAAAAAAAAAGAGAGACAGTGATCTCATATACCTTGAAAACTCTGCCTCTTTTATTTATATTAGCAAACAAATGAGCATATACTCTGTACTAGACTCACAGTAAACTGAAAAATGAAACCTGAATTCACTGCAGAGCCTGCTGACCACCTTAAGCACTCTTCACTTTCATAATGAAACTGAAAAACTTGATAGATCCAATATACACTTGTACACTTAATATATAAACAAATCTACCTCTGTCATCTTTCCCTAATTTCATCCAGGGGCAAACAGTCCAAATAGAATACTCTGTCTTGGTTTATTTCTAAGAAGTAGACACAGGCTTGAGATACAGATTTAAGCACTTGAGTACTTTCAGCATAAAACAATGACCAAAAGAAGATGAGGATTTGTTAAATAGACTATAAGATTACAAAATCTCAGTGTTAAAGAAAATTTAGGAGTTATCCAACAATTGCATATCCAAATAAGATAGAAGGCATGCCTTAGCCAAAATTAATCATATTATCAGGACATTTAAAACTCCTACTTCTGGGCAACTAGAACAAAATATATACATCAGCTACTAGTTAATTAAATGAAAATAAACTTTGCCGCCAGAAGGCTGGAATCCTTGGCAGTGATCAACTGTATTGATTGGAGTACTTTTCATCAGTTCTTCCTGAGAAGGAATGATTAAATTAATTGATGAAGACAAAGTGCACAGACATGCGTGAATATTTATGGTGGGGAGAAAGCATGTGCGAGTACCTCCTCACTATACCTAGGACAGCCTGTCTTAAATTGCCAAGTTTCAAAATGGACTTAGGTTTCTCTGGGTTTCTATTGCTCAAATTACATGTTTTCAGTTGAAAACATGAATACCTACCTTGTGCCACCTTCTCTGCAGTTCCTGTCATTTTCATTTTCACCATTATCCTATCACGTTGGCTCCACTGAAAAATGCCTGGATTCCTTCATTCTACCAAAAAACACACTATTACAGTGTATATTAGTCTGTTTTCACACTGCTGATAAAGACATACCCAAGGCAGGCAATTTACAAAAGAAAGAGATGTAATTGGACTCACAGTTCCAAATGTCTGGGGAGGCCTCACAAACATGGAGGAAGGCAAGGAAGAGCAAGTCACATCTCACGTAGATGGTGGCAGGCAAAAAAGGAGCTTGTGCAGGTAAACTCCTGTTTTTAAAATTATCAGATCTCATGAGACCCATTCACTATCACAAGAACAGCACAGGAAAGATGCCTCCATAATTCAATAACCTCCCACCGGGTTCTTCCCACGACATGTGGGAATTGTGGGAGTTAAAATTCAAGGTGAGATTTGGGTGGGGACACAGTCAAACCATATCATTCTGCCCCTTGTCCCTCCCAAATCTCATGTCCTCACATTTCAAAACCAATCATTATTTCCCAACAGTCCCCCAAAGTCTTAACTCATTTCAGCATTAACTCAAAAGTCCACAGTCCAACATCTCATCTGAAACAAGGCAAGTCCCTCCTGCCTATGAGCCTGTAAAATCAAAAACAAGTTAGTTACTTCTTAGATACAAAGGTGGTACAGGCATTGGGTAAATACAGCCATTCCAAATGGGATAAATTGGCCAAAACAAAGGGACTACAGACCCCACACAAATCCAAAATACAGTGGGACAGTCAATCTTAAAGCTCCAAAATGATCTCCTTTGACTCTGTGTCTCATATCCAGGTCACACTGATGCAAGAGGTGGGTTCCCATGGTTTTGGGCAGCCCCATCCCTGTGGTTCTGCAGGATACAGCACCCCTCCTGGCTGCCTTCATGGATTGGCATTGAGTGTCTGTGGCTTTTCCAGGCACACAGTGCAAGAGATAGGTGGGTCTACCATTCTGGGGTCTGGAGGATGGTGACCCTCTTCTCACAGCTTCATTAGCTGGTGCCCCAGTAGGGACCCTGTGTGGGGGCTCCCACTCCACATTTCCCTTCCGCACTGCCTTAACAGAGGTTCTCCATGAGGGCCCCACCCCAGCATCAAAATTCTGCCTGGGCATCAAGGCATTTCCATACATCTTCTGAAATCTAGGCAGAAGTTCCAAATCTCAGTTCCTGACTTCTGGGCACCCACAGGCTCAACTCCATGTGGAAGCTGCCAAGGCTTGGGGCTTCCACACTGTGAAGCAAGAGCCCAAGCTGTACCTTGACCCCTTTTAGCCATGTCTGGAGTGGCTGGGATGTGGAGTACAAAGTCCCCAGACTGCGCACAGCAGAGGGACCCTGGGCCTGACCCATGAAAGCATTTTTTCCTCCTAGGTCTCCAGGTCTGTTATTGGAGGGGCTGCCACAAAGATCTCTGACATGGCCTGGAGACATTTTCTCCATTGTCTTGGTGATTAACATTCAGTTTCTAATTACTTATGCAAATTTCTGCAGCCAGCTTGAATTTCTCCTCAGAAAATGGGATTGTCTTTGCTATCACATTGTTAGGCTGCAAATTTTTTGAACATTGATATTCTGTTTCCCTTTTAAAACAGAATGCCTTTGACAACACTGAAGTCACCTCTTGAATGCTTTGCTGCTTAGAAATTTCTTCTGCCAGATTCTCTAAATTATCTCTCTCAAGTTCAAAGTTCTACAAATCTCTAGAAAAAGGACAAAAATGCCACCAGTCTCTTTGCTAAAACATAACAAGAGTCACTTCTGCTCCAGTTCCCAACAAGCTCCTAATTTCTATCTGAGACCACCTCAGCCTAGACTTTATTGTCCATATCGCTATCAGCATTTTGGGCAGAATCATTCAACAAGTCTCTAGGGAGTTCCAAACTATCCCACATTTTTCCTGTCTTCTTCTTAGTCCTCCAAAGTGTTCCAACCTCTGCCTGTTACCCAGTTCCAAAGTCACTTCCACATTTTTGGGTATCTTTTCAGCAGCACCCCACTCTTAGTACCAATTTACTGTATTAGTCTGTTTTCACATTTCTGATAAAGACATACCAGTGACTGGACAATTTACAAAAGAAAGAGATTTAATGGGCTTATAGTTCCACATGGCTGGGAAGGCCTCACAAACATGGCACAAGGCAAGGAGGAGCAAGTCACAGGTCACATGGATAGCGGCAGGCAAAAAGAGAGCTTGTGCAGGGAAGCTCACGTTTTTGAAACCATCAGATCCCTTGAGACTCATTCACTATCACGAGAACAGCACAGGAAAGACCCTCCCCAGTAATTCAATCACTTCCCACTGGGTTCCTCCCACAACACATGGGAATTGTGGGAGTTGAGAATTCAAGATAAGATTTCAGTGAGACATAGCCAAATCATATCACAGTGCTTCTTGGTGTAGCAATCGTTTGATTAAAGTTGGGAATAACACAAATAAGTTAAAGCAAGGGACAGTGTTGGAAAAATAAGTTTGAATATTATAGTTTGCTGCCCTAAAACTTTTTATCTATTCCTGTCATGAAGAAAAGTTTTGTTGGCCAGGCCCTTCTTCAGGTTCCTGTTTCTTTCCAAGTGTCTCGAACTCCTCTCCTAATTCCCATACATCTCCTCTTTCCCTGCCCGCTGAAGAATCTCATTCTCCCTACTTCCACCATCTATGGAGCTGTTGTGAATAACATCAAATTTCCAGAGATGTGGTTATAATATTCAGACCATCACCAAGGGGAGGGACAAAACTTTCTAATATCAAAAAAACACCAATATTGTATTTGTCTTAATAGAAGAGAATTTATCCTTTCTAATAGGAATTTTACCTTTCTCCAAGATCACTGCTTTCTTCTCAAAATAATATATTTTTCCTCCTTTTATTCATCCACTCATTCATTCCATAAAAAGTTATACAGTTCCTACTATATAACCCACTATATTAGGCTTTGGAAAATACAAAAATTGAGGTAAATAAATAACTAAATCCAATATTATCAGATCAGTTACTAATATTTTCTTATATCTACAATGGTTATGAATATCTCAGTGAATGGCTCAATTAATTTTGAGTGTTCCTGTTTTGGATAATGACAAATCAGAGACTGGTTATTTGACTTTAACTGATTCATTTTTAAAGTAATGAATCTTTTGCCTTTAACTAACTGCTTTTAAACCTCTTAGATGCCAGGGATAACATTAACAAATCTGAAATATATTATCCCTTCATAACATATGCTCCTGTCTAGTAGAGAACACAAACCTATTTTTTCAGGTTAGGTCGGTCAGAACAATAAAGCTTTCTGGCCATGTTCTTCTGTTTTATGGGGAACTTTATATAGACTCAATTCAAGTGACTTACTTTCAAATGTTCTGATACTGGTTCCAAACAACCTTCAGAGAGTAGGTACCTGGTAAAAAACCTGAAGAACAAATATAATACGCAATACTTAACCAGTATTTCTTCCTGAAGGTGTAACAGTGGGCTTTTGTTTGTTTCCTTTGATAAATGTATCATTCCAAATGTGCCCTTTGTGACAATAACAACCTAAATTGCTTCTTTGGTGGGACAACATAATAACTCTCATTGGGGTGTGTGTGTGTGTGTGTGTGTGTGTGTGTGTGTGTGGTTAGTCATGACCCAAGTGAGGGAAATGTGGTGGGTTGTCAGCTGAGTCAGAGCAAACCCCACAGCCTAGGGAAGTTATATTTTATCATAATGATATCTGAACTGAAATGTCCAAGTGTTCATGCCAAGCGGAGTGAATCATTTCTTGGGCGTGCATTCAGAAGTTCCTAAATACCCATTCCTAAGTGGAATACCAAACCTCCCTCATTTCCAGAAATGGTCCACTCTAATGTCATTATATTATCTTCCATTTCTTTCTATCACATGTCAGGTTAATCTCCTCACAGAAGGTGCTCTCCCTCCTGGAGTGATTTCATATATTGTTGTTCCAAAGAGAGTGGAAGAAAGAAAAGCATTTGAATGTAAAATTCTACTTTAGAAATGATTGCTAGAGGGAAAATGGTAGGCAACAGCAAAAAGGAAGCCTTGGCTCAGGTCTCTTAGAGCAATAACTCTTTCTGACTCATTTTCCCTGATTGACTTTCCCTCAAAATGAAATCAAGGCTAGTTCATCTCTAAGGTTAGCAACATCCAACTTCCAATGTGCTTCATTTTGGGATTTTTGGAGCAGAGCTGGCCTTAGCAATCTGTGATGCAGGTAAAATTTGGCTTGGTGTGGGTTCCTCTTGACACCTTTGGTTTCCTCACTATACCTTCCTCCTTCGATGTCTGTTTCCTAAAGCCTTCAAAAGCTGAAATAAAGTTATTGGTAGATTTTTCAGACACCTCGGTATTTTATGTTAGGAGCCTTCCAAGAACCAGGCAAATCATATCTGTGAGAATAGAGTTGTTACTACACAAAGGATGGCCACATTTGGAAGAGTTACACAATGTCTTCACAATATTTTTTCTACTCCATTGACTTCTTTTTCCTCAATCTACATTTCTCTTATTAGTGATTATCTAAGTTAAACATGAAAAATCTAACTATTTTTAAGTGAGTACCGACTATGTCCTAAATACAGTGTTTCCTACATATAATATCTCATTTAATCTTTAAAACAACCCCGCAAGTCTAGTGTTATTATGACTATTTTGTAAATAGGAACATTAAAATTCAGATAAATTAATTTTGCTCAAGGAGCTAGGCAGTGTTTTTCCCAACTTAAACCCAAGTCTTTCTGACTCTAAAACTATGCTGTCTTCTACACATCACTTCACCTCTATGATAGGCTGAATTGTTTGCCTCCCGCTCAAGATTCGTAAGTTGAAATCCTAACACCCAGCACCTTAGAATGGGAGCTTATTTGGAAATAGGGTCTTTACAGGGGTAATCAAGTTAAAATGAGCTAATCCAGTATGACTGGTTTCCTTATAAAAAGGGTTAATTTGAACACAGAGACACACATAAAGAGCAGATGAATGAAGAGACTTAGGGAGAAGACAGCCACCTAGAAGCCAAGAAGAGAGGCCTGAAACAGATTCTTTCCTCACAGCCCTCAGAAGGAACCAACTCTGAGGACGCCATGATTCCAAACTTTTAGCCTCCAGAACTGTGAGTAATACGTTGCTATTGTTCAGACCAGCCAGCTTGCACTACTTTGTCACACCAACCCTGGCCAAATCATGTGATCCCTTACCCAGGTCTTGAGACTATTCATGACAAACAAGAAGGATCTATAAGGTGCGTGCTACTGTGAGCATCACCAGAACACAAATCATTTTCTCTTCATATTTACTTAGGACACTTAAAACCCAATTTGGCATTTCTTACACCCTACAACTCATTTTTATTCCACCAGTGCCTTTTGTATCCATCAACTGCAAGTCTTTCCTCCTGTTAAACCTACCTCTTTCAGTCACATCTCCTCAAAACTTATTTTGCTGTAGAAAAAGAGTGCTAAGAGCAGAAGTCAAACAAAACCCTACTATTCTGTTTTGGGGAAAATTCTCACCAAAGTCTTCACTTTAAATTATGATAGCAAATTTCATCACTGTAAAACTCAAAGACAGAGAATAGTGGCCTGTTGGGAGAAAGAGAAAAGAAGAAGAAACTAAACAGGGCTTTTGAATTACACGGTCTTTAGCCAGAAACTGAGTTTGCCACCTTCCGACTTGGGACCTTAGGCCTGTGATTCAAGCTTCCTGAATCTCTGCCATACTCACAGTTCTTTTCTTATTCATAAAATAAGCCTAGGACCTCCTTCACTATATAAAGGAAGTTAAACGTACATTCAATATCTAATGAATAGGTAGGTAGGTAGGTAGGTAGGTAGATAGACAGGTAGATTGGATGGATGGATGGATGGATGGATGGATGGATGGATGGATGGATAGATAGATAGATATAGATAGATGGGTGGATAGATGGATAGACAGATTATAGATAGATAGATAGATAGATAGATAGATAGATAGATAGATAGATAGAGACATAGATAGATAAGAAAGATGATAGACTAGATAGATAAATTGATAGATAGATAGATAGATAGATAGATAGATAGATAGATAGATAGATAGATCTCCAGTATTTCCTTTCTTTTTCCTCCATCCCCTTCTCCCAATTAGTGTTCATTGTGTCTGCAAAAGTTTGCCTTCCAAATAACATGGATCTCGATGGATTAAAATGCTTTTTATTTTTCCCCTGAGTGAAGAGATGAAATAGCAGTCATGATGTATAAGAGCAATGCAGTTGAATTATTTGGGAATATTTTGCTCCCAGGAGAGGCTGTCTCAGAAGAGAGTATAAGTGCAATATTCAAGCTGAATTTTACCGTAAGTCAGAAACCATTAATCTAACATGATTCCTCCCTGCTGTACCTCATTCCTACTTCTACTTATTGATTAAATGGTGAAAAAAAGATTGTATTGTACTTGTTCAACAAAACAGAATCATGATAAATGCTGCTGAGTTAACAAGTTCCCAGTAGTATCACAGCAAACTGGGCATGAAAAATAAGAAATAGGAGAATGCTATCAGTTAAGGCCTTGAGATAAACTTCATTTGGGGCACTTCATTGTCTATGGTCACCCAGCTGTGCTTTTTAGAAGGTCTATAACAGCAGGATAATAAATTTGACAATTCTACCACTAGCAAAAGACAATACTGTAAAATCTGTCTTCCCTGGTGAGTGAGATATTCCAAAACATGGTTTGGAATACTATTTTGGTGAAATAGATTGTGTCTGAGTGCTGAATCATGATTAAGAAAAAGACATTTAACTCCTGTGGAACCTTCCTATCTGATTAACTTTGTTTGTGTTTTGAGGCAGAAAAATTCTGCAAAATGGAAGCTTTTGGTTCGAGAGCATGCAAGAGCTAGGAGATTGTCTCATTTCATGGATTTGACTCAGTGGACAGCATTATCATTTCAATTCCTTTTGAAATAAGAATAACATTTGCTGTTTTGGCATCAGACTCAGATACCAATGACTATGACCCTTACAAGAAGATTTGGGTACTAAATACTCAAATTTCATGTTTTTATGACAAATATATTTCTAAAGATAACAATCCCTTCTCCACATGACTAGAAAAGTGAGAAGTCTTTCTTCATGGACTTTCCTTCCTCCCCTGAACTTTCTTAGGTCTTAGGTCTTTCTTTAGTCTAATTTCTTAAAGAGGCCGCCTGCTTTAAAATGCCTTTACTGCAGGAAAACTGGGTTACAGGAGTCCGTTTAAAGGTCCCATTTGGTACTGCCATCTCTTGCTTTGCTGCGATGAGGCTACTGAAAATCTATATAACCTAGTGCTGTATGTCTCTACTGTTGCAGTCGGGCCTGGTGATGGTATCTCAAGGCTTAGTGAGAAAGGAAAGGAAGTCTCTTCTCCTCAGAGTTAAGTTCAGTCTCCATCTTGAGCCAGAATATCTCATGTTATATTTCTCTAATTCCTGCTGTACAAGAGATCCCTGTGGGGGCTCCTGAGTCTTCCTGAAAAAAGATAGTCCATTCTTTCAGCACCCTTTTACTCAGCCAAGGTTGTTCAATGGGCCTCCCAAGGTTCATGATTTAAGTTGCAATCATGCATTTAATCATTTTTCATTGAACATTGTCTTCGTCATTGCAGGCTGCTCTACCAAAATGCTATAGAGTAGGTGGCTTGTAAACTACAAAAATGTATTTCTTAGAGCTTAGAAGCCTGGAAGTGTGAGATCAGGGTGCTGTTATACCCAGACCGTTTGTTCCCCAAAGAAGACCACCAGAGTCCAGTGTCAAAGCCAAGCGGCAAGGATCTTTACTACAAGTTCGAACTTGGTCCCTCCATTCCACAGCATACAAGAGGGCCTCGAACAATGCGAGTGCTTGCTTTTTATAGCCCGATGTAAACAGGATATGTAAAGTTACAGGGGAACAAGGTAATTCTCTCGGTTACAGCATTACAATTGGTTAATATTATACATTTAGCATTTTTTATTGGTTCCCACTCTGTCCTTATCGGAGATTTCCCAGGTGATGTTTTTCTGAAGTTTGAAAGAAATATGGAGGAATGTGTTTGTGCTGGGCTCAGGAAGTTGGGAGATATATGGGGGATGTGTTTGTGCTGGGCTCGTGCTGGGCTCAGGGAGTTGGGAGATATATGGGGGGATGTGCCTCATTCCTTTCAGTGCCAGCATGACTGGGTTCTGATGAGGGCTCTCTTCCAGGTTAGACTGCCAATGCTTCACCGCGTGCTCACATGGTGGAAAGAGGGTGAAGATCAACCTGGAGTCCCTTTCATAAAGACAATAGTATCATTCGTGAGAACTCCACCCTCGTGACTTCCTAATCTGTCAAAGGGCACCTTCTAACACCATTGGGGTTTAAGTACTTTGGGGGCAGACAAATATTTAGTCTATTGTGAGCACCAACCGTAAGTAAATCTCTGTTTCAGCTGTTGAGAACCATTCATAAACAGGACAATCAGTCTGTGTTCCTGGAGTTTATTTTATGCCAAAGCATGCTGCTCAACAGAGGATGACTATCTGGGAGGGGCATTCTGTTTCATCCACAAGCTGAGCTAAGACCGACTCCTAACCGAACTCCCAACAACTTAAGCCCAGGCTTTGATGGAAAGCAGCCAATTTAGTTTTTTTTTTCCTTCTTGCAAGACAAGCTTCCCCTAAGAACCTCCAGTGTCTTTTCTGCAGGCAAACTTCATTAATGGCCAGACTGCCTGGATTCAAATTCTAAGGCCATGCCTATCAGCACTTTGGCTTTGGACAAATTAATTTGTTTGTGCCTGTTTCCTCATCTATAAAATGGGGATAATATAATAGTGCCTAACTCAGAGTTCTTAAGTTCTTATGACAGTGCTTGTTCCACAGGAAGTCAGAACATAGGATTATTTTAAATAAAATAAAAAGTGAAGCTCTCTATGCTAATTATTATGCTATTGCCATCCTTTTAAATACTTTACATGTATTCATAATTCAATTTTCAAAATACCCTATAAGGTAAATTCCTCTACAAGAGATGAGGATACAGGCCTAGGAACTTTAAATAGCATGCAAAGGTTATGCAGCTGTTGGGTTCACCAGCTTGGGAGATTGTGACCCCTGGATTCAAATGAAGGCATTCTGGGTTTAATAGCAGAGTTTCTCAAAACATGAAGTTTTTGAGAGAAAGTTTTTAGGTACTTGACATTCTTTTTCCTCAAGTTAACTGGGCTCTCATGCAAATTTTCCAGGCAGTCAAGACACAAATACATGGTAGATCTTTTCCAAAGCAGCCTGCTGATGACTTCTATTGGCAGCTTCTGTCACTGAACAAGGCTTCAGGTTCCATTTCTTCAGACAGTCTTTGGCAGGCAGAATTCTAATATGCTCCCCAAGATTGTCATGCCATGGTGTACACCTCTATATAATCCTCTCTGTGTTCCATGATTGCAATCAGGACTTGTGAATATGATAGGACATCTCTCCCATGATGATATGTTATACAGCAGACAGGATTTTGCAGATGTAATTAATTAAAATCCCTAATCAATTGACTTTGAGATAATCAAAAGAGAGATTATCCTTAGGAGATTTGACTTAATCAGCTGAGTTTTCAAAAGAGGTCAGAGTTATGCAAAGTGAGAGAAATTCTCTCCCTGGCCTTAAAGGAGCACACTGCCACATTGTAGAGAAGGCAATGCAGCTGAGAATAGCAGGTGGGTTTCAAAATTTGAAAGTGGCCCCAGTTAATATATGCTAAAAAAGTGAAAATCACACTCCTACAGCCGTAAAGAACTCCATTTTGCCAGCAACAAGGTAGCCTGGAAGAGGACCCTGAATCTCAGATAAGAATGCAGTCTTGGCCTTCTGAGACACGGAGCAGAGAAACCAGTTGAGTACTGCTCCGAATTCTGACCTACAGAACTGTGAGATAAGAAATGGACATTGTTATCACCTGCTGTTTTTGTAGTAATTAGTTATGCAGCAATAGAAAATGAATGCACATCTCATTGCATTATATATTCACACCGATAAGAGAGATTCATCGTGATAAGTCAATTGTACTGAAGGTTTTTCCAAGCTAGACAGTAACATAGCTATCATTTGATCCAATATTTTTATTCTTCAAATGAAAATCTAAAAACTAGATGGAGAGTTATTTACAAACTGAACACTAGTACCCAGGTGGCTCACATCCAGTTTCATTCTGTCTCATGTCTTCTGTAGAAGATGCCAAGCATAAAACTGAGATCTGAATCCAGGAGCTTTCATTTCTCCATCCATGTTCTACTCCATGGAACCCGAGCTGTTTTCCTGCTGAATTGCTACCAGTGATGAAAATGTAAATCTGCCCAAAGAAAGATGTGGAAAAAGCTATATGGATAGATCAGTGTGCTGGCTCAGTGACTTCCTGTGGTAAAATGTCCCATTTGCCCAAGCCACAGGATGGACAGGAAATAGTTAATTTTTATATGTGAATTGGATTTAGATTGTACTCTGGAACACATGCAGTTAACATCCCGGGGCCATTTGTAGGTTGAGCAGAGCAAAAGCTAAAAAGTTGCAGTGTATAAAGTATGCTTTCTAATACCTTGGCTTTTGAATAAAGATCAATATTACTCCCAGACCCCACTATATATGAAGAAGCTCATACTGCAGTATTTATTGGCATAGGCGCTGGAGTCAGACACCTGAGTTTGTGTCCTGGGTTTGAATATCACCTTCTAGGCATATTATCTTAACTCATATGTCTCAGTTTTCTCATCTGTAAAATCAAGATAATGATTGTAACTATCTCATTAGGTCTTGTGTACATTAACAGACTTAATGTGTGTCCTTCGGACAATGTCTAAAACATGGTCCGTACTTACAAATGTTAGCCAGGATTTCTTATGTTTCAGACCCTAAATACTTGATTTGAAAAACAAATATTTAGGCACATCAAATTTGCCAGGTGTTGCTGTTGTGACTTTGGCTTATAAACACAAACATGCATTTCCTTCAGTTACATTCTATTTCAAATGTAAAAAGATGCATGGTGCTTCACAAGTGCCAATGCTGCTTAATTAAGGAAAAAATAATAATAATTGCGCTTGAGTAAAGCAAGTCAATGATTTCAGATAGCACTGAAAGGAGATTAATAGACAATTTTACACCAATATTTTTAACATGTCATTTTCCTTGTTAAAGAGCGTCAGTGCATTGCTCTATGTTTTATTAAAAGGTGGGGGGGAAGGAGATGCCAAGATGGTCAGCACAGGAATCACTCATCGTTTTCCCCAAAGCTGTGTGTTCTAGAAGTTCTCTGACATTAAATTGATGATTCTTCACTCTCTGGAAACACAAAGATCTATCTTTATGTACTAAATGACTATGCGATGGTTCCTAGGCAGGGGATAGTGTGTTCATGGAGCTACAAGACTATACTCAAAATATTCAACCTACAAGATAGAACAAGTGTTCCTGTAAAGACTTGCCAGTGCCTACTGGTAAAACATCAGCCCTGTCAATAGTGCAAAAACTCCACTTAAATCTGAGCTCAACTTTGCAGCTAGAGTTTGTTGGGGAATTGGGGTTACATTTATGCTAAAGTATAGAAAATCTATCCACAAACATATGGACTGGGATGCAGAATGAGGGATGGGGATGCATTTCCCAAGACAAGAGATTCTGACAAGAAATATCATAAATGGCTACTATGAAGGAGTTGGTTAAATTCCAAATTTGACATTTGAATGATGGTATAAATGGTTCTAAATTCTTCTGCATGTTGAGAAGTACCCATGAGCCCATTTCCAGATGCTAATAAATATATCCATTCTGTATCTGAGCCACGATAAAACATGAAAGTCAGATGAGATTAAGTAAGCAGAGTCTATCACATACAAAGAACCACTAGCTCTCTGCTATTATTGTGGGTAATTTCCTGCTCTGTGGGTAGCAAATGACACAGAGGAAATGGCACTGTGCTATTGACAAAGGAAACAATGCCTGCTTAGAATCCAGCCTTTCAATTATCCAGTGACGTTCTGCCTTTTCTGATATGAGGATATGTATTACCTACCCAGAATGAAGTCATCAGTAACTTAGATTTGGAATGAGTCCAAGTTATTTGTGAGCTTATGTTAAGCTTTATGTGTGTGCTAATAGGCAGAACATAAAGATAATGCGTTCATACTAATTTGACTATTGCCAAATTTCTGGCTATGACTCAAAGGGATTCCCCTGGGTCTGAAAGGTACAGTAGTTAAAAGTAGATTGCAGTTGCTATAAAAATACTACAGGAGTTAAGAGGAAAAATATCAGGTACTATCTCAACGCTTCTTTAATAAGAATGAATGAAATGGGCCAGGAGCAGTGGCTCAGGCCTGTAATCCCAGCACTTTGGGAAGCTGAGGCGGGTGGATCACCTGAGGTCGGGAGTTCGAAACCAGCCCAACCAACATGGAGAAACCCTGTCTCTACTGAAAATACAGAATTAACCAGGCATGGTAGTGCATGCCTGTAATCCCAGCTACTTGGGAGGCTGAGGCAGGAGAATCACTTGAACCAGGAGGTGGAGGTTGTGATGAGCTGAGATCACGCCATTGCGCCCCAGCCTGGGTGACAGAGCCAGACTCTGTCTCAAAAAAAAACAGAAAAAGAAAAAAAGAATGAATGAATGACTTCCTTAACCACTCAAACCAATCTTGAGACAAAAACAAAACAAAAACTTTTAGTTAATATGATGAAAAGTCTTAGTTAGCATGATGAAAATTTTATGATACAAAGATTATGTGCTCCTAACTCAGGCAGGAGCCTAACTTAGGCTCCTAACTCATGGCTGTATGTTAGAAATAAACTCAAAACTAGACAGTTCTAATCTTCGGTCTTGTAGATACATTTAAAAATCTGGTCTCCATATAATGGCTTTTATAAAGAAGCTGCTTTATATGAATTTATAAGTATCAGTTTATGGGAAGTCTTTCCTGAAAGAAAAAAAATAAGTAAAGCCTTGCCCACAGGCTGAAGGAAATATCATCGGGGTTCTGAATGAAGGATCTGGCAAAGCCCAGAGGAACCCTGGAAACATATGCTGTTCCATTCTAATCAAACAGCATCAAAGCAGGTCTTCATCTTACATCTCAGAGTTTCAGAACTCTTACTTATTTGCCCACATTAGAATGTAAGGTCCATGGAGAGACATTGTCAATCTTATTTACTGATAATATTCCTGGTGCTTAAAATAGGACCTGGCATTATTATAGTAAATGCTCAATAAAACAATGAACCTCACTTTGTACTAGGCACTTTTAAAGGCAATTTACATGTCTTAACTCATTTAAGCCTTTCAACCACCCACTGTGTAGACACTAGTCTTATTCTCATTTTATGGGCATGGAAACAAGTACAGACGGTTTCACTAATGCATCCAACATAATGCACAAGCAAGTAAAGGAAACCGGGATTTCAATCCAGCTTTGCAGGACCCAGAGATTCCTCTGTGACCACTGCATTCTGATTGAATAAATAGAGAAGAGGGCTTGTGGAAAAGATGGGCACTTGAAATAATTTTATATAGAATCTGGACAGAACAATAACCTCAGTTGTTTTGACTTTCTATAAAATGGAAGAAACAGGGCAGAGAGCACCAATGTTTATCAACAGTATCATCAAAATCACTCCAGGACTCTAATAGCTCTTCCAGTCCTGACAGCAAGCTAAATACTTAATTCCCTAACATCTCTCATTGCATCTAATGGATTCTTAGTCACATGCTGCAGAACAGAAACCACACTGAACCCAGGAACCAGGAGATAATAACTACCATTTAATAAATGTGCGCGTACTCCATGCCAGCCTTGGGAGAGATGCTTTCTATACTACCTTATTTAGTCTTCCCCAAAACTCTATGAGATTGTTATTACTATTGTTATTGACATGTTAATAGACGACCAAGTTTAGGCCAAAGAACTGCCAAGGGACTTACTTAGTCAAAAATCATACCGCTGGCAAAAGGCAGAGGTGGGACTTGAGCTCAAAAATCCCATTAAGAGACAATGATTTGTGAAGTCAGGTAGATATGAGATATTTGTTTCTATGAGATACTTATGAAGGTAAGTGAAGTTAAGGAACGTCATCACAAGGTAGAAAAGGGATTTGAATCCAGGTCTACCTGACTTTACAAACCATGGTCTCTCAACGGGATTTTTTTTTTTTTTTTGAGATGGAGTTTTGCTCTTGTTGCCCCAGGCTGGAGTGCAAAGGCACAACCTTGGCTCACTGCAACCTCTGCCTCCTGGATTCAAGTGATTCTCCTGCCTCAGCCTCCAGAGTAGCTGGGACTACAGGCATGCATCACCATGCCTGGCTAATTTTTTTTTTTTTTCAGTAGAGATGAGGTTTCTCCATGTTGGTCAGACTGGTCTCAAACTCCTGACCTCAGGTGATCTGCCCCCTTCAGCCTCCCAAAGTGCTGGGATTATAGGCATGAGTCACAGTGCCTGGCTTCAATGGAATTTTTGAGCTCAAGTCCCACCTCTGCCTTTTACCAGTAGTGTGATTTTTTGATTAAGTGAGTCCCTTGGCAGTTCTCTGGCCTGAGCTTGGTCATCTATTAGGATGACAATAATAATAACAGTAATTTATTATTCAGCCTATCCAGGCTTTTTCAAGGCTGTTGTAAGAAATATGTATGTAAAATGACCAGGTCATTTCCATTAGAAATTTGTGATGTCTCCCCAACTTTACAACATCCCATTCTACAATATTCTACAAAAGAAAACTAATGCAACTGGCAAAAATCCAAAACTTAAATAAAATATACAATTAAAATGGACTTTTGTTGATTTTCTCTTTGAGCCATTTTGGTTACATTTACTAAAGCCAGACTTAGCCCCATTTTTTTTTTAGGCCCCTATGGTCATCTGGTTGCTATAACAAAATATTATGTATCTTAAACAACAGACATTTATTTCTCACAGTTCTGGAGGCTAGGAAGTCCAAGATCAAGGTGCTGGCAGATTCGCAAATTCAGTTATTCATGTGGGCTATTCCTGGCTTGCAGACAATGCCTATTCACTAATGTTCTTATGCGGCTATGGCAGAGAGAGGAAGTGCTAGTATCCATTCCTTTTACTATAAAGACACTAATCCCACCATAGGGGGCGCACTCTCATCTAAAACTAATTGCTTCTAAGGCCTCACCTGCTAATACCATCACATTAGGGGTTAGGGCTTCAACATATGAATCCAGGTGAGGAATACAAACATTGAGTACCTAACATCACTTTTGTTGATGCTCTGAACTCAGGCCTAATTTGCCTATTTGATAATCCTACACTTGGAGGTGGTGTTATAAACTGAAGTACTACGTAAAGGTAAAGGATGATGTTTGGTTTGGTTGTTAGTATTACTCTACACAGAGTTGATTTTTCTTCCCAACTAGCTCCTAACTGGTCAAGAGCTCCTACAATTGCATCCTCCTAGCTCTGTGCTTAAAAATCCCCTGCCCAGGGAAGCTGTCCATGATTCACTAAGACTGGATTAGGCATCCCTCTGGCATGCTCCCATTGTGGTCTATCCTTCTCCCTGTCGTAGTGATATGGACAGGTGGCAGGGAAATATTGGGTAGAAGAGGGCATTTCCCTGGCAAAGGCCCCAGCCTCAAGCCTGAAGACCTGTGGCCCTAAATGAGGACAGGCATTTCTGGTTTTGCACCCAAATAGTTGCCTTTTGGCTCACCACACCACCCCTCCTGCCCCCATACAAACCCTTAGCAGGCACACACACAAGCAGCTGAACATCAAGACCAGCAGACCAGCAACAGTGGAACAATGAGGCAGAGAAAGAGAAGAGGAGGGATGTCTGGACACTGAGGGGAGTTTGGCCAGGGGTGGTTGGAGAAGAGCCTAACTCCAGGGGAAGACCACCTTCCCACTCCATCCCCACTTCCAGCTCCCCATCCATCTCACTGAGAGCCACCTCTACCACCCAATAAAACCTTGCACTCATCCTTCAAGCCTGCATGTGATCAGATTCTTTCAGGACACTGGGCAAGAGCTCGGGATACAGAAGGCTGTCACACTGGTCCTCTGCCATTTCAATAAGGCAGAGGGTCCATTGAACTGATTAACACATAAGCCGTCTGCAGACAGCCAATCTCAAAGAGCTTTGTAACACATGCCCACCTGGGCTTTGGGAGTTGCAAACACCCAACCCTAGTTGCTGCCATGGGGCTGGAGCCCAAAAGCACTCACCTCAGCCTCTGCACCTGCCCATTTGCATGCTCCCACTAGGGGTTTGAGCCGTGGGGCAATCAAGCATGCAAGTCATACCCCTGTAGCAGGTCTTGTGAGGAAAATCAGGGAATTCTCCCATTTCAATAGCATATTCCAACATTTTGGACATAAAAAATGTAGAGTAATAGAAGGAGAGGATGTCTCCTACAAATTCCCTCCCTTGGTTTTACTAAAGAATTGGATCAGATTCAGTATTCTGGAACCCAGTATTTTGGAACCCAGAAAAGGAAAAGAAATTTAAGAACAAAAGCCCCTGCACACATTTCCCCTGTCTTCACCCAGGTGGCCAGCTAGCACTACTGTGATAATGGCCCTCATAGGGAGTTTGTGGACTTCCCCACCAGGGAGTGCATTCATAAACGGAACTCAGCAGGCAGCGTTTTTTTTTTAACAGCCTATCCGGAATTCATGTGGAAATCAATGAGAGGCAAGTACACCTTAGCATAACTTAATGGCATGCAATCTCACCCAAAAGCCTAAATGAGCAAAGAAACAATTTAATTTCCAGGGTAAAAGATGAGGCTAAGGTGGAACATACAGGACAAACTCCGGAGATGCCCTAAGACTGAGCAGGACTAAATGGGAGATCTATTGTTTTCAAGTAGTTATGAAAAAAACACAGAAGAGGGAAAATCATTAGCAAGACCCGCCAGTGACCCCATCTGATGCTGAGTGCCTGCCAGAGGCTGAATGTTAAAATTCTAGTGAGAGAAAAGGAAAAGATAGAAGGTCATGGTTACATAAGCTCCTTTCCTAGGAGCTTTCCTAATACAGACTAGGGAGGAGAGACAGTGATATAGGGAGAAAAAAGGAGCAACATATGGGAACTGGATAATGGGAGCTTCTGGGGTCTTTATCTATTGGCATGGTGCTTCAGTGAGAATGTAAAAGCCTGAGCGTTCCCAGGGAAGGGGACACACAGAAAGGAAGAAAACTAACAAGAGGCATTTTAGGGTTTATAATTATGAGTCTTAGCAACTTACTGTTATTTTTAAAATGATAAATCTAAGAGTTAAAGAGTATAACTCAGTTCTTTAAAAAATATCCCTTTTTCTGTCACTTTCTACTGACTTCTTAATCTCCAGAGTCATCACTTCCTACTTTTTCACTCTTTCTTCCAAAATTTGCTACCTGTATTAGTCAGAGTTCATTAGAGAAACAGAACCAATGGAGATTTATTATGGAAATTGACTCACACAATTACGAAGGCTGAGAATTCCATAATATGCCATCTGGGGGTTGGAGGTAGAGGAGTTGGCTGCTGCTGTCATAAACCGTGAAGTTCAAAGGCCTGAGATCCAGGAGTTCTGATGTCCAAGCGTGGCAGGCCAGGTCTCACTAACACAGGCCTATGTAAGAGCTGTTTCAGCACTGACTGAGTGGTTAAATAGTAAAAGCTCTTTTTTTGGTTCCATATGAAATTTAACGTAGTTTTTTTTTCTAATTCAGTGAAGAAAGTCAATGATAGCTTGATGGGGATAGCATTGAATCTATAAATTACTTCAGGCAGTATGGCCATTTTCACATTGATTCTTCCGATTCAAGAGCATGGAATGTTTTTTCATTTGTTTGTGTCCTCTCTTATTTCCTTGAGCAGTGGTTGGTAGTTCTCCTTGAAGAGATCCTTCACATCCCTTGTAATTTGTATTCCTAGGTATTTTATTCTCTTTGTAGCAATTGTGAATGGGAGTTCACTCATGATTTGGCTCTGTGTTTGTCTGTTATTTGTGTATAGGAATGCTTATGATTTTTGCACATTGATTTTGTATCCTGAGACTTTGTTGAAGTTGCTTATCAGCTTAAGGAGATTTGGGGCTGAGACTATGGGGTTTTCTGAATATACAATCATGTCATCTGCAAACAGAGACAATTTGACTTCCTCTCTTCCTATTTGAATACCTTTCTTTCTCTTGCCTGATTACCTGGCCAGAACTTCCAATACTATGTTGAATAGGAGTGGTGAGAGAGGGCATTTTTGTCTTGTGCCAGTTTTCAAAGGGAATGCTTCCAGCTTTTGCCCATTCTGTATGATATTGGCTACGGATTTGTCATAAATAGCTCTTATTATTTTGAGATTTGTTCCATCAATACCTAGTTTATTGAGAGTTTTTAGCATGAAGGGATGTTGAATTTTGTCAGTGGCCTTTTCTGCATTTATTGAGATAATCTTGTGGTTTTTGTCATTGGTTCTGTTTATATGCTGGATTATGTTTATTGATTTGCGTATGTTGAACCAGCCTTGCATCACGGGGATGAAGCCGACTTGATTGTGGTGGATAAGCTTTTTGATGTGCTGCTGGATTCAGTGTGCCAGTATTTTATTGAGGATTTTCACATCAATGTTCATCAGGGATATTGGCCTGAAATTTTCTTTTTTTGTTTTGTCTCTGCCAGGTTTTGGTATCAGGATGTTGCTGGCCTTATAAAATGAGGTAGGGAGGAGTCCTCTTTTTCTATTGTTTGGAATAGTTTCAGTAGAAATGGTACCAGTTCCTCTTTGTACTTCTGGTAGAATTCGGCTGTGAATCTGTCTGGTCCTGGGCTTTTCTTGGTTGGTAGGCTATTAATTACTACCTCAATTTCAGAACTTGTTATTTGTCTATTCAGGGATTCTACTTCTTCCTGGTTTAGTCTTGGGAGGGTATGTGTCCAGAAATTTATTCATTTGTTTTAGATTTTTCTAGTTTATTTGCATAAAGGTGTTTATAGTATTCTCCGATGGTAGTTTGTAGTTCTGTGGGATCAGTGGTGACATCCCCTTTATCATTTTTTATTGTGTCTCTTTGATTCTTCTCTCTTTTCTTCTTTATTAGTCTGGCTAATGGTCTATCTATTTTGTTAATCTTTTCAAAAAGCCAGCCAATAGAACCAGTGGCCTTACACAAAGGCTGTCATGTAACAAAAGCCCACCAAGAGTTTTGCCCAGGCCTTCCCTGGGCCTTGAAGGATGACAGGATAATGAAGGAATTCTTAACAGGACCTGTTTAGGATTAAACAAGTTTTACTAGGGGTCTGAATAAACTCCCCAGACCTCTACAAACAAGTGTATTGGGAGTCTGAAGGAACTCCCCAAACCTTTATGATTTAGCAGGAGACAAGATAAGGGTAATCACCCCGGCACCTGGACCCACTTAGATTAAGTACATTTACTGAGGCTCCAGAGGAAGGTGTTCAGGACTCAGATCTAAGTTACAGATTAGAAGAAGTTAGACTTACGTCTTTAGATGAATGCACACTTGCACGTAAACATATAGCTTAGAAGGAATGTAAGCTCTAAAAGCTTTGCAATTTTGAGTTGGCCTGGCAGTTTTCTCCAGGCCTTCTCCCTCTACCTGGTTACAGAAATAAACTCCCTTCTTTCCCAGTTCTTCTGCATCTCGTTATTGGGCTGCGAGATTAAGCAGCATGACCCTCGATTTGGTCTGGGAATACAAGGGCTGGAGAAGATGGATGCCACAGCTGAAGGAAGGAGAGAATTCACACTTCTGCTGCCTTTTTTTTCTATTCAGTTCCTCAACAGATTGGATGATTCTCATCTACTTTGGGGAGGGTGATTTTCTTTACAAAGTCTACTGATTCAAAACTCACTCTCTTTTGGAAACATTCTCATAGACACAGCCAAAAATAATGTCTCATCAGCTAGCTATCTGGGCATCCCTTAGCCCAGTTGAGTTAACACATAAAACTAACCATCACACCAATTAATTTTAAAATAATATATCTTGTTTGGTATTATTTTAATTTAGTAGCTAGAGATATTATCTAATTTTCTCCTACTAAGGAAGACAAAGGTTTTGTTTGCTCGATGTCCTCTGTGCTAATAATTGCTGTATCCTTCTCTTTGCCAGAGCAGCAAAATGTATCCCAGTAAGGTTAAACACATCAAGCATTTTATCTGATTTTTCCTTGAAGATCTCTCTCATGGAGCCCTTCTCTTCTGGTTCCCCTTGGCCAGCTGCATGCCAGGCATAATGGCCTTCTTTCCTTTTTCACCACTGTCTACTTTGGGGGCTCCCTGTATTGTGGATATCATGCTTTACTGTTTATTATTTGTATCTGCCTGTATGTGCAGAGTGAGAGGATGTGTTAATCACACTGCTGATAAAGACATACCTGAGAATAGGTAAATTATAAAGAAAAAGAAGTTTAATGGACTCACAGTTCCATGTGGCTGGGGAGGCCTCACAATCACGGTAGAAGGTGAAAGACATGTCTTACATGGTGGCAGACAAGAAAGAATGAGAACCAAGCAAATGGGGAAACCCCTAATAAAGCCATCAGAGTTTGTGAGACTTATTCACTACCACAAGAACAGTATGTGAAAAACCACCCTCATGATTTAATTATCTTCCACCGGGTCCCTCTCACAATATGTGAGAATTATGGGAACTAGAATTTAAGATGAGATTTGGGTGGGGACACAACCAAACCATATCAGAGACCATGGGCAATAAATTCATTGAGATCTTGTGTGTCTGAGAATGTAGTCATTCCTCCCTCAGACTTGATTTACAGTTTGGTTGTGAGTATAATTCCAATTAGAATTCATTTTCCCCAGGACTGAGAAACATTTTTGTTGTCTTCTAACTGCCAGTGTTGCTATTGAGAAGCTTGATGCTATTCTAATTCCTGCTCGTATGTGACCTGCTATTTTTTTCCTTGTCTAGTAGTTTTCAAAATTCTTTATTTCATGCTAATGTTCTGCATTTTCCTAATGATAGGTCTTAGTGTGGGTCTTTTTCTTTTATTCTTCTATATAAGAAGTGGGCCCTTTTAATCTGGAAAAGTATGGCCTTCAATTAAAGGAAATTATTTGTTTTATTCTCTAAAGTATTGATTGGAAAATGTGTTTTAAAATCTAGATTCCACTTGTGATACCTTCATAACCTAATCTCAACATTGAAATTCTATTTATTGGCCCTATGCAATTTGTTAGAGGCCAGTCAATAAATCTTGCTTACATTCAAGGGAAGAAGATTACACAAGCATGTGAGTATGAGGTGGGGGATCAATGGGCTGCCCTTAGTGACTGCTGACCACATCTTGCTTAAAAACAGACAAGAGTCATAGTTTCTTTACTTCATCTGTTTATCATGAGAATAAGCTGTGTTACCTGGTAGCAATATTGTGCCTCAAATCTCATGTAAAGGATTTTCCTGGGGGTCTTTTATAGGAAGAGACCCTTTGTAGGGGGAAATACTTAAGTTATTTTTTCTATTTCTATTGTAATCTATGGTACATTTTGGGGAGAATGAAATAAAGAGTCAAAAATGCATGCATAAAATATGGTGAAAATTCTTACAGTTTACATAGTTATGGAAGAGACATTTTCTGTTATTCCCCCAGAACAGTTACAACTATTCTATTAGATGACCTTAGCCTACAAACAGTATTAATAAGAAAAACCACTAATAGGAAAATTAAGGTAAAAATTAGGGTACTTAATCATAATTAATTTGGACAAAATATTCACTTGTCTTCATAATTAAGGTGCATAAGGATAAAAGATGACTTCTCCAAAATGATACAAATCAATGAGTCAAAATTTTCCTTCATTCTACCAACAGAGATGTTAATTTTAAAAGTGATTGCTCAAACTCAATTGCAGTTACCTCATTGCTCAAAGAAAAGCCCTAAAATCCAGAAAATTAAATCTAAGGTGTTGTGTTTGAGGCTGTTTCTATAACTGCATTACTTCCAGTGGAGAGAAAAATCAGGTAAATTATTATGTATTTAACACAATCTGGGTGGTTAATTGAGTTTTTCTCACTTTTGAATTGATTGCTGCAACTATAGCACAACTAGCTTTCTTCTCCGAATTTCCTGTATGACCGACTAATTATTAAAAGTCCCCCAACTCTGGACACAAGGCATTTTGAGACTTTGGATTTAAATGGATAATTGAACAGATTATCTAACCACCAGTTGTGTGTGTGTGTGTATGTGTTTTATAAATGTGCTGCACTTTGTATTAGTCTTCTCACAAAAAGTACTGTAAGTTGGCATTGATTATTACATGCAATATGTGAGCTATTTTGAGCTCAGCTAAAGGTGAGCAAATGTGACATTTATTTGAGTTAGAAATTGGTTGCGCATTATGGGACACTGTCCCTTTCAGTGCCAATAACCCAGTGCCCATGATCAAATTCCACTCACCAAATTTGAAAAAAATTGACCATTCCTGCAAGCAGTTTTATGGTACAAGGGATACTGACCCCACTATTAAATTGAGCTTTCCTTATGTTCTAATGGAGTACCTCATTATTCATTGGTGTATTTTCAAACCAATGCTGAATATTATTCTAAAATACAAATGAGTTAAAGATATATATGTGTGTTTTCTTTATCCAGTCTATCATTGATGAGCATTTGGGTTGGTTCCAAGTCTTTGCTATTGTGAATAGTGCTGCAATAAACATACGTGTGCATGCGTCTTTATAGTAGAATAATTTATAATCCTTTGGGTATATAATCAGTAATGGAATTGCTAGGTCAAATGGTATTTCTGGTTCTAGATCCTTGAGGAATCACCACACTGTCTTCCACAATGGTTGAACTAATTTACACTCCTACCAACAGTGTTATTGGAATACTATGCAGTCATAAAAAAGGATGAGTTCATGTGCTTTGCAGGGACATGGATGAAGCTGGAAACTATCGTTCTCAGCAAACTAACACAGGAACAGAAAACCAAACACCACATGTTCTCACTCATAAGTGGGAGCTGAACAATGAGAATACGTGGACACAGAGAGGGGAACATTACATACCAGGGCCTGTCAGAGGGTGGGGGCTTAGGGGAAGGATAGCATTAGGAGAAATACCTAATGTAGATGACGGGTTGACGGGTGCAGCAAACCACTATGGCACATGTATACCTATGTAACAAACCTGCACGTTCTGCACATGTATCCCAGAATTTAAAGCATAACAAAAAAGACGTATATGTGTGTGTATATATATATATTTATATGTATATATGTAATTACTTGAATAAAATTTGTATGTTTAAAAAGAAAGACAGTGTCCCAAGTTATATTATGTGTCTACCACCATATAAGTCACAATGAGGGAAAAAAGAGTGGTAGAAATTATAACCCAAAAATTCACCATTGAAACACAACAAACACAAGAGAATTCCACAGTAATATAAGCTAGTTCAATGTCTATTTCCCACATTCATATTCCTTTAGACTGTGAAACCTTGGAAAAACAATTCCTTTGCTATTCTTTGCATCACCAGTGCCTACCACAGTACCTGGAACTTAGTAAGTGCTCAAAAGATAGTCAATAGATTGATAAATAACTTAATAAGTGAATTAATAAATAAATCTTTAAATGAACCAGATGCAAGGGACAGAGTGCTATGGGAGATAAATGGAGGAAGATAATTCTATAGGCTAGTGAGATGAAGAAACTATGTAAGAGATGGTGGTTACCCAAGCTTTGAACTATTCAAAATATTTTCATCGACTAGAAAGAAGACAGGAATGAAATTAGCTGAGTTGTCTTCCTTAGAAAATTACCCTTCACTGTCTTGTCCAAATGGTCTTGAAGTCCTAGTCTTTCTTTTTTTTTTTGAGATCGAGTCTGCTGCTGTCGCCCAGGCTGGAGGCAGTGGCGCCGATCTCGCTCACTGTAAGCTCCGCCCTCGGGTTCACGCCCATTCTTTCCTGCCTCAGCCTCTCCTGAGAGGCTGGGACTACAGGCGCCCGCCACCTCACCCGGCTAATTTTTTGTATTTTTAGTAGAGACGGGGTTTCACTGTGGTCTCGATCTCCTGACCTTGTGATCCGCCCGCCTCGGCCTCCCAAAGTGCTGGGATTACAGGCGTGAGCCACCGCGCCCGGCAGTCCTAGTCTTTCATGATTTTGTGATCTAATCAGTTCCTTTATAATAAACACAAAGAATTGGTGTAGCATAATGGTTAAGATCACGGAATTTGGGGCCAGATTGCGTGGACTGGGTTGAAATATTGTCTTTCCATTTTCTAGCTGTATGAGAATAACCACCTTATTTAATTCTCCCTTAATTTTGTCATCTGTATTCTGGAAATACTAACAGAACTTACCAACAGGTTGGTGTAAGCATTAAGTGATGAAGCGTATGAAAAGGCTTACAGCAGCATCTGGCAAACAGTGAGTATTGAACAGTCATTGGCTATTTTTGGCAGAGACAGCCAGCTCTCCACCAAAATCTGGGCACCTCTTTCCATACTATAGTGTCGTGACTACAAATGGTGTATGCAGTGAAAGATAACAGTTTCCAGCCTTTCTGCATCTCGGTGTGGCCAGGTGACTATTTCTCACTATGGAATGTGAGCAGAAGTTATATGGTTCCTTCCAGGACAGGGTATGAAAAAAGCACATGCGTCTTCTCCAGGCTCTCTTTTGTTTCTTCTCCCAGATGACTGGGCTCAGCCATAACACAAATAATTAAACCATGCAATTCATTAAATAATTAAAATATTCATTACACAATGAGGCCCAGAATTATTTACCACTAATAATTAGTAAAAACACTCTCTACCATGTAATTAGGGAAACTTCTGAGTTTTCATCAGGATCACCTTCCATTGGAAATGACCAGTGGAATAAAGCTTAGGTGTCTCCTGGCTTCCCTTTCCTACTGAGCAAGATGGGACACAAATGCCATTTGTGTGCCATTGTGTTTATTTGTGTGCCAGGGTTAGTCTTAAAGTCCACACAGCCAGAGAAACACATTCAGTGACGGTCATGGTAAGACAACACGAATCACAGGTCTTTTTCATAAGATGGGGACTTGATTTGAAAATATTATAACTTTACAAAATCTTGGATTTGTTATGACCAAAACACGATATCCTTCAAGCATCTTCCAAGAAAGCTTATCACATTGCCAAGCAATAAAAAAGTCTCCTATGGTTGGTAAGATCTTAAAGAATCCAGGTGTATGCCAGGGCTGCCAGAATAAAGTGTCACAGACCGAGCAACCTAAACAGCAGAAATTAATTTTCTCACACTTCTAGAGGATGGAAGTCCAAAACTAAGGTGTTAGCAGAATTGTTTTCTTCTGAGGCCCTCAGCTTGGTTTGGAGATGAGTGTATTCCACCTGTGTCTTCACATGGTCGTCCCTCTGCACAAGTCTCTGTCGTAACCTCCTCTTCCGATAAAGATACCAGTTATATTGGATTAGGACTCACTCTAATGACTTTATTTTAATTTAGTTGATTCTTTAAATACCCTATCTCCAAATACAGTCACATTCCAAGGACAAGAGATTAGGACTTCAACATATGAATTTGGGAGTGGGGAGTGGGAGACCTAGAAATAGCCAAATTCAAAAAATCAACGTACTGCCTCAATCAGTATTATCTCCAAAATTGCTGATATCCTTTCTACTATGTTTTAGACAGTAATGCAGCTAATCATCCTCCAGAGTCAGCTAGGGAACTATCACTGTCTCACCATTGTGCCAGTATCTAACTTTATTTTCTAGCTAACATGTCTATTTTTACAATGCCCTTTTAAGCCCCTTTCAGAAATTGTGAATGCAACTGATAACCTCAAAACAGTGATGCTTCTTTGCCAGGGAAAACCTTCGCATAAGTATTCCTGGAACTCACAGAAGAAGTTTCACCTGTTATACTTGACAGCGTTATTTTTTGTTTCTGCCTTAATGAAGGAAGTTGTACATGTCAAGAGGTTTCTTTGCTTTGTTCTGACATCACAGACATCCAAGTGTCCTAGAAGTGTTATCTACTTCCTTCAAAGTGTGTTATTTCATCTGAGTGAGGTTTTGAGTAACAGCCTCTTCAAATGGTTGTGGTCAGGAGAGGGGGCAGAATACCAACATGTCTTCTGCACAGATGTTCTCTGGCTTACGAGAGAATTAGTCTTGAAGGGCTTGCTTGAAGTCTGGGCAGAAGTTGCACGTTTTTATGAGAAAAGTAAATCATATGCTCAGGACAGTCTGAAGGGGTGAAGTCCATTTATGTCTTTGCACAGTTGGCAGCTATGTGAGCACTTAAGAATGAGATAAATCATTTAATTGGAAGCCCTGTAGTCACCTTTATGGGTGCTCCTGGCCAACTCTTTACATGTTTGGCCAGCTCACTGCATTGGAAGAGATTAGAGTCAGAAATGGGTGAAAACTTTCCAGTGCTGGAGGAAGCATTTCAGCAGAATGAAGTTGGAAAATGATAAAATCAAGTCAATTTTTTTAGAAGTCTATAGGCACTTGGAAATATAAAATTCTGCTAAAAATTACTTCTGCTAGATGGAAAAAGGGTTCCTATTTTTTTTTCCTGAAAACATAGGTAACAATAATGATGAAATGCCTAAAAAGATATCTTCATTGAGTTGAGGACACAGGAAGTGAAATCATGAATTTAAGCCCCAAAGAATCTCAAAAATATTTAGTCTTTCAAAAGATAAATTGTCCTCCTATAACAAAGAGTATAATGAGAATAAACATTTGGTTTCAGTCAGAGTTTTCAGCACTTATTCCTACAAAAATCAACATCAAATCAAATGGATATCAAATTTGACCTGCATATTGCTACTTTAACATGCACTCTGTGTCTGAATGTCTTATTAAAATCAAAGTAAGTGAAACTGATATTAGCACAATTTAGATCTCTTTCAACTATTTTTCCCCAGAAAGTTGGCATAATTTTTGTAAGAAAAAAATGAGAAAGAATTACAATTCATAAAATTATGATTTCTAATCCTGATCATGAAATAAAATCTCAATCAATTGCTTTTATTGCTCTATAAATTTTGTTTCAGGGAGCGGAACTTGGTCCTAATCAAATGGTCAAGTAAGCCCATCTGGACTTCAGAGTAATATGGGCAAGTGGCTGTTATGTGTCTCGCATTCCCCCTTTTTGGAACTACAGTGGTTACTGCATTTGTCCTACCCCTATGCGGCACTGTATAATGGATGGGTGAAGGGCAGTAAACTTGCTTCTTTAGTTCACTACATTTTTTTAATTAAGAGGAACTGTGACCAAAGAATCAAACCCTGGGAGACTCATCTACAATTGGACCTGATTTAGATTATGAAATCCTTGACCCAGAGCCTTAGACTCATACCCTAATCTTAGTGGACAAGACTTTGGGAAATGTAGGGGAGGGAAAGAGCATATTTTACAAGTGAGAAAATAAAACCAATTCGTGGCCAGAGGGCAGAATATAGTGATTTTCTCAAACATGGCAAAATTTGTTGACCTTCCCATATAGAGAGGAGCAATGCCTGCTTCTTTCAGGACATTCACTCTGGAGGTAGCCAGCTACTGTATAAGATGCCAGGTACCCTGAGACTACCTATAAAGGCCAAAGGTAGGCATTCTGCAGCGCAGGACAACTGAGTCACTAGCCAATGGCCAAGAACAATCACTAGTTAGGTGAGCTATCTTGGAAGTCCAGTCTTATTAAACATTTCAATGTCTGACATCTAACTTCAACCACATAAAAAAAACTCCAAGTAAAAACAGACCAGCTGAGTCTTTCCCAAATTCCTGACTCACAAAATCATGCATAAAATAAAATGATTAGTTTAAGCCACTTAGCTTTAAGGTAATTTTAAACAAAGTATTAGTAACTTTAACAGCAAACCACAGAAATTTGGCAAATTTGAAAAGAAAGATAAATTTATTGGAGCAATGAATGTGGTTCATAGTGTCAAATGCACACATGTTAGGGTGTGTTCTTGGATGCAGATATCAGAAACTACCCAGCAGTCTCATCTGAGTCCTTCAACTGGAGTGAATGATTACCAAAAAATAAATTTTGTTATTATTTTTGCCTCCCCAAACTCAAAGTTTAAAGTCTTCAATTGGCCTAGCTTTTGGCCATTGTCAACCATTTGGACAGGGAAAGGCACAGTATTTTGATTTGTAATCCCAAAGTTGCAGTTACCTATTGCCATTATAATGCTGTATACAGCAATAAGTAGTAATAACTTAGTACTGCGTTACTGCTCATGGTCAGCTAGGGAGCTCTGCTAATCTTAGTTGAAATTGCTCGTGTATCTAGGAGTCAGATGGTGTTGTGTGATCTCTGATGACCTCAGCTTTTTGTGTCACTGCTTCATGTGTCCCTCATCTTGCATCAGACTGGCCCAGCCATGTTCTCACAGTGAAAACAGAGGCACAAGACAAAGGGAGGAAATTCCCACGGTCTCTTGAGACTAAGACCCAGAACTGGCACACCTTCACCCCTACTACATTCTTGAGGGCAAACTCAGAATCAAAGGATAGGGAAAATATACTCAATTGCTTCTTTATGTGTATCCGTTAAGTCACAATTGAAAGGCATGGATACAGAGAAGGGTAAAATGCTGAGGTCATCAACACCATTTCTCACCTTCACCAAGGCTGCGTGTACTGGGGGAAAGAACTTGTCAACGGGAATTGAAATTACCAAAAAGGAGATATAAGTTAATTTTGAGAACCCAATTATAACTCTAAAGTAAATTTACAAAAACATTTTGCAAATGTGTAAGTGTATTTAGGTATTTCTTTTTTTAGTAAGAAGTATGTAGTTTTCATCGCATTCTTATCTCAGTTCTAGACTTGGAAAATTGCCTTTCATCATGGCTCCAATTCTGGTGGCTTCAAATCAGAAGTCTGCATGTGAAGACCAGTGCCATGGCTGTGCTTATTGATGGAAAATAGCAGCCATGAAGGAACACTAGCTGCAAATGAGTCTAGAAAATACACAGTTCTTCTTTTACCTTTCCAGCCTCTGGGTAGACCAACGTACACAACCCACCATTGTTATCATCCTGATTATATCAGGTTTTCCCAAGGGAAGCAGGGTGCGGTAGAGCCTTATATGCCTGAGGGTGGAGGTTGTGGAAGCTATAAAGGCAAGGGGAAGGTACAATTTTCTAAGAGAATAGGACGGCTTTCTGTAGATCCCACATGGCAAGAAAAACATCACCACCACCTCGGAAAAAAAGAGAACACACATTTGGGTCTCACTTCATCTCTGAGTAACATTAAGCATATTTAACCTCACCAAAATACTGGTACTATCTTCAAAGACATTGGTGAAAAATTAATGAGACGATGGATAGGAAAGCAATTTTTGCAATAATAAAAACGCTACTAAATTCCATTAAGGATCTGAATTTCCAGAGGCAGAGAATATGTCCAGTTCTGTTATTTCCATGCATGGTGCCTGGCCTAGAATTATATGTCAACACATGTTTGCAGATCATACCAACCAGAAGGCATAATTCTAATGTGAATAAAAATGTTTAGAAATCTGAGGATTGAGGAAGAGGAGGAAAGGGGAAAAAAATATTCCTTTCCAAAAGTCGTAACAAAGGAGAGACCTACTTGGCTTCCATGGAAAACTAGACTTCATCTTAACTACAGGAACATTTCTAGGGATTCAGTAGCCCTTCCAATGAAGAGTTCTAAAAAATCAGAATATTATTGGCTTTTAAATTTTAGTCACTATTCAAATACTTAAGATTCTTATTCTATGTCTAGGCATTCACTTATTTCATAAGTTTCTGAACCTGATCATCATAAATGACAACTGCAATACCTTTAGAATTAACAAGGCAGTTATATTGTCAGTGGATTCATTTGCTGTTTTAAAAGCTGTTATTTTATCTGCATCTGAAAGATACCAAAGAATACCCATAAGAGGCAAGGCAATTTTCCTATTGTTATATATTTTTTCTAGGCTCAGACAATGTTCCAGATACAGGGTAGTAAATGGAATGAAGCAAACACCTGCTGAACCACTACTATTTCAGGGACTCTCCTGAGTATTGTACATAAGTTATCCTCATCAACAGGCCTGGATAGAGCCACACTATCACAGTTACAGTTGTCATCCATTCTCTCTGAACTGCAAGGTTCTCCTCTCTAAAAAAACAAAAGCTCCTGAACCGTTCCATAGTGCTACTAAGATGATGCATACAAAGGTAAAATGTAAAATGTGTAAAGCACTTAGCAAATTAAGTGATCTTTAGAGTTTTAATTTCTGAAATAGCCTATTGAAATAAGACATAAATATTTTTAAAATACAGATTTTAATTTCTGAAAATGACTTTCAGTTGAATGATTTTTCAAAAATTTAACATGGGAAATACTAAAGACATGACAGAAGATTACAAAAGAAAAGCAAATTAGTATGAGAAGTATAAAATAAAGAATTAGAAACATTTCTAGAATATACACTTGAAGTAAGTCCAAGGCTCATCCTACCAATGTGTTTTAAAATTAGCAACAGTTTCTAACAGTATCTTTAGAAGGATTCTTCACAATAACTTGTATGGAAATTTTACTTTGCTTAAGCTGATAAAGACTCATATTGACTAGATAAAATATCTCTAGATATTTTAGATATCTAGAGATATCTCTAGACATCTAGAGAAGATAATCAAATTACATGCATTATAAACTTCAGACTTGCAGGCAACAAAATCAAATCTGGATTGTCTATAAAAATTACAAATTATAGAGTTGAATTTAGAATTACCAATGTTTTGACACTAGTGTCTCCTTTAAAAAAGACCATATACACAGCAAATGATTTTGCAAAATATGACTGGTCAAGTTCCAAAGGACAGACTCCATATTGGTTATATTCAACAAATATTTCTAGGTTATGATGCTTATGAAAAAAAAAAAAAACCATGACTTGCATTGTCCAAGGTGCGTGCTATTTCAGATGCAAAAGCAATGACTTTAAATTGGAAGAGAAACAGAAAAAGCAGCTTGCTTATGATAGCTCTAATAAATGGTGGTGGGAAAACAAATAATTACTTCAGTAAAAACTTCCAACCATCATCTAGAATATCATCTGGAAAAAAGAAGAAAGCTGAACTTGAGAATGAGTGTTACTAAAGGATTACTGCTTCACTTCTATTTTGATTTTATTTTTCATAATTTATAATTCCACATGATTTGCTAATTTTTATCCTCTCAACCTCTTCCTTGATTCATTCCATCATCTGGGATTTTTCTCTTCTTAGAATGTTTGTGAAGTAGAACGTATTCTTCATAGGTCTCCCCTTTCTATAGCAGAAAGAAAGGAATCTACTGCCACAAGGAAAATACAAATAAACATGGAGATACTACAAACCTTAAAAACAAAACCCAGTTCTCAATAAAAACAGTCTCTGTTCTCCAAGACCTGACTCCATGCTGACTACCCAAAACCCCACATAATTCTTTTCTTTCCTTAATTTCTGAGGCAAAAAGTCACCAACTTCATTCTTATTTCAGCCCAACACCTCTGTGAGGAAGTTGACTAATGATGTGTTTGCTTGACCTCAACTCAATCCTCATCCCTCCCCTACTCTGAATACCATGGGTGGTGATCCCTGGGGACCATGTTTTGAGTCTCTTTGCCACCTGCGTTTGGCAGACTGATGGGCAGGAGGAAGAGAAAGCCCATGTATCTTTCCTCTATCTTTTTGCTTTAGGCATTGATAGGGTTCGGCTTGGTGTCTCCAACCAAAGGTCAGGTCGAATTGTAATCCCCATGTGTCCCGGTGGGGGCCTGGTGGGAGCTCATTAAATCATGGGAGCCGACTTCCCCTTTGCTGTTCTTGTGATAGTGAGTGGATTCTCATGAGATCTGATGGTTTACAAGTGTGTGGCACCTCCTGCTTGGCTCTCTCTCTCCTGCTCTGCCATGGGAAGATGTGCCTTCCTTCTGCTTTGCCTTTGCCATGATGGTAAGTTTCCTGAGGTCTTCCAGTCATGCTTCCTGTTAAGCATGTGAAATTGTGAGTCAGTTAAACCTCTTTTTTTTCATAAATTACACAGTCTCAGGTAGTTCTTTATAGCAATGTGAAAACAAACTAATATGGGCATCATCTCCACAGAGGTCCCCTCAGCTCTCTGGCCCCAGCTCCAGTTCCTGCTGAGAGGCTAAACATGGTTCCTACTTCCACTGGTGGCCCCAGCTCCTCTCTTAGTCCCTCCAACCTGAGGGTTGATAGCAGCTTCCCACAATTGCAAGTCCTTCACTTTTATAAGTATCTGTAATTGATTCATTTTATAATTACTTAGCATGGATTCTTCTGGCAGGCAGAATATTCCCTTATAAGGAAGGGTATAGCGATGATTCTCTCTTCATTAAAAGACTCAAACAGGATTATTAAACTATTTATTAACATTTTTTGTATCTCTGCTTCTGGTGTGAGAATCATTGTAATTATCAGCAAAACCCTAAGAAAGTCAGTTCAATGAAGGTGTTACTTCCAGGAAGATCATAAGCTCCATTCCTGGAGGTTTGAACTTCCTACTGGGCAGTATTAGTATCAAAGAATGACTCAGTTAGCCATAGTCTCCAAAAGCACCCCGCTCTGCAATATGTACAATTTAATTACTTTTTTTTTCTTTTTTGAGATGGAGTCTTGCTCTGTCACCCAGGCTGGAGTGCAGTGGTATGATCTTGGCTCACTGTAACCTCTGCCTCCGGGTTCAAGCAATTCTCTTGTCTCGGCCTCCCGAGTAACTGGGACTACAGGTGCATGCCACCACACCCAGCTGATTTTTTGTATTTTAGTATAGATGCGGTTTCACCATGTTGCCCAGGCTGGTCTCCAATTCCTGAGCTCAGGCAATCTGCCAGCCTTGGCCTCCCAAAATGCTAGGATTACAGGCATGAGCCACCATGCCCGGCCTGCACAATTTAATTATCTTAATTTCATATAAAGTGACATGCAAAAGTAGTTTCAAGCTTCGCTTCACCCTCATGCTTAGCATGGAAGAGTACTGTCTCTAAATTATTCCTCTATAGCAGTTTTGGAGAAACCAACACATTTGAATGATGAGCAAGGTGGGTAACTACTTAGGGAACTTTGATTTATCATTTTTCAAAAATTTGTTTCTTTTGGAGCTTCCCTATCATAGCCAATAGCAATTAAATTATATTACTTCCTCAGTTCCAAATTCCCAGTGTCATCCTTAACACTTTCTTTCTATCACGCCCTATATCTAATCCATCATAAGTCCCATAAATAAGACTTCTTACTACCCCAACATAGTCTAATTCATCTTCATCTCCTGCCTGGCCAATTGCAGTAGACTCCTGATGATTGTTATGCTTCTATTCTGAACCTTCTGCAATCTATTTTCAACACAGCAGCTATAGAGAACATTAGCAATTTTATTATCTTATTCTTCCGACTAACACCAGCAAGTAGTTCCCAACGTTCTGAGGAAAAACTCAAAGACTTTATTATAAGATTCATAATACTCTACATAATCTGGCCTCCTCTTCTTTCTGACCTTCTCTGCTACCGCTTCCCTCTTTCTAATTCCATTACAGTAGCATGGGTATCTTTATTGATTCTCAAACTTTCAAGCAAGTGCCTGTCCCCTATAATTGTCATGAGAACACTTCCTCAAATTAATAAAAAGATAGAGATGGAAAATTGGGATTATTCATTAGAACATTGAAGTTGTATAGAAGAAACTTCCAAAAGTTTTCTATCCAAGCTTTACCTTCTCTCCTCTAGTCAGGATCCTGGAACTCCATCTTGGTCCCTCAAAATTTTATTTTCTATCAGCTTTTATGAGTCATTCAGCTTGAGTATGACTCCTTGTCTGTCTGCTTGTCTTAATTCCAGCTTGTTCCTGAGATGCTGTCTTTTAACTTCACTCTGATGCATAATTTTTGTCCTGAGGGCAGGTTACACTCCATCCCCATACTCAATTCCAGCTCTTCAAATAACAAGGCCATAAATGATAGTCTGGGCCCTCACTTTTTGAACAGAGGTAAAAATAAGAATGAAAATCATGCCATTGAATATACAAATTTAATTACGACAGAAGAATTTCAAGAGATACCTGAATTATATCTGTATTGTAGGGCTATTTTGTGCAATATCTAAGGAGATTGCTTGTGTTAAACACCATGGAGAAACAGAATTATATGTCCCTAAGTAAAATATTTAAAGAGCTTTATAAAAAACATTACCTAAAATCACTGGGACAGAATAACATTGTAAACCCTCTAGACTGAAAGAAAAGGTAGCAAAAGGAGGAAAGTCATAATAGCACAGAAATATTTATTATCTGTCAGACACAGGTACTTAACATAGAGGAAAAAGAATGTTTCTTTGTAAAAACTAATTAATAGGAAAGAAGCACACGGAAGACCAGGGGAGGTTTTCACATCCTCCTCCCCTAGACAATAAGCAATGAGGCCAAAACAGTGTATATACCTCCAGGATTTTTCTTTCTCTCTCTGTGGTAGAACCTGTGGTGGTTCTTAATGAATTGAGGAAACTTGTATGTTTCCCTTCTTATTCAAGAAGGAAATACTCCTGAATATAAAGCATTTAACACAATCTCAGAAAAGATAGCACAAGGACCCCGTTAGATCCCCCACTTCCTCCAGCTTTTTCAGACACAGTATTTCTATATGCAGAGCACTATATTTCAGAGAAGGTTAAGACAGTCAGATAAGGATAAAGGAAGTCAAGAAAAACTCAGTCTACTATGTATTAGAACAGATAGAAGCCTGAATAGAGTCTTCTTGTTTAGCATAAGTAGGTAGAGGGAGAAAGGGAGGGAGGGAGACAGACAGGAAGGGAGGAGGGAGAAAAAGGTAGGGATGAATAAAGGAATAAATGGAGAGAAGAGAGGGGGAAACTGAATAAAAGAAAAGAAATAATGAAAAAAGACTGAGTATGGCACACACATTAAAGATTTAAAAGTTCTAACTTTTTTGTGCCTGGAACCTTTGGAAGTCTATGGGCCCTTTTTTTAGGATAATATTTTCAAGTGCATAAAATAGCATTCATAATATTGTAAAGAAAACCAATGATATTGAAAGTACAGTTATCAAAAGATTAAAACAATAAATCTGGGATACCAGAATATATATGCTTCTCTATTAGTCCATTAAAGAACAACATAAAATGGTGTATTAGTTGTATCTCACACTGCTATAAAGAAATACCCAAGAATGTGTAATTTACAAAGGAAAGAGGTTTAACTGACTCACAGAGCCTCATTGCTGAGGAGGCCTCAGGAAACTTACAATCATGGCAGAAGCAGAAACAGGAGCCTTTTTCACAAGGCAGCAGGGAGAGAGTGTGAGCATGTGAAGGAACTGTCAAACACTTATAAAGTCATCAGATCTCATGAGAACTCACTCACCATTAGGAGAACAGCATGAGAGAACCACCCACATGATCCAACTATCTCCCTCAGGTCCCTCCCTTGACACGTGAGGATTATGAGGATTACCATTCGAGATGAGATTTGGGTGGGACACGGAGTCAAACCATATCAAATGGTAGATATGATAACTGTTATAGTTCAAAGTAGCAAGGAACATAAAAACATTTCAATATATCAGCTAATATTATAATGTAATGTGAAAGTCTTTGTGATTTCTATTTGTGACAAGGTCACAGGTACTGCTAGTACTACTGAAGTATGTTGCCTAAATTCTTAATTAGAAGACCTGTTACATTTCGGTTAGAGATTGATGAACTTAAAGATGTAGTTTTTTCTATCCAGGTCCCTATAACCTGAGAATTATATTCAAGATAATGCAAATGGAGGCTTTTAATCAAAGAGTTTTTAAAAATATTACTGTATCCATTAAAATGTTCGATATTCAAAAACTTTTCATTAAAAGAAAAGAAAATACTGCTTTGCAACACAGGTCGGTTACCTTGAGGAGTGCCACTATAAGGCTAAGTCCTGGATTTCATTACATGGCAGTTTAGATTGCTGATGCTTTGGGTGATCTTTGTTTTGTTATGGTTTGCTTGCTATAATCTTTAGAATGGGGACAAGACATCTACCTCACAAGGATTCTTATTGTTGCTTCTGGCACATACAAGTGAATCTCAAGAAAAGTTCATTTGTTTCGTTTTGTATTTCTGGTATACCTGAACACCAAGGAGGCCTCTGGACCAGCCAATTTTGCAACAAAATTTATACCCTTAGTCACAAAGGATGAAAATGTGAGACTTGATTGAAGCAAATTCATCTGCAGGACTAAAAATTTTTTAAAACATAAGGCTTTAGCAATTTCAGATAGCACTGGACATTTACTTCCTAAATGCTGACATTTTATCTTTTTGGATAAGTGAATTTTTATAGGGTTTAAGTTTTTTTTAATTATTATACTTTAAGTTCTGGGGTACATGTACAGAATATGCAGGCTTGTTACATAGGTATACATATGCCATGGTGATTTGCTGCACCCATCAGCCCATCTTTGAAACCAATGAGAACAAAGACACAACATACCAGAATCTCTGGGACACATTTAAAGCGGTGTGTAGAGGAAAATTTATGGCACTAAATGCCCACAAGAGAAATCAGGAAAGATTTAAAATAGACACCTTTACATCACAATTAAAAGAACTAGAGAACCAAGAGCAAACCAATTCAAAAGCTAGCAGAAAACAAGAATTAACTAAGATCAGAGCAGAACTGAAGGAGACAGAGACACGAAAAACCCTTCAAAAATCAATGAATCCAGGAGCTGATTTTTTGGAAAAGATCAACAAAATAGACCGCTAGCCAGACCAATAAAGATGAAAAGGGAGAAAAATCAAATAGATGCAATAAAAAATGATAAAGGGGATACCACCACCGATCCCACAGAAATACAAACTACCATCAGAGAATACTATAAACACCTCTGTGGAAATAAACTAGCAAATCTAGAAGAAATGGATAAATTCCTGGACATATACCCTCCCAAACTAAACCAGGAAGAAGTTGAATTCCTGAATAGTTTAATAACAAGTTCTGAAATTGAGGCAGTAATTAATAGCCTACCAACGAAAAATAGTCCAAGACCAGACGGATTCACAGCCGAATTCTACCAGAGGTACAAAGAGGAGCTGGTACCATTCCTTCCGAAACTATTCCAAACAATAGGAAAATAGGGACTCCTTCCTAACTCATTTTATGAGGCCAGAATCATCCTGATAACTTTATTTTGAATAGAAAATTATGTTTAGATTTTGAATACAAATTACTTATATCCAAAGAGATCTTTAAAATGCTGACAGAAACACTTAAATTCTAAAGCTGAATGAGTTCCAGTATTCATTAAAATAATGGTAGGAGGAAAGGTGCTGAAAGGACTGCTTTCTTGTGTCTGGAACTCTGTACAAGCCTTTTAAAGTTAGGAATGGGGGATAAACCCAAGGGCTTAAGAATAATTCTCCATTTGGCAAGGGAATTTCCTTGAGGTAGGAGACAGTAGCCTGGAGTATATTAATGGATTTACGAAAGTAGTTACATCATTGTGATTTGGGAAATGATTTTAAAGCTTAGCAAAATGTAAAATTAAGTTTTGATTTTCTTGCCCCAGGTTCCTCTTTAAGTCTCTATCCTACCATTTAAAAAAATTATCTGTGCTTTCCTTTTGCTGGAAGCAAGTTGCTCCTCTTTCCAAATATTTGTTCTTTGTTCATTCACATTTAAATTTATTCTTCCAAATATTTATCGAGTCTCTCTCATGTGTTAGACACCATAATAGGAACTTGGAATACAAAGTGGAATAGAAGATGGTCTTTCTGTCAATGGGCTTAATGGGGCAGATGGTGCACATCAAAAATAATGGCAATAGAGCAAAGTAGCGCTGCTATAGAAATAGTGAGCATACAGGCCGGAGCATCAGTCTATGGAGAAAGCACAAGGCTCTGCTTGAGAGGTCAGGGAAATTCCTGCCGGAGGGGGATATGCTTAAGATGATACATGACTGATTAGTAGCATTTCACCAGGCACAAAGATGGGAGGGGAAATGGCCTGGGCCAAGTTAAAGAGGCATGACACAGTGGGGTCTTTAAGGCCTTGTAATGGATTCAGAAGGGCTGGTGCAGAGCAGCTATCAGGTGCTGCTGAAGAAGGACTTGCTGACTAGAGAAGAGGTGGATGCTGGGGCCATGTGCACACAACTGAGAAGTTCTCGCTGGAAACACTGTGCATGACAGAGTTCAATCCTTGACTTTGTGGATAGCAGGCCATTGATGCAGTCATTCTATAAGATAGGTCATTACTTCAAACTTTAGAAAATAATCCCAACATTATGCCCAAATCAGTGCAACAAGTAATGCAGGACTGAAAGGGAACCAGTGCCGCCCAGGGTAACATGGTTTTTAAGAGCTTGTGCTCTAGATTCTGAGGGAGGAGGGTTCAAGGACTGGCTGTTAGCAGCCCTGTGGCCCTAAGAATTTATTTAGTGGTTCTGATCCTCAATTTCCTCAGCTGTAAAATGAGGATGGTAATAACAGTGCCAACCTCATAAGAAATCTTGGAAGGCCTCATAAGAAATGCTTAGCACAGCACCTGGCAGAGACAGAAACACTCAATAAACACTAGTGATTATTTTCATTGTCTGTCAAGAAATTGCAAATCACTCAAGGAAAAGCAGAATTCAAGAAAGCCATATTACAAGCTGGCACTACATATATGATACTTGGTATTAATCATGTTTTTGAAGCTATCAATTAAGAAAACCTAGACATGGGATCTGGGTTTTCCATCTCTCGTGCGCTCTCTCTCTCTCTCTCTCTCTCTCTCTCTCTCTTTCTCTCTCTCTCTCACACACACACACATTCTCACACTCCAAACTACTGAGTTGTAAAATGAAGGAAGTCCACACCAGTGTGAACTGGATTAATGCTTATTTTCATAAATTTTCACACATTTGTGTTAACATTTTATTAAATATCTTCTTCAGTATTTCTGTTAAAATGAAATGAAAAGGGTGCTATAATGGTTTAGATTTTTGAAATATTTAGTAGCTTTAGTTCATCAAGTTCACTTCAGTGTATTTAATTGACACAATTTTATTTTCCTCTCCTTACATAAAACATCCAAGAAATGCATTACCCAAAGTAATTTCATTACTGGAAGAATATTCATTAAAATGTTTATGAAGTCCTGTGCTTTGATGTAATTTGAACATTGCTCAAAAGCTTTCAGAGCTAAAGATCCTCCAATTCCAAAGCAGTAAACACTGTAAAACCCATTCCCCACCTTTGCTTCTAAAAGATCAGTTATGCTTTTCCACAGAGAGGTCTGTTGTAACTCCCAACAAAATTTCAGATGCAGGTGAATTGGAACAAATTCCCTGAGAACCCGCTCCCAACATTGGCTTCTTGAGGAAAGCTGCATCTCTCCCCTACTCCTTCCTGTCTCCTTAATTCTAGCCTATAAGATAGAGTTGGAAGAATTTTTACAAACCTCTTTCAACAAAATGAGGTGAAATTAGGGTGCAGCCGGGTAAGGTGACTCTCCGAAAACATGCGACTTCAGAATGGCCAGGACAAATCCCAGACACCTGCTCTCTGCACTGTATATCCCTATATCACCAACATCTTCTTTCTGCCAGTGAAGCAAAAGCACATCTACTTTTATTTCCTTTCATACCACATGTTTATAGACAAACACTAAAGAGCAGGGCTCTTTCTCCCAAGAACAAAATGATGCCTTACATTGCCATCAAAAAAATTGAGGAGGCAGACGATGTTGTTATAACCTATCACAGGTGGCCAGCATTCAGGGAAAGGATTAAGGAGTGGTTGAGAGCCCAGGCTCCACAACCTATTAATCAACTCCAATTCCTGAACCGCCTTCTTTTTCTTAAAGGAGAATGATACTACTTTCCTGATAGGAGTGCTGTAAGGTTTTAACACAATATTCGATGTAAACCCCTTATCCCAAGGGCTGACATGAACATCATCAACTGTAGCAAATGAATGGTTGCTGATGGTAGTGATTCTAGTAGTGGTGGTAGAGAAGTTATTGAGGCCACAGAACAGTAATGGAAGAAATGGAGGCTGTTGGAGTAATCATAGTAGTGACAGTGGTGGCAGTCATAGAGGCAGTAATGATATTGTTATTGTCAGTGATGACAGTATTGTTAACACAGTGATTATGGCTCATGCCTGTAATCCCAGCACATTGGGAGGCCAAGGTGGGCGAATCACAAGGTCAGGAGATCAAGACCATCCTGGCTAACATAGTAAAACTCTATCTCTACTAAAAATGCAAAAAATTAGCCAGGCATGGCGGCAGGCGCCTGTAGTCCCAGCTACTCGGGGAGGCTGAGGCAGGGAAATGGCGTGAACCTGGGAGGCGGAGCTTGCAGTGAGCCGAGATCGTGCCACTGCACTCCAGCCTGGGTGACACAGCGAGACTTCATCTCAAAAATAAATAAATGAATAAAAATAAAAAAATAATTATTTCTTACTCAACTTTACTCACTGTCTCTCCTCTTTTAATTAATGTAATTTCTCTCAAGACTTCTATCTTCTCCCCTCCAGTTCACCTGACTATGGATTCAGTCCAGTCCATTCTGTTCTAGGGGTATTTAATCTCATTTTCTCTGTCAAAAGCAAACTCATAAAACCAGAACAATCAAATGCCCAGGTTTGCCATCTTTGGCCAAGGGGCTCATCCAGACAGGATGAAGTAGGTGGAAGTTGTTTGAAGCCCAGATGACCTCCAATTATACAAAGGCATATGTGTGAAAGAGAAGCACCCAACCATTTTAAGGAAAAGAGGAGAATTGCAACCTGGGTGTATTAGTCTGTTTTCACACTGCTATAAATACCTGAGACTGGGTAATTTGTAAAGGGAAGAGATTTAATTGACTCACAGTTCCTCATGGCTAGGGAGAGGCCTCAGGAAATTTACAATCATGGTGGAAGACAAAGGAGAAGCAGATAGCTTCTTCATAAGGTGGCTGGAAAGACAGAGAATTAGAAGGGTGAAGAACCCCTTATAAAACCATCAGATCTCATGAGAACTCACTATTGTGAGAACAGCATGGGAAAAACTGCCCCCATGATCCAATCACCTCCCACCAACACCCTCCCTCAACACATGGGGATTATGAAGATTACAATTCGACCTGAGATTTGGGTTGGGACACAGCCAGACTATACCATGCGACTAGAGAAAAGCCTGAACCACCTCAGGCTAGTTGCTATGAAGCAGTTTTTATGAACAGAAGTTGACAGTCGGTTCTGTCAACTTGTATTTGTACATGAATCAGCCCTTCAGGTTAGGAAGTGAAGTGGACATCTCTGCTGCATTTGACACATGAATGACTCCATCCTTGAATGTCATTCTTTGGTCTCCCATGGCATTCTCTTCTCTCATCTCCCTCCTGCCCCACACGCTTTCTTATACTCCTTCTTTATGGTTCTTGTTCTCTGCTCATCCACTAAATAAATGTTGAAGCTTGAGAGAGTTTTTTTCTCTACTTCCTCTTTCACCAATTCTTCGCCCTAGTTGATCATTTCAAAGCTTTAAATTCTTATTATAGAAGACTCTAAAATCTCAATATTTAACCCCAAACCCCATTAAAATTCCAGACTAGCAGATACAGCTGTCCCATGTACACACCTGGCACCTCTGATCTGGATTAGATGGTCTGGTGACAAACAATACACAAGCGACCTCTATCCTTGCATCTATGCAATGGTGTAAATACCCATAGAAAATGATCCTTAAATAATGAACTTTATATTACACAAATGAATTGTAGAAAAACATATTATCTCTAGATAGGTGATACATACTTATAAAGCACACTGTTAAGAATTAACTGTGCAGCCAGACTGCTTATCTCTGCCCAGCTCTTCCACCATCCTTGAGACTGCAAGCAATTCTCTGAAACCATCTGTGCCTCAGTTTTCTCATCCATAAAATGGTGATAATTATTGTTTTCTCATGGAATTGTTGTGAATATTAAATGAATTAATGTATATAAAGTTCTTAAAATCAATGTATATAAACTTCCCAGCATCTAGTAATCATTGCTACTTATTATTATTATTTCTCTCTCTCTCTCTCTCTCTCAAACTATTATAACTTTCCCTTGGTAAGGAGAAGTCTTTGACTATCATTTTATTCTTTGGTAATTAGGTCAGAAACAGGCCTCATGTTTGAAGTCATCACAGTAATCATAGTGATATGGTTTGGCTGATGTGTCCCCCAAATCTCACCTTAAATTGTAATAATCCCCACATGTTGTGGGAAGGACCCAGTGGGAGGTAATTGAATCATGGGGGTGGGCTTTTCCCCATACCATTTTCATAATAGTGAATAAGTCTCATGAGATCTGATGGTTTTATAAAGGGGAGATCCCCTGCACAAGGCCTCTTGCCTGCTGCCATATAAGACATGCCTTTGCTTCTTCTTTGCCTTCTGCCATGATTGTAACGCCTCCCCAGCCATGTGGAACTGTGAGTCTGTCAGATCTCTTTTTTTGAAATAAATCACCCAGTCTGGGGTAGGTCTTTAATAGCAGTGTGAGAACAAACTAATACACATAGCAATACGGTTCGGATGTTGGTCGCCTCCAAATCTCATGTTGAAATGTAATCTTCAATGTTGGAGGTGAGGCCTGGCAGGAGGTGTTTGGGTCATGAGGACGGCTCCCTCACAAATGTTTCGGTGCCCTCCTAATGGTAATGAGTGAGTTCTCGCTGTTAGTTTGTGCAAGAGCTGGTTGTTTAAAGGAGACTGGCACTTCCTCCTCTCTCTTGCTTCCTCTCTCATCATGTAACTTGCCTGCTCCATCTTCATCTCCCACCATGACTAAAAGTTTCCTGGGCCACACCAGAAGCCAAGCAGATGCTGGTGTTGTACTTGCACAGCCTGAAGAACCATGAGCCAAATTAACCTCTTTTTGTCATAAATTACCCAGCCACAAGTATTCCTTTATAGCAACAAAAACAAACTCATACACATAGTCATCATAGTAATAGTGAATGACTGAATGAATGATCATATAAAGAACACCCTAAGAGAACCAGGAGGCTGACAGAGAATCAGAGAAAGGGGAGAGGGAGAAGAAAAAACAAGATTTGGTGAAGAAAAACAGGTTTTATAGGCCAAAACTTTCTGACAGGAAGATAATATGGATGACAAATTACTAGAAGGGAATCTTGCTTCAGCATTTTCGTGGCTGGCGGCATTGTTCTTGATGAGAAATTTCCTTTTGCATTTTCATCTCCAGAGAAATTACAGCCAGCCCTCATGAATCAGCCTCAAAGTCAGGCTGAACTCTGGGCGCTGCTGTTGCTGAAGAGTTGAGGCCTGCCTTTCCCGCTGCCTGGAGAGAGTGTGGCCTCCTCCTCACAGCACTGTCCTCCTGGCCTCAGAAGAACCCCTGAGCCTTCCGCTTGTCAGAAAACCCTCAGGGGTCCCTGCCTGAGGTCAGACCGAGCAACTGAGAGAAAGGAAGCTTTTGACACATAATCCCTTCACCTCCTAAAATGGAAATTGCAGAGTGATTGTGAGGGCAAATGAGATAATTCCTGTGGAAGCGTTCTGCATGCTTTGCAAGGAAGCTCTCATTTTGTGAGACCTTGTGTTTGCTTCTTGTTAAAGAATTTTCTTTTCAAAGTTCTTTTCTGCTGGTTTAGGAATAAAATTAGTATAGACTAATGAGGAAGAGCTTATAATAAACCCTTCCTCAGAGGAATATGAAAGAAGCTAAATCTTTTAATAAAATAAAATTTAAAAACTAGCATCTAAAAATGACTTATTTATAGTGTTTCCTCTCATCAAGCTATGGTTTCCCTTCGGCAGCCCCCATTATGCTTTAACCAGAGTTTTGTGTTTTCTCCTAAATTTAAAATTTGAGTATGTCACATCCCTGTTTACAACCCTTCTCGGGTGTCTGCTGGATTTCATCCTCACAATAGGTTGCAAACTTGGCCCAACCTACTTAGATGAACCCAATTCTCTCTCAACATGCTTGTCTTCAACTCTGAACTCTGTGTTTACTCAACTACTTGCATATCCTCCCATAAAGGATATTCTCTAGGATTTGATATATTTGGGAAATAAAAACTAAGGGATGCCCAGTAAAATCTGAAATCAGATAAACAATGAATGCCTTTTTAGTGTAAGTATGCACCATGAAGGCTTAATACCTAGGTGATGGGTTGATGGGTGCAGCAAACCACCACAGCAAACGTTTACCTATGTAACCAACCCGCATGTCCTGCACATGTATCCCAGAACTTAAAATAAAGTAGGCCCCATGCAATATTTGGGACATACTTACATTAAAAATTATCTGTTGTTTATTTAAAGTTCAAATGTTCAAATGTAACAGGGTATTCTGTATTTATCTGGCAAACTCAGACGCTCTGACCCCAGAGACCAGCCTTCAAAACACATCTTAAGTGAACACATCTTTCTTCCTTCTTGGTCCACCTCAGTCTGGTTTTGTGGCTTTTCTCCATGGGCTTACTCATCCGCCTTTGTTGACCCTTTTTATAGGACTGACTACACTAGTTGGAATCATCATTTTACTTCTAAAACTCAATCATTAGACTATACATTCCACAAGGTTAGGGCTTATGTCTCATTCATTGTATCCCCAAATCTTAAAAAAGGGGAACACAATATAGTCATTCTTCAATATTTACTCATTAAACGAATGAAAAGAAATTCATTGTTTACAAAGCACTTTTCACAACTCAGCATGTTATCTACAGTTCATGTGCCACTTAATGACAGGGATATGTTCTGGGAAATGTGTTGTCAGGAAATTGTGTTATTGTGCAAACGTCCTAGAGTGTACTTAAGCAAACCTAGATGGCGTAGCTTACCACACACCTAGGCTATGTGGTACAGCCTATTGCTCATAAACTACAAACCTGTGCAGTATGTGACTGTACTGAATACTCTAGGCAACTGAAGTGCAAAGGGAATATTTGTAAAAATCTAAACATAGAAAAGGTACAGTAAGAATATAGACAAAGATATAGATAAATATAGATAAATATAGATAAAGATAAAACATGGTACACCTGTATAGGGGACTCACCATACATGGAACTTGCAGGACTGGAAGTTGCTCTGAGTGAGTCAATGAATGAATGCTGAGTGAATGTGAAGGCCCAGGACACGACTGTACACTATTGTAGACTTTATAAACACTGTACCCTTTGACTATACTAAATTAATTTTAAAAATTATTTCTTTCTTCAATAATAAATTAACCTTAACTTGCTGGATGGCCATCATTGTATGCATTGTCCATCATTGACCAAAATGTTATTTGGAGCATGGCTTATTTCTATAGTGTATATATGGAAATGGGCTTTCTGTCCCAAAGTAATCCAAGGGGATCCATTTAAGTATCAGTCCAAGTACATTATAACCGTAATCAAAATCTTCCAATGGCTTGCCACCCTATTTCAAATAAACTCACACCTTTCCATGGCTTACAAGTCGCAGTGTAACCTAACTCCTGGCTATAACCTCAGTCTCATCTGCGGCATTCTTCTCGCCACTCATTGCCCACCCTTAGCGCTGACTCTTCTAATCAAAGCTCTGCCTCGGGGACTTTGCATTTCCCTCCGCCTGAAATCCATTTTTCGGTATAGGCAGGATTCCCTGCCTCACTGTCTTTAGGCTGGAGTGCTTCCTCATGAGAATAGCCTTCCCTGGCCTCCCTCTCAAAAGTAGCACCCTTGTCATGATCCATGCCCTCATCCCACTTAAGTTCTCTTTAAAGTACTCATTCTTATGTGATGTTTTGCTGTGTTTTATGTGCTGGCTTACTTATGCTCTGCTTTTCTTAGTAGAATGTAAGTTCTGTGAGGACAGGGACTTTGTCTTCTCGCTGTATCCCCAGCACCTAGAACAAAGCCTGGAATGTATAGATGCTTAATGAATACCTGTGGAGGGAGGGAGGGAGAGAGGGAGGGAGGGAGGGAGGGAGAGAGAGAGGGAGGGAGAGAGGGAGGGAGGGAAGGAAAGAAGGAAGGAAGGAAGGAAGGAAGGAAGGAAGGAAGGAAGGAAGGAAGGAAGGAAGGAACTAGGAAGGAAGGAAGGAAGGAAAGAAGAGACAGACTAGGAAGGAAGGAAGGAATAAACGAAGGAAGGAAGAAGAGAAGCAAGGCCTCTTCCCATGTATTCTGGAACCTAAAATTTTTTTTCCCCATAAATGGAGGCTTAAAATATATGTTACATAGAAAGGACTATGTTGCCTTAAATTTACTCTAAGGTATACATAAGTAAAATTAAAACCTTCCAGAAAGCAAAATCTTCAGAGATGGTTGAGGGGGCCCTAAGGGTTAGAGGTAGAGAGTAGTGCAGAAGGAATAAAAGCCACAACAGGAAGAGAATGTTGATTAAAAGAGTGGATGATGAAATTAGGGATAAACCATGGTTTCTGTAAATTGTTGGTTCACTTTTAACCTTGTGTTTTTCCTCTATGATCTCCCCAATCTCCACTACCAACAGCACTGTGCAAACATCTTTAATTGACAACCCAACATCCATTCCAACTTTCTGCCTTGTTAATAAAACCCATTTTTGGCAGGGCTGGGGCGGGGAAACAATGTGCCCAGTCTTAGTCTATGGATCATGAATTGAGCTAATCCAAGGGTCCGTAAGCATTTTTTACGAAGGACTACATGGTTAACATTTCAGGATATGTAGGCCATATGATTGTTGTCTCAGCCACTCAGTTCTGTTGTAGTATAAATGCAGTCATAGAAAACATTTATGTAGAAAAATGAGTGTGGCTATGTCCCAATAAAACTTTATTTACAAAAACAAGCAGTGGGCAGATTTGGCCCATGGATCATGGTTTGCCACACCTTGACCTAAACAATCTTGTTACCCATATTCTAAGGCTTCCATTAACTAGAAACAGGTGTTTTTTTTAACTGAAAATGAGACAGGCAGATCTAATTACTGTGATGAAGGAAAGGCACAGTATAGTTTCAAGAAAAATTTTACTTTCCTGACAAAAGAGGAGGAGTGACACATTTCTGCTTTCTTCTTTCCTGGCTTTCCAAAAATATGGCTAGAACTGCATCAGCCACTATCAGACCATAAAGGAAAGGATAAGAAAATAGCTGAGTCTCAGCCCTGACATCATTGCAACCTCGAATCATCAGCAACCAGCTACCACCAGAGCTCGTGAAATGTGAGAAAAGTAAACGTTTATGTGTTAAATCCACCCCCGTTTGGTGTTTGATTACTTTCAGACAGATGTATTCCTAACTGATAAAGACACAAAGATGACACGCACACCAGCATACACATTCTCGCACACAGAGGCACACCCTGGCATGGAGAACAGGTTCTGAAGCACAGCCCCCAGACAGTGATCGCCTCTTTCCCAGGTGTGTGCTGATCTCTCCTTTATGCTTTCTGTTCTGCCTTATTATTGCTGTAATTGTAAATAACTGTGAACTTTTTTTTTCATTTTAGGAAGAAAGGGAATAAATTTTAATTGTTTGAGCACTATCTGCTAACATGTTCACGAGAACAACTAACTTATTCCCTAAAAATTCCACGTCAGTGTACGAAGGGGAGGGGGGAAAAAAAGACAAATGTGAAGATCTGGTGCCCAGGGAAAGGGAGGAAGGAACCAGACAGAATGACCAGTCACGTGGAAGCTAAATTGACAGCTAAAGCAGCTCTGTTGGGAGCCTCCTCACTCAGACCCCTTAGGAGAAAGAGTCAGAGTCCCTCATGTTTGGTCATCTCCATTTCTATTACTGTGCTAGAAAGACACTTGGGGCTTGTTTTAAATCCTGCCTTTTGCATAATGTAATCTGTTATGAATTAAATTGTACCTCTATGCCCTGAATAAAAGACATATTAAAGTACCAATTCTGAGTGCCTCACAATATGACCTTATTGCGAAAGGGCCATTGCAGCTGTATGGCTGAAGTTAAGATGAGGCCATACTGGAGTAGGGTGGACTCCCAATCCAATATGATGAGTGTCCATAGACAACTGTGTGAAGACTCAGAGACACAAAGAGAACACCCTGTTAACAATGAAGGCAAAAGTTGGAGTTATGCATCTGGAAGCCAAGGAATGCCACAGAGGTTGTCCACAAACCACTAGAAGCTGGGAATAGGCAAGAAAGGATTTCTCTACAGGTTTCAGAGGGAGCATGGCCCTGCTGACACCTTGATTTCAGAGTCCCAGCTATCAGAACTGTGAGACAATACTTTCTGTTGTTTTTGCCACCCTATTTGTGGTGCTTTGCTCCGGCAGCCCCAGGACACCAATACAGCATCTTTTGTGTTATTATTTTCCTCAAGGATAACAATTGCTAAGCAACTTTCTAAAACACCTAAATCTCCAGAAATTCATTTCATTTTCCAAACAATCTTGTGTAATAGGTTAAATTATATGTATCATATTTTTTAATGAGAAAATTCAGGTACAGAAAAACTCTTGACTGTGTCCACTCTCTCTCCCATTATCCTATTTGCTTTTTTGGCTCATAGCACTATTTGAATGTATCTTTTTTCACCTGTTTATAAATTTTTGTTTCATTTAATTTCGCTGAGGAAAAGAGTTTATTGGTCTGCTTATTGCTGGATCTCTAGTTCTTAGAATAGCATCTGGCACATGGTTCACAATATACATGTATCAAATCAACGACTGGAAGGATCTAAGAAAGGATGCTTACATCTATTAAACACATTATATCAGGCATTTCCTTTCTGTACTTTTCACATTTTGTCCTCCTACTATTTAAGAAAAAAATTGTTACCCATGATTTACAGATGGAGAATTAATGCTCAATGGGTATGCATGGTTTGCCAATAACTACACAGCCAAGAAATGGCAAAAGTAGTCAGTCCTCACCAAACAATTCTCAAAAATGGGTTATGGTATTGCAAAATTTCATGGAGTGGAATTTGGCAATATCTACCAAAATGCCTCGAACAATTACTCTTTGATCCAGCAACCCCATTCTATAAATATATCTCAAACATACACAAGCAAATAGGAAAAGAGAAGGGCCAAAGACCACTCATGGCAGCACTATTTATAATAATAAAAGATGAGAAACAATCTAAGTGTCCAACAAAAGGGGGCTGGTTGCATAAATTTACTCTGAGTAAACTATGGAATATTGCCCAGCTATGAAAAAGAATGAGAAAGATCTCTATATACTGCCATGAAGTGATCTGCAGGATATTTTAAACAAAAAAGTGAGATAAATTGCATACTAAAAAGAATCATTTTTATTTAGGTGAGGAAAAGCTATAAATAACTATATATATGCACATGTATATATGCATGCATAATTTGTTCATATTTTAAAAATTAAAAATTGACAGATATAAAACTAAAAAAGTTTTAAAGAAAGACAATGAAGGTAGGGAAAGGAAATAAGAAGCTAGAACTCTCAGAATGCCCCTTGTTTTATTGATTTATTTTTACATAGAGTCATATAAATGTTTATACATTTAAATACAAAATTAAAACAAAAACAAAACTATAACCTCCTAAAATAAAACAAAAACAAAAACAAGTAAATTAGACTGTATTTAAAATGGGTGGCATGACCATGTCGTGACGTATTTTATTTAACACTTTAAAATACAGTATTTTTAGCTCAGTCATTGTGGAAAGCAGTTTGGCAATTTCTTAAAGAACTTAGAATTACCATTCAATCTAGCCATCCCACTATTGGGTATATACCCCCAAAAATGTAAATTGTTCTACCATAAAGACACATGCACACATATGTTCATTCACAATAGCAAAGATATAGAATCAACTTGAGTACCCATCAGCAGTGGACTGGATAAAGAAAATGTGGAATACACAATGGAGTACTATGCAGCCATAAAAAAGAACAAGATCATGTCCTCTGCAGCAACATGGATGAAATTGGAAGCCATTATCATAAGCAAACTGACATAGAAACAGAAAACCAAATACCACGTGTTCTCACTTACAAGAGGGAGCTGAACATTGAGTACATATGGACACAAAGAAAGGATCAATAGCCACTGGGACTGACATGAGGGTAGAGGGTGGGAGGAGGGTGAGGATAAAAAAACTACCTAGTGGGTGTTATGCTTATTACTTGAGTGATAAAATAATCTGTACAGCAAACCCCCACAACACACAATTTACCTATATAACAAACCTGCACATGTATCCCTGAATCTAAAATAAAAGTTAAAAATAAAATAAATAAAATAAAATTCAGTATTTTGACTGTACTTTCTTACAGGGATAAATTCTAAAAAGAGAAAACAAAACCTGCAAAGACATCTTAAACCAATTTCATCAATCTTATTATTAGTAATAATAAAATCAATTAATTGTATGAATGTTAGAAATGAATTTTTTTTTTCTTCTGATGGAATCTAGCTCTGTCACCCAGACTGGAGTGCAGTGGCACAATCTCAGCTCAGTGCAAGCTCCGCCTCCAGAGTTCACACCATTCTCCTGCCTCAGCCTCCCAAGTAGCTGGGACTACAGGCACCCTCCACCACACCCGGCTAATTTTTTATATTTTTAGAAGAGACAGGGTTTCACCATGTTAGCCAGGATGGTCTCGATCTCCTGACCTTGTGATCCACCCGCCTCGGCCTCCCAAAGTGTTGGGATTACAGGCGCAAGCCACTGTGTCCACCTGAATATCCTTTTTTTCTTGTTCAGGAGATACTTGCTTTTTTTTCTATTCCTAGAAAGATAACATTATAAGTATGCAATTAGTTTACATATACAATGTCTTATTTATTCAGTTGGCTTGTTTAAACCTTTTGAGAACAGGTCAGTTATTAATCAATGAATAATTATTTACAACTGTCATTGGTGGAGTGTGCACAATGTATCCTTTTTTTTTTTTAATTTATTTATTATTATTATACTGTAAGTTGTAGGGTACATGTGCATAACGTGCAGGTTTGTTACATATGTATACTTGTGCCTTGTTGGTGTGCTGCACCCATCAACTCGTCATTTACATCAGGTATAACTCCCAATGCAATCCCTCCCCCCTCCCCCCCACCTGAAAATGTTTAACAGACATATTCAAGGATGAAAATAAAAGTGGTTAAGCAAAAATGGTGTATTGTAACCTTTGGATTGGAAGTATGCTGTAAAGTCATAATTTCTATCTCTGTCTACCGTGATAGCCTTAAAGCAATGACAAGAACAACCCCTAAATGCCCAAATTGTGTTCTCTAAATACTTGAAATGAACAAAGGATTCTTGGGGAAACGGACAATGCACTGTCTGGGCTTAAAATGTACAAAATAAACCTTGGATAAATTGTAATGCCAGAAAACAAAAATGCTATTGTATGCCAGTTACAGTGGTTCACACCTGTAATCCCAGCACTTTGGGAGGCCAAAGCAGGAGAATACTTTGAGTCCAGGAGTTCAAGACTAGCTCTTGACAAAAAGACACAAGGATCCAACTTAACGGGTTTTTCATTAGTCGCAAATGGGATCATTTAAGCATCAAAAGGAAATGAATGACAGCATTGTGGTTGAAACATGCATATACAACAATCCATTAATTCATAATAATACCAAAAAAACTAATTGGTCTTCTTAAAAAGTAGCAAACCAATCTTCTCAGTATTCTGTAAATTAGTAAATAAAGGAAAAAATAGGTATTTATCTTGTTTTACATGTCCAAAATTTATTTTAAGGTAGCTAAATAGTGGATGAAGAAAAGTTATTCTTATGGAAGAATTCCAGCTAATAAATACAGAAAGAATGATCTTAAATAATCACCATTTTGTAACCCTTAATGACAACAGATCTAAACAATAATTATCAATGACTACTGAAACCATGAAGATGAAAGATGGGTGAAGAATTTGTAATAACAGGTGAATCAGGCTGACAATCCCTGCATTCACTTGTATTAATATTAGTTTTCTGTTACTGGTCTAACAAATATCGCAAATTTAGCAGCTTACAACCACACAAATTTATTATCCCATGGTTCAGAGGTGAAAAGTGTGGGTTAGCTTGACTGATTTATTTGCTTCAGGTTTTGGAAATCCCAATCAAGGTATCAGCCGGTCTTGGCTCTTAGAATCTGCTTCCAAGTTCATTCAGGTTGTGAGCAGAATGAATTTCCTTGCAATGGTAGGACCAAGGTCCCATTTCCATGCTGGCTGTCAGCCTGAGTACTGCCTAAGCTCTTAGAGGTTTCTCTTGGTTCTTATACACAGGACCCTATTTTTCACTGCCAGCAATGGCATATCAAATTTTTCTCATGCTTGCAAGCTCTGATTTCCACACCTACCATATTTCTCTTCTGCTTCTTTTGACTTCTGCTGGGAGAGGTTCTCTTCCTTAAAGGAGTCATGTGATTCAATTAAATCCACCTGGGTAATCCCTCCTAATCTTTATATTTTAAGGACTATAATCTTAATTACATCTACAAAGTCCCTATTGCCACATAGCATAACATATTCACAGTTCAGAATCAGGCTGCAGATGTCTTTAGAAAGTGGGGTCACTATTTAGCCTACCATACCACTCATCAATTTTAACCTCATTAAAGTGCGATTGATAACTGGCAATCATGTGTCCCCTGATGCAATAGGTGGTACATGGTACCACCTTTGAATTATTTTTCCCCATCCTTGCCCCTATAAAAGGATATAATCAAGCTTCTATGTCTATCTCACAGTTTTATAGTAAATTATGAGGATTAAAAAAATGTTTAAATACTACATGATCTGATCAGTCAAATCTAATAGAAAATTCTAGACCAGGAGCAGTGGCTCACACCTATAATCCCAGCACTTTGGGAGGCTGAGGAGGGTGGATCATGAGGTCAGGAATTCAAGACCAGCCTGGTCAACATAGTGAAAATCCGTCTTTACTAAAAATACAAAAAATTAGCCCGGTGTAGTGGCAAGCACCTGTAATCCCAGGTATTCTGGAGTCTGAGGCAGGAGAATGGCTTGAACTCAGGAGGCGGAAGTTGCAGTGAGCCAAGATCATGCCACTGCACTCCAGCCTGGGCAACACAGTGAGACTCCGTCTCAAAAAAAAAAAAAAAAAAATCGATACGGCCAATATCCAGGATCTCAACAAATAGACATCAGAAAAAAAAAAAATTAAAAGGATAGGAGAAGGTGGGTGGATATAAAGAGATTTATAAGACATGTGGATCAAATGAAATGGGTGGACTTTCTTTGGATCCCAATCTAATCAACTCAACTGTAAAAATATACTCATAAGGAAACACTGGGAAAACTTGAACACCTATTGATTTTAGATTGTGATAAAGAATTATTATCAACTTTGTTAATATTGTGGAATTTTGTGTATGATATTGTGGGTTTTTTTAAAGTTTTTACTTATTAGACATACATATTATTGATGGTACAGTGATGTGATGTCTAGGATTTATTATAAAATAATCCAGGAAGAGAAAAAATACTGGTAGGAAGACGTCAGTGAAACAAGATTGACCAAATCTTAATAACTGTTCAATCTTTGTAATGGATACACAGAGGTCCACCATACTATTCATTTTACATTTGTATATGTTTGAAATTTTATATAATAAAATATCATAAAGGGGACTCATTTCACTATATTTTATCACCTCTCAAAGTCATTTATATAAACCAGATTTCTACAGAACAATCACATGAAATACTTTGGCCTGGTCTACATAATATATCTCACATACAACCATATGTTACCACCTCACCACAGCGTTGTATATCCTGAGTTACTGCAGTAGTCATCCACTGATCTCTGTTTTTACTTTTGCTCTTCACTGTTTTCCATATAGTAGCTGGAATGATCTTTCTAAAACATAAATGATATCATGTGCTTCTTCAAGCTTGCCAATGGATTTCCATTGCATATCAGTAAAATCCAAAGTTTGACCAAATCCTATAAGGTCCCATGTAATATAGCTTCTAGCTTGCTCTACAATTTATTTCTTATCTCTCATCCTCCTTTCCTAGCTCAATCCTTTCCAACCATCCTGGCCTCCTTGATGGTTTGTCAAATAAGTGATGCCTGCCACAGGGCCTTTGCTTAGGTTTCTCCTTCCAGGAATATTCTTCCCTTAAATTCTCAAATTTATTCTAGTTCCTTCAAGGCTTATCTCAAATATTAACATTCAGAAAGTTATTTGACCATTCTTTCCCAACATCCTTCAAGACTTACATCAAATATGAACACTTCAGAGAGTTATTTGACCGTTCTTTCCAAAAGAGCAACCAACAATCGTCTAAATCCCTTTATCCTTCTTGATTCTTCATCATAGAAATCACTATTTGTGTTACATTTCCTTTATTTTGTGTCTTTTTCATATGATAAATATAAGCTTCATGAAAACACAGTTTTTGTGTTCAAAATCCTATTCCTGACATCTAGAGTAGAGCCTGGTGCTCAAAAATTGATTCTTTAAATAAATATTGATTAAATGAGAATTAGAATGTGGTCTCCTTACCCCAAGCCACAGTACTAGGTCATTTGGTCATTTTTTCTTCCATTTTTAGTATTTCCATTAACTAATATTGAAGGAACATAGAAAATTCTAGGTGTCTACTAAGTAATGGTGACAATGTTAAGACACAAACAAATTTCTAAGTGAACTTAATAGCTATTCAGAGGTATTAAGCCAGAGAAAATAATGTATCACCCGGGAAATCCTCTAAAGATGGTTTTCCATTAGATATGTTTTAGAATTCTTCAGCTAAATAAAGAAACTGTAGAAATTCAAGATTTCCTTCTTGACTGTGAGGTCAAGCACCCAAATTTCACTTTGATTAGCTAGAGTATTGCAGTAAGATACAATTTTAAGGTTTAATCATGTAGAGAAGAACTGCTTTCTCCCCTTGGTTCACAACCTTAGGCAAAGTTCGGACTTTCCTTAAAATGCAAAAACTGCTCATCGCTCAGTTTTCACCCACATCTCCTTGAGCTTTGGATTCTTGCTTTGTATTTTCCCTTTGTATAAACTGTCTGTTTATTTTTATCCACAGGCTTGTTACCCAGCTTTTGCCTTTAAGCAGTGACATTTTAAGGTAAACCTGAAATTAAACTGCACATTAGCAGAGAATTTGGCAGACATAATATGTAAATAACTGTATCCCAGATTTTTTTTAATGCTCTCATATTTACTTATCCTCAGGCTGAAGAATTTAAAGCATATATATTTTAGTGGAAATACATATATTTTTGTTAATTTTGTGTGGTACATGACTTGCAATCACTGAATGACAAGTGTGCACTTAAAATAAGATATATGTCAAAGCAAAGGTTGCTAGAAAAACAGCAGATTTTCAGATGTACTAATAAGAAGTAATGTTTCTGCAGACCCATAAAGTTTACAAGGGACCTTTTTTCTTTTAGTTTTTTATTTTTAATTTTATTTTTTGTAGAGACAAGGTTTCACCATGTGGCTCAGGTTGGTCTTGAACTCCTGAGCTCCAGCGATCGTCCTGCCTTGGCGTCCTTAAAGTGCTGGGATTGCAGGCATGAGCCACTGCATATAGTCTTTTTTGTGAGATACTATTTCTTTCTGTAGCCTGGACCCCTGTTAAACTGCACCACTGTCTGTCAGAACTAGAATAGAGTTACTGTTAAAATGTCTAGACTGTATTCCCAATCAACCTGTTCACTTACTACCTGTGTGATTAAGAATGCTCTCTAGTTTTATGAAATAGAAATGACACTTGCATACTTACATTAATTGAGGTGATGTTTCTAAAAAGAGCTCAAGCGAGAACCAACTATACAACAACAACAATAAAACAAAACTGCAGACATGTTTACTTTGTTTCACTCCATTCTGTTAATTACCATGTTTCTTTTCATCACTCCAATAGAAATGCCTATGAAAGCAAACTGTATCCCTTTTATCATTTCCAATGTCTGGTCCGTGCTGTATGCACATCTGCAATCTACTGATTTATGGACCTTTCACTAAACCTTAGAATACCACTTCTTTCCAGTTATTTGGTCTCCAACACCAGCCTCTTAAGATTAGAGTAGCCGTTATAAATGAGGCTTTGTAGCAACCTAAAAATAACTTCACAGCATCCACAAAGAGACTCTTCATCAGTTCCTGCTTCCACTGTGCAGAAATGACCACATCAAAAAGCTCTGTTAGTGAGTGACTGTCTATGTGACAAAGTACATAGCATTTTTAGTATACATCTTGTTTGAACTGCAAAATATCTTCAGATGCTCACGTAACTCATAGCTGTCTTAGAACGAAGTAGCATCCAAGTACCACTTACTCTTATAGTTCTACACCAAACACTCACCTCTTTGCCATGTGAGAGGGTCTTGGCCTAAGCTATTCTTAAACACTGTGAAATAAAAACTGCCACGTCCCCGTGTTTACTGAGTTCAGAGCATTGTTTTTTGGTATATGTCCCCAAAAAATAAAAATAAAAGCAAAACCAAAAACACGTGAGGTCGTCAAATAATTTTTTTAAATGTTGCACGTTTAAGAATCTTCTTGAAAAGTCACATGTTTATTTGTATATTTAAAACTCAGAATAGACCCACATTAAAGAAATGTTTTAACTTCATTTAGCATAACGATTTGCAGACATTGGATAGATATTACTAGGTCATATTAAAGAATTACTGTTAATGTTGTTAGATGCAAGAATGCCTGTGATGGATGCTGTGATGAGCCATCCTGATCCCCCTTCAGAAATAAGAAGATTCCCTCCACAGCTCAGGGTACTGCCAGCTGACAGCCACCTGCTGTTTGCCTCTCCAGAAATTGCCCTCAAACTGCCCTAGGCCAAAGAAAGACACACTCCTTAAGATTATTCTCACTTCCTAGTGACAGGATGGTCCATAGGGGAGTATTATGGGACTATTAAAGCCCAGCCTTCTCTTCCAGACCCTGGACAAATAATAAGAATTCAGCATTGCAGTCTTCCACCGAGTTTTTGGTTGTTTTTTTTTTTTTTTTAATCAGTCGCCAGGCTGGAGTACAGTGGCGCGATCTCAGCTGGCTGCAAGCTTCACCTCCTGAGTTCACACCATTCTCCTACCTCAGTCTCCTGAGTAGCTGGGATTACAGGCGCATGCCATCATGCCCCACTAATTTCTGTATTTTTAGTAGAGATGGAGTTTCTCCATGCTGGCCAAGCTGGTGTCCAACTCCTGAGCTCAGGCAATCTGCCCCACCTCGGCCTCCCAAAGTGCTGGGATTATAGGCGTGAGCCACCGCCCGGCCCAAGCCGAGTCTTTTCTAGGTATTACCTAGCAGCCCAACTTCTCCCTTGTCCTGGCCTTGCTTCCTATCATTCGCTCTTGCAGATGCAAATCCTGCAAACCACTCCTAACAAGCTTTCTGTTCACTACTCTGCATCTCAGAATTCGCCTCCCAGGAAATGCAACTCACAACAATGGCATGGGGCGGGGGGATATATGTACTCTATTAGAGATATTCCCTGAAAAAGGTAAGGATGAGACACTATGAGGTCTGAAAATTGCAAAGAAATAAGAGGAGAGAAATAGAGGAAAAACAATTGGCAAAATGTGAATAATTGTTGAGACTGAGTGATGAGCATATAAAAGTTCATTGTAACATTATTCTTTTGTGTGTGCTTGAAAGTCTCCTTTATAAAATACTTTGAAAATACTGTTTATCAAACTTGCCAGAAAATCATCTTTACAAGTAATAGTATTATCATCTTGGGACAAATTCGATGCTCCTTTGTTCCTAACTAGTGCCTAAATGAGCCAGGGAAAGTTTCGCCAATCACTTCCTATGGCACAGAATAATTCTACTCTCTCCGTGTCTGAGTTTTTCAGATGAGCCTCATTAATGCTAATGAAAATGTCACAGGTGCTAATGAACAGCTAGTACTCTTTAACTCCACAGACAACTAGCCAAGGTGGCTGCAGAAACTTGGAAATAAATTGTTGTCAGATGGTACACCCACCCTTAGAGGTAACCTAAATGTGCAGAGTTTGTTGGAGTGGGAAAATTCCCCAAGATATAGGAGAGGGAGTAGAATGAGTTCAAGAGCCTCAGGAAAGTAGACCAAAGAAGCAGAGCCAATTAACTATCGGAGCTACTATTCGGACAGTTGGAAACCGAGAGCTGTAATTACTTCTCATTTACAACATTAGCCTTCCTTGAAATCCTAAGGAATGGCCTTTGGGCTGCTCTACAGGACTTCGTAAATCAGAAGAGGAACACAGCTCCTTTCCTCTCAGACCTGAATAGACCACGATGAATCTGTTACCAAGTCACAAATGGATGAAAAATACTATTAATAATGGAGAGCAACCAGGTTTGTTATTTGGGGCTTCTTCCCTTAATTAAGACTCGCTTCTTTGAGTAGCCCAGAGTGTTTGGCTCCTATTCACCAAGCCATCTGCTCTGCCTTCATTTTCTCCCCCTCCCAATCCTCCCAGAGGAATCTTTTAAGCTTCAACACATTCGCAGACCTGCTCTGAACTGAATTTGCATTTCCAACTCGATCTATTTTAAGGTTTCTTTTGTGAACCTAATGGCTATCTCTAGTCACTTTTCCACCTTCAGGGACTGCTGGCATCTCCTCTGAAGACTCCCCAGAGGGCCCACTTCTCCCTCAGGGCTTCCGTCTGACGCAGGCAGACACTCTCCACCACGGAAACCATCTGGCACAGGAGCATCTGGTAGAACTTTTTACCTTTATCCTGTAGGACTCAGAAGAAACTGGTTCTTTCAGAACCTTCTCGTTTTCTTTCTCCTCATTTTCACAGATAAGCCACTCACTCAAGAGCATCTTTGGGCTGGGAACTGGGAAGCCTCCCCCTTGTTCCAGTTGATTTCCTGACTTACCTAACCCTGCTCCCTCCCCCTCACTTCCTTCCGGCTGCCTCACTCCCCTCACCTTTCTCACTCCAGTCAGCTAGGTTTCACTTCAGGCCACAACACACAAAGCTCGTCCTCTTCCTTCCTAGAGACTTCACACTGTGTTCCCTTTCCCTTAAAGTATCTTCGCAGCCACTGTCCTATGGTTGGTGCCTTCTTACAATTCACATCTCAGCCTGAATGTCACCTCCTCAGAGAGACCTTCCCTGACCAGTCAAACTGAAGTGGCTACCTGGCCATTTTCTTTCTTTTTGTAAAAAGATTTTTAGAGACAAGGTTGCTATGTTGCACTTGAACGCTGGACTTGAACTCTTGGGCTCAAGTGATCCTCCTGCTTCAGTCTCTCAAGTGGAGATTACAGGCACAGGCCACTGTATCAGGCGTTACCTGGTTTTAATGGTCTGTGCAGCACTGATATTTTTATTTATTTTCTGTTTTCCTCACTTCCAACAAGTATGGCAGTTCCACAAGACAAGAGACGTCTTCCCGCTCTTGCTCACTGCTTTCCAACTGTTCCGGAAACTATGTCAGACATTTGGTGGGTGCTTAACAAGTATTTGTGGAATTAATTTTTTATTGCATCCTTATAACCCTAAAGGTGCCCATTACTACTCCCTTTTGACAAAAGAGTAAAAGAAGGTTCAGAAGTTAAACATCATGCCCAAGGTCACTCATGTCTAGTAAGAAACAGGTGCAGGATCCTGGCTGATGGCTAACCCTACGCCCTCTGACAGTCAGCCAGGTCTGTGAGACCTTGGGTGAGATATAAGGATGTGTGAAGATTTGTCTCCAAATTCTATAAATGCAGTTTTACTTTGTACCTGGAATGTATGACCTACAAGGCGTCTTAAAAACCATTTAATTGTATATCACTTGTACTAAGAAACAAGCCAACCCACAAAGGGAGAATGGGCAAAGGCAAACATGTGGTCAAGGCAAACCTCAAGCTGAGCTCTGCTGATTCCTGTTCATGTCACAAGCCACCATGTAGAGCTACAGCTGTCGTGCCCCGTCCAGAGGTGCTGGGAGAGGAGGTGGCTGGAGCTGGAAACAAACAGCTGTGCAAGCCCTGCGCCTCCACGCGCCTGCCTACAGGGGGCGCCATTCTCCGCTTTGCACCTAATGAAGCTGCCTGCCATCTCTTCATTTACTTGCTTCCTTGAAGAACACTGATAATGTAGAAATAAACTGTTTCCAGTCTCCTGGACACACACAGTATTCAGAAGAGTAGCTGAAGGTGGTGCAAAGTTATTCATCTCAGAGGGATGCTGACCCAGGCAGTTGCTGACTCATCATTTCTCTGTTTTATTAATGGATGAATCTAAATATAAAATATTGTAAGCAAGCACCAATCTGGGAGTTCAAAAAGATGAAATAATATTATACCGAGGGTGCTTGAGTTTATGCGCCTTCTGTGTCCAGCATTTTTCTCTCGTTCTCTCTCTTCCTTAAAACACTCTTACCCAAAAATAAAATCCCACTTGTGAATCCTCAATATCTAATGAATAAGAAAATAATTAGAATAGGCCGAGACTCTTCTAACTTTAAGGATGCTAGAAAAAAGTCTAGAATAAAATGTTTCAAATTTATCTTTTGGTGGTGGGGAACAGGGGATCCTTTTTTTTTTTTTTTTTTTTTTTTTTCCCTGCCTATTTCTGTAGTGATTTCCTATAGGAAGCATGTATTACTTTTCTGGTAGAGGAGGAAAAAGCCTGTATTTTTTGAAAAGAGAGTGAAACAGGAAGGCAAAACTGTAGGTAACAGCTACTGGCCAGGTTCTGGAACCACACACAGAGTTGGCTTCAGCAAGCTGAACAGGAAAAAGTACTACAGGTTAAAGCTTTTGCCATTCAAAACAGGAATAAGACTGTGGGTCCTTCCTGTGTGACAGCAGGAAGACGGCAGGACCTGGAACTGGGAGGAAAAAACACCCAGACCCAAAAGAGGGAATTCTTTTTATAAGCACCTTTGATTTGGATGGCAGGCACATCGCTCTGTTTCAAAAGAAGTGTCGCTGGGCTCTGACTCAATGCCTTCCGGCAGGTGGCCGGGACCAGCAGGCCACTTGCACATCACTAGGCTCTGTTTGTTTTCTTTGTGCTGGACTTTGCCTGTCTCCTATAAAATAGGAGGGGAAGGAGTCCGGGAATGGTTCAGAGATACACCCCAGAGAAAATCGTGTATCAAAAGGAAATAATAAAGTCTAGAAAGACCCAGGGAAGGGAGGAAAGAAAATGTGTGCTTGCACTTTTAAAGAAATGGGAAAAGTTACTCTTTTGCTTTTGTATTTGTAAACATTTTTCTCTCCTTCCTTCCTACTGCCACCACCCTCTAAAAAAAGTCTGAAAGCAAAATTCCTCTCACTGAGCTGTGCCCAAGGCTGGCTTCAACTTTTCCAGAACACCCAAGGTGGCCTCGGTGGGAGAAAAGAGGATGTCAATCAGCTAGGATTTCATTGTCCCCTGAAATCTAGTCTGAGACTCCGGTACCTTCCTGGGGCATCTAGCAACAGGGAAAGCATGTAGATGTGTTCAAGAAGACACACCAAGGGGTTTGCTGGAGAAGCAAGTCCAAGACCAGAATTTACAATCCCAAAGCTAGAAGTGAGGAGTCAGGAAAAGGCAAAGGGGGAAATGCAGGCTTTTTCTTTGGAACAGGGCTTTTCCTTGGACGCAGTTGCACAGAGCTGACTCTACTTGAGCGCCGGTGCCATGACATGTGGGTAGCTGCACTGGCGTTAAAACTAGTTCCAAGGACAGATTCCATGTTGACTACTTTAGCCGGGTGGTCCAAGTGAGCTTTACATACTTCAGCAAGAGGGCCCTGTAAGAAGGGAAGACAGTCAGGCCCAGGGAGAATGTAAGGGCTTAGGAGACTCATTGATTCATTTCCTTCCATGAGTTTTATGTGTGACTTTGACATATTGGGCCAGGCACCGGGAGTACAATGCAATCACCCTTCCCACCCCTGGACCCACTAATCAAGAAGACAGACATTAATCACATACAAACCTATACAAACAAGTCAAAATTAAAACGACAGGAATTGATGGGAAGTTTTGGGGGTTTAGAAGGTCAGTTCATTAGAGCCATCTCCTCGCTATCTGAGTTCTTACTTACTGAAAGATGCAAAGGATCTAGGCAGATGGGGACTGACAAAAACTAGGCTGGAGTACAGCATTAGGTGTGCAGCAGCAATGGCTGCCTTGCTATGGCTTTCCTTAGGGAACACTGAGCTGGAGAAGAGGCTCTTCCTCAGTATTCTTGCACTGAACAGATGTGGAAAGGAAACAGGGGCCCCAAAAGACCTGCACCAGTGACTACCAGACACCAGCCAGACAACTCACCCCACTTCCTGGGGGCAAAGAGTAAAGGCAAGGCCACTGGCCAGGACTGTGGAGGGAAAACTTCTCCTCTTCAAGTACAGAGGTGGGAATATGTCTCTCCCCTACTTTCCCTGTGTTTCTCTTTTCTTACCTTTTGGGGCTTGGCCATTGAGTCAATCATCAGCCAGGGCTATGTGGCTGATTGTTTCTTGAGGACTCAGCAAACTCTCTGTGCTATCTAGCTCCTGCCTTCGTAAGTCCAGAACTCAACACCAACTTCTGCTCTTTGGGTATACTCCTGGGTACCTTTAGGGCACTTCAGGCTTTGTCCCACCATCTCCGCCAAAAGGTGACCACTCTGCACCTACTTTCCATTTGATATTCCATCCCAAATGTTATCTATATATTAACAAAATCTACCACCATTTATGGGTAGAGCCACTGTTTGGGTATTGGAAATATAAATCCTTGGCCACAGCTTAGGAGGTTAACATAGCCAGATCCACACTCAGGCCATGTGCCCTGCTAGCCACGTGGATTATCACAAATCCATAAAGAATGGTTTCTCCCTTGTCCCTCGCTGCAAATTCTAAATAAAAGCCTCTCCTGGGCACCACTAACACTAGAAGTGCTAACACCAGAAATCTCTGCCACACACATGGAACTTTGTTGTAGCGTCAACTTCTGACTTACAGACTTGGCAGAAAAACATGTGAACACTAAACATAACTATTCTGTCCACTTTCTCATAAAGGTATGATCTTCGAAAGTATCTCTTTTCCTTATAATCAATTTTTTAAGACTGGTGTCTGCTCTTGGGGACCTCAGATTTAGTACTGCTGAACGCAGTACTATAAAATTATGATCTTCATAGTTTTCAAATATTCTCCTCTGTGTGAATCACCATACAGTGTAGTGGTGTGAACTCCAAAAAGTCAGAGCTAATACACAGAATAGAAGCGTGAACTCCACACAGCCTGAGCTAACACACAGCATAGTCATGTGAACTCCACACAGCCTGAGCTAACCTGTAGGGTAATAGCGTGAACTCCACACAGCCTGAACTAACACACAGGGTAGTAATGTGAACTCCACATAGCCTGAGCTAATACACTGCGTAGTTATGTGAACTCCACGCAGCCTGAGCTAATATACCATGTAGTAATGTGAACTATACACAGCCTAAGCTAACATGCAGGGTAGTAGTGTGAACTACACACAGCCTCAGCTAACACACACACTATAGTAGTGTGCCTGCTAATGAGTGTGAATGGATACACAGAGTGGTATACAAACTGGTAAACAGTGTGAATTATATAGTGTAATTGTGTACACAACTACACCATAAAATAGTTTAAACTATTACCTCACAAAGTAGGAGGAACTCCCACACACAAGAGTAGGAAGCACCCTCAGTATCACAGAGTGCATTCACACACAGTGCCACCCAGTACCTCCCTGCACAGATCACATGATCTTTGAAACTTTTCTATAGACCCAAAGTTATTCCAAAATAAAATTTTAGATCAAAGAAAACCTTTTTGTTGCACTGTCTTAAAGTTTACAAATATTGTCCTCTTCTAGCAGCCTATTACAATCACACTTATGGCCTATTATTCCAAAATAATGACTGTAGTATAACTTCAAATTTGATTCTGAGCTTCCTCGCTGAGAAGTGTAAGACAAGCAATTACAGAATGCTTAGTATTGAGAAGAAGGAAATTTCCTAGTTCCTTAACACAACCAAAGCCTTAACCAGAAAAATAGTCTCAAATAAGCCTTTTTAAATGGGCTATCAAGTGTTGTGGAGAGCAATGTTCTCAGAAGCATTTTTACAACAAATGCAATGATAAATTTCAAAAGTTTCCTTGAAGTGACCTTCCATAGAAGCTGAAGTAAGGCTGAACAACAATTCTGAGAAGAGCATTCTGAAAAAGGTGAAACAAGCTCCTGTTAGGTATGTCACTTCCTGGTGGTTCAGCCACTTACAGAGATAGAATACAGATTGCCAGGGAGAGTAGGCAGAATACATGTTCTATACACTACTCCTAGCAGCATCGCTTCCTTCAGCAGGGCTTTTGCTTGGAGCTGGAAAGCAGAGAGTTCAAAGTTGACTCTAATATAGACAGCAATACCAAGATTGTGAGTAGCCGCTTGGAGACATCTCCCTTGAGTTCATATACAGTTATCAAATGAAGAGACATTTTACAGGATTGTGTACAGGAAAGAGAAACCTTTTGAGTAAGCCAGTTGTGGGAAATAACAATCTCACACTAATTAATTGGTAAGGCAATGAGCAAGTTACTCAGCCTCTTTCGATGAGGAGAATAATAACTACTTTGTAGTGTTCTTGTGAGCAACTAGAAATGTATCTGGCCAATAATGGCTATAACTTAAAATTATTGCGTGATGCTCACCTGCACATTTTAAGCCCTTTAGAGATATAATCTTCTTTAAGCTTTAAAACAATCCAATTTTTTTAGTAGACAAAATAATTCTTTTGCTATAAAGTTCAAAAATAGAAAAAGCTAATTGACAGTGTTAGAAATTAGCATAGTGATGACTTGTGGCTACAGGGAAGCATGGGAGACTTCCTGAGATTATGGTTGTGTTCTGTTTTTTTACCTGGTGTGTTCACTTTGTGGAAATTCATTGAGCTGGACACATGATTTATATATGTTTTTGTCAGCTTTTATTTTAGATACAGAGGGTATATGTGCAGGTTTGTTACATGGGTATATTGTACTCAGGTAGTGAGCATAATACCGAATAAGTAGTTTTGTGACCATGCCCCACTTCCTCCTTCTGCCCTCTAGTAATCTGCAGCGTCTATTGTTCCCATGTTTATATCCATGGGTGCTCAGTGTTTAACTCCCACTAAAAAGTAAGAGCATGCAATATTTGGTTTTCTGTTCCTGTGTTAATTTGCTTATGATTATGGCCTCTAACTTCACCCATGTTGCTACAAATAACATGATTTCATTCTTTTTTTATGGCTGTGTAGTATTCCATGGTGTATATGTATGCATTTTCCTTATTCAATCCACCATTGAGAGGCACCCAGGTTGATTCCGTGTCTTTGCTATTGTGAATAGTGCTGTGATGAACATACTCATGCATGTGTCTTTATGACAGGATGATCTATATCCTTTGGGTATATACCCAATTATGGGATTGCTGGGTCGAACGGTAATTCTGTTTTAAGCTCTTCAAAAAAATTGCCAAGCTGCTTTCCACAATAGCTGACCTAATTTCCATTCCCACCAGCAGTGGATGAGTGTTCTCTTTTTGCTGCAACCTTGCCAGCATCTGCTATTTCTTGACTTTTTAGTAACAGCCATTCTTATTGATATGAGATAGTACCTTATTGTGGTTTTAATTTGCATTTCTCTAATGACTGGTGATGTTTTTTCATATGCTTGTTGACCACATGTATGTTTTCTTTTGAATCATATCCACTTTTTAATGCGGTTGCCTGCTCTTCACTTGTTAATTTATTTAAGCTCCCTATGGAAGCTGGATATTAAACCTTTGTTGAATGCATAGTTTGTGAATATTTTCTGCCATTCTTTAGGTTGTGTATTTAGTCTGCTGATCATTTCTTTTTCTGTGCAGAAGCTCCTTAGTTTAATTAGATCCCACTTGTTAATTTTTGGTTTTGTTGCAATCGCCTTTGGAGATTTAGCCAAAAATTTTTGGCAAGGTTTATGTCAAGAAGACTAGTTCCTAGATTTTTTTCTAGTATTTTTATGGTTAAAGTTCTTACATTTAAATCCATCTTGATTTTACTTTTGTATATGATGAAAGGTAAAGGTCTAGTTTTATTCTTCTGCATATGTCTAGCCAGTTAACCCAGCACCATCTGTTGAACGGGGAGTCCTTTTCCTTGCTTATTTTTGTTGGCCTTATCAATGATCAGAGTGGTTGTGTGAGGCTTTGAGTTTACTATTCAGCTCCATTGGTATATATGTCTGTTCTTATACCAGTACCATGCTGTTTTTGTTACTGCAGCCTTATAGTATAGTTTGAAGTCAGGTAGTGTGATGCCTCCAGCTTTGTTCTTTTTGCTTAGAATTGCTTTAGATATTGCTTTTTCTTTTTTTGGCTCCATATGCATTTTAGAATAGTGTTTTCTAATTCTGTGAAGGATAATCTTGGTAGCTTGATAGAAATGGCAGTGAATCTGTAAATTTCTTTGGACAGTATGGCCATTCTAACAATATTGACTCTTCCAATCCATGAGCATGGAATATTTTTCCATTTATTTGTGTAATCTCTGATTTATTTCAATTTGTTTAATGTAGTTCTCTTTGTTGAGATATTTCACATCCTTGGTTGGCTATATTCCTAGGTATTTCATTTTCTTTGTGGCTACTGTACATGACATGGTGTTCTTGTCTTGATTCTCAACCTGGGCATTATTGGTGTGTATAAATGCTACTTATTTTTGTATATTAATTTTGTATCCGATAAGGTTACTTAAATCATTTATCATTTATAGAAGCCTTTTGATGGAGTGTTTGGGGTTTCCTAGGTATAGAATTATGTCATCAGTGAAGATAGTTTGACTTTTCCTGTTTGGGTACCTTTTGTTTCTTCCTCCTGCCTGATTGCTCTGGCTAAGACCTCCCGTACTAAGTTGAAAAGGAGTGGTGAGAGTGAGCATCCTTGTCTTATTCCAGTTCTCAAGGAGAATGACCACCCAATATTTTCAATATCTCATTTCTTCAGGTAAAAAAACAAAGGCTCATAAAGTGAAAATAACTCACTTAAAGGCACAAAGGTAGTACCGCTGAATACATACCCCAGCTCCAACAACTACTAGCTATGTGACTTTAGGTAAGTTATTTAAATTCCATGCATCTCAATTTCTGTATTCATGAAATGGGGATAACAATATTACCTTCTTAAGGTTGTCTTGAGGATTAACAATAGATACAATTAATAATACATGTAAAAATGAATGCCACGTGTCTAGAACAATGCCTAGCACACAGGAAAGTCCTCAGTGATGGCTCGATTTTTATAGCATGTGAAAAATCAGATGAGAAGGTGTTAAATCTGACATTATAGAAACAGAGGCAATTACATAAGGAGGGTTTCCTCAGATCAAAAGCTACCTGAGGTTTGACTGGAAAGTAAGTTGCAATAAAACTAGACTTTTCCTATAGAAGCAGCAGGATATCTTATGTAATATATCACCGACACTTAATACAGTCTCCAATATCATATGAATCATATTCACCATCACCAATGAACATTTTTTAGTCCTTATTGAATCATAGCATCAATCAAAGAACTTAGAGACCAGCGGATGTACAATACCAAGGGTCCCACATTTGCAAGGTTAATGCAACCATGGAAGGTTCTATTTCTGCTTAAATATTATAGGAAAGATCATGAGGAATGATCATGTACCATTTTCACTATTTCTGTCTTATATTCATTTCACCTATTTTAACATTATAAGTTTTCTCTAAGTTGAGCCAAATTTTTATCAATTCAGGCTCTATTGAACCACTAAAAATGAGTACCATCCACAGTGACTTTCTGCCTATGTGACCATGACATCAAGAAAATCAAGATACTAAAATAAATGAGAGTTAATAAAAACCAAGTAGTAGGCTTACATTTTAAAGAGACCATTGAGCTAGGCACTTACCTGCATTTGAAGTCCAAATACAGCTGGAATCCCTTCTATACTTCCCTTCATGTGACGCTTCAACTTTAATTTCTACAAGGACAGAATAAACATGATTTCCCAGAGCCAATTATTTTATCTTTATACTCAGATTAATCATGAGACCATTGTGTCATCTCAATAAAATAGCCTCGGCTTGCCTGTATTATGTTGACTATACACACACACACACATACACACACACACACACATATACATAATATATTTGCTTTTGTCCAGGGTTCCTGGCTCGTAACTCCCATAGCCTTTGTTACAGTCTTTCTTATAATGTTAGGGCAATTTGGGCCTCAAAAAGCAGGTCTCAGAAAACAGAATCTTTTTTTCTGAACTTCTCTGGCTTCTTTTCACCTACTGTTTTTTTTTCCCCTCACCAAGATGGGGAGAAATATTATCTCGCCTTTTTGTCTTGGAGCTTGCCATAAGGAAATTTTCTGAACTACTTTGTATGATTATGAATCCTAAGGCCCTCATTTCAGAAGAGGTCCTGCCCCATACGCTGGAGGAGGGAATGCTGCATGGAGAGGCCAAGAAGAATCTGAACAGATCTTGTTGGTTTTCTGTGTCTATCGTACCCTCCTTGTCCAATCACATTTCTACACAGTTGCCCATGCTTCAATCATGCCTATCCAATGCAAAAGGACGGGATAGAAAGCTTCTGGGATAACTGAACACAGGGAGGTTCCTGGAGGGTGGAACACCTGGGATAGTGTGGAAACCCCACTGCCCCCACCATACCTTGCTCCAGGTATCTCATCATCTGTATCCTTTGTAATATTCTTTGTAATAAGCTGGTAAATGTGAGTGTTTCTCTGAGTCCTGTGAGCCACTCTAACAAATTAATCAAACCCCAGGAAAGGGTCATGTGAACACTGATTTATAGCCAGTCAGTCAGAAGCACAGATCAAACAACCTGGGACTCAGGCTTGACAGCAGAAGAAAGGGGTGTACTCTTGAGAATGAGCTCTCAACCTGTGACACCTGATATTATCTCCAGGTAAATAGTGTCAGAAATGAATTAGAGCACACCCAGCTGGTGTCTGCTGTGCAGCTGATTGCTTGCTTGAGATGTGGGGAAAAACCCACACACATGTGGTCACAGAAGTAGTCTATGTTGATTGCTATCAAGTAAGACAATAGAAAAAAAAAACAGTTTGTGTCTTTTCCACTGATACTGCCCAACTCAGGTCAATTTTCTTGCTATATTCTTACAAAATCTAAATTGCTATTATACATACATTTTGACCTAGGTACCTCCAGTCTCTCTTTGGACACAGAATTCCACTGTTCCGAAATTTAAAATATATTCTATTATAAAAGAAAAATTTATCAGAAATACTTGTCATATTATTTATCAAAGCAATGATTTATTACAGAGATAGCAAATGTGTAACACACAGACCATCACCCTCTCCTATGTTGCTCACAGCAGATATGGCAAATCAACCATATTTACGACTCCATTCTGTTGAGCTTGACACCATCTCAGCCTTCAACTCAAATAGCACTATAGTAAGGAACAAGGTGTAGCACAAGATTCACAGAAGAAACTGAGATGTTTTCTATTTTTCATCACCTATTTGCTATCACCCATTTGTTTGATCAAAAGCAGCCCTTATGCTACACAGTTGCTTCCCTGTCCTATTGTTCCCTCTGGGCAGGCCCAATCTGTCAGGGCCTGGAGAACAATCCTAGCTGCCAAGAGAGTGCAGATGCACCTTTTATAGTTCAGTATTCTGGGTTCCTCCCAAGCAGCATTATCCATGTGAACCATACACTAGAACATGGATATGACACTGCACTATTTATTTCCTGCAATGATTCCAATCTAAGGTCAGCATCAAAAGAGAAATGTCAGCTATATGTGGACAGTCTCTCCAGAACTCAGGATCAAGTACGTCTTTTCATACTAAGTCAAATCCTTCCCTTTTTGCTAGTGGTGAGAAATTCCTCTCAAATTCCCCTCCAGATCTTCCCTCAGGGGGGGAACTAGAGAAACCACATGTGGCCCCCATCTCTAATCTTTACTTCAATAGGAACTGGTTTTCCTCTTATAATGTTTTTATAATAATATGATACCTTTGAAAATCAGGGCAACAAGGGCGGCATAAGCACTGAGGAAAAGCCATGTGAGGACACAGTGAGAAGACTAACTCACTTTGCTCATATTTTTTTCTGTGCCCTCTGTGACTCTTACCTGTTTGGTTAAAAGTATGCACACTATTTAAGCTAGCCTGTTTTATATCTCTCCCTCCATGAGTCATAACCTGAACATTTTCCCCCAAAAACTTCCTATATTTACATCCTTGAAGCTTTCCCCTGCTTTCTATGTATTAGCATTGCTCTGATCAACACCTGTCACTCATCACAAATAGCTGGTGCTAGAAAGAGGCTGCTGGCCCCTTCTCTTCTTCACCACCAGCATCCAAAGATTCCACCCCATGATCCTTCGCTGCCTGCTTCCTGCCCTGGGTTTCCTCTCTTCACTACTACTCATTTGACTGGCTTCAGACTCACTGTATTAGATCATATATGTGATGTTGCCCCTGTGTCAACAATCCAGCCATGCCATTCTACTGAGACAACAATGTGTACTTGCCCATAGGACTATGCCAATGGTTGTTTGCAGGGGTAATATTTGTAACAGGGATAATTTAAAAAAAGGAAACACTGTAAGGGTGAGGCAAAGATGCCTAGTTTTTAATGAAGCAAGATATGTCAGCTTTTGAGCCATCTGGGCCCTACAAAACCCCTAAAGGATAAGACTGTCTTTCCTACTGGTATCCTTCTGGTTCACTCAGCTCTAGCCACGTGGGTCTCATTGCAGTTTCCAGAACATAGTACCACCTCTGGGTTTTGCACATGGAATTCCTTCTGCCTGAACTGCTTCTACCCTGACTGTCAGCACAGCTTGCTCCATCGTTCCTTCATGTCTCTATTCAAATAGAATGAAGGGATCTCTGATGGCCCCATCTAAAATATAAAATTTCATCTCTTCTACTTCTCACCACCCTTTCCTGCTTTACTTTACTCCTTAGCATGTATCACTATTTGTTACAGTACATATTTTAATAATACTTATTGATCTTGCTTATCTGTCCATCTCCCCCTCTAGAATGCAAGTCCTAGGAACAGAGAGATTTTGAACCTTTTCTTCACTACTGCATGCCAAGCACCTAGAATGGAGACTGACAATTTTGGCTAGTCCATACGTATTTGTTGAATGAATGAATAAATGAGCTCATACTAAAAAGTTAAAGCAGAAAGCAAAAATCTATTAGAATGTGTCTTAGCTTGGGCTGCTGTTACAAAATATCATAGACTGGGTGGCTCAAACAACAGAAATGTATTTCTCACAGTTCTGGAGGCTGAGAATTCCAAATCAACGGACCTGTAGATTTGGGAGCTGGTGAGGGCTGTCTTCCTTGCTTGCAGATGGCTGCCTTCTAATTGCATCCTCACATAGCCTTTCTTCAATGCTTACTCCTGAAGGGACAGAGATCTCTGTCTTCCTCTTCTGATAAGGGTACTAATCCCTTTATGAGGATGCTACCTTCATGACCTAATGTAAAGATAATTAACTCCCAAGATCCCACCTCCAAATACCATCACATTGGGGACTAGGACTTCAACATATGAATTTTAAGAGGTGATATGGTTTGGCTCTATGTCCCTACCCAAATCTCACCTTGAATTGTAATAGTCATCATATGTCATGGGAGGAAACTGGTGGGAGGTAACTGAATCATGAAGGTGGTTTCCCCCATTCTGTTTTTGTAGTAGTGAATAAGTCTCACAAAATTTGATGGTTTTATAAACGGGAGTTCCCCTGCACATATTCTCTTGCCTGCTGCCACGTAAGACATGATTTTGCTCCTTGTTCACCTTCCATCATAATTGTGAGGCCTCTCCAGCCATGTGGAACTGTGAGTCGATTAAAACTCTTTCCTTTATAAAATACCCAGTATTGGGTATGTCTTTATTAGCAACATGAGAACAGACTAATACAATAGGACGTAAGCATTCATCCCATAACATGACATAAGCTTTATGGGGACAGAAAGCTTATTTTTATATTTCCTGAGTGGCTACTATATGCCAGACACTATTCCAGTTGTTGGGAATAGTGCCTGGCATATAGTAGCCACTCAGGAAATATTTGTTGAGTGAGAACCAGAGAAATTGCAATGTAAGTGCTGAGCTAACACATAACATATCATCAAATCACAGAAGTTCTGTTAATATACAGGCTCAAATTTCTATTCATCAAACATTATACAATCATTTATAAAGATTATTAATTAGAATGTTGGTTTTGTGCTGGTGACACAGACTCAAGTAAACTGATTTAAATTAGAGGACCACACATCATCAACTGGATAGATGTTTATTCCTCTCTCACATAATAGTCCAACTTGTATAGCAGTTCTACTCTGTCAAGTCTTCAGAGGCCTGGACACTCTGCTTTGTGGCTCTACCATCATTAAAGTGTGGTCTTTGTCTCTGGTCCAAAGCAGTTTACTTCCTTATCTGAAAAACATAGCAGTAGAGGGTAAAGAGAGAAAGAAATGCCACACCCCTTACCTTACAGGGCACATGAAGAAGTTACAGTCATCACTGTTGCTCACACCCCCTTGGCCAGAACTGAACCACATGGTCAGACCTACCCACAAGTTAGGATGGAAAATGCAGTCGTTATTCTAAGGAGCTATAACTAAGGGCTTCCACTATTATGAAAGAAGAGATGAACACATTTAGGTTAGAGCTAACAGTCTATGCCAGAGTATATATTTTTAAATAATCATTTGAAATTAACCCTGACTTTGTGTAAATAATTGTTGAAGGTGAGTAATACATACACAGAGGGTCATTATACTATTTTTTCTACCTATGTTTATGTTTGAGAATTGCATAGTAAAGGATTCTCAAAAATTTAATTGCATAAGCCTGTATCATGGGATTTTGTTGGTGTTTGAATTAAGTAGGATTTGGCATGTCATCAAAAGTTGGAAAGGGGCTGGGATATTTACAGGGTTTTGAAGGACTCCTGAGACACTGGACAGCCTATGTGGTACTGGATAGTTTTCCTCCAAGCCAGCTGCCAAAACAAAAGCATAAACAAGAAAATACTGACCTGATAATTATTTTGAATATCTCAATCTCTATGTTATTGTGGTGGCTCCAGAAAGCACACAAATGCCTGGAGCAAGGATCCTGTTTCTAAGAGAGGATGTTCGATTCAGGCTATTCCAGGCAATGCCCCATCTTACCTGTGCTCAGGGGGTCGCCACATTACAGCCATACCACCAATTCTGCTCCAACCTGCTTCTGGTTATTCTCTATAAAGCATATTGTGCCCAACTTAATAAATGTAGAATTTTATTTTGTAATTACTCATTTTCTGTCTCAATTTTTGAAAGTCATCCCTAACCATGAAGTGCCTGTTTCACAAGTGGTTCTTGATGTCTTGCAAATGAGATGGCATTTAGGACCTTAAAGCCTCATTGGAGCAATACTTCTTAGAGACTAACTCATTAGCTCTGAGGACTAATCCACACTCTCCCACTCATCAGCCTTAAAACCTTGGAAACTCAGGGAAACTGGGGCTATTTCCTGTACTTATGCAATGAAGATAAGCCCTTCAAAATCAGCGTGTCATGAAGGATGCATCAAAACATAAGTGAAAGTGATCTCTAAATATAAAAATAAAGATTCTTTCAAGTTCTTATTCCTTCTTAAACTTAATCTTCTTGAAGACTTAAGAATATTTTTCCTTAAGTTCTATAGTTTCCCCTGGCCTCATCATACTATCAATACAGTAAGGGTTGCATTCAGAATTCCACACTGTGTTCTCTGACTGTACCTACACAGCATTATCAGACCTCCAGCTCCCCTTCAAAATCCCTGTAGACTCCTAGGGGTTCTCAGAGGAGCTACGAGTTCATCACTGTGTTTCCCTTTCAGGAAATGAGGTGGCCTGTACCATCATTATTCTTGCTTTTCCTTTCTCTAGTCATCTTCACGACCTTAGAAAGCTGTCACCATAATTAAGGACACCTCTTTATGAGAACTACAGTTGCCAAAGACAAATGTGAGAGATGCTAATTTACAATTTCTACTCTTTAGTTCCTGCTTTTACTTCCTTATCACCAGTTCAGCTATTTTGTATGTGTGTGTTGTTTGGAAATTAGTCTCTTTGTATTTTCTTTAACCTGGTATACATCATTATTCCAAGATATCAGTCTTAGCTGAGAGTTCTGACTGCCTTCACTTCCACAGTGAAGTGAAGACATGCTCTCGCCACCTTAGGTTTACACTCTGCTCTTGAGTCTCAGCACGGGGCTGTGGAACTCTCACTTCTTAGTGGAATTTTGATGAACTGGCTCTTCTGGCTCACTCTTATAACCTTTTCATAGAATACTCCGACAGGAGTCCATGGCACTGGACTGGAAGAATATTTGAGAAAAGGACATTGGACTCCAGAATCTCCTTCCTCTCTGATTCTGTGGCACTATTCTTGAATCAAGCTATCATTTCTCATTTCTTCTTTTCCTCATTTTAATTCCTCATAGGGAGGTGTTTCTGCCTCTCATGCAAATAGACTCCCTCCAACACTTCTTCATGTCCAGGCACTTAGGAGTTTTAGAAAGGCACAGCTCTGGAATGATCTAAAGTACCTATCACACTTTATGAGCGCCTGTCCTACAGACTACCTATGAATTTTGCCCCCAAACCTCATATGTTGATATCCTAATCCCCAATGCAATGGTATTAGGAGGTGGGGCTTTGGGGAAGTAATTAGGTCAAGAGAGTAGATCCCTTGTGATTAGGATTAGTGCCCTTATAGGAAGAAACATGAGAACTTGCCCTCACTCTCTCTGCTCTCTGCCAGGTGAAAACACAAGGAGAAGATGGCCATCTGCAAACCAGATCCAGACACTGGATCTGCTAGCACCTAGATCTTGGACTTCCCGGTCTCTAGGACTGGAGAAATAAATGTTTTTGTTTAAGCCACCCATTCTATGGTATTTTTGTTAAAGCAGCCCAAATTGACTAAGATATCCGGTCTGTGCAAGTGAAAATCTCTTCTCCTTACACGAAAAATGAAATGCCATGGATTAGTGAGTTCAACTACTCAGATTACCTGAAGTTTTCATGTTCCAATATTTGTAGATTACAGCTAGAGACAGAGAGAGCATTACTGGAATTTGTACACCACAGGTACAATGTGAACTCTGGACTTGAGAAATTCACCATGTAATGATCTTTCATGGGAAAGAATACAAAAATATTGTAATTGACTGTGTTCACTTTTCTTATTAGATTTTTTGCTTCTTCTCTTGGTTCTCTGTCTTATTTCTGGATCTATAAACTAAAAATAGATTGTTTACTGTTTAAATTTCTTTGTTTTATGCCTTGAGCTACACACACACACACAAAACAGTCAATCAAATATACCCAATCTTCCTATAAAAAGAGATAAAAATATTCAGGATGTTCCAGACATAAGATTATTCTAACTTTTAATCCTGTTTTACAGAAATTAGAGAGTTGGGTCTAAATTTAACTGGGTCTGACCTGCTTCACCTAGACTCACTATTAACAATGAGAAAGAATTTTAAAATCCCCAATTCCTGTCAGTTTCTACTATGAATCAAAAAAGCATTTCCTTAATCCTTATCCCCAAGAGGAGTTTCATTATCATTTCAAACATAAAGAATTCTGCTTGAAATATTATATAATTTTAGAAAATTTGATTTTAAAATAAGTGGAAATTAAGCAACTGATAAAATTATGTTTATAAACTATTCATCTCTCTTAAAAGAAAATTCAAAACGATGCTATGCTAATCTCATGAATTTGTCCTAAAAATTGCAGCTGTTTCTTTAAAGAGATATAGAATAGCAGGTGGCTAGGGATAAGTCTTTATTAATTTGAAGATCTCTTGACCCTGAGCCTTTCAATTTTTCTCTAGAGGAGGAAAGGGTTAACTTATATTATTTCCATTTTTGTCCAGGAAGGACAGGCTCTAGGATCTGAATTGCCAAGTTCAGTGCCAAGGCTGCACAAAATAATGAGAGGCCATATTACAGATTCTTTTATCAGCATCTCATAAGGCTACATACCTATTAAAATACCAAACTAACCCTCCTGTATATGTAAGTATACAGTTTGGTATGAGAGTAAGAAAGTCAATTTCTCCTCAAGCACCTTTTCCCATGTATTTAACTTTGTCCTAATTTCTTTGCAATCTACTTAGCACCACAAATTTAGGATAAGGGAGACGGGACACTTAGGGGCTTATCAGCTCTCATTATATCACTCCAGATAGAGAGAGCAACTTGACATCCCACTCAAAAAAAAAAAAAAAAGGCATGGCAGAGGAGGTCAGAGGACTGAACCCCCTACAACACTCTTTTGACCAAGCATTTAGTCCTCTAGTAGCATTTATTGAACCTATAGTATTTTGGCATAAGTGATTCTTCATCCTTTGAACAGAGGGTCTGGGCACAGGAAATGAGGCAAATTCAATCATATTTTGAAGAAATAGCAAAATGGCTGATGTAAATGCTACCTTATCACTAACTACACTAAATTTAAATAAGCACTTGAATCAAAAGACAAAGTTTGTTAAAATGAATACAAAAACATAATCCAAATATTTGTTGTCTACCAGAGATATACTTTAGATTCAAAGACACAACTATGTTGAAATTAAAAGAATATCATTCAAATAATAAGCAAAAAGAGCTGAAGTTTCTATACTAATATCAGACAAAACAGATTTTAAGGTTAAAATTATTTCTAGACACAAAGAAGAACATTTTAGGACAAAAGGATCACCCAGTCAGGAAGCTATAATAATTATAAACATATATTCACCTAACAAAAAAGCCTGAAAATACATCAAGAAAAAAACTAACATAATTGAAGAGAGAAATAGGAAACTCAACAATATTTGGAGACTTTAATACTCTGCTTTTAACAATACATTGAACAACTAGGTAAATTATCAACAGGAGTATAAAAGACTTGAACAATGTGATAAACCAACTAGACCTAGCAGACATCTATTGAACAGTTCAGTCAACAATTGCAGAATACACAGTCTTCTCAAGTGCATATAAAACATTCTACAGGTAGACCATATGTTAGGGTGTAAAACAAACCTCAATAAATTTAAAAGGATTGAAATTATGCAAAGTATGTTCTCTTATCCTAACAGAGTTAAGTTAGCAATCAATAATTGGAAAAAAACTAGAAATTCATAAATATGTGAAAGTTGAACAATACAGTCTTAAATAACCATTGGTCAAAGAAGAAATCACACAAAAAATTATAAAACGTTTTGAGATGAATGAAAACAAAAACACAATATACTAAAACTTATGAAATTCAACTAAAGCAGTGCTTAGAGATAAATTTATAGCTGTATTTATCTAATTTTTTAAAATGTTTATTTCAATAGCTTTACGAGTACAAGTGGTTTTTACTTACAATTGATTATACATGTGTATACATACACAAATATATGTACATATATATGTGAATACACACATACATACACATATATACACATACACCCACAACATTTTTTGTAATCCTCTCATTGGCTACAGAGCACTTAGGTTGATTCCACATCTTTGCAACTGTGAACTGTGCTTCAATGAACATATAAGTCAGATGCTTTTTTATATAACTTATTTTCCTTGGGTAAATACCCAATAGAGGAACTGCTGGATCAAATAGTAGATCTATTTTTAGTTCTTTGAGAAATCTCCATAATGTTTTCCGTAAAGGTTGTGCTAATTTACATTCCCACCAATTGTGTTGTAAGCATTCTTTTTTCACCACATCCTCACCAACATCTACAGGTTTTTGACTTTTTAAGAATGGCATTCTGACTTGGGTAAAGTGGCATCTCATTGTGGTTTTAATTTGCATTTTCCTTATGATTAGTGATGTTGAAGATTTTTGTATATGTTTGTTGGCCATTTGTATATCTTCTTTTGAGAGATATCTGTTCATGTCATTTGCCTAATATATAATGGGACTTGTTTCTTTCTTGCTGATTTGTCTTAGTTCCTTTGCAAATTCTGGATGTCAGTCCTTTGCCAGGAACATGGTTGTGAATATTTTCTTTCATTCTTTAGGTTGTCTGTTTACTCTATGGATTATTTTGCTGTGCAGAAAAGTTTTAGTTTAATTAAGTCCCATTTGTTTATTTTTCTTTTTGTTGCATTTGCTTTTGGGCTCTTAGTCATAAATTCTTTATCTAGGCCAATGTCTAGAAGAGTTTTTCCTAAGCTTTCTTTAAGAATTTTTATGGATTCAGGTCTTACATTTAAGATTTTATTCTATCTTGTGTTAATTTTTGTCTATGATGAGAGAGAGAGATCAAGTTTCATTCTTTTTCGTGAACACCATTTGTGGAATAGAGTGTACCTTCTCCAGTATGTGTTTTTGTGTGCTTTGTCAAAGATAAATTGGTTGTAGACTTTATTTCTAGGTTCTCTATTCTGTTCCACTGGTCTATGTGTGTACTTTTATACCTGTGCCATACTGTTTTGGTTACCATAGCCTTCTAGTATAATTTGAAGTTGGGTAGTGTGATGCCTCTGGCTTTGTTCTTTTTGTTTAAGATTTCTTTGGCGATTTGGGCTCCATTTTGCTTTCAGATGAACTTTAGGATTTTTTCCCTAATTCCTTGAAAAATGACATTGGTATTTTGATAGGAATTGTATGGAATCTGTAGATTGTTTTGAGCAGTACAATCATTTTCACAATATTGATTGTTACTATCCATAAACATGAATTTTTTTTTCATTCATTTGTTTCAACTGTGACTTATTTCAGCAGTGTTTTTTAGCTCTCCTTGTAGAGATTCATCATCACTTTGGTTACGTATATTCCTAGAGATTAATATTTTGTAGCCATTGAAAATAGGATTGAGTTCTTGATTTGATTCCCAGCTTGACTGTTATTGGTGTATAGCAATGCAACTGATTTTGTATGTTGATTTTGTAACCTGAGACTTTACTAAATTCATTAATCAAATCTAGGAGTCTTTTGGAGGAGACTTTCAGGTTTTCTAGGTATAAGATTATATCATCAGCAAACAGAGATAGTTTGACTTCCTCTTTTCCAAATTGGATGCCCTTTCTTTCTTTCCCTTGCCTTATTATTCTGGCTAGGATGTCCAGTTCTTACAGTTCACTACTTCTGAAAAGAAATAGTGAAAGTGGGCATCCTTGTCTGTTCTATCTCTGAGGGGGAATGCTTTCAACTTTTCTCTATTCAGTATTATATTTGTTATGGGTTTGTCTTATATGGCATTTATTATTTTAAGGTATATTCCTTCTATGCCTAGTTTGTTAAGGTTTCATATTTTATATGAAAATATGCTGTATTTTATCAAATGTTTCTTTCTACATATATTGAAATGATCATATAGTTTTTGTTTTTAATACTGTTTATGTGGCAATCACATTCACATTTATTAATGTGCATATGTTGAAACATCTTTGCATCCCTTGAGGAAACACACTTGATTGTGTTGAATTATCATTTTGATATGGTGTTGGATTTGGATTGCTAGTATTATGTTGATGATTTTTACATCTATGTTCATCAGGAATATTGGTCTGTACTTTCTTTCTTTGTTGTGTCCTTTCCTGGCTTTGGTATCAGAGTGATACTGGCTTCATAAAATGAAATAGCAAGGACTCCTTCCTTTTCAATCTTTTGTAATACTTTCAGTAGGATTGATGTAAGTTGTCCTTTGAACATCTGATAGAATTTGGCTGTGGATCCTGGCTTTTTGTTGTTGTTGTTGGAAGACTTTTATTACTGATTCAATCTCATTACTCATTATTGATCTGTTTAAGATTCCTATTTCTTCCTGATTAAAGCTTGGAGGATTGTATCTTTGCAGGAGTTTATCAATTTCCTCTAGATTTTCCAGTTTGTGTGCACAGAGATGTTCTTAGTAATCTTGGACAATCTTTTGTATTTCTGTGGTATCAGTGGTAATGTTTCCATGTTCATTTCTGATTGAGTTTTATTTGAAACTTTCTCTTTTTGGGGTTAATCTAGCTAGTGGTCTATCAATTTGGTTATCTTTTCAAAGAACCAACTTTTGGTTTCATTCATCCTTTGTATTCATTTTTTTAAAAATTTTATTTAGTTCTGGTCTGATCTTTTTTTTTCTTCTGATAGCTTTGGGTTTGGTTTCTTCTTGTTTTTCTAGTTCCTTAAGATATGATATTAGGTTGCCAATTTGTGATCTTTCTGTCTTTTTGATATAGGCATTTATCTCTAGAAACTTCACTCTTAGCACTGCTTTTGCTGTATTCCAGATATTTTGAGAGATTTATAAACATTAATATAAAGTGAGAGATTTAAAATCAATACCCTAACATTCCACCTTAAAATATAATAAAAATAAAAGAACAAACTAAACTCAAAGAAAGCAGAATAAAGAAAAAATAAAGATTAGAGAAAAATAACTGAAATTGAGAATAGAAAAATAGAGAAAATCAACAAAGCCAGAAGTTACTTCTTTAAAAAGGTCAACAGCTTTAATTAGACTGACCAAGAAAAGAAAAAGAAGATTCAAATTGCAAAAATGAACAACAAAAGTGAGACATCATTACATGTCTTGCAGAAATAAAAATGATTAAAAGAGAACACCGTAAAAAATTGTATCCAAAAAACCAGATAACCTGGGTAAAACAGAGACATTTATAGAAAGACATAAACTAACAGAATTGAGTCAAGAAAAAGTGTAAAAAGGAATGAAGCACTGATACATACTACAACATGAATGAACCTTGAAAATATTATTACATGAAAGAATCCAGTCACAAAAGACCACATGTATAAATACATTTATATAAAATATCCAGAATAGACAAATTCATAGGGACAGAAAGTGGAGGGTCTCAGGGAGAGGGCAATGGAATGATGAGAAATGGATTTTCTTTTGTTTTTTGAGACAGAGTCTCACTCTGTCACCCAGGCTGCAGTGCAGTGGTACGATCTCGGCTCACTGCAAGCTCTGCCTCCCAGGTTCATGCCATTCTTCTGCCTCAGCCTCTCAGGTAGCTAGGACTACAGGTGCCTGCCACCATGCCTGGCTAATTTTTTGTATTTTTAGTAGAAATGGGGTTTCACCATGTTATCCAGGATGGTCTTGATATCGTGACCTCATGATCTGCCTGCCTTGGCTTCTCAAAGTGCTGGAATTACAGGTGTGAGCCACCGCACCCAGCTGAGAAATGGATTTTCTTTAGGGGGCAATAGAAATGCCCTAAAATTAGACAAGTGGTTATGTTGCACAACTCTCAATATATGAAAAAATTTTCCTTGTACTTCATAGGATAAAATTCATGATACACATGTTTTATCTCAATAAAGCTGTTATTAAAAAGAAAAATAAGCAATGGACCAGATCTGATCCACAGGTTAGAGTTTACAAACTCTTATTTTAGAATGATGCTTACTATATACTTTAAATTTCATATGGAACCAAAAAAAAAGCCCATATAGCCAAGACAATCCTAAGCAAAATGAACAAAGCTGGAGGCATCATGCTACGTGACTTCAAACTATACTACAAGGCTACAGTAACCAAAACAGCATGGTACTGGTACCAAAACAGATATATAGACCAAGGGAACAGAACAGAGATCTCAGAAATAACGCCACAAGTCTACAAGCATCTGATCTTCCACAAAACTGACAAAAACAATGGCGAGAAAATTCCCTATCTAAGAAATGGTGCTGGGAAAACTGGCCAGCCATATGCAGAAAATTGGACCCCTTCTTTACACCTTATACGAAAATTATCTCAAGATGGGTTAAAGACTTAAATGTGAAACCTAAAATCATAAAAACCCTAGAAGAAAACTGAGGCAATACCCTTCAGGACATAGGCATGGGCAAAGACTTCATGACTTCATGACTAAAACACCAAGAGCAATTGCAGCAAAAGCCAAAATGGAATCCAATTAAACTAAAGAGCTTCTACACAGCAAAAGAAACTATCATCAGAGTGAATGGGCAACCTACAGAATGGGAGAAAACTTTCACAATCTATCCATCTGACAAAGGGCTAATATCCAAAATCTACAAGGGACTTATACAAATTTACAAGAAAAATACAAACAACTCCATCAAAAAGTGAGCAAAGCATATGAACAGTCACTTCTCAAAAGAAGACATTTATGCAGCCAACAAACATATGAAAGAAAGCTCATTATCACTGGTCATTATAGAAGTACAAATCAAAACCACAATGAGATATCATCTCACGCCAGTTAGAATGGTAATTATTAAAAAGTCAGGAAACAACAGATACTGGAGAGGATGTAGAGAAACAGGAATATTTTTACACTGTTGGTGGGAGTGTAAAGTAGTTCAACCATTGAGGAAGACAGTGTGGCAATTTCTCAAGGATCTAGAACTAGAAATACCATTTGACCCAGCAATCCCATTACTGGGTATATACCCAAAGGATTAGAAATCATTCTACTAGAAAGACATCGGCACACATATGCTTATTGCAGCACTATTTACAACAGCAAAGACTTGGAACCAACCCAAATGCCCATCAATGATAGACTGGATAAAGAAAATGTGGCAAACATACACCATGGAATGCTATATAGCCATAAAAATGAATGAGTTCAGTCAGGCGCGGTGGCTCAAGCCTGTAATCCCAGCACTTTGGGAGGCCGAGGCAGGCAGATCACAAGGTCAGGAGTTCGAGACCAGCCTGGCCAATATGGTGAAACCCCGTCTCTACTAAAAGTACAAAAAAATTAGCCGAGAGTGGTGTCAGATTCCTGTAGTCCCAGCTATTTGGGAGGCTGAGACAGGACAATTGCTTGAACCTGGGAGGCAGAGGTTGTAGTGAGCCGAGATCGGGCCACTGCACTCCAGCCTGGGAGACAAAGAGAGACTCCATCTCAGGAAAAAAAAAAAAAAAAATGAATGAGTTCATGTCCTTTGCAGGGACATGGATAAAGCTGGAAACCACCATCCTCAGCAGACTAACACAGGAACAGAAAACCAAACACTGCATGTTCTCACTCATAAGTGGGAGTTGAACAATAAAAACACATAAACACTGGGGCCTGTCAGAGGGTGAGGGACAAGGGGAGGGAGAACATTAAGACAGATAACTAATGCATATGTGACTTAAAATCTAGATGATTGGTTGATAGGTACAACAAACCACCATGGCACATGTATACCTATGTCACAAACCTGCACATTCTGCACATGTATCCCAGAACTTAAAGTAAAATAAAATAAAAATAAAAACATATAGAAGACATAAAAGGTTAGATTTGTTGATGGATGAAATACAAAGAGTAAAAGAAAGAAGCATCTAGGGAATCCAAGATAACTCCCCTCTTCAATTAAAGCCTTTAATCCTTCTTCATTCAGTCTCACAGGGAAAAAAAATCATATATGAAGTAAAAGATATACACATGCACCCCAAATGTGTGCTCAGTGTGGGATAAAATAAGAATATTCACATAAAGAAAAAAATCTAAATCAAGGGTATTATTGGGAGGAGGTGGGAGTACAGGGTTATTGTAGGAACTTGAATCTATATGTCCTAGAATTCCAAGAGTATCATCATGGCTTTGGTTAGAGATTTAGTGTATTCACTCTTAAAGAGAGAAGAAATACCTGCAAACACACACACATGCGCACACACACGCAGGCAATGAGCTCAAAGTCCAAATTCTTAATTTACGCCTATCATGGGTCCGTAAGGCTATACAAACTTTCTAATCTACAGACAGACAAGTTCTTGTTCCCTACAGAGGTTGTTCAGCAGTACTGAGATGACCTTCAGAAGAAAAGCTACTAGGTGGTCCATGAAATGCAATATCAGGAAACCATACGACTTCACAAATGTTTTTGTGTGTTTCTCCAGAAATCCTTACTAATTTAGAAATTCTAGTTAATTTCTTTCTATAATTATACATGATTTTGCAATGGACACAGCAGTAATCTATTTGTAATTTTGTTTTTCCATAAATTTATAGTGAGCAAAAAGAAAATTGATAGAATGAAATATTGTCAGGAAAAGTATTGATAGGGCTTGTTCTGCTGTTAATTTTAATTGTCCTAATTAATCTGAGCTCACTCAGACCTGTCTTCTGATTCTGCCATTAGTTAGTGGTTTGACCTTAAGCAAGTTAGTTTTTCTTTATTTGTCAAATGAAGGAGTTGAACTAGAGCATCTTCTAAGATTCCTTTCACCTCCAACAATATTTGTATTTCTGAAATAGGAATGAAACTGCTAGTTGTAATCTAACATGTTAAATTTCCTGGGCCCACCATACTAACTATAGTAACTGAATCACTAATAAACTAATCACTAAAAAACAGCAGAGAAAATGTTTCAGTTTAGGTTCAGGGAGAGAGTAAATGGATATTCAGTTTTTCAATTGCATGCTACAGAAGTTTTTATAGAATAACTAATAGAAATGTGTTTAAAAGAAACCTGGATGATTTATTTTTATAAACCTAAAACTGTTCTGCGTGTGTCTTCTAGCCGTGTGTAACCAATGTAGATGTATGTCATGTTGTGAAAGAATGTCCTTGATTATCCTGTTCCCAAATCCCACCTACCACGTGGTTGTTTGACACGTGGTATTATTATCTCCATTAAGTTATCCAGTTGGAAGTTATGCTTTCATTACTATATAAATGCATTTAAACAATGACCCATTTGCAAATAGGCATGTCCATAACTATGAGAGTAGATAATACCAATATTGCATTTCCTCTGACTTCAGCCAAGCATAAAAGCGACAAATGGGTTTATCGCTCCACTCTCGTGTTCAGCTAAAATTAGAGATTTAAATTTGAATAGTACTAAATGGCTCTCTACACTCAGGTAGCACTCCCTTGACCATCTGCCAATGTGCACGTTTCCTAATATAGAACACTGCTCCCGCTGGCAAATTCATTTCCTCAAGGTTCTAGAAGCTACAGAAAAACTCAGCAAAGCATAGGCTCTAGCCTCTTCTTAGAAGGAGTAAACACCTTAAACAATGAAAATCATCTGTTTCCTTGAAAAATTATAATATGATTTGGCATTCACACTTTCTTTGGATAGAGCCTTGCCTTGGTAACATGCTCAGTGGTTGGCTATTTATTTGAATCATTTGGGAGCGTTTTGAAGACAGATGAGCTTAAAACACATCTTTAGCAAAGCAAAATAGATTCAGACTTCATCAAACATCGGTTAATTTTTGACACATACTGAATTCATTAAGTTAATTCGCCCTATAGAGTAACTCACAGGAAGCTCCCAGCACAACACGAAAGAAGCAAAAATTCAGTTATGCAAATTATTTCAACTTAAACTGTGCCTAGTGAACAACAGAAGGAATAAGTGATTCAAACTGTATGCTAATCACCTTTGCATCTACAGAGTGAAGGCCGACAATGTCAGATTTTCTGCAGGATTTGGAAATGACAGTGTCTTTGAGGGTAGAATCCCTGCCAGGTCATCCATATGATGGAGAACTATTCTTAGTTTCCAGTAGTTTCTCCACTTAAATCTACTTAGTGGGTGACCACTTTCCTTTGCTAGGATATTAGGATGAGGTGAGATAATGAAACAATGCCTGATAATTTTTCTCAAAGTATTTAGTTTGGACCAAATTAAAAGTTGGCTGCAATTTATTCCCTTGCACTGTAGCTAAAATCACCTTTGGTCCTGGGAGATACTGGTCACTGCTACTTCGCAGCAGCCTCAAGAATCTCTGGGTTAGAAAGAAATCATTCCTGACTTCTTGTGAGATTTGAGATTTTATTAATCATGACAAGAAAGTGATTCTACAGCTAAAAGCTTTGATACCAAGGGTCATATTGGTATTTAGTACATCTGAAAAGCTCTGGTGTGCTTAGAGTAGCAAATTCTGGCTCAAAGAGTTCTTTCAGCGATTCCAAAGACTGGTTTTGGCCATTACGATGGCTCATGCCTGTAATCCCAGCACTCTGGGAAGCCAAGGCAGGCAGAAGGCATGAGCCCAGGAGTTCGAGACTAGCCTGGGCAACATATATGGTGAAGCCCAGTCTCTACAAAGAAAAAAAAAGAGAGAGAGAGACTAGTTTTAATGTACTTAACAAAAAACAAAAAAACTATCCCCTCCATTCCCTTCCTTTCCTTTGAGCTTTCTATTCAGAGTAGTTTTAATATATTGAGGACTTACTTTTGACCCAGATGCTCTATCAAACATTATTTAATTTTCTTTAATCTTCAGAATGACATTATGAAACAGAAAATTTTATATTCATTCTACATTTGAGGAACCTTTGGCTCTGAGAGTTTAAGTTATTTACACCAAAAGCAAGGCTAGAGTTTGGATTTGAATCCTGATCTGAATGACTTCCAAAGTCCACGATGGTTCCAACGTGCTACTCTAGTCCCCACATAGCAGGAATGAGCTATGTTTGCCCTGACCCCAATACCATAAGGTTCCTTCCTCTACCCTTGTTATAGTTCATCCAGAATGCTACACCAAAGTACTGTAGACTGAGTGGCTTGTAAACAACAAAGATTTATTTCTTACCATTCTGGAGGCTAGAAGTCTCAGATCAGGGTAACAGCATAGCTACTCTCTAGTAAGGGCCCTCTTCTGAGTTGCAGATTTTTGACTTGTTGTAACCTTACATGGTAGGAAAAGAGCAAGCTAGCTCTCTGGCCTCATATGCGATCACTAATCCCATTCATGAGGGCTCCACTCTCATGGTCTCATTACTTCCTTAAGGCTTTATCTCCAAGTAGCATTAGGGATTAGACTTTAATATATGAATTTCAAAAGACATAAACATTCAGTTCATAACATTGGCCAAATGACTTCTGAAGTCCATGCTGGTTCCAATGGCTAATTCACTGTCTGCCTAGCAAGTTATGATCACCCTGACCCCCAAGGCAGTAAAGCTTTTTTTTTTTTTCTACCTTTAGGTTTAGTTTGAAGTTTCAGTCTAGAGTTCAAAACTCACATGCCTTGACCCTTCTCAAAGAATTCTAATTCAGTGAATCTGGGAGCAGGCAGTTATAGTTTCCTAAAATTCCCCAGTTGGTTCCAATGCATGCTTCTAGTTGAGAACCACTGATCATATAATTTAGTGGTCCTATACCATGAAAGTCCACATTCTTAGACATTGTGAGATCTATAAAAAGTTTTCAGTGTTGTGTTCCCATTTCAATAGTATTTTTTAAATTACTGCTGTGTTTTGAATACGGTTTTTTCACCTCTGAAACTCATGTTGAAATTTGATTCGCAATGTAATGTGTTGAGAAGTGGTGGCAGCTTTAAGAAGGATTTAGGTCATAAGGGCTTCATCCTCATGAAGGGATTAATGCCACTGTTAGGGGACTGGGCTAATTCTCAAGAAAGCGAGTTCTCACTCTTAAGTGTCTGGATTAGTTATGACTGGAGTGGGTTATTATAAAGTGAGGCTGCCCCTCATGTTTTCCTCCTGTTGCACATGCCAATTTCCCTTTCTGCTTCTCTACCATGTATGATGTGGCATGAGGCCCTTACCAGAGCTGCTGCCATGCCCTTGGAATTTCAGCCTGCAGAACCATGAGCCAAATAAACTTCTAGTCTTTATCAATTACCCAGTCCCAGGAATTGTGTTATGCCAACAGAAAACTATTACTCTAAGTCAATTCTGGATATGAACAACCAAGCCCTGCCAGGTGACTTTATCAATTTCTATTTGTTTCAACTTTGTAGCCATTCAACAAACATTTATGTTCCTGACATATGTTATTCAATGTACAATGATAAATAAGACAATAAGTACGTTTCCTGATTAGCAAAATGGTGTTAGAAATAGCAATTATCTGAACTAATTTTCAACAAAGGTTCCAAGAACAAGCAATGAGGGAAGGACAATCTCTTTAATAATTGGTGTTGAGAAAACTGGATATCCATATGCAAAAGAATGAGATTACACCATTATCTCACATCATCCGTAAAAATCAAGTAAAAATGAATAGAAATGTAAACATAAGACCAAAAACTATAAAGCTACTAAAAGAAAGCATAGGAGAAAACTCCATGATACTGTCTGGGAAATTATTTCTGAGATAAGACTTCAATAGCACCACAGGCAATATTGAAACTACAACAAACTAAAAAGTTTATGCACAGTAAGGGAAACAATTAACAGCGTGAAGAGACAACCCACAGGAGATTGGAAGAAAATGTTTACAAACCATACATCTGATAAAGGTATAATATGGAAAATATATAAGGAACTCAAGCAACTCAATAGCAATATAACAACCCAATTTAAAAATGGACAAAGGATCTGAGCAGACATTTCTCAAAGAAAGAGATGAATAGCCAACAGACATATGAAAAAATGCTCAACGTTTCTCTAATCATCAGAGAAATGCAAATTAAAACCCCAATAGAATATCACCTCATGCTTGTTAGAATAGCTATTATCAAAAAACAAATAGTAAAAAATGATCATGGCGGACCAGAAGCAGTAGATCACAACTCCGACTCGGACGGACAGAGCAGCATGTGAAGGCTTGCATTGTGAATTTTAGCCCTGAATGACTGAAAGAACAAACCTGGAATCCCAAGATGACCTACAGACCCTCTGAAGGAAGCTTAGACTCCTCCTGCAGGACCTGGGAGATACCCCAAATACTGGAAGTGCCCAAACTACAGTGGAAATGGGATATTCTCTGCTCCCGGACACACACTCCCACTGGGTGTGGGGAAACTGAAGGTCTAGTTTGCCGGAGAAGTTTCCGACCTTACCTGGAGCTGAGTCAACTTAGAGAGCCGAGTGAATTGCAGAGGTGGAGGAGGCAATGGGAAGGGCCCTGGGAGCTTGCTGGGTCCCCAGGCAGGCCATTCCTGCCTGGCACCACAGGGATCCTTTCGGGAAGGTGGCCAGAGGTGCGGGGAGATAACCACAGGGAGTAGGAGATCTCCAGCTGAACTTTGTAACAATTTAAACCAGGTGAGAAGCCTCCTGGCCAGAACTCAGGGGAGGGCGTAAATCCAGCATGTAGACTCCACAGGTGGGGGAAGAACCAGAGCTCTTTTATCTCACAGCTGGGAGGCGGGCAGCCTGGGACAAGTTCTTAAGCCCTGCTCACCCACAGCCTGGAAATAGACTTGTTGCCATTGGGGGTGGCACGATGGGAGTGAGACCGGCCCTTCAGATTGTGTGGGAGTTGGGTGAAACCTGTGACTACTGGCTTTCCCCCACTTCCCTGACAACCCGCATGACTCAGCAGAGGCAGCCACAATCATCCTAAGTACACAGCTCCATTGACCTGGGAACCTCACTTCCATCCCCAACAGCAGCCACAGCAAGGCCCGCCCAAGGAGAGTCTGAGCTCAGACGTGTCTATTCCTGCCCCCACCTGATGGTCCTTCCCTACCCACCCTGGTAGCTGAAGACAAAGGGCATATACTCTTGGGAGTTCCAGGGCCCCACCTACCACCAGTTCCTCTCCATACTACCACAGCTGATGCTCTCTGGAAAGTGCCACCTCCCAGCAGGAGACCAACGAGCACAAAGATAGAATGTTAAACTACCAAAGCTAAGAACCCTCACAGAGTCCATTTTACTGCTCTGCCACCTTCACCAGAACAGGTGCTGGTATCCACAGCTCAGAGATCCATAAACGGTTCACATCACAGGACCCTGTGGAGTCAAACCCCAGTACCAGCCAGGAACCTAGTAGATTTGCTGGGAGGCCAGACCTAGAAGGGAGACAACAATCACTGCAGCTTGGCTCTCGGGAAGCCACATCCATAGGAAAAAGAGGGGAGTATTACATCAAGGGAACACCCTGTGGGACAGAAGAATCTGAACAGCAGCCTTCAGCCCTAGACCTTCCCTCTGACAGAGCCTACCCAAATGAGAAGGAACCAGAAAACCAACCCTGGTAATATGTCAAAATAAGGCTCTTTAACAACCTCCCAAAAATCACATTAGCTCATCAGCACTGAATCCAAACCAAGAAGAAATCTGTGATTTATCTGAAAAACAATTCAGGAGATAATTATTAAGCTAATCAGGGAAGCACCAGAGAAAGGCAAAGCCCAATACAATGAAATCCAAAAAAAAAAAAAGATATAAGACATGAAGGGAGAAATATTCAAGAAAATAGACAGCATAAATAAGAAAACAATCAAAACTTCAGGAAACATTGGATATACTATAGAAATGTGAAATGCTCTGGAAAGTCTCAGCAATAGAATTGAACAACTAGAAGAAAGAAATTCAGAGCTTGAAGACAAAGTCTTCAAATTAACCCAATTCAACAAAGACAAAGAAAAAAGAGTAAGAAAATATGAACAAAGTCTCCAAGAAGTCTGGGATATTGTTAAATGACCAAACCTATGAATAATCAGTATTCATTAGGAATAAGAGAAATCTAAAAGTTTGGAAAACATATTTGAGGGGATAATTGAGGAAAACTTCCCCAGCCTTGCTGGAGACCTAGATATCTAAATATGTGAAGCACAAAGAATACCTGGAAACTTTATCACAAAAAGATTATTGCCTAGGCATATTGTCATCAGGTTATCTAAAGTTAAAATGAAGGAAAGAATCTTAAGAGCTGTGAGGCAAAAGTACCAGGTAACCTATAAAGAAAAACCTATCAGATTAACAAGCGATTTCTCAGCAGAAACCCTACAAGCTAGAGTGGATTTGGGCGCTATCTTCAGCCTCCTCAAACAAAACAATTATCAGCCAAGAATTTTGTATCCCGCGAAATTAAGCATCATATATGAAGAAAGTCTTTTTCAAAAAAGCAAATGTTGAGAGAATTCGCCACTACAATACCACCACTATAAGAATTGCTGAAAGAAGCTCTAAATATTGAAACAAACACTGGAAACACATCAAAACAGAACCTCCTTAAAGCATAAATCCCACAGGACCTATAAAACAAAGATGCAATTTAAAAAGCAAAAACAAAAAACCCAACATATGCAGGCAACAAATAGCATGATGAATGGAATGGCACTTCACATCTCAATACTAACACTGAATGTAAATGGCCTAGATGCTCCACTTAAAGCATACAGAACTGCAGAAGGGATAAGAACTCACCAACCAACTATCTGCTGCCTTCAGGAGACTCACCTAACATATAAGGACTCATATAAAGTAAAAGGGTGGAAAAAGACATTTCATGCAAATGGACACCAAAACCTAGCAGGGGCAACTATTCTTATATCAGACAAAACAAACTATAAAGCAACAGCAGTTAAAAGAGACAAAGAGGGACATTATATAATGGTAAAAGGCCTTGTCCAACAGGAAAATATCACAATCCTAAAATATATGTACCTAACATTGGAGATCCCAAATTTATAAAACAATTACTAATAGACTTAAGAAATGAGATAGACAGCAATACAATAACAGTGGGGGACTTCAATACTTCACTAACAGAAGGTCATCAAGACAGAAAGTCAACAAAGAAACAATGGATTTAAACTATGCCTTGGAACAAATGGACTTAATAGATATCTACAGAACATTCTGTCAAACAACCACAGAACACACATTCTACTCAGCAGCGCATGGAACTTTCTCCAAGATGGACCACATGATAGGCCACAAAACGAACCTCAATAATTTTAAGAAAATTGAAATTATATCAAGCACTCTTTCAGACCACAGTGGACTAAAACTGGAAATCAACTCCAAAGGGAACCTTTAAAACCATACAAATACATGTAAATTAAATAAGCTGCTCCTAAATATTCATTGGGTCAAACTGAAATCAAGATGGAAATTTAAAAATTATTCAAACTGAATGACAATAATGACACATCCTATCAAAACCTCTGGGATACAGCAAAGGCAGTGCTAAGAGGAAAGTTCATAGCCCTAAATGGCTACATCAAAAAGACTGAAAGAGCACAAACTGACATTCTAAGGTCACATCTGAAGGAACTAGAGAAACAAGAACAAACCAAATCCAAACCCAACAGAAGAAAGGAAACAACAAAGATCAGAGCAGAACTAAATGAAATTGAAACAAAAAAATACGAAAGATAAATGAAACAAATAGCTGATTCTTTGAAAAGATAAATAAAATTGATAGACCATTAGCAAGATTAACCAAGAAGAGAGAAAACCCAAATAATCTTATTAAGAAACAAAATGGGAAATATAATAACTGACATCACTGAAAAACAAAAGTTCATTCAAGGCTACTGTGAATACCTTTATACACACAAACTAGAAAACCTAGAAGAGATGGATAAATTTCTGAAAAAAAAATATAACCCTCCTAGCTTAAATCAGGAATTAGATACCCTGAGCAGACCAATAACAAGCAGTGAGATTGAAATGGTAATTTTAAAATTGTGAACAACAACAAAAAAAGTCCAGGACCGGACGGATTCACACCAGAACTCTACCAGACATTCAAAGAAAAATTGGTACCAATCCTTTTGACACTATTCCACAGCAGAGAGAAAGAGGGAATACTCCCTAATTCATTCTATGAAGCCAGCATCACCCTAATACCAAAATCAAGAAACGACAAAACAAACAAAAAAACTACAGACCTATATCCCTGATGAACATAGTCAAATTACTTAATAAAATACTAGCTAAACAAATCCAATGCATATCAAAAAGATAATCTACCATGATCAAGTGGGTTTCATAACAGGGGTGCAAGGATGGTTTAACATACACAAGTCAATAAAGGTGATACACCACATAAACAGAATTTAAAACGAAAATCACACGATCATCTCAATAGATGCAGAAAAATCATTCAACAAAATCAAGCATCTCTTTATGATTAAAACTCTCAGCAAAATTGACATACAAGGGACATACCTCAATGTAATAAAATCCATCTATGATAAACCTACAGCAAACACAATACTGAATGGGGAAAAGTTGAAAGCATTCCCTCTGAGAACTGGAACAAGACAAGGATGCCCACTCTCACCACTCCTCTTCAACATAGTACTGGAAGTCCTAGCCAGAGCAAGCAGACAAGAGAAAAAAATAAAGGGCATCCAAATTGGTAAAGAGGAAGTCAAACTTTCACCGTTTGCTGACAATATGATCATTTGCCTTGAAAACCCTAAGGACTCCTCCAGAAAGCTCCTAGAACTGATAAAAGAATTCAGCAAACTTTCCGGATACAAGATTAATGCACACAAATCAGTAGCTCTTCTATACATCAACAATGAGCAAGCAGAGAATCAAATCAAGAACTCAACCCCTTTTACAATAGCTGCAATAAAATAAAATACTTAGAAATATACCTAACCAAGTCGGTGAAATAACTCTGAAAGGAAAACAGAACACTGCTCAAAGAAATCATAGATGACACAAACAAATGGGAACACATCCCATGCTCATGGATGGATAGAATGAATGTTGTGAAAATGACCATACTGCCAAAAGCAATCTACAAACTCAATGCAATCTCCATCAAAATACCACCATCATTCTTCACATAATTAGAAAAAACAATTCTAAAATTCATGTGGAACCAAAAAGAGCCCGCATAGCCAAAGCAAGACTAAGCAAAAAGAACAAATCTGAAAGGCATCACACTACCTGATTTCAAACTATACTGTAATAGAACCCAGGAATAAAGTCAAATACTTACAGCCAACTGATCTTCAACAAAGCAAACAAAAACATAAAGTCAGGAAAGGGCATTCTTTTCAACAAATGGTGCTGGGGTAATTGGCTAGCCACATGTAGGAGAATGAAACTGGATCCTCATGTCTCACCTTATACAAAAATCAACTCAAGGTGGATTAACGACTTCTGAAACTATAAAAATTCTAGGAGATCACATTGGAAAATTCCTTCTAGACATTGGCTTAGGCAAGGATTTCATGACCAAGAACCCAAAAGCAAATGCAATAAAAACAAAGATAAATAGCTGGGACTTAATTAAACTAAAGAGCTTTTGCACAGCAAAAGGGACAGTCAGCAGAGTAAACAGACAACCCACAGAATGGGAGGAAATCTTAACAACCTATACATCTGACAAAGGACTAATATCCAGAATCTATAACAAACTCAAACAAATCAGTAAGAAAAAAACGAACAATCCCATCAAAAAGTGGACTAAGGACATGAATAGACAATTCTCAAAAGAAGATATACAAATGGCCAATAAACATATGAAAAAATGCTCAGTCTCACTAATGATCAGGGAAATGGAAATTAAAACCACAATGTGATACCACCTTACTCCTGCAAGAATGGCCATAATAAAAAAATCAAAAAACAGTAGATGTTGGTGTGGATGTGGTGATTAGGGAACACTTCTACACAGCTGGTGGAAATGTAAACTAATACAGCCACTACGGAAAAGAGTGTGGAGGCTCCTTAAAGAACTAAAAGTAGAACTATCATTTAATCCAGTGATCCTACTACTTGTATTTTCTGAAATGGAAAAAGTCATTATATGAAAAGATACTTTGCATATATTTTATAGCAACTGTCTAATTGCAAAACAAGAACCAACTGATACATCAGTCAATGAGTGAATAAAGAAACTGTAGTTATATATGTGATAAGTACTGTTCAGCCATAAAAGGATAGATGCGGCCTTCCACAGTGATCTGGATGAGACTGGAGACTATTATTCCTAAGTACATTAACTCTCAGGAATGGAGAACCAAACGTGTATGTTCTCACTGATATGGGAGCCCCAACCTGTGAGGACACAAAGGCATAGAGGTGACACAAATAGACTCTAGAACTTGGGGGAAAGAATGGGAGGTGGGAGGATAAAGCTATAAACAGCCTGCAGTGTATACTGCTTAGGTGATGGGTGCACCAAAACCTCACAGATCACCACTGAAGAACTTACTCATGTAACCAAACACTACCTGTACCCCAATAACCTTTAAACTATACCAAAATAAATAAATAAAAACGAAACAGAAAAACAAATATTCAGTGTTGGCAAAGATGTAGAAGAAAGGGAAGTCATGTACACTGTTGGGGATGTAAATTACTACAGCCATTTTGGAAAACAGTATGGAGGTTTCTCAAAAAAACTGAAAAGTAGAATTATCATATGATCCAGAAATCTCACTTCTAGGCAAATATCCAAAGGAATTGAAATCAGTATTTTAAAGAGATATCTCCCCTCCCATGTTTATTCCACCAGTGTTCACAATAGCCAAGATATGAAAGCAACCTAAGTGTCTATCAATGGATAACTGGATAAAGAAAATATGGTGTATATACATGAAAGACTGTACAACCTTTAAAAAGAAGGAAATTCTGTCATTTGCAACAATATGGTTCAAACTAGAGGACGTTATGCTAAGCGAACTAAGCCAGACTCAGAAAGACAAGTACTGTATGATCTCACTTATATGTGAAATCTAAAAAAGTTGTGCTCATAGAAACAGAGAGTAAAAAGTAGTTACCAGATGATGAGGGGTGGGGGTGGGGAGGGAGAAATGGGGAAAGGAGAGATGTTGACAAAGGGTACAAAGTTGCAGTTAGACTAAAGGAATACCTTTAGTGATCTATTGCACTGTATGGTAACCACAGTTAATATATTGCATACTTTAAAATTGCTAAAATATATTTTTAATATTATAACCACAAAAAATAATTTGGTGAGGCAATGAATATGTTAATTTCATTGACTCTCTCTATAATGTACACATAGATTAAAATGTTACATTGTATCCCATAAATATATGCAATTGTTATTCTTCAATTAAAAATAAAAAGTGACTACTTCAAATGGTTGCTAGATTTTAGTAAAATAATATATATCAGGTGCTTAGAGAAGGAGTTAGCATACAGTAAACACACAGGGAACGCTAGATTTGGTTGTTGTTATTATTAATGTCTTTATTTTTCAAGTACATTTTAAAATGTTAATTTTGTATATTACTAAGGACTATAAAAAAACATAAAGCAGAGTAAAATGATTGATAGTGGAAGGTGATGGGGGTGAAAGAAAGGCATTACCTAGTGGTCTGGGAGATCCTCTCTGTGAAAGTGACATTTAATTAGAAGCCTGAAGGAAGTGACAGAGCAAGCTACATGAGAACTTGGGGGGAAAAAACTTCAGATTAAATGAAGAGCCAGTACAAACATTCCTAAGCAGAACAAACTAATGTGTTCATAATATTTTACTTGATCAGCTGCAGGAGATCATGTGAGAAACAGAATGGAATTTTTTGTTTAGATTCAAGGGTACATGTGCAGTTTTGTTACAAGGGTATATTGTGTGATGCTGAGATTTGGGTTTCTATTGATCCCGTCACCCAAATAGTGAACATAGTACCCAACAGATAGTTTTTCGATCCTTCTTCCCCCTCACCCCCACCCCCACCTTTGGAGTCCCCAGTGTCTATTTCTCCCATCTTTATGTCTGTGTGTACCCAATGTTTAGCTTCCACTTATAAGTGAGAATACGTGGTATTTGGTTTTCCGTTTCTGCATTCATTCACTTAGGATAATGGCCTCCAGCTGCATCCATGTTGCTGCAAAGGACATGATTTCATTCTTTTTTATAAGTGCATAGTATCCCATGATGTATATGCACCACATTTTCTTTATCCAATCCACCATTGCTTGGCATCTTGGTTTGTTTTATGTCATTGCTAGTGAACAGTGCTGTAATAAACATATGAGTACAGGTGACTTTTGGGTAGAACAGTTTATTTTCCTTTGGATATAGACCCAGTTAAGGTGTTGCTGGGTTGAATAAAAGTTCTATTTTTATTTCTTTGAGAAATCTCCCAACTGCTTTCCACAGGGGCTGAACTAATTTGCATATCCACCAACAGTGTATAAGCATTCTCTTTTTCCTCCAACCTCGTCAGCATCTGTTATTTGTTGATATTTTAAGAGTAGCCACATAACGGAACTTTTAATGGGATGTTTCTCAAAAGGCTAAAGATCTTCTCATGGGCTTAATTGTGTCCCCTCCAAAATTCACATGTTGAAGTCCTAACCCCTGGTACCTCAGCATGTGATTGTATTTGGGGACAGGGTCTTTACAGAGGTAATTAAGTTAAAACAAACTCATTAGGATGGGCCCTAATCCAATATGACTGAAAAGCTGAATACAGATGTGTACAGAGGGAATACAATATAAAGACAGTGGGAGAAAATGGCCATCGAAAAGCCAAGGAAAGAACCTGGGAAGAAGCCTTCTCTCATGGCCTTTAGAAGAAACCAATCCTGCTGAAAATTTTATCTTGAATTTCTCATCTTCAAAACTGAGACACCAGCCAACGGTACTTTGTTATGGCAACCCTAGCAAAAAAACACAGATCTCCTCAAGAATAAGAAGAATATTTTTCCCTTTAGATGGGTCTATTCTTCAAATCTAAAAGTTTATCTCTAAAACTTTTTGATCTATTCAAAAAGGTAGTTAGTGTTAATTCAGATTAGATCTTCTAGGACTTTTGCAAAGTAAGTTGGTCCAATGGGAAGAAGTCTAGAAGCAAACTAGTTCTCTTGGAGGTATTTGTATCAGTTAAGGCTCAATTGACATCTTTGAAAGCACCCTGAACAACACAGAATTGCTAAGATTTCTCATGAATTGATTTAATGGCAAGAATTAAGATTCTGGGTAAAGACTACAGATCAATCTTCTGTTAAGTTTCTAAGCATCTGAATCTCCCTTACCGTTGTGAGGTCTCAAGTCTTCTGTTTATAGAACACCCTAAAAGTCGGACAATGTCTGAGCCTACCCTCTAGACTGTGTGTTCAGTGAGTGCTGCCCAGGAATCTGTATGCAAGAATAAGAAGTGCTATGGTTTTAACAGTGAGGAAATTGATGACTAGACTACCTTCTACCCTTGGAAATGCCTGATCAGAAAGACAGGTGAGGCTGGAAGAACTGAGCCGCATGTTCAGCAGTCCTGGAGGAAGAAAGGCAGGAACAGGACAGAACTAAGAGCTGATAATGGGGAAGTGAGGACTGAAGCCAGACTAAAGCCTCCATCACAGATGGTCCCACCTGGGTATGGCTTTAAAAGGCGAGCATGTGATTTATGTCAAGTGGAAGATGAATGCTTAAAGGATGAGACTACTCTGAAAATAGAAATGTTGTAGGGAAAAGATTTGATAGCAATGTAATGAAAGTGGTACCCAAGCAACCAGAAAGAGGAAAAAAAAACCCAAAACATTTTCACCAAGGATAAGATGTTCCAGCAGGCAATGTTGCTATGGCATTTCGAAGTGCTGGTTGCACCAGAATCTTGACTGTAAATGGAAATGGAGCCATAATCAAGTGGCATTCAAACTGTGGCATACTATAATTAAGTAATTATTTGAACCGATGGTTTTAATAAGTTTCTCTGCACAAAAGCCAGCATCTCTCTTCAATTCCTGACACATTCATTATAATTAGCTCCTGCTTGACATTTCCTAGTAGAGAGGCTAAACATCCAAAGTTTTCTTTACTTATTTATAAATAAGAATATAATGATTTAAGCTAAAATACTGGAAATGTATCCCTTATTAAAAAATAGTCAAACCTCCTTAGAATCAATGAGTCACACATAAAGCAAAAATAATAAATTCAGTTCCAGATATGTGCTATGAAGAAAAGAAGATTGGTTAAAGTGAGGGAAAATTGCTGGAAGGATTGTCTGTTTACTTCTCTGAGGTGAGGACATTTGTAAGGAAATCAGAATGATGAGAAGGAGCCGGCCCTGATCAGATCATAAAGAAAATTATTCAAACCAGAAGGAAAATGAAGTGCAAAGGTCCTGGGGTAGGAATAAACTTTACATGACTGCAGAGCAATAAGAAGAGCAGTAAAAGTGAGATTTACTGTGTGAGGCAGCAAGTGGAAGAGATGGGATTAGAGAGGCAGGCAAGGTACGGATTATGTAAGGTCCTGGGAGTGAAGTAAGGAATCTCGATTTTATTGTAGTAGCAACAAGAGGCTCCTAATGACTTTTAGCAGGAGGGTGACATTCTCTGATTTATCTTTACAAAAGTTACCACTGGCTGCTCTGAGGAGACTATAAAAGCAGCACCGGCCGGGCGCAGTGGCTCAAACCTGTAATCCCAGCACTTTGGGAGGTTGAGGCGGGTGGATCACGAGGTCAGGAGATCGAGACCATCCTGGCTAACATGGTGAAACCCCGTCTCTACTAAAAATACCAAAAATTAGCCAGGCATGGTGGCGGGTGCCTGTGGTCCCAGCTACTCGGGAGCCTGAAGGCAGGAGAATGGTGTGAACCTGGGATGCGGAGCTTGCAGTGAGCTGAGATCGCTCCACTGCACTCCAGCCTGGGTGACAGAGAGAGACTCTGTCTCAAAAAAAAAAAAAAAAAAAGAGTAGCACCAAGGTCAACTAGGAGGTATTATGAAGCCAAATGATGACAGTACCTTCATTACAGTTTGTTAGGTAGAGATGATGAGGCGAAATTGCTGATGGATTGACTAAGTGATGTGAGAAAAAGATGAATCGTTGAAGAGTCAAAGAGGAATCCTAGGTTTAGGGCCAAAGACAGTGATGACATTTATAGAGATGAAAAATCTTGGGGAAGAATAGATATGATGGCAGGGACTATGAATAGATCTGTTGTTCATGTTAAGTTTCAGACACTGATTGGGCCTTCACTGACATATTGAGGGTTGAATATGGAGATTTTGTTCTCAGGATAGAGTTTTGGGCTAAACCGATAGATTTGGGTTCCCCTGGTATAGGTATAGTGCACTTCAGAGTTGTGGCTGTGACAGATCACCATGGGTATAAATTTGATAACTAAGAGAAGTGCTGAGTTGCTCCTGCATTCTGAGACCTGATGAAGAGATGAAGCCAACAAGGCAGTCACAAAGAAATAACAGTATGATAGAAAGAAAACCCAAAAGCGGGGCATGGTCAACAATTACAACCCATGATAGGGGTTCAGATTAAATAAGGACAAAGAAATGATCATTGGGCTTGGAATTAATGAGACAGGGAGGAAGTGGAGACTTTGAGGAAAGAAGCAGACTATTAGAAGGAGCAGAAATAGGCTGGAGGAGTCACTGGGGCTGAGAGAAAGATATTTTCAAAGGCAATATTAATGAATATATAGTAAGCCAATAAAAATAACTCAATGCAGAGAAGTTGATTGATTATATTAATTAGGCTAGGCTAAGTTATTCTGCAGTAACAAATAAAAGACAAAGTCTCATTTTAAGACAATAAAATTTTATTGCTCATTCTTGACCATAATCACTAGTGGAAGGGAGCTGGGATGGAGTTGCGTTTCCCTGTTTTGGTTTTTCTAGCCATTCAACAAGGCTCTTCTCTTGTCAACACAACGCCTCTAAGTTCCTTTAAGGGAGAAAGAGAACATGGAGGGCCATGTGGGGGATTTGATGGCCAGGTCTGGAAGGGGTGCACATCACCTCCACCCAAAATCCATTGGCCAGAACTCAGTCATATGGCTCTACTGACACAATAGAGCCATCAATATGGTCTTCCAGTGTGATCAACAGGAAAATGAAATGAGTTTAATAAATACCTAGCATTGCCACTGCAATAGCCCCTACTTCCTGTCACCAAATACACATTTCATTCTTTCTCCTGTGTGTAGAGCATGCTGATACCTTTCCCACGGCAGCAACTGAGGGATCCAATCTGCACTGAAACCAGCTCAAAGCCTAGGATTTCAGGGTGACCTCTTCATTTACATCTGATGTGGCTCCTTATGGTGCAACACTCCATGATCTAAAAAGAGAAGTTGCCCTCCTCCACTCCCATATACAATGTGCAGTGGTGGAGCAGGGGCAGAATAACCATATATACACTTCCACTCAGAAGAGTGCTTAATTGAAAGATGCTTAGTAAGTAGTCCCTGGTCTGTAGCAATTCTGAAATGCCACTGGGCCTATGCGGTAAAGTCTTCTACTGTGGAAGGGAGAAAAGCCTTTTGAATAAACCCAAATTCTCCTCTCTGAAGGAGAAACTCACTTGCTTTTTGTTCTTCATGATCTTAGGTTGCACTCCAAAATGTTCTTTCTGCTTTATTATGCATCTTGGCCACCTCTACTGTGGGTGCTGGAGAGTGTGCCCTCCTTGAGAGCTGCTCAGCTCACACAGCCCACATCCTGCATGAGAGTTGCTTCAAGACTCACTCAACAGTAATAGGCTTTTTTAAGATAAGGCTCAAGAGTTATTTGGCAGCAAACTCCCTGAAATAATTAGTATGCTTCTGATTTATTTACTTCTAGTTAGATCTGTGTGCTGTTAACTATATTCAAAGTTCTTTTGTGAATTTTAAACACAGATCTCTTTACTTTTACACTTCCTCATCCCCATGCCTGCCTCTCTCAATCTAATGGCAGCTACCTTGAGGCTACTAGGTATGAGTAAACTGGCCGCTTCTCTGCCTCAAAGCTGGTATCTGCCTCTAAGCTGAGTCACTCGATTCCATGTAGAAGTCTCACTGGGTCTTTGTCTCTCAGAGCCTTTTAAATCACATCTTTTTCTTGGGGTCTAAAAGTACTTGACTTTTTTAACAGTTCAGGGTCCTGGCTTTTCGACTTTTTTCTTCTTTATTTTTGCTTGGAAACTGTCCAACTTTTTCCTGAACTCATCTTTTCTCGTACCATATTTCACTGATTTTAAGATGCACATTCATTTCTCATTTTAACATCTTTGAGATTGGGCTGTATTTCATAATTTTTGCAGGTATAATGTCAAAGTTTAATTGACTTTTTCTGTCTTTGTTAGTACAACATAAAATAGATGTATGTCTTATCTGCAACATATCATAGTCTACTAACTGTAGAAATACTTTGCAAAATGTAGTTAAAAGTACCATAAATTTGACATTGTTTTTCAGTCTCTTCCTCTAGAAATGTAAGCTCTACAGGCACGTAGCCTTCCAAATGACCACAGGTGTCAGGTTTACCAAAGTTTTGTCACCATATCTGACACGGTTTGGCTGTGCCCTGCCAAAATATCATCTTGAATTGTAGCTCCCGTAATCCCCACACGTCAGGGGAGGGATCCAGTGGGAGGTAATTGAATCATGGGAGTGGTTACCCTCATACTGTTCTCATGGTAGTAAGTGTGTTCTCACAAGATCTGATGACTTTATAAGGGGCTTTCCCCCTTTTCTCAGCACTTCTCCTCGATGCCACCATGTGAAGAACATGCTTGCTTCTCCTTCCACCATGACTGTAAGTTTCCTGAGGCCTCCCAGCCATGATGAACTGTGAGTCAATTAAACATCTTTCCTTTATAAATTACCCAGTTTCAGGTATGTCTTCATTAGCAGTGTAAGAACTAATACAGTAAATTGGTACCGAGAATGGGGTGCTGCTGTCAAGATACCCAAAAATGTGGAAGCAATTTTGGAACTGAGTAACAGGCAGAGATTGTAACAGTTTGGAGGGCCTAGGTGACAGGAAGATGTGGAAAGTTTTGGAACTTTCTTAGAGACTTGTTGAATGGCTTTGACCAAAATGCTGATGGTGATATGGACAACGAAGTCCAGGCTGAAGTGGTCTCAGATGAAGATGAAGAATATGTTGGGAACCGGAGTAAATATCACTCTTGCTTTGTAAAGAGACTGGAAGCATTTTTTCCCTGCCCTAAAGATCTGTGGATCTTTGAACTTGAGAGAGATGATTTAGGGTATCTGGCAGAAGACATTTCTAAGCAAGAAAGCATTCAAGAGGAAGCAGAGCATAAAAGTTTGGAAAATTTGCAGCCTGATGATGCAATAGAAAAGAGAAACCCACTTTCTGGGGAGAAATTCCAGCCAGCTGCAGAAATTGCATAAATTATCAGGAGCCAAATGTTAATCACCAAGTCAATGGGGACAGTGCCTCCAGAGCATGTCAGAGAACTTCATGGCAGCCCCTTGCATCACAGGCCTGGAGGCCTAGGAGGAAAAAAATGGTTTCATGGGTTCCCCTGTTGTGTGCAACTTAGGGATTTGTTGCTCTGTGTCTCAGCCTCTCCAGTTATGGCTGAAAGAGACCAAGGTACAGCTCGTGCTATGGTTTCAGAGGTGCGAGCCTCAGGCCCTGGCAACTTTAATAAGGTGTTGAGTCTGTGGGTACACAGAAGTCAAGAATTGAGGTTTGGGAACCTCTGCCTAGATTTCAGAGGATGTGTGGAAATGCCTGAAAGCCCAGGCAGAAGTTTACTACAGGGATGGAGTCCTCATGGAGACCCTCCGCTGGAGCAGTGCAGAAGGGAAATGTGGGTCAGAGCCCCCACAGAGTCCCCACTGGGGCACTGCCTTCTCACACTGGAGGTGTGAGAAGAGGGCCACCATCTTCCAAACCCCGGAATGGTAGATTCACCAACAGCTTGCATTATGTGCCTGGAAAGCTGCAGACACTCAACACCAGCCTGTGAAAGCAGCCAGGAGGGGAGCTGTGCTCTGCAAAGCCACAGGGGCAGAGCTGCCCAAGGCCATGGGAGCCCACCTCTCACATCAGTGTGACCTGAATGTGAGACATGGAGTCAAAGGAGATTATTTCAGAGCTTTAAGATTTAATTACTGCCTCAATGGATTTCAGACTTGCATGGGGCCTGTAGCCCCTTTGTTTTGGCCAATTTCTCCCATTTGGAATGGGTGTATTTACCCAATGTCTGTACCTCTATTGTATCTAAGAAGAAATTAACTTGCTTTTGATTTTACAGGCTCATGGGCAGAACAGACTTGCCTTGTCTCAGATGAGACTTTGGACTTGCCTTTTCAAGTTAATGCTGGAATGAATTAAGACTTTGGAAGACTGTTGAAAGAAACTGATTGTGTTTTGAAATGTGAGGACATGAGATTTGGAAGGGGCCAGGGGTAGAATAGTATGATTTGGCTGTGTCCTCACACAAATATCATCTTGAATTGTAGTTTCCATAATCCTCACGTGTTGTGGAAGTGACTTGGTAGGAGATAATTGAATCATGAGGGTGTTTACCCTCATGCTGTTATTGTGGTAGTGAGTGAGTTTTCATGAGATCTAATGGTTTAATAAGGGGCTTTTCCCTCTTTGCTTGGCACTTCTCCTTGATTTTGCCGTGTGAAGAAGGATGTGAAACACATCACTGCCATAATTGTAAGTTTCCTGAGGCCTGCCCAGCCATGCTGAACTGTGAGTCAATTAAACCTCTTTCCTTTATAAATTACCCAGTCTCAGGTATGCCTTTATTAGCAGCAAGAAAATAGATTAATACAGTAAATTGGTACCACAGAGAGTGGACCTTAAGCCATATAGAGTTCTATCTATGTTCTCACCACTTGCCACTCAATTGCTAAGCAAATATCATGGTACCACATCTTAGTCTGGCACAGTGATTTTCTCTGCCACCTCTGAGAAAAAGGTATACATGCCTGCACAGTTTGGTTTAGCCTTTTGCTCCTTCCCTTACCCCTATGAGAACAGATGTCTCAAGTAGAATTTTATCTTTCAGTCGAGGGTCCAAGATAAGACACAGGGAGCAAAGCTTAGCAGATGTGAAAGTTAAACCCAGAAGCTATAAGGTCTATATGGTTTTAGAATTGATTTTTATGAACTATTTCAACAACAAATAATCTTTATCTTATGCAAATTGCTTCATAGAATGTAAAAAAAAAGCTCTAAATTCATTCTACAAAACTAGAGTAACATTGGTACCAAAACTAGAGAACAATAGCACAAGAAAAATATATTTAAGCCAATCTCACATAAAATACAGAATAAAATTTTAGACACATACTAGTAAAATAAATTTAGCAGTCTGTTAAAAATATACACCATAACTAAGATGGGTTAATCCTAGTAATGCAAAGATAATTCTACATTACCAAATCTATTAATCAGCAGACTAATACATTTTTATATATATAATTATTTCAACAAATATAGAAAAATCATCTGACAAAAATAATTTCATGATGAAAATCTTTAAGCTAACTAAAAAAGAAGAAACATTGTTTTTCTTAATAAAAGTCATATATCAAAAAACAACACTAAATTCTTTTTTTAATGTGACCAAATTTTAGAAGAATTTCTTAGAATAAAAGGGTAAGAGAAGTATACAATTAACACTGTTTACATTCATCAGTGTATAAGGCCATAGCCAAGAGAAACAAATAATACGTAAGAATTGAAAAGTAATAGGAAAGTGTGCATAAATTTGCAAACAATATAATTGTAGAAATTCCCAGATAATCTACCAACAAACTAATAGAACAACCAAAATAATTTAGCAAGGTTTCTAGATACAACATCAGGAAGAAAAATGAACAGGCTCTTTTTTACACATTTAATAACATTTAGAAAATATAATACAAAATGTTTTATTTATAATATCAAAAAATTTGTGTGTAGGAATAACTCTAACAAAAGATGTTCAAGACATTGATGAAGAAAAGTATAAACCATTATTAAAAAGGAAAAAAAGTTTAGAGAAGAGGCTGCTCTAAATAAATAAATAAACATACCACATTCATGAATAGGAAAAGTCAAAACTTTAAAAAGTAAATTTTTCCCCAAAATTATCTTTATATTAAATGCAATGCAGTTTTAATCAAATGCTCACCACAGAACTTTCTTTTATTGCTTTGTATCATTCTGTTTTTCTGTAGACAGCATGGCAAGCCAATTGTAAATTTCATGTGAAAGATAAGAGATTTTTGAAGAAAGTAAGGTAATTGCCTCATCTGATATTGTGAATTATTACTAAGTTAAAGTGATTGAGAAAGACCTAATGGGGAGGCATGTGGAATAAAACAGCACAGAAACAAACTTTTGCCTGTATGACAACAAAAGACAGTATATTAGTTTTCTATTGCTGCCATAACAGACCACCACAAATATGATGGTTTAAATAGCACAAATTTATTATTATTACATCTCTACAGGTTAGAAGTCCAACACAGATTTTGTGGACTAAAATGAATGTACGGGCAGGATTGTGTTTGTTTCGGGCATCTGTAAGGGTGAATCAGTTTCTTTGTGTGCTCCCACTTCTAGTAACCAGCCACACTCTTCGACTCACGGCCCCTTCCTCCATCTTCAAAGCCAGCAATGTTGCTTCTCTCTGACCATTCTTCTTCCTCTGACTCTCTTCTTCTGCCTACCTCTTCTACCTTTAAGGATCTTTGTGATTTCACTTGGGTTTTCCTGGGTAATTCAGGCTAACCCCCATATCTTAATGTCAAGTGATTAGCTTTCTCAATTCCATCTGCAATATTAATTTTCATTTGCCATGTAACCCAACATATTTACACATTCTGAGGATTGGCATGACTTTGGGAGACTACTACTCTGCTTAGCACAAAAAAAAATTTTTTTTTAAATCAATGAGCACCAGAAGCATTCAAGTTATGTGAAGCCCGAAGCTTATGCAATTTAGTGCAGGTGCTCTCTTTAAGAAAAAGAATACAAAAGTATTTTGCAAAAATTGACAGACATATATGACTCTGTGACCACATTGCTAAATTTATTTTCAGGGCCATTGAAGGAGTCTATTCAAGTGATGGTCCCTGAAGCTTATGTTTTATTAATTTTCTAGCAATTCTACCACAAGTAAAAAACAGACTACTTCATACAGGTAAGCTGGAATCATTTGTTAGTTATATGGACTAAGACAAAATGAATTCCTATGTCACTTCTACCAAAACAAAAAATCTCAGTAGGTTAAAAACATATATACAAAAACAAAGTTTCAAAACATTTAGATGAATAATGAAAAAATATTTTTAACCACATGGTATTTCTTTGAAAAGTCCATATTCTAAAGGAAAAAACTGACCTTTTAATTACATTAACAGTTAAATTTTTGATTAAAATTTTAAACTTTGCTCTGTTCTTCTTAGACTCTACTCAACTGTTTCTGTATTCATCCCAGCTCCTCCCCATCTGCAGTCTGACCTCTGTGGATGCAGCAAGAATGAGAGGAGAATGTTATATTTTGTCCTCCTAGAAGTAAAAACTTTAAGATTGGCTATAAGATAAAGACAGATGGTCTGCGTACAGGAGATGGACACTGAGCACATCCCATACAACACTGTTCAGTGTCCTTATTGACAGAAAAAAACTCAGTCTTACTTTGTCATCATTTTATTCCCAGGACTGTTGGACAGTACCTGTTCCATGTAGCATATGACCCATGTATGACCCATGAAAGAATGTCTTTGTCATCCTTGTATAATTTTTGTAACCACAATTTTTTTTTTATTTAAGAAGAAAAAAGACTTGTATGAGTATTAGAAAGCATGGATATTTAGAATCAGAGGGAGAAATTAGTGTGGGAGAAAAGATGACCGTTTTCACACATCTTTCCTACAAGGCTGCTATGACAGTCAATTGAGTTTTCAATAATCAGTTTATGTTCAAAGTCTATACTCCTGTTTATAAACAGAAATGAACTTAAAATATGGAAAATAGTATCCAACGATTCACATATTTAAAATCCTATAAGAATTTCTGGAGCCAGATTTGGATTTAGACTACAGTGGTGGAGGCTCCTAGGTGTTTGTACTTAACCAGGTTCCATTTCCTCATCATTTGCTGCAAGTAGGACAGCTTGACGATAACAGTTGCAGGCATCTTTTTTTCCTATGCCTGTGCTATTCTACATTCTGAGACTGAGGACTGGTCCTCAATGTTCCTTTGACTGCCATTGCTTCCAAGTGTCAGAGGGAGTCAGGGAGCTCACAGGCTGTCACATAGGTGCTCTCCTTAAAAGAAATAGCATGTCAGGTGCCTCCAGTATCTCCTACTTTCAGCCAATTCCTTTGGCAGCTTGCACAAGCACACTGTCACTTGAATTTCTCTAACAGAGACAAGGAAAGGGCCAACTAGATTTTCCTGAATTGGTGTCCTTGCACAAACACTGTCACTTTGCCACGCTTCCTCCACTGGGTGTGAGAGCTGTTTCGGCTACAACAGCTAGCCCTCATTTTTTTCTTCAGCTCAAGTTAGGATGTTTTTGTCATTCCTTCAATTATCACACATAAGGAGGAAATGGGAGGTTAAGAAGAAAAGGACATGCATCTAGCATATTCTATTACATTTTATTTTCTCTGAGACCCTCTTTATTCTCTTTCTAGGTTCAGGAAACCAGAGGTAAAAGCAGCAGAAATGGGTCTGCATCCCTGCAGTGGCAGTGCCTGCCATTCTGTGTGTGTGTGTGTGTGTGTGTGTGTGTGTATTCTTCCACTTTTATTTTAAGTTCAGGATGTCCAGGTTTGTTACATAGGTAAATGTGTGCCATGGTGATTTGCTGCACAGATCAACCTAGGTATTAAGCCCAGCCAGCAGCCATTAGATATTCTTCCTGATGGTGTCCTTCCCTCTCTGCCCCCCACTGACAAGCCCCAGTGTGTGTTGTTTCCCACCGTGTGTCCATGCGTCCTCATCAATCAGCTCCCAGTTATAAGTGAGAACATGTGGTGTTTGGTTTTCTGTTCCTGAATTAGAGCGCTAAGGATAATGGCTTCCAGCTTCAACCACATCCCTGCAAAGGACATAATCTAATTCCTTTATATGGCTGCACACTATTCCATCGTGTATATGTACTATATTTTCTTTATCCAGTCTATCACTGATGTGCCTTTAGGTTGATTCCATGACTTTGCTATTGTAAATAGTGCTGCAGTGAACATACACATGCATGTATCTTTATAATAGAATGATTTGTAATCTTTTGCATTTATCCCTGGTAATGGGATTGCTGGGTCAAATAGTATTTCTGCCTCTAGGTCTTTGAGGAATTGCCACACTGTCTTCCACCATGGCTGAAATAATTTACACTATCACTAACAGTTTAAAAGCATTTCTTTTTATCCACAACCTCACCAGGGCCTGTTGTTTTTTGACTTTTTAATAACAGCCATTCTGGTGTCAGATGGTATCTCATTGTGGTTTTGATTTGCATTTCTCTAATGATTCGTGATGTTGAGCTTTTTGTTATATGTTTATTGGCTGCATGAATGTCTTCATTTGAGAAGTGTCCATTCATGTTCTTTGCCTACTTTTTAATGGGGTTGTTTGCTTTTTTCTTGTAAAATTGTTTAAGTTCCTTGTAGACTCTGGGTTTTAGACCTTTGTCAGACGAATAGATTGTAAAAGTTTTCTCCCATTCTGTTCACTCTCATGATAGTTTAGTTTGCTGTGCAGAAGTTCTTTAGTTTAATTAGATCCCACTTGTCAATTTTTGCTTTTGTTTCAATTGTTTTTGACATTTTTGTTATAAAACCTTTGCCTGTGCCTATATTCTAAATGGCATTGCCTAAATTTTCTTCTAGAGTTTTTATACCTATGGGTTGTACATGTAAGTCTTTAATCAATCTTGAGTTAATTTTTATATAAGGTGTAAGGAAGGGGTTCAGTTTCAATTTTCTGCATATGGCTAGCCAGAACTCCCAGCCTCATTTATTAAATAAACAAACATTTGCTTGTTTTTGTTATTTGTTGGAAATCAGATGACTGTGAAGTGTGCAGTCTGCTTTCTGAGTTCTCTATCCTGTTTGAATGGTCTGTGTGTCTGTTCTTGTATCAGTGCCCTGGTGTTTTGGTTACTGTAGCATTGTAGTATAGTTTGAAGTTGGGTAGTATGATGACTCCAGCTTTATTCTTTTTGCTTAGAGTTGTCTTGGCTATTGGCTAGTTGGTCTCTTTTTTGGTTCCATGTGAAATTTAAAATACTTGTTTTTTAATTCTGTAAAGAATGCCAGAAATACAATCTCACACCAGTCAGAATGGCTAGTACTTAAAAGTCAAAAAATAACAGATGCTGGGCCGAATAGGAACATCTCCAGTCTCCAGCTCCCAGCACGAGTGACACAGAAGACGGGTGATTTCTGCATTTTCAACTGAGCCTCTGCTGCTGATAACCAGTCTGGAGTGGACCTCAAGCAATTTCCAACAGACCTACAGCTGAGGGTCCTGACTGTTAGAAGGAAAACTAAGAAACAGGAAGGACACCCACACCAAAACCCCATCAGTACATCACCATCATCAAAGGCCAAAGGCAGATAAAACCACAAAGATGGTGAAAAAGCAGGGCAGAAAAGCTGGAAATTCAAAAAATAAGAGTGCATCTCCCCCTCCAAAGGAACCCAGCTCATCGACAGCAGTAGATCGAAGCTGGACAGAGAATGACTTTGACAAGTTGAGAGAAGAAGGCTTCAGTCCATCAAACTTCTCAGAGCTAAAGGAGAAATTACGTACGCAGTGCAAAGAAACTAAAAATCTTTTAAAAAGAGTGGAAGAATTGATAACTAGAATAATTAATGCAGAGAAGGCCATAAACGAACTGACAGAGATGAAAACCATGACACAAGAAATACATGACACATGCACAAGCTTCAGTAACTGACTTGATCAACTGGAAGAAAGAGTATCAGCGATTGAGGATCAAATGAATGAAATGAAGGGAGAAGAGAAGTCTAAAGAAAAAAGAGGAAAAAGAAATGAACAAAGCCTTCAAGAAGTATGGGATTATGTGAAAAGACCAAATCTACGTCTGATTGGGGTGCCTGAAAGTGAGGGGGAAAATGGACCAAGTTGGAAAACACTCTTCAGGATATCATCCAGGAGAAATTCTGCAACCTACTAAGGCAGGCCAACATTCAAATTCAGGAAATACAGAGAACACCACAAAGATACTCCTCGAGAAGAGCAACTCCAAGACACATAATTGTCAGATTCACCAAAGTTGAAAGGAAGGAAAAACTGTTAATGGTAGCCAGAGAAAAAGGTCAGGTTACCCACAAAGGGAAATTCAAGACTAATAGCAGATCTCTCGGCAGAAACTCTACAAGCCAGAAGAGAGTGGGGGCCAGTATTCAACATTCTTAAAGAAAAGAATTTTCAACCCAGAATTTCATATCCAGCCAAACTAAGTTTCGTAAGTGAAGGAGAAATAAAATCCTTTACAGATAAGCAAATGCTTAGAGATTTTGTCACCACCAGGCCTGCCTTACAAGAGACCCTGAAGGAAGCACTCAACATGGAAAGGAACAACCGGTACTAGCCATGGCAAAAACATGCAAAAATGTAAAGACCATCGAGGCTAGGAAGAAACTGCATCAACTAACGAGCAAAATAACCAGTTAATATCGTGATGACAGGATCAAGTTCAAACATAACAATATTAACCTTAAATGGAAATGGACTAAATGGTCCAATGAAAAGACACAGACTGGCAAACTGGATAAAGAGTCAAGACCCATCAGTTTGCTGTATTCAAGAGACCCATCTCACATGCAGAGACAGACATAGGCTCAAAATAAAGGGATGGAGGACGATCTACTAAGCAAATAGAGAACAAAAAAAAGCAAGGGTTGCAATCCTAGTCTCTGATAAAACAGATTTTAAACCATCAAAGATCAAAAGAGACAAAGAAGGCCATTACATAATGGTAAAGGGATCAATTCAACAGGAAGAGCTAACTATCCTAAATATATATGCACCCAATACAGGAGCACCCAGATTCACAAAGCAAGTCCTTAGAGACTTACAAAGAGACTTAGACTCCCATACAATAATAATGGGAGACTTCAACACCCCACTGTCAACTTTAGACAGATCAATGAGACAGAAAGTTAACAAGGATATCCAGGAATTGAACTCATCTCTGCAGCAAGCAAACCTAATAGACATCTATAGAACTCTCCACCCCAAATCAACAGAATATACATTCTTCTCAGCACCACATCACACTTATTCCAAAATTGACCACACAATTGGAAGTAAAGCACTCCTCAGCAAATGTACAAGAACAGAAATTATAACAAACTGTCTCTCAGACCACAGTGCAATCAAACTAGAACTCAGGACTAAGAAACTCAATAAAAACCGCTCAACTACATGGAAACTCAATAACCTGCTCCTGAATGACTACTGGGTACATAATGAAATGAAGGCAGAAATAAAGATGTTCTTTGAAACCAATGAGAACAAAGATACAACATACCAGAATCTCTGGGACACATTTAAAGCAGTGTGTAGAGGGAAATTTATAGCACTAAATGCCCACAAGAGAAAGCTGGAAAGATCTAAAATTGACACTCTAACATCACAATTAAAAGAACTAGAGAAGCAAGAGCAAACACATTCAAAAGCTAGCAGAAGGCAAGAAATAACTAAGATCAGAGCAGAACTGAAGGAGATAGAGACACAAAAAACCCTCCAAAAAATCAATGAATCCAGGAGTTGGTTTTTTGAAAAGATCAACAAAATTGATAGACCGCTAGCAAGACTAATAAAGAAGAAAAGAGAGAAGAATCAAATAGACGCAATAAAAAATGATAAAGGGGATATGACCACTGACCCCACAGAAATACAAACTACCATCAGAGAATACTATAAACACCTCTAGGCAAATAAACTAGAAAATCTAGAAGAAATGGATAATTTCCTGGACACTTACACTCTTCCAAGACTAAACCAGGAAGAAGTTGAATCCCTGAATAGACTAATAGCAGGCTCTGAAATCGAGGCAATAATTAATAGCCTACCAACCAAAAAAAGTCCAGGACCAGATGGATACACAGCTGAATTCTACCAGAGATACAAGGAGGAGCTGACACCATTCCTTCTGAAACTATTCCAATCAATAGAAAAAGAGGGAATCCTCCCTAACTCATTTTATGAGGCCAACATCATCCTGATACCAAAGCCTGGCAGAGACACAACAAAAAAAGAGAATTTTAGACCAATATCCCTGATGAATATCGATGCAAAAATCCTCAATAAAATACTGGCAAACTGAATCCAGCAGCACATCAAAAAGCTTATCCACCATGATCAAGTAGGCTTCATCCCTGGGATGCAAGGCTGGTTCAACATACACAAATCAATAAACGTAATCCAGCATATAAACAGAACTAAAGACAAAAACCACATGATTATCTCAATAGATGCAGAAAAGGCCCTTGGCAAAATTCAACAGCCCTTCATGCTAAAAATTCTCATAAATTCGGTATTGATGGAACATATCTCAAAACAATAAGAGCTATTTATGACAAACCCACAGCCAATATCATACTGAATGGGCAAAAACTGGAATCATTCCCTTTGAAAACTGGCACAAGACAGGGATGCCCTTTCTCACCACTCCTATTCAACATAGTGTTGGAAGTTCTGGCTAGGGCAATCAGGCAAGAGAAAGAAATCAAGGGTATTCAGTTAGGAAAAGAAGACGTCAAATTGTCCCTGTTCGCAGATGACATGATTGTATATTTAGAAAACCCCATCATCTCAGCCCAAAATCTCCTTAAGCTGATAAGCAACTTCAGCAAAGTCTCAGGATACAAAATTATTGTGCAAAAATCATAAGCATTCTTATACACCAGTAACAGACAAACAGAGAGCCACATCATGAATGAACTTCCATTCACAATTGCTTCAAAGAGAATAAAATACCTAGGAATCCAACTTACAAGGGATGTAAAGGACCTCTTCAAGGAGAACTACAAACCACTGCTCAGTGAAATAAAAGAGGACACAAACAAATGGAAGAACATACCATGCTCATGGATAGGAAGAATCAATATCGTGAAAATGGCCATACTGCCCAAGGTTATTTATAGATTTAATGCCATCCCCATCAAGCTACCATTGAGTTTCTTCACAGAATCGGAAAAAACTGCTTTAAAGTTCATATGGAACCCAAAAAGAGCCCGCATTGCCAAGACAATCCTAAGCCAAAAGAACAAAGCTGGAGGCATCACGCTACCTAACTTCAAACTAGACTACAAGGCTACAGTAACCAAAACAGCATGGCACTGGTACCAAAACAGAGATATAGACCAACGGAACAGAACAGAGTCCTCAGAAATAATACCACACATCTACAGCCATCTGATCTTTGACAAACCTGAGAAAAACAAGAAATGGGGAAAAGATTCCCTATTTAATAAATGGTGCTGGGAAAATTGGCTAGCCATAAGTAGAGAGCTGAAACTGGATCCTTTCCTTACTCCTTATACGAAAATTAATTCAAGATGGATTAGAGATTTAAATGTTAGACCTAATACCATAAAAATCTTAGAAGAAAACCTAGGTAATACCATTCAGGACATAGGCATGGGAAAGGACTTCATGTCTAAAACACCAAAAGCAACGGCAACAGAATCCAAAATTGACAAATGGGATCTAATTAAACTAAAGAGCTTCTGCACAGCAAAAGACACTACCATCAGAGTGAACAGGCAACCTACAGAATGGAAGAAAACTTTTGCAATCTACTCATTGGACAAAGGGCTAATATCCAGAACCTACAAAGAACTCAAACAAATTTACAAGGAAAAAACAAACAACACCATCAAAAAGTGGGCAAAAGATATAAACAGACATTTCTCAAAAGAAGACATGCATACAGCCAGCAGACACATGAAAAAATGCTCATCATCACTGGCCATCAGAGAAATGCAAATCAAAAACACAATGAGATACCATCTCACACCAGTTAGAATGGCAATCATTAAAAAGTCAGGAAACAACAGGTGCTGGAGAGGATGTGGAGAAATAGGAACACTTTTACACTGTTGGTGGGATTGTAAACTAGTTCAACCATTATGGAAAACAGTATGGCAATTCCTCAAGGATCTAGAACTAGAAGTACCATATAACCCAGCCATCCCATTACTGGGTATATACCCAAAGGATTATAAATCATGCTGCTATAAAGATGCATGCACACATATGTTCATTGTGGCACTATTCACAATAGCAAAGACTTGGAATCAACCCAAATGTCCACCAGTGACAGACTGGATTAAGAAAATGTGGCACATATACACCATGGAATACTATGCAGCCATGAAAAAGGATGAGTTTGTGTCCTTTGTAGGGACATGGATGCAGCTGGAAACATCATTCTCAGCAAACTATTGCAAGAACAGAAAACTAAACAGCGCATGTTCTCACTCACAGGTGGGAACTGAACAATGAGATCACTTGGACTCAGGAAGGGGAACATCACACACCTGGGCCTATTATGGGGAGGGAAGAGGGGGGCGGGATTGCATTGGAAGTTACACTTGATGTAAATGATGAGTTGATGGGTGCTGACGAGTTGATGGGTGCAGCACACCAACATGGCACAAGTATACATATGTAACAAATGTGCACGTTGTGCACATGTACCCTAGAACTTAAAGTATAATAAAAAAATAAAAAATAAATAAATAAATAAAAAAGAATGTCAATGGTAGTTTAATGGGAATACCATTGAATCTATAGATTACTTTGGGCAGTATGGCCATTTTCATGACACTGATTCTTCCTATCCATGACCGTGGGATGGTTTTCCATTTCTCTGTGTTCTCTCTGATTTCTTTGAGTGCTGGTCAGTAGTCCTCCTCGAAGAGGTCCTTCACTTCCCTTGTTAGCTGTATTCCTAGGTATTTTATTCTCTTTGTGGCATTTGTGAATTGAGGTTCATTCATAATTTGGCTCTCTGCTTGCCTGTTGTTGGTGAATAGGAATGCAAGCAATTTTTGCACATTGATTTTGTAGCCTGAGACTTTGCTAAAGTTGCTTATCAGCTTAAAAAGCTTTTGGGTTGAGACAGCAGGGTTTTCTAGAGGTAGGATAATGTCATCTGCAAATAAAGATAATGTGACTTTCTCCGTTTTTATTTGAATATCCTTTATTTCTTTCTCTTGCCTGATTGTCCTGGCCAGAACTTCTAACACTATGTTGAATAGGAAGAGTGAGAGAGGGGATCCTTGTCTTGTGACAGTTTTCAAGAAGGATGCTTCCAGCTTTTGCCCATTCAATATTATATTGGCTGTGGGTTTGTCATATATGGCTCTTATTACTTAGAGGTATTTTCCTTTAATACCTAGTTCACTGAGTTTTTAACATGAAGGGATGTTGAATTTTATTGAAGGTCTTTTCTGCATCTATTGAGAAAATCACGTGGTTTTTACTTGCCATTCTTGTTTCACACCAGTCACTCTGTACTGAGAACCAGTCTCTCAGTTGTTTCTATGTTTCCTTCTACGTGCTGTATAAATCCAAACTTACCACTTCATTCATCCAACAAATACACTTTCAGGACCTGCCAGGCCCTGCATTAGTGTGTAAAGATATAAAGATGGATGGAATATGGTTTCCTGCCCAGTAGGAGCCTCAGATTTATGATTGAAACAGTGTAGAACCAATAACAAGTTCAATGCTAGGTAGGCTGTGTGTCAGGGCACACAGCTGGAGCACCTAGCTCAGCCTGGAGTAATTAGAACAGGCTCCTAGAAGGAGTGACACCTCAGCTGGGTTTCCAATGGAAAGGAGAAACCCATCTGAGAGGGGAAAAGAGACAGGCACAGTCCAGACAGAGGGGAAAAGAGACAGGCACAGTCCAGACAGAGGAAATAATACGTTCAGATGCAGAGTTTCTCAGTCTCAGCACTCCTCACATTTTGGACCAGATAATTCTTTGCTGGAGTGAGAGGGCATTACATTGTCTGATGTTTGGCAGCATGCTTGGCTTGACCCTTGTTTACTAGGTAACAGTGTCATTCCCTCCCTCAGTTGCAGCAATCATAAATGTTTCCATACATCTTAAATTTTACTTCTGTGGGACAGTATCACCCCAAGTTAAGGAACACTGAACTAAGCTTGGGAGGAAGAAGTTGAAGCAGGTTGATATAACTACAGGAGGCAAAGAGTGTATGGAAGAGAGTATGGGAGATGGAGAATCTAATAAAAGTCATATCTTTGAAGGACTTCCATGCCTTTCAGTTCATTTGAAAAACAGAACTGGAAAAACAGTCCCAGAGGACTGTGTTGAGGGCAAAATCAGATTACATGTGTAAATAAATTTGCATAATGCTGCCACATGCAAGATAAAGATGTGTTCCCTCTTTCCTGCTTAGTTCCATTGTCCACAATGGAAGCTAGAGTGATCAATTGAAGGGCAGCTAGAAGCTGGAGTTAGCGGTGGGCAGGGCCTCTGAGGAAGGAACAATTAAGCCACAGGCAAAACTGACAACTGTCTAGCTGGATAAGCTCCGGCCTGGACAATGGAAGCTTTCCATCCTCCATCCCCATGACTCTGCCCTTACCCACTTCTGAGCTTATCTTTCCAAAACACCTGGCTCACCTATGTTACTCAGGCACACTTCTTTGTTTAATATTTATCTCAATCCAGCAAACAACTGCAGTGTTTCTTAGATAGACATGTCAGGTCATGGGAAAGAGGGAATATACGTGATAATAGACAGAACCTCTAGGCTTCAGGGTTTCCATGTAAAAGGTGCAGAAAATAGCACATCCTGCTCCTCCTCTCAGGAAAACCTTTCTCTCTCTAAGTCCACAAGTTCAGGTCCCAACTCAGGCACCATTTCCACTCTGAAGTTGTCCTGGTCCTGACAAGAGCTTGAGCTCCCTTTCTCTCTGCAACCCACGGCATCCATGCACTCCCTCTACCATTGGCCTTAGTGTGTTGGATTGCAACGATTTTTCCATTCATTTGTCGACTGGTCAAGGATTTTAAGTAACTTGAAGGCAAGTGTCCTATATTTCTCAAATATTTGTGTATTAGTGGGTAAAGACACAGTGCTCCAATAAAGCATTCCAATTGCCTGTTGAATGTAAGCAAGCAGAGATTTTTTAAAGGGTACCTTTGGCTTCTCCGCCTGCCAATGCTTGCCTGTGACTGAAGTTCTCGCTAGCACACAACTACTTTCAGTTCTTTGTCTCAGATTTTTTAACCACCCTTGTTAGTTTCCTAGGAGTGCCATAATATGTCGTAAAATTACCATAGACTTGGTGATGTAAATTTGTGTTAGAAATTTATTCAGTTAGTTCTGGAGGACAAAAGTTTGAAATCAGTATCACAGGGCCAAAATCAAGGTGTTGGCAGAACTGTGATCTCTTCAGAGGCTCTAGGGGACATTCTTGTCTTGCTGCTGGCATCTCTGGGCTGCTGGCATCTCTGGGCTTGTTGCTGCAGGACTCTAATCTCTGCCTCTAGGATCACACCGCCTCCTCCTCTTCTCCGTGGGTCTTCCTCTGTGTTTCTCTTGTAAGGATTATTGCCATCAGATGTAGGGCCCAGAAGATTTAGGATGATCACTTCATCTCAACATCCTTAACTTGATTATATTTGCAAAGACCCTTTTTCTAAATAAGGGCACATTCACAGACTCTGGGATTAAACGTGGTCATATCCTTTTGGAAGCCACAACTCAACCCGCTCTACCACCCTTCACCCATGATGCACTGTTTAGAAATCCAACCAGCTTTAGCCACTTCCTACATCCTTTTAACCTATTAGAATCCAGCTTCCGAGACGGGCGGATCACGAGGTCAGGAGATCGAGACCATCCTGGCTAACACGGTGAAACCCCGTCTCTACTGAAAAATACAAAAAAAAAAAAAACTAGCCGGGCGAGGTGGCAGGCGCCTGTAGTCCCAGCTACTCGGGAGGCTGAGGCAGGAGAATGGCGTAAACCCGGGAGGCGGAGCTTGCAGTGAGCTGAGATCCGGCCACTGCACTCCAGCCTGGGCGACAGAGCGAGACTCTGTCTCAAAAAAAAAAAAAAAAAAAGAATCCAGCTTCCTAGAGTTAAAATTAATAGATAATGTGTATTCTTTTGAGCTTTGTATAGTTACGTAACATGTGCTCTTTATAAGTGCTTTTCTTTCCTCAGCATATGTGACAGAAAGACCACTGTGCCAAGTTAAGCATGTGAAGATGGAGTCCTGGGTTTACACCTTGTTAAGAAATCAACTGCAGTTTCCTTGTATGGAAATCAAGGACCTGGCATGAGGCCATGGATTGCTTTTCACTTCGTCACCCACATCTCCTCTCTTTTAGCCTTTATAAGAAACCTGCAAAGTGGGAGCTGTTTCAATACTGATTCTTAGAAATCAGGAAACTGGCTTTCTATGATTAAGCAATTTGCCCATGGTCACAAAGCAGATGTGAAAAAGATAAAGGTAATAAGTGGTCTATAAAGATATGATGTGATGTGCACTTTCACCCAGTCTTTGCTAGACTCCCAAATCTCTCATTTGCACTAAACCATACTAAGCATCTCTTCAACCGTATCAGGGATACGGAACTCTCCATTTTATCCAGAGTTAATCTAATATAAGATTTCATCAGAAATCCAAACTCAAAATACCACAAATGCGCACACACACACACACGCGTACACACACACACACGCGCACACACATCTATTCACCAAAGATTCTATGAATAATTAAAAATCAGTCTTCATCTGCTTGACACTAAGTGTTGACAGGGCCCTGGACAGAGGCCTGTGTCAGCATTCTTCAGAGACTTCACAGCATTTGACAACTGCTTGTAGCTAAACAAACCCCCTGTCAAGAAGGCCAGTTTTGGTGTAAAATTTTCGCAAAGAAAAAAATCTCTTCTCCTAGATCGCCAACCCAGCCTCAACAAGACAGTGACCCGATTATGACTATCTTCTTGTCAGTTCTTACTTTTATCCTGATTTCATGGTTTAGCTGTCAAATAGCCAACCCTAGTTGAAGGCCAAAGCTGCAGTGAGAGAAGAAAGAAAACAGTAATACAAATAGTAAACTGAAAAGGGAGCTGTCTTCATCTGGTGAACAGGTATTCCCTCCTCAGAACACATCTTTTGAAATATTTGGCCCTGTATATTGCATTTGCAAAGTAATAATTCATCTCATCATATTTATCTATTGCAAACCCGTGTGAATGCCAGAGATTCTGATTAACAGAATGCGTCAGTATTACCATTCTGAGTTAATGTACTCATATCTAGAAAGCCCTAATTCTTAGCACAAGGTCTCATACTGTCCCAGGACTTAATATCTCAAAGGATGAGAAAGTCAGAATATCAGGGGGTGAGAAGAGGTTGATGAGATAAAGAAGTGGTAGGGAAAGAAAACCTTGTGCTCTCTCTAGAGGTTGGGGTGCTGACTCCCCATACCGGGGCTCATAGATGGGGAACCCCCAAATTAGGCAACTGGGATGTCATTCTTGAGAAAGGCACATACAGATGGCTTCTGCTGACTGAAGGGTGTATGAGCTCTTTGGAAGAAGCTTGTGACCACCCTAAGGTAAAGCTAATCTGTTGCTAATAAATGTCAGATTAGGTCTTTAATTTTCTCAAAAGTCTGATGAGGCCAAGGTTATAGGACCAATTTGCATGTAGAACTTTTAACTCCCTCTTTGCCCATGGCCACAGGTATACCCTTAGTCTCCCAGATTAGATATCTAAGATCACTCGGCTTCCTGGTCACAATGATCATTATTGCACCTAGACACCTACTTCAAGCCTTTGTTTGACTATCACCTTCTCAATGAAACTTGAGCTGGTCATGCTATTTTAAATGACCAACCTCCCACCAAGACACCGTGACATTCCTTACTCTCCTTTTTATCTGTAGTTACAAACAGCTTCTGATAAGCCCTATAATTTACTTATATGTTCTATTTTTTTTTAAAATTTCTTATCTCCCCTGCTAGAATGTAACATCCATGAGGACAAGGATCTTTGTCAGTTTCATTCATCATAGAATTCAACATCTCCAATACTATCTGGCACATTGTGAGCTCTCAATAAATATTTTATCAGTGAGTAAATGCAGACTTCAACACAAAATACCATATACAGAAGATCCCAATTTAGGGAAGTGGTGACTTAAAAGTAGAACTGTATTCCAAAGATGATCTTTCTGTTGGTTTGTTTTTGTTTAGGGTAAAATCTTTTATTTATTTCTTGTCACTGAAATCACTGTTGGAATTTCTAGAAAGCCAGATTAGATATAGGGGGCAGAAAAAATAAAAAAAAAAAAAAAGTTCCCCAGCATGGCTAGGTTATGCTCTACCTTTGGAGACTTCTTATTTGGAGACTGTGCCCTGGAGTCAGCTTCCAAAGTTTCAAGTTCTAGGCAACCTACAGAATAGGAGAAAAGTTTGCAATCTACCCATCTGACAAAGGTTTAATATCCAGAATCTACAAAGAACATAAACAAATTTACAAGAAAAAAAAAAGCAACCCCATCAAAATGTGGACAAAGGATATGAACAGACACTCCTCAAAAGAAGACATTTATGCAGCCAATAAACATGAAAAATGCTCATCATCACTGGTCATCAGAGAAATGCAAATCAAAACCACAATGAGATACCATCTCACACCAGTTAGAATGACGAATGACGGTCATTAAAAAGTCAGGAAACAACAGATGCTGGCAAGGCTGTGGAGAAACAGTGACACTTTTACACTGCTGGTGGGAGTGTAAATTAGTTCCACCATTGTGGAAGACAGTGTGGCGATTCCTCAAGGATCTAGAACCAGAAATACCATTTGACCCAGCAATCCCATTACTGGGTACATACCCAAAGGATTATAAATCATTCTACTATAAAAACATATGCACACATATGTTTATTGCAGCACTATTCACAATAGTTAATTTATTTACTATAGTGAATTTAAATAGTGAATTTATTTGGGTTGGTTCACTTGGAACAAATGTCCATCAATGATAAACTGGATAAAGAAAATGTGGCACATGTATACCATGGACTATAATGCAGCCATAAAAAAGAATTAGTTCCTGTCCTTTGCAGGGACGTGGATGAAGCTGGAAACCATCATTCTCAGCAAACTAACACGGGAACAGAAAACCAAACACTGCATCTGCTCACTCATAAGTGGGAGTTGAACAATAAGAATACACGGACACAGGGAAGGGAACATCACACACTATGGCCTGTAGGGATGTTGGGGGCAGGGGAGGGAGAGCATTAAGACAAATACCTAATGCATGTGGGGCTTAAAACCTAGATGACAGGTTGATACTTGCAGCAAACCAACATGGCACGTGTATATAACAAACCTGCGCATTCTGAACATGTATCCCAGAACTTAGAGTGAAATTTTTAAAAATTAAAATTAAAAATAAAAATTTCAAGTTCTGACTCTATCACTTTCTTGACCTTGTACACATTATCAAAACTCGGTAGGCCTCAGCCCCCCCATTTATACAGAGGGTAATAATAATATTAGGTTTAAGTACGATAATCCATGGAAAAGTTCAGCACTATGTCTGGCATATTATCTCTCAAAACCAAATTCTGTAATACTTTTAATCCATCTTGACCTGACAGCTTTCAGCCAAAAGAACATACCCACATATATAGCAAGTAAAGCCAGTCACAAACACCTGTGTTCACAACAATCTCCCAGGAATTCCCTCAATTATAGCCAACCAGTTCCTGAATCTGTGCCACCAGGGTCCTAGTTTGTAAATCTAGTTTCCTATTGATATTCACGTTCTATCATGTTGGTATCTCTAGCTACTAATGCTGCCTCAAGAAATCGGACTCAAATCAACTTTATTGGCTCTCCTGACTTAAACCATGTGTAAGGAGAATATGCAGCCAAAAGAGTACAAGATCAGAATCTCAACCTATTGAGCTTAACGTTGGCCTAACCAACTGGCTTGATTCTCCTTGATCAGACGGTCTTGAATTTTCTCAAGCATAAACCTTCGGGGTTTGTTTGTTTGTTTGTTTGTTTGAGATGGAGTCTCACTCTGTCATGCAGGCTGGAGTGCTGTGGCATGATCTCTGCTCACTTCAACCTACACCTACTGGGTTCAAGCAATTCTCCTGCCTCAGGCCCCCAAGTAGCTGGGGCGACAGGCAAGTGCCACCACGCCCAGCTAATTTTTTTGTATATTTTAGTAGAGACAGGGTTTCACCACGTTGGCCAGACTGGTCTCCAACTCCTAACCTCAAGTGATCCGCCCGCCTTGGCCTCCCAAAGTGCTGGGATTACAGACGTCAGCCACAGCACCCAGCCTCAAGCATAAATCTTTAATATTGAATCCATCTTTTATTTTCTTTAATTTTATCCAAAATATTTATTCATTTATTCATTCATTCACTCAGTTTTTACTGAGCATTATTTTATGTATTTATGCACTGACATGAGTGCCAGGATAAAAAATTAATATACACAAACAAAATACTGCTGTGTAAATTATCCCTATGACTTGCAAGGTATGCAATGACATGTAATATGTTTTCTAGCATACTCAACATAAACTGGGTGACTGTACATCTTGCTACCTTTGAACCACAGTAATAAACTATCAAAGCAAAAGACAGACATACTAATTCAGATCAATAGAGCTTAATGTCACTGCAAATTAATTAAATGCTGTGCCACCACTGCCTTTCTCATGAAGGAAGAATTGCCAAACAATATTAATAAATTTCCAAAATGAAAACTCTTATATAAGGCCATACCTAACTGAGACATATATCATTCCTTTTACAGTTCAGATTTTCAAATATATAAATGGAACAATAAATTTATAACATTCAGTGCCTTCAGTTCTTGCTCCAGGCATTCTCTGTTAGCAACAGTATCATCAATGTGATTCCAAAGAATTGAGCTCTAGTTTCTTTTGATCTTTGGGAAAATCCAATTTTAGAACCACAAAAGTGAATTACTCTTTCCTTTTACCATTACCAAATATATATATGGCTTATATATATAAAGTCTTTGATTTGATATGATTAATTTATAATCCCTTGTTTTGTTATTGCTCTTGCTCCTTTCAAATTGGATTTTTCTAAAGGACTTTTTCTTTGTGAAATGCTAGCAGAGGTACACAGAGAGCTTTGTAAGTGTTCCTTTCAGCACTCTGGTGACATACAGTTGAACGGACAAGATTGTAGAAGCAGATGACAGAGTCTGGAGGCTTGGAGGTAAAGGCATTTAATTATAGTTTTAGTTCAGAGTTTGAATTTCTTGGGGTACATCCAAGATTTCTGCCTCAGTATCAGCCTCTATAAAGCTGGTAAACACAACTCTTTACCTCTCTTCTCACAAGAAAATTATGACTCATATCAATTCCTATTCAGGATCTCTGGCTCCAAGAAAGCCAGCTACCTGGGAATAATGATGTTTAAAATACAGTTTCAGATCTAGAGTTGAAATTTGCCATATTAAACCATCATGCTTATTAAATATAGAGCCAAGATAATATGATAAGATAAGAGCAATATGGGAACCATTCATTGAGCACATTGCAAATGTAAAGCATTCTGCAGGATGCTTTGCATACCTCATTGTGAATTCTCAGCACCATCCTATAAAATAAGTATTCTTCCCACCTTTTCTAACAAATGAGCTAAATGAGGTGTATAGAAGTCAAATAATTTGGATATATTCCCATATATAACAAGTAGCAGAGCCTGGGATTAAATACAGCTACACTTCAAGCTCTTATGAGCAAGCTATAGCTATGAAATTGCCATGAGGTTTAGAAGAATTTGGGGGGAAGGCGTAGGCATCCATATACATTACAGGTATCCCAACATCTCAAGTGATTGCAGGGTGTGTGTGTGTGTGTGTGTGTGTGTGTGTGTGTGTGTCTGTAAAACATCAGCTCACTTGCTCCTTTTTTCTCCTTTGTCGTTTTTTCCTAAGTCCTAGCAAATATTTAGCCATCTTTGGGTCCTTCCATAAAATATGGGGCTTAGTCCACTGGTCCTAGGTGTTGCTCCTAGTAATAGCTCTTGTTGGATATTAAACAGAGAGCATCACTACCCTTCTACGTAATGCCTCCTGATGCTCTGATAGCCACAACCCTCCGAAAGCAATGAGACTAACTCTTTTTGAGACCTTTGTGTCCATATTTGATTTTTTGTGTGCTACTAATAAACACTTAACATTGGAGAATAGTGATCCAGCAGCCAGGGCACTTGCCATTCCTCTCAACACACTGCAGTCTGGTCTAGCTCTGCGCCTCTGCCCATGCTCTTCCCTTTACTTGAAATGTCTTTTTCCCCTTCTCTGTCTGGTGGAAATTGTATCACTTGCTTTTATTCTATATGGCCAACATCAAATATCACAGCCATCAAAAATCACTCTGTTTTCTGAGTTTCTATTAATACTTTATATTATACTTTAATATGAATATTTAGCATCTATTTAAACAGAATCAGTTCTGTCCACTTTCCTTATTATACCTCATCACTGTATTCATGCACCTAGCAGAATTTGGCAAATAATAGCAAGTCAGTAAGCATTTGTTGGCTTGCATTGGCAAACAACTCCATATTTACAAATTTTCAGAGACTGGAACAATGATCATAAACTGAAAAGGATATCTTGGGAAGTAAATGCTGAATTAGATGTAAGTTTCAACTTCTATGTAACGATTTTCTGGAAATAAAATTCTGAAGATATTGACAAAAAAGAGACAGAGACAACTTGGGTGTGGGGTGAGCAGAAGCGAAAGTAAATACAGTGGGGAAAGAGATGGAAATGTCATGCCTGCAACTCAAGTTTTCTTTGGACAAATGTTCTTGTCTGCAGCCCTTAACAATATTAAAAAACACATTTGTAGAATGCTGGAACATAAACAAAATGTTTACTGAAGGAATCATCTGAGGCAAGGGCATGACTTGTCTTTGAAAATAACTTGAGTCTCAGAAAACTGACGGGAGATCACATGTGAAGGTCATGTAATAAGTTAGAGGCTGAGCTGAGCCTGAGAACTTGAGTGTTTTCTTTCACTCCAACTCTGTGTTCTTTGCCTTACCGCGTATGCCCTTAAGTGTCAATCAACAACTTTCAATTGGCAGTTAGCTGCAGCTCACCCTTCTCCATCATTATCCCTTTTTACCCCTTTTTCCAGTTCCCTTCACTTATCTCCCTGAAACCACAATGCAGACTCTTTTAGATTGTCACTTTGTGAAGAAAGAGCACTGTAAACAATGCCAGGTGCTCTGCCTTGCCTTAAATCATTAAACCCTGAGTCTATGGCAGAAAAGTGACTATTGGCAGCAAATTGGTCTTTTCAAATACACCTGTTCACACAGAAAACAGACACTCCTGGGAGAATCATCCTAAAATATTGACTGTTCTACTTTTCAGTGTGCTCCAAGGTACTGCCATTTAATGCACTTGAATTAAAAAAAAAAAAAGAAGACCAACAAAAAGTTCTGTTTTCTAACAGTATTTCATGTCTACCGCTCTATACCTCCACAAATTTCAAGTCAATAAAAATATATTGAGCATCTATTATGAGTCATGCCTTGTTGTGAACACTGAAGATTCTCCAGGTTATATGAGATATGGTCCTTGCCATCACTGTGGTCTCAGGAATGGTTAGTTATACTACAACAGAGGGTGAAGCTATGCATCACAGGATGAGAAGAGTGGTGCCATGACAAGTTTATAGTTTCCTTCAGCTCATTCAAAGCTGCCAACCTGTGCAGCTACCCTTCTGCCTCTTCCTAAGCAATATCTCCTGGTATTGTTCACAGTAGTTCAAACCTTCACCACAACCCTCAAGTCATTAACCCTAACACCTCAGCTTTCATAGTCAGCCAAAATCTTGTCTCTTACCTCTCAGAAAAGTTTAACAAGTCCCTCAACTTTGGGAATATTGCAATCTTATGTACTGAGTCAGCACAGATTTATCTATACCTTCTTCCCTCTTTTTTCTCCATTCTCCCAACTTGTAAAACATGGTATTTCTCCTCCCATAGGCATCCCATGTCCTCTTGGGTCTCCAACACCTCACATCATCAAACAGCTTCCATCGGTCCCATCTAGGCAACATTTTCTACCATCCCTGGTTCCTTGCTCTTAGCAGACAAACAGATATGAGTCTCTCTCATTCTCCTGGTACCCAAGTCAGAAACCTAGTAGTCATCCTTGAGTCTTCTCCACCTCCACAATCTGTCACCATACCAGAGAGTCAGACTCCTAAGGACCTCTTACACCTGCCCCCAGTCCCACTTCATTGCCCCTGCTTCAGTTTAAGCCCACATCTTTTCTTACAAGGGTCGTTCCAACAGCCTCCTGACTAGTTCTCTCTGGCTCCGTTCTTACTTTTCTCTAATTCAACAATTACCACGCTTGCACAGAGAGAACTTCCTAAAATCTGAAACTAATCAAGCCATGACTCTGCTTAACATTTATTTTCATGGGTTCCTTGCCTATAGAACAAAATTAGACTCCTTTGCATAATGTACAAGATTTTTCCAGATCTGCCTCCCACCTATCTGGCCAGCCACTCTGACTCTCCCACTTGGTCTTCCAGCCTTGTTAAACTTCTCTGTTTCCTCCCACATCTCTGTACTTTTGCTCGTGTTCCCCCCCTGCCTAAAACACATTGTCCGTCCCAAATGCTAGCCTTGACAAGTCCTCTTTCTTCAAGAACCTTCAGGAAAATGTTCATGACTTCCACAAGGTCCCTCCCACATGCTCAAACACACTCTAACAGTGTGGTTAGTGATGTTAACTCTTCAGGGAAACCAGAAAGGGCAAGTAAATTTACCTGTCAACTTACCCTTTTTTAAGAACTTGCTCTAAACAGATTTAATCCATGTGTTATTTGGGACTCTGCTTCTTTGAATCTAGCACTGAATTATGATAATCTCCACTCATTTTCCTATTTGAAATAAAACTGCTGTTTGTTGGTAAGTGAATTCTCATGTCAGAAGGAGTTGGTTTGAAAATTCCAGTTGTAAAACACAGCAGATGCAGATAGCTCTGGGGAAAGAGCAGTCAAAGGCAGTCAATCGTGAGCCCCTGCTTTTCAGTAAGCAAAGCCAGATGCTACTGTTGTAGGTCAGCAACAGGCAAACTAAAAATCAAGTAAATTATCGCGCAGGTCATGCCAAGTATTAAGACCTTCATGGAGGTCGAGGTTTCTCATTTCTTGGCGGGAAACATGCATTTGTTTTTCAAGAGAAGTGAACAAAACAAAATAACTCTTTGTTCAGATCATTTAAAAAAATAATAATATGTAAACCAGCCATGGGTGGCCCCTAATCTAAGGACAGATTCCAATTGCTGTAGAGATGAGCCAACAATAGCACAACTGCATCGTGGTTAAGCATGTGATCTTGGGAATTCATTTGCCTGGGTTTAAACCCTGGCTCGGCCACTTTCTGGGTGTGTGGCGTGAGTGTGATCGTTGATCTCTCTGTGCCTCTGTCCACTCATCTATAAGAGAGAAATCACAAAAATAGTAGTAAGATTTATCACACAAAGTTCCCACTAAGATTAAGTAACATACACAAAATTTCTGGCCCATTTTAAATGTCCAATATGTGCTTTTAGTAGTTATCTCATCATTAAATGACAAAAACCTAACAGAAACTATTAAGAGGAAAATGGTTTTATTTTACAATTTTTGCTCATGTTTCACCCATCTCCTCAATCTCACTTCTAACCATAGTTTGTTTGTGTGATAGTACAGCAGTGCTTCATTCAGGGCTTTGGTTGAGACGGGGTTCTGACGGATGCAGTCAATTCTATTAACAAAATTATTTTTAATCTCAAGTGATTTTTTTAAATAATTTTAATTTCAGTGAGGAGATCTCAAATTCCTTCCTACATATTTCAGAAAAGATCTCAGCCCATAATTGTGTTAATTCCATCAGCTTTCCCATTGGAAGGTGGTTACTTAAGAACCACACGTTTTTATGCCACTATTGATACGGTTTGGCTATGCCCCCACACAAATTTCATTTTGAATTGTAACTCCCATAATTCACCTGTGTCACGAGAGGAATCTGGTGAGAGGTGATTGAATTATGGGGGCGGGTCTTTTCTGCACTGTTCTCATGATAGCAAATGAGTCTCATAAGATCTGATGGTTTCAAAAATGGCAATTTCCCTGCACAAGTTTTGTTTTGTTTTGTTTTGTTTTTGTTTTGTTTTGTTTTGTTTTGTTTTCGCCTGCTGCCATCCATGTAAGATGTGACTGGCTCCTTCTTGCCTTCCACCATGATTGTGTGGCCTCTCCAGCCATGTGGAACTGTTAAGTCCAATAAACCTTTCTTTCGTAAATTACACAGTCTCGGGTATGTCAGCACCATGAAAACAGACTAATACAATAAATTGGTATCAGTAGAGTGGGGCACTGCTGAAAAGATACCTGAAAATGTGGAAGCGACTTTGGAACTGGGTAACAGGCAGAGGTTGGAACAGTTTGGAGGACTGAGAAGAAGACAAGCAAACATGGGAAACTTTGGAACTTCCTAGAGACTTGTTGAATGGCTTTGAATAAAATGCTAATAATGATTTGGAAAATAAAGTCCAGGCTGAGGTGGTCTCAGATGGAGAACTGTAGTAAAGGTGAGTCTTGTTATGTTGTAGCAAAGAAACTGGCAGCATTTTGCCCCTGCCCTAGAGATTCGTGGAACTTTGAACTTGAGAGAGATGATTTAGGATACCCAACAGCAGAGATTTCTAAGCAGTAAACCATTCAAGAGGTGACTTGAGTACTGTTAAAGGTATTCAGTTTTAAAAGGAAAACAGAGCATAAAAATTTGGAAAATTTGCAGCCCGACAATGCAACAGAAAAGAAATCCAATTTTCAGAGGAGAAATTCAAGCCAGCTACAGAAATTTGCAGAAGTAACAAAGACCCAAATATTAATCCTCAAAACAATGGGGAAAATATCTCCATTGCATGTCAGAGGCCTTTGAGGCAGCCCCTCTCATCATAGGCCTAGGAGGAAAAAATGGTTTTGTGAGCCAGGCTCAGGGCCCCCTGCTGTGCGCAGCCTAGGGAATTGGTGTCTTACATCCCAGCTGCTCCAGCTGTGACTAAAAGGGGCCAAAGTACAGCTCAGGCTGTTGCTTCAGAGGGTGGAAGCTTCAGCTTCATGGTGTTGAGCCTGCAGCTCCACAGAAGTCAATTGAGGTTTGGGAACTTCCGCCTAGATTTCAGAGGATATATGGAAATGCCTGGATGAGGGTGGGGCCCTCATGGAGTACATCTGTTAGGGCAGTGCAGAAGGGAAATGTGAGGTGGTAGCCCCCACACAGAATCCCTACTGAGGGAGCTCTGAGAAGACGGCCACCATCCTCCAGACCCTAGAATGGTAGATCCACTGATAACTTTCACCATGTGACTAGAAAAGCCACAGACTCTCAATGCCAGCCAATGAAAGCAGCCAGGAGAGGGGCTATATACCCTGCAAAGCCATAGGGGTGGAGCTGCCCAAGGCCATTGGAGCCCATCTCTTATATCTATGTGACCTGGATGTGAGACATGGAGTCAAAGGAGATCATTTTGGAGCTTTAAGATTTGACTGCCCCCAGTGGATTTCAGACTTGCATGGACTCTGTGGAGTCTGTAGCCCTTTATTTTGGTCAATGTATCCCATTTGGAATGACTGTATTCACCTGATGCCTGTACCCCCATTGTATCTAGGAAGTAACTAACTTGCTTTTGATTGTACAGGCTTATAGGTAGAAGGGACTTGCCTTGTCTCAGATGAGACGTTGGACTGTGGACTTTTGTGTTAATACTGAAATGAGTTAAGATTTGGGAGCACTGTTGGGAAGGCATGATTGGTTTTGAAATGTGAAGATATGAGATTCTGCCAGGGCAGAATGATATGGTTTGGCTGGGTCGCCACCCAAATCTCATTTTGCCTACTGCCATTCCAAGTAAGATATGTGACTTGTTCCTTTTTGTCTTCCACCATGATTGTGAGGCCTCCCCAGCCAGGTGGAACTCTAAGTCCAGTAAACCTCTTTCTTTTATAAATTGCCCAGTCTCAGGTATGTCTTTATCAGTACCATGAAAACCCACTAATACAACCATACTGGGTACTTAAGTCATGGAGAAATTCCCTTACAAAAATTATTATTGCCCAGCCTATAAATAAAGAAAAACATCCTGCACCTACCAGAGGTAAAAGTCAGCAGAACTTACCTTGGTGCTTACTTTAAAAACTTAATTGTTTCCCTTAGTACCTGAAGCAAAATTTTACATTTGTCAAAACTGCATGAGGTATTCAAAAGTAACAGGGAAAAAAAGGATTTTGGTATTTATTTTTATCTAGTTACTTTAGTTGAAAAAGAAGAACAAGAAGGATGGTTTCAATCTTTTATTTGTTTTATAAAGTTGCATTTTTAACTCATTTACATACTGATACTAAGGATTCTATTACTAATTAAAATAAATAGATGAATGCCGTCTGAATTTTAGGGATAAACAGAAGATAGATACACACACATATACACTCAAATATAGTAGTTAGGATGGGATGAAATCAGAGGAAACACTTTCTAGTTACTTTTTGCAAGGCATTAATGGTTTTGAACATGCACAATCCATTCTGTTACCTCTATGTTTTGTATGTTTTGCTCTTTTTATCTGAAATTTGTTTCACTATATTCCCAAAAGAAATAGCCTATGAGATCATGAATTAAAAGAAAATCGTCAAGACGGTGAGCAATTATTCATGTAGGAACCAGGCGTTGGTTTCAATGCTTCACATACACAACCCCAGTTAACCCTAATGTCAGGGGAAGCTACTATCATCCCCATTTTGCAGATACAAATTAAAGAAGACAGATAGGAGTAGGCCCTTTTTGCTTCACGGAGCTGCCTCATTCTATAACATTGTTATTTTTAAATTTCACGTCAACTCTGACATTTTTTTCTCTTAGCCCTTATTTTCTGTTTCCTTATGGGTTTGACTGCTTCTCTGAGACCTTCTCAGAGTCTTCAGGTCTACCCAGAGCTTTCTCTCTTTACCTCTCTCTCTCTGTTACACACACACATGATCACACACACACACACATGCATATACATGCAAACACTTCTTTAAGTATAGACCTAGAGGTCCTCATTCATTCATTCAACCAATATGTACTGAGCACCTACAATGTACCATGCTCCATTCTAGGCATGGGAGATATAAGAAGTCTTCTTAGAGCTTCCACTTTGCAAGGGTAAGAGATATAAGCAATACATCAAACAAAAAAAAAGTGTTAATGCAGCTGTAGCTAATGTTCATATAGAATACAGATTATGAAATAAGAGCATCTAGCATGCAGACCTAACCCTAAAACTGAGGAGAAGATAACTAAAATACTATGTTATTTGAGAACATATGGCAGAGCAGTGAACAACCCTCTTTGGGCAGCTCCACTTGCTTCCTGGAGTGTGACCTTCTCCTCACAGCCTTGATCTTGCTTTCCAACCGCCTGAAGCAACTATATGTTCTTGCTCCCTGACACCCTGCCCTCCATGCCAGACCCGACCAAAGGTTGTCAAAATATCAAAGCAACAGGCTTCAACAGGTGGATTCTCATTGTCATGATGTCTCTTCCTATGATAGTTTTTTCACATATGTGTGCTGTCACTCCCATTTTCAACCTATTTTTAGGTGGCATTGGATTTGAGATTCTATCTTAGGTACCTTTCTTTCTCTTGATTACCCTTGCTTTTAAATGTGCCCTACAAAATTAGACATGGGAGAGTTTTACTGTTACAGGTGATTCTCTTAGTTCTTGTTCATTAATTTTCTCAATCAAAAAATATATATTTAGATATATTTAGATATGTGTGTGTATATCTATATCTATATCTATATCTATGACATCTACTAGGTACCAGGCATTATGTTACTCACTGGATGTGAAGCTGGGAATAGAACAGGCATGAGTCCTTCCCTCATGGAGCATATATACTAGACAGATTCTTTGTTGATATATAAATACTGATTTTTCAATATTTATTAAGGATTTTAAAAAAATGCTTGGCTGGCATGGTGGCTCGTGCCTGTAATCCCAGCACTTTGGGAGGCCAAGACAGGTGGATCACTTAAGGTCAGGAGTTTGAGACTAGCCTGGCCAACACGGCAAAACCCTGTCCCTATTAAAAATACAAAAAAAAAATTTAGCTTGGTGTGGTGGTGCCAGCCTGTAATCCCAGCTACTCGGGAGGCTGAGGCAGAAGAATCACTGGAGCCTGGGAGGCAGAGATTTCAGTGAGCCAACATCACACCACTGCACTCCAGCCTGAGTGACAGAGTGAGATTCCATCTCAATAAATAAATTAAAATCAAAATTTTAAAAAGTGCTTAGCTCTCTGAAAGATGCAGCAGCAGCAGACACAAGCATCCCTGGATTACAGAACCCACATTCTTATGAAAGAAACAAGATCTAGGCACAGAGAGCAACGCATGAGAGTATGCTGCCAAAGACAAAAATGGATGTTGAGTGGCCAGAGAACATTTCTCGGAGGAGATGAGATTTGACAAGTGCTTTGAAGGAAAAATAACCTTGGGTAAGTGATTAAAAGAGAGGACGCCATCCAGGGTGAAAATGACAGAGGGCCACATGAAAAAATGAGAGAGGACAGCAACAAGACGGGATGACCTAGATGGCAGGCTTACCAGAAACAAAGGAGGTGGAGCCTTACACACTAAGACCAGCTATTGAGAATTCTTTCAACAGATAACGTGAAGCTCCTCTTTTCATGGTAAATAAAGAGTTGTTCTTGGATCCCTTTCTAATCATTCTCATGCTGGAAACACTATCTTTGAGAAACATATCTGGATTTGAAGGGCAAAGAAATAAGAAGCAGAGAGGCAGATAAGAGCATTATTGGCTTGGTTCAGGTGTGGTAATATCTGTACAAGTGTGTAACCAACAGGACTAGAAGAACAGATTAACCCAGGATATAATACTGCAGTCTGTGTTACCCAATAAATGGAAGAAATGAGGGCATGATGGGACGAAATACGGGGGAGAGAATGAGGGAGATGAGGGAAAGAAGGACAGACCTAAGTGGATATCAGAGGCAGTCTCGATTAAGGTGGGGCTTACTGAACTTTATCGGGTAGTGCAGCTTCTGTATGGAAATGTCCTGTGGTCATTTAAAACCGTGGCCATGGTGCCTAGGTAAGAAGGCTAGCCTGGCCATCGGGGTGTCATTGAAACAGGTGATTATGCAAACTACGAAAACACATGAGCGTGATGGAGGGAAGGGATGAGAGACAACCCCAAACTCCCAAAAGCCGAAAAAAGTTAGCAATAACTACCTACTAAAAAGAGAAAAACAGAATAATTGGACTTCAAATGGATAAGATGGTCTATTATTACATTTAGATGTAAACTCTTACCTCTGATTAACTGGTCTACCTGTTCTCTTAACCCCTAGCTTTTCACGTGGGTACCAAAAGGCCATGCGAAAAACTAGATTGGGTGAGAAGGTAGCATCCTAAATCTGATTTTTGCTATAAGGCTGCCTCATATTGTCTGCCAGAGATCACAGCAGGAGGTTTGGGGAAAAGGTTTGAGAACATAGTCTTGCTAAGTTGCCTCTTTGGAGCCACCTGTTAACTGATTCCATGTGTGGAGTGCAGAATTCTATCGCACCCCAAATGACTTAATTCTCTGTCATTTAACATTTTAGTCTGTGGAAAGACAGCCTTGTGGGCAGAGTTATGTTCCCTTCCTTCTCTGATTGCAGATTGGCTAGCTCTAGCCTCAGTTCATCTTTTAAGTAGGACTTGGCTGAAAAAAGCAACAAGAAATTAAACATATATATGCAATTATTATTTGTCAGGAAAGGGAACGTCCCATACTGGGGCCTGCTGTAGGGCGGCGGGAGCGGGGAGGGATAGCATTAGGAGATAGATGTAAATGACGAGTGAATGGGTGCAGCACACCAACATGGCACATGTATACATACGTAACAAACCTGCACGTTGTGCACATGTACCCTAGAACTTAAAGTATAATAAAAAATATATTAAAAAAGTAAAAGAAAAAATGTAAACTGTCAGAAAACAACAATAGCAAAAAAGCAATGAGAAAACATACCAACATTCTGAATATTTTCTTTTACCCTAAAGCTAAAGGCTTAGTCAGCATGTGATCAATTTTTCAGAGGCATCTACTAGTAAAAAAGTTACTGTTTGACCGCAGCATACACATATAACAAGAGGCGCCAGCTTTCCAACCTGCACGTCTGAGTCCCTGCTGCTCACCACCAGTTGCTAAGCCAATATCACATTTTTAGGTTCTGTTAAATCCAGGACTCCAAAGTGTGGAATTCTGAATAAGGGGGCCAGTAGTTTGGCTGTAGTCACAGAGATCTAAAATAACAATGGCCTAAACAAGACACCACTTTATTTTTGTCTCACATATAAAATTCCTAACTGCTAAGCCAGCAGAGGCCAGAGCTCCTTTCCGCTTGTTTTTCCTCCAATTCTAGAATATTGTCCATTCCACATGGTCCAGAACAGTTCACTGCCACCGCCACACTCTTAACAACTGGAGGTTGCATCATCTTTCTTTCTTCTTTTAATAGACTGTTTTTTAGAGCAGTTTTAGCTTTACAGAAAAAAAATGATGCAGAAAGTGCAGAGCTCTTTTATTCATGTCTTCTTAGCCAGATCTTACTCATTTGCTCACACCTTGCTATAATAGAGACTGAGAAATATGGTTACTATTCTTGGGGGCCTTTTTCCCAGATTTTCTTAAGTCAAGGTTTTATTACAAAGGAGAGAAGAATGGACATTGGAAATAACTAGCAGTCTATCACAATAACTATGTCACAATTACAAGTATATACTAATGTGTGTGACTATGGTGCAATGTCTCTTCTCCACTGTATTTTAAACTTCATTAGGGCCAAGACTATCTCTATTTTTGTTGATTGTGAAATTCCAGCACCAAGAACAGTGCCTGGCATTTAGTAGATATTTTTAAAAATATGTTTAATAAATGAGTAAAAGTTGCTTACCTTAGAAAAAAAGTATTTGAAGGCAAAAGTAAGGTTGAATCTTGGAGAGCTCTCTCTAAATATCAGACTTAGAAGCTTTGAATTTATTATTTTTATTCTTTGTTCCTTATTTCAAAACTCTTCTGTAGAATGCTAACTAATGTCTTACGAGGTTTAAAAGTACAAACGAGGCCGGGGGCGGTAGTTCACGCCTGTAATCCCAGCACTTTGGGAGGCCGAGGCGGGTGGATCACGAGGTCAGGAGATCCAGACCACGGTGAAAGCCCTTCTTTACTAAAAATACAAAAAAATTAGCCGGGCGCGGTGGCGGGTGCCTGTAGTCCCAGCTACTCGCTACTCGGGAGGCTGAGGCAGGAGAAGGGCGTGAACCCGGGAGGCAGAGCTTGCAGTGAGCCGAGATCGCGCCACTGCACTCCAGCCTGGGCGACAGAGCGAGACTCCGTTTCTCAAAAAAAAAAAAAAAAAAGTATAAAAGAGTAAAAGTGTTTTGTGGCCAAATAATGTAGAAAATACTGCATATTATAACTCTTTTTGTGACATTTTTATGTTTTTAATAATTTTAAAACATCAACAAATCCTGCAGTAATAAATCCATTTAATTTACCAGTTCTCAATACTATGAAATCACAATGCCCTTTTTGAAAGAAACATCTCTTAGCATCTTGTGGAATACTACTGTACCATACAGTATACACTTTGGGAAATGCTGCATTAGACAAAACTGTTGCAGGTTTTGGAGCAGGCAGAGTTCACCGTCAACTGGTGTTTTTTGGAAGGGTAATCTAGTGGCAGGAAAAACTAGAGGGAAGATAAATTGGGTAAACAGTTCTAAAAAGACTAATCAATAGTTTTCTAATATTTATGTTTTTGAAAGATTGGCAGTAGCAACTTGTATTTCTCTATACCAGGATAACTAAAGCTACAGCAGAAAAAAAAAAAAAATTAATTACCTCGTGTTTGTTGTTGTTTCAGTTAATTATATTTTGAGGTCAACTTGTTTCCTCCTTCAGGACTTTACCAAATAGCATTTTAATTTCCCTCAAATCTTGAGGCGATCATTTTTTAAAACGGATAACTAATTTGCTGCAGTATTCTACCACAGGAATAAATGATTAGCCAAAATACACACCATATACTGAACCTTACCAAATTATAAAACTAATGTCAACTCCAAATGTATAGTAAGATGCACTATTTTTTTTCTCTTGGTATTATTTTTAAGTCCGAATCTGCCACAGCTAAGAACATGCACTTTATTTTTGCTATATATCCATGTCTTTTTAATTTCACAATTTAAGCAACTTTTTCCTTTCTCTTTTCATTTTCTCAATTTTGCTGACTTTGGTTTAAAAAACTATTCTAATCCAAATTTTTTTCTTTGCTTCATTCATTTACTACATAGGAATCTATTCAAAGACTTTATTGTGTGTAGACACACCTCTAAGTTCATCTACTTAAAACATTCTATTAACCTCACAATGCTATTTAACTGGTATATAAAAGGGAATTGAGCCGGGGAGGGGGGGAATATTATGGAAATCAATCAAACCAAATTTTGTATCGTAAATCTCTTATTCATTATTGTGAACAATCCAAATTTAAAGTATTTATGTAAAATAGTCTTTAAGGACAATGCAAACTACTATTGAATGTTATTCTATGATCTTACAAATTCTATCACATTATCAAAAATATCTCCATACATTTCATACATTTTCCTCAAATTACTTTAGTTCATATGGGAAACCACAATATGTCACCCTAAAATATGCCAGTTTTGCATAGAATAGTTTTGAGGTGAAGGTAATTGAAAAGAGGCAGATTCAGAAGAGCTCTCGGCCCTTCCTACTTGCCTAAAAGCAGGACATAAATTTACAAAGACAAAAGGTATCCCACCCCACACACCGACTCTACCCGGGAGAACAAAGTTTAACCACTGAAGACAACTTGAGACCCTTCCCAGGTATGGATGGCACAGGGGAACCTACATTGGCAGGCTTTCCTAACTGGCCTTTATCTGTCATTTATTTATCTTTCCACAAATTGCCACCCCAAGAGACCCAAAGTCCTTTTCTTTTGCCGTGTCATTTCTCTAAAAATGTATTTTTTTTTTTCCTGTTAACAATTCACAACAGCTTCTTGAAGATGAGGCCATGGGGTATATTCATTCTTCAGTGCTGCCCCAGGCCCTGGTGTTGACTGTTTCAGTCTTACCTTTTTTTGCAGTGTCCTGGAAGTCCTGCAGTCAACCTGTACTGGAAACCTTGAGTTAAAAACCCAAATTAGTTAAAACTTTAAATTTTCACTTGGGTCTTGGGAGTGACCTTGGGGCTTTGTGCATCTGTGGGTGTGTATTCCTCTGAAATTCCAATGAAACGTGACAAGTATCCTCGTAGGGTGTCTGTGTGTGTATGTGTGTGTGTGTGTGAGACAGTGTGATTTATGACACAGAGCAGACAATAAATACCTTTTGAGAGAGTAAATGAATCTCTTAATTATCTCTTAATTACAGCCTGGATGCCAGAGGAGACATCTGCTCCTTCTAGACAATGTGGGTTGACTTTTCCTTTTGCGAGATAAATTGATAGATAGAAAGATGATAGAGATAGATAGGTGATAGATAGATAGATAGATAGATAGATAGATAGATAGATAGATAGATAGATAGAATAGATAGATGATAAATAGATAGATAGATAGATAGATAGATGATAGATAGATAGATAGATAGATAGATAGACAGATAGATATAATGTGTGTGTGTGTCTGATCTTTTAGACTTTGGGTAATCCTGAATTAAAACCTATTTTGGCGCTGATGGAGCTCTGAGAATGTTTCTTCTCTCGCCTCTCACTCCCTTTGAGCCATTTGACTTTAGCCTGCTTGCTTTCTTTCACTTCAAAGCAGCATGCAGGAACAGCAGCTCCTCTGGAAGTCAGGGCCTGCTGTTTCATGGACTAATTTATCCTCTTCTGCTTTTCTTTCCAGCTGCTTCCTCCACCTCATGCTCCGTGAGTCACTTTGCCATACCAGCAAAGGCTCAGGGCATTCTGTGACGCTTTCTTCCAGAAGGCCATGCTGGGCTCATGAGGTCACTGAGGGGGTGTCTTCAGTTTAAAAAGTGATGCAGATAACAAACCACAAATGCCAACTTACAGAGGAGGTTTCTGTCCAAGGGCTAGTCATGTTTGGCCCTTCCCACTGAAGGACGTGAACCGTCACTTCCAAAGAACCAACAAGAAGAGGTCCTGACACTTGAGACTGTGAGTTGCAGAGTAAGGAAGGAAAAATAATATGAAGAAAAAAAAACACAACCAAGGCCTCTGACCTTAGAGCCAGTTCAGAAGCTTTGTTCCTCCCAGGACTCGATGTTATTTCAGTTAGAGATTTCTTCTTACTGGCCAGTACCTTAGGGAGAGCTAGATTAGATTGGTTTTCCCTAACACACTGCTACTTTCATCTTCATGGAAGCATGGGATGTTGTTTAAGAGGGGAGAGAAGAAAACTACCAGGGAATATGAGCAATTTGAGGAAGGAAGTTGGAGAAGTCATGGGTAAGACTATTATGTTACCTTATTTGGGGATGTGGGAAAATAAGAACCTAGACAATTTTAGTCTTGATGAGAAGCCTCTAAGACCCAAGGAGGTTATTGAGAGAGGGAACATTGTATCCTTTCTTTGTCTCTAAAGGGTTTTCAATTTTTTATTACATCAAACAAATCTTATTTCCCATTTCTTGTTATTTCTATTCATTCCTTCCCTCTCCTCCACTTGGGCTATCTCTACCATTTCTCCACTGCCCCAAACATGTCTATGCTTCTCCCAAATGGCACATATGCGTGCGTCTTCCTTCTTCCTCCACCCCTCCCTCCCTTCCTTCCTTCCTTCCTCCCTTCCTTCCTTCCTTCCTTCCTTCCTCCCTCCCTTTCTTTTTCTTTCTTCTCTCCTTCTTTCTTTCTTTCTTTCTTTCTTTCTTTCTTTCTTTCTTTCTTTCTTTCTTTCTTTCTTTCTTTTTCTTTTCTTTCCTCTTTTCTTTCTTTCTTCTTTCTTTCTTTCTTTCTTTTCTTTTTCTTTCTCTTTCCTCTTTTTTCTCTCTCTCTCTCTCTCTCTCTCTCTCTTTCTTTTTAAGACAGAGTCTCATGCTGTCACCAGGCTGGAGTGCAGTGGCGCGATCTCGGCTCACTGCAACCTCCGACTCCCCGGTTCAAGAGATTCTCCTGCCTCAGCCTCTCAAGCAGCTGGGATTACAGGCATGTGCCACCACGCTCAGCTAATTTTTGTATTTTTAGCAGAGACAGAGTTTCACCATGTTGGCCAGGATGGTCTTGATCTTCTGACTTCATGATCCTCCTGCCTCGACCTCCCAAAGTGCTGGGATTACAGGCGTGAGCCACTACGGCCGCCTAGGCCTCTTTTCTAACTTACTTATTTCTTTATCACTTATTGTCATCTCACATACATTTTACACATTTTGCTTACTTCCTTTCTGTCCCCATCACTGAAGTGGGGACTTCTATCTGTTTTGTTTGCCTCTACAGCTCCAGAGCCTAGAGAAGTGCCTGGGTCAGTGCAGACTCCCAGGAAGCATTTGTGGATGAAATGAATGAACTAATTGCAGCCTGGCTGCCAACGGAAATGCTTCGGGATTTGACCTGCTTCTTCTCCCTTCAGACAATGTGGTTTGACTTTTCTTTTATTATGTTTGTTGAAAGCAAAAGTAAAAATTCTATTCATCCATTATAAAAACAAAAGGAGATCTATTATTTCCATGAGACTCTCATAGTTATATAGATCCAGGTAAGGCTTCATCATAAGATAAGGGATTGTCCAACTGGGCATGAGATAAACTCCATCAACTAGCAAGGATCTTCAAGTCACCTGTAGGCACTAAGTCACCTTTCCACCTAAAATTCACTTTTTACAGCAAAGGATGCCTGGTGTTGCCTAATGTTCCTGCAGCATTGGTTTATATCACAAGTGGACTCAAGAAAGAATAGAAAATTTGAATCACCATGGTGCTGGTTTGCATTGCTGCTGTGCAGCGGAATCACCTGTGTAAGTAACTTCTGCACCTGTACCCTACCTGTAGGGATTCTGACTTCCTCCTCTGAAGAACATGTAGAGATGATTTTGACACCCACACAGGAGGGAGATCCACTAAGTTATGGAAGCAATATATCCCTATTCACTGCTTTGCCTGCAATTCCTCCCCATTATCTCTTTACTTTAAATATCAGCATAATTTCCTTGTGTGCAGGTGTGTGCTTGTGTGTAGGAATGCCAGGCATATGAAGAACAACCTACAACTATTACAGGGAAACTGCCAAGAATAAATGTCAGACTTTTCAAAATTTTGCTTAGGGTGGGCCCAGTGCCCAGGAAAGTGGATTGGCCTGGAAAACTACAACCATTTATAATATTCTTTTTATGTGAAAAGACATTCTCCTTTCCAAACAATAAGGTCAAAAAATAGTTTTTTAAATAAAATTGGTTTGTAATTGGAGAACTGCCTATAAAATTGGAGATTTAAATGTTTAAACACAAGTCAAATCACAGATCAGACTGGCAAAGACATTTTCTGATGGGTATACCAAGCAATCTAGGAACGGTTTACACTAGTTTGATTGAAATATGAACAGAAGATGTAGCTATCAGCTTATGTTTCACAGTACATAGTAACAGCTCAAGCAATAGTAGCTATATTTTAAGAAAGACAAAGACTAAAGACTGGTTAATGTCTGACACAAAAAAATCTAAGACATCATGGTGGCAGTTTTAGAAACGGTAGTTTACAAAGATTTGCAAATTGTTGCCCCTTTTTGTTATTTAGGTATAAACAGCATTTTTCTTCTATACTTTCCTTTTTTTTTCTGACCCTAAATGTGATCTCCTGTGAATCCATACACCTCACCTACATTTCTGAAGGAATTCCACTCTAAGAGATTCTGCAGATGCCAGTTCCTTCTTTCCTGATATGATGATTTGCAATAAATGGCAGAAGTCTTCTCAGTAGTCCTCAAGTCTTCAGACATAACTGACTTCAGAACCCAGAGTTTTTACTCCACGTCTCTTCCATTGCTGCTAGCTAACTCAAATCACCATCATCTCTTGTTTGAACAATTGAAATAGTCTTTAATTTGTCTCCTTTCTGCTATTCTTGTCCACTTGTTGCCTAATGTCAGCACAACAGGGTAGTAAACCTTCTAATATCTGGGTCAATGTCTTAGTCAATCATGGACTCCTCCAGTGGTTGCTCATTTTGTTCAGTCAGTGCAGTGCAGTGCATAAGAGCACAGGCTCCGGAATCTGACTAACTAGAATTGAATCCCACCTTAGTCACTTTAATCATTTGGCAGCTGCATGACCATTGGGTAGGTTACATAAGCTGCCTGTGTCATGGTTTCTTCACTGATAAGATGGGGGACTAACAGCAGCAATTAGTATCTCATAAGGTTGTTTAGAGGATTAGATGAAGCAAAATGTATACAACACTTTTACAGTCAAGATTTTTTTTCTATTTCTCCAGCAAATATAATTCTAGGTTATAGTAAGTGCTCAGCAAATATTTTTCAAGTGAATTATTGAATAATAGAATAAACTAATTCAAAGGGCTAGTAAAATACAATGGAGCCAAGAATTTAGTCCTTATTAAATGATAAAAGTTGTACCACAAACCAGTGGAGGAAATGAAGGACTTTTTGAATTGACATTGTTGAAAAAATTGGTGGTTTATGTGGGAAAAATATAAGACTATGGGCTCAAGAGACAAAGAAAGGTAATCACTGTTTTATTTTCTGTATATTTGATTGGATACAAAGTAGTAGATATATAGAAAGAACAAATCTAGACATCCAATGTAGAACATGAGGACTATAGTTAATAATATTGTATTGCGTTTGGGATTTTTGCCAAAAAACTAGCCAGGTGCAGTGGTGTGCGCCTGTAGTCTCAACTACTTGGGAGACTGAAGCAGAAGAAGAGCCCGGGAGGCAGAGGTTGCAGTGAGCTGAGACTGCCGCACTGCCCTCTAGCCTGGGAGACAGAGTGAGATTCTGTCAAAAAAAAAAAAAAAAAAATCATCAGAGTAAACAGGCAACCTACAAAATGGGAGAAAATTTTTGCAATCTATCCATCTGACAAAGGGCCAATATCCAGAATCTACAAAGAACTTAAACAAATTTACAAGAAAAAACAACCTCATCAAAAAGTGGGCGAAGGATATGAACAGGCACTTCTCAAAAGAAGACATTCATGCAGCCAACAAACATATGAAAAAAAGCTCATCATCACTGGTCATTAGAGAAATGCAAATCAAAACCACAATGAGATACCATCTCACACCAGTTAGAATGGCGATAATTAAAAAGTCAAGAAACAACAGATGCTGACAAGGCTATGGAGAAATATTGACACTTTTACACTGTTCGTGGGAGTGTAAATTAGTCCAACCATTGTGGAAGACCGTGTGGCAATTCCCCAAGGATCCAGAAACAGAAATATCATTTGACCCAGCAATCCCATTACTGGGTACATACCCAAAGGATTGAAAATCATTCCGCTATAAAAACACATGCACACGTATGTTTATTGCAGCACTGTTAACAATAGCAAAGACTTGGAACCAACCCAAATGCCCATCAATGATAGACTGGAGAAAGAAAATGTGGCACATATACACCATGGAACACTAGGCAGCCATAAAAAAGGATGAGTTCATGTCCTTTGCAGGGATATGGATGAAGCTGGAAACCATCATTCTCAGCAAACTAACACAGGAACAGAAAACCAAACACCGCATGTTCTCACTCATAAGTGGGAGCTGAACAACGAGAACACATGGACACAGGGACGGGAACATCACACACTGGGGCCTTTTGGGGGGTGGAGTGCTAGGGGATAGCATTAGGAGAAATACCTAATGTAGATGACCAGTTGATGGGTGCAGGAAACCACCATGGCATGTGTATACCTATGTAACAAACCTGCATGTTCTGCACATGTATCTCAGAACTTAAAGTATATATAAAAAAGGGAAATATATTTAAAAAAAGAATGACAACAAAATGGAATGGGAGCTGAAGGTAGATGTGTAATCAATAGAGGATTATTCTTAGGATATGAGAATAATAATTCTTAAGATCTTTGAATATTTGAGTGCTAATGGGAAATATTCAAGAATGAAGGGAGAATGGATGGTACACAAGAGGAAGGAGAGATTGCATTATGTTTGAACAAGTGAGAGGAAACAGAATCTGGTTCTGAAGTGGCAAGGAGAACATATATTTCACCCATAATAGAAGAGGAGGAATGGATAGGAGCACTATCCATGACGTATCATATTTCTCTGTTTTGTAAAATGATCATGTATTCAGCAACATTGCTACAAGATCTTGCTACAAGATCTTATCAATATAATAATTATAGTAATAATAATAATTTGTGTCTGCAAAGAAGGACAGTTTTATATGTTGTCTTCCTTTCCAATTGATAGCCCTCTGTAATAGCGATTAGTACTATCCATCAATATTTTCGTATCTTCCCCCTTCTTGATCTGTGTAAGGATTTTACTTGTAGCTGCCCTTCTCCTCAATGGGGCTACATGACTATTTCTGAACAATGAAGTTTTGAGTATTTAATTGTAGATGCTACATCTACCTAAGCTGTTATTTCCCCTAGATACAATGACTGGCATGTTTAAGATTATTGTTATTCCATCCTCACCTGAGTGATAATGAGCCCAGACCTTCTGCCAATCATGTAGATCATTTAGCATAAGCAAGACACAAATTCCTGTGATTCTTAAACAAGTACAATGCTTGAGTTTTACGAACTGCATTCTGATTAATATGGTTTTTTTTGTTGTTGTTAGCTGATTGCATTGTATCAGGATCTCCAATACCATGAGGCAGATAATACAAGGTGGGAGTAGAGACTCCTGTATTATTAAGTGGCATTAAGTATTCTTTGTCATAGCCTTTTACCAATTAAGTCATTTTCAATTTATTTAGAGTTATTCAGAATTTTTATAATAAATGGAAATTGGATACCATCAAATGCATTTTCCGCACCTATTCAGTTAATGTGATTTTTCTCCTTTAATCCATTAGTGAAATGAATTTCTGTTATTACACATATTTGAATTCCTCAGGTAAACCCTTGCTTAATCATGATTTAATGTTTATTTGCAGTTCAGCACTTAAATTTGTAAGTGGGAAGGGCCTATCATTTTATTTATCATATTATTTTCATTAATATCAATGCCCTTAATTCCACCCTTCTCTTTTATTTGCCTCATCTTGTAGCTTCAGCCCGAGTGCAAAGTATTAGGGGTGATGTGGTAGAGTCAGTCATTAAAAAAGAATAAAGTCCCAGAGTAAAGAAAAGAAAAGAAAAAGAGGTATGGAAACACAGGAGCATATTTTTAGGCTGAAGAGATGACGTGCATAGAGAGAATTAAGGTGCAATGGAAAAAAATTATTACTGGAGCAAGGCTCCAGAGTAGAGAAATATGATGGTATCTCAGTCAGTTTGGGCTGCTATTACAAATTACCATAGACTGGGTGGCTTACACATTTATTTCTCACAATTCTGGAAGTCCGTGTTCTTCTCTTTCTCCAGCCACTGCACTTAGATTTTCTTTTGGGAAACTGCCTCTCCTATGCTTTTAATTTGTATAATTTTAGGAGAGACACATTTCTGAGGCATGGGATGCCTAAGTGACCCAGGCATGTAGCCCAGGCCAACACACAGTAGTTGGCTCTGAGGTAAACATGTCTTTATAGCTGTGGGCATTATAATCAATAAGCATCAGTCCTGGAGCAATTGCTGGAAACATGGGGTAGGAGAAGTTCCTTACTGGTGGTGACAAACTGGCAGAACGTAATTCAGAAGCTGCTAGGAGGCCCAGAGGAGGAAAACACGTATGACAATGAAGCAAAAGAAGAAAGAAAATTCAGGATAAGACAGGAGAAACACTCTTGATAACGCAATTTGAATCCTGAAACACATCCATGCCAGAAGATGAACTCCCGAGTTTTCCGATACAACACCAATGAATACCTTTCTCTTTGGAAGTTTGAGTTTGATTTTTGAATCATTAAAGACTCATCATCTTTTTAAATAACCACCCACAACATTCCTCCCACCTGCATGCCTCTGAGGCATCTACTGTGTATTGCACTAATTCAGTGTTTATGGCAAAGTGACTTATATGGCTGTTTCCATGGTGACATGGTTGGGCTGTGTCCCCACCCAAAACACATCTTGAATTGTAGCTCCCATAATTCCCATGTGCATGAGAGGGACCCAGGGGGAGGCAACTGAATCATGGGGGCAGGTCTTTTCCATGCTGTTCTCGTGATAGTGAGCAAGTCTCACAAGAGCTGATGGTTTTATAAAGGGGAATTCCCCTGCACATGCTCTCTTGCCTGCCACCATGTAAGACATGACATTGCCCCTGATTCTCCTTCCACCGTGATTGTGAGGTCTCCCAAGCCATGTGGAACTGTGAGTCCATTAAACCTCTTTCCTGTGTAAATTTCCCAGTCTCAGGTATGTCTTTATTAGCAGTGTGAGAACAGGCTAATACATATGGTTATGTACATTTCCTGCCTCTTTATCTAAATGTTGGTATTGGCAGGCAGTCTATTACAGACCTGCAGCCAGACTTCCTGAGGTTTGAATCCTGGCTCCACCACTTACCTGCTAAGTGACCTTAAGCAAAGCACTTCACCTTTTTGTGCTTCTGATTCATTATCGATACAATTGGAATTATAACGGTAATGCCTCATAGGGTAATTTTAAGGAGCTAATATATGTAAAGCTGTTGGAAAAATATCCAGTACATAATATACATCATACAAGTAAGCCCCATGTAAGTGTGAGCTATTTTTATTACTATTATCATCACAATGATGATTATGATCATTATTATTAGTTATAACCCCACTGCCTACTGCTGTGCCCCTCAATTATAGAGTGAATCACTCGTAACTATTACATAAGAGGATTTTTAATATGTTACTTGTTTTTCTGATCCTACAGAGTTAACAGGGACGAAACTATCAAAGCATAATGAGACAGCCTTGCCAGGTCAGTTCACAATGCTATAAATGTGCCAAAACGTCTTGCCTCATTCCTGCTATTTCCTTCACCTTTCCATCCATTCCTAGCCTTAATCAATTCCTGCCCTTTAATTTTTGTCTCTCCTGTCCAGCATCCAATGGGTCATGGAACTTGATGGTAGAGTTTCATCTCAGGATTTTTCCTTGGTCATTGTTGGGTACTAATCCTACATCTTTTAGCTGCTCCTCTCATCTGCTTCTCCTACCTTATGCTTGTTTCCCTGAATTACCACACCCTGCCCTCCTGTGAAGGGAGGCCAGCTAACCCCTTGTCAAAAGACAAAGTTACAACAAATTTAGTTTCAGAACTAATTGACTTTATATGTGATGCATGGATCACAGCACTCTCCATTCTACAAAACAGAATAAGGGATCCTACTGGGAAATGGCAGAAAAGTGGGATTTATAAGGTGGGAACAAGAAAACCACCACAGAAAAAAACTGATTGGTTAACATCAGGTTACTTCAAGTTCCTTTTTTTTGGTAAGGGTTAATGCAGAGGGGACTTCCTTGTTGTGCTGGCTCAGGTAGACTGAAATCTTCTGTTTTCGGGGAAAATAAACAGTCTGTTCGGGAATCTATATGCTTGCTTAAAGTTTCAATTTGATGATGTGGCGTTTAGCATGAGTAACTCCAGTTTGGTTTGGTCTGGTCTCTTGGGGCCTAGTGCAGAGGCTCGATCCGAAACAATGGGCCATCATTTTGCATAACAACCTAAGAAAAGAGCATCTACTCTACTCCGAAGCTTTAGGACATGCCTTAATCAGGATTTAAAATGTAGCTTCCAAGACACAGGAAGTAGCTAGTATTTTGTGTTGGAAAAGGACTAAGAATGAACATATATCTTCTCTTAAACTAAAATCTCTCCTCATGTCTGTTTCTTCTGCAAGTTCAAGGAGAATGTCTAGGTTTGGTAGCTCCATTCCCATGTGAGTGGTACTCAGTGACATGAGTAGGATTAGGATGTGGATGGGGTCACATTAATTGCTTACAATCTAAGGAAAGGGGGTGGAAGCAAAGGGGGTCAAGTAGTTTTCAAGACCTGAGGACCACTGATTTCCACTTAAAGAATACAAGATGTATATCAGGCCTAGCCAGTTGTGAGAATTTCTCATCATCACCAGTCTCAATACAGAAATACCTGCCGTCATTCACAATGTTATGTGAAACCAAGTGGAGGATGAAGTTGGCAAAAGGCACAAAACCCATAAAAACACTTATGATTTAAACATGAGACGTTTCCCTGTGCTAAATTTGGAATGATTTGCTGGTCTACAGTCCTGTTGGAAGAAAGAAAATGCTCAGTTTGGGAAATAAGGGAAGAAAACATATCAATGTTTTGCTCATAATACTGGGAGAAATAGAATTATCTGAACCATATGAATTCAAAAAGTACTCGCATGACAAAAACACATTTACTATATTTAGAATATGACTTAAGAACAGTATTTCAAACTCCCAGAAATTTGCTAGTGGAATTTTTAAAGCAATTCTTAGTTTTTATATAATAAACATATATGGTATACTTTTATATATGAATACACCCAGAAAATTTTTCTGTATGACTTGCTACAAAAATTATTACAGGTCAAATAATAACTCATGAAAGCTTATATGACAACAGAGGGCATTTAAGCATAACCCTGCATGTAATGTTGGTTCCTGGTTTTTTTTTTTCACCCAAAACAAAGTAGGAAGGTGCACATGGCATGTTAAATATTGAAAAAAAACTAATGTTTATTTAAGAGGAAAAAATGAGCTCACCCATTAGGCCTTGGTATGTAATTTTTTCTACGTCAGTTTTCCCAGAAGCAGATCCTGAGATGAAGTTTCATAGGCAAGTGATTTATCAAGTAAATGCTTATTAGTGATCCTAATGAAAGTGTGAAGTAAGCAGGAAAGTGAAGGTGAGGAAGCCAGATAAGAGTGTGACCTCAAGCCTTTCCCACACAGGATAACCTCAGCCTGATCTCACAGGGGAACTCTGGAGAGTAAGTTACATCTCAGAATTGTACTAATTTGTGTGAAGAGAGCTGGGCTTTCAAATTCCCACATAGTCATGGGCTAAAGGTCACACCAGGAGGATGGAAATTCCCATGCGTTCAGTCAAAGGCTCCAGTAGGCTGAAGAAAGTCCTTCAAAACAATTGCTATAGTTTATGAATGACATGAACAAAAGAATGTTAAAGTCTGAGGACACACAGGAACAGTTAAAAGGCATGATAGCAATCTGAATAGAGCACACACATTGGTTACTACAAGGTTCTTTAATGATGTTCATTTATTTAAATAATGCCTTATACCATTATTATTACCTTTCTTATCTTAAAATACTGGATAAACATATTTGTATAATTCAAACACAGGGTATCATCCCAATATGAGTGGATAATTTCAATTTGCTTATATGAATCAACTCAAGCCAAAAAAAGCTTTACTCTTTTATCCACTATTTTTTGTGTATCCAATCATTCAAAAGTATTCATTGACCACTATGGAGAGTCTATTTCACACTGTTGTCAGTATCTTTGCAGTCACAAAAACAAACTTGTTTTGAATCCTGGCTCCACTGCTTGACAACAATATGACTTAGAGAAAATGACTAAGTCCTCTAAGTGTCTGTTTATACAAGTGTAAAATGGGAACCATCTTATTCAGGATTCAATGACATAATGCACGTAACTGACTTTGCACAGCGCCTGGCACATGCTAAGTGTTCCATACATGTTAGTTAATATAATAACAATAATGATAATGATAATGTTTAAGTCAGAGTAATAACTTCTGTGTATGAAATAGTATACTTGAAAGGAAAACAAGATTGCCCTGCCTTAGAGCTTAATATCTTAGAAGTTAATACCTAAGTAAATATTTAGCAATAGAAAAGATAAATAAGTAATACAAGAGAATAATGTATAATTGACGCTGAATGATATACATTAAAAAAACAGATACCCCATCACTAAAATATCCTCCCCACTAATATATTTTCCACAGTTATACTTGTGTTCTGTTTCCAAAATATAGCTTTAATAGTGAGACTCTTCTGTCCCTAAATTGTTGATGGCCCTTTCTCACCTACATAAAAAAGCACAGGAATCAAAGCATTCATCCATGATCTACATGCACCCCAAACCTCACAATGTATAATAGTCACATCTTTTATTTCATCCTCCTGCATATTTTACCAGAACTATCCAGAATATGCAGTATTTTTTTAATTTAGGGTCACCGCTCAAGCAGTCCCTTCAATGTGGAATATGTTTTCTCCAAGTCTTACCTACTGAAGTTTTACATCCTTGGATGTCCATCCCAAGGATCACCTCTTGTACAAAACCTCCCTATCTCTTTCATTCAAATTACCTCTCCCCATCTATGTCCATATAGTACATTATGTGCTTTACACATAATTGAGTACAGCAAATGTTTAGAGGAAAACCCACTGGGAAGAAGAGGTTTGTGCACAGAGTGGCTGGCCCAAAATGTCAGTCTTTGCATTAGACTGGAAGTTTCTTGAGGTCTAAGATGACCTCTAAGATATCAGAAATAACTTATAAAGGAAGAAGAAACATTAGCATAATTATAATATTATAGAAATGGAAGGAGATTAATTTCAAGGAAATAGACAAGGGGATTTGTATTAGTCAATTTTCACACTCCTGTAAAGAAATTCCTGTGACTGGGTAATTTATAAAGGAAAGAGGTTTAATTGACTCACAGTTCCACATGGCTGGGGAGGCCTCTGGCAACCTACAATCATGGTGGAAGGGGAAGCAGACATGTCTTACATGACGGCAGGCTAGAGAGAGAGAGAGAGAGAAAGAGAGTGAGAGAGAGTGTGTGTGTGTGTGTGTGTGTGTAGGAGGAACTGTCAAACACTTTTAAACCCATCAGATATCATGAGAACTCACTCACTATCACAAGAAAAGCAGGGGGGAAACTTCCCCCATGTTCCAATCACCTCCCACCAGGTCCCTCCCTCGATACATGGAGATTATGGGGATTACAATTCAAAATGAGATTTGGGCAGAAGCACAGAGCCAAGCCATATCAGAATTGATGTCACATACTTCAGACAAGTCAAAAAGAAGATAATGATTGAAAGAGACCTGTACAGTAAGTTATTGGTTATTCTGGGAAATGCAATTTTCCAAATATACTATACTTAATTACTATATAAGTATATTATGATAGATAGATATAGATAGATAGATAGATAGATAATAGAGGAGAGAATAAGTAGTGAAAATATAAAACTAGGAGTGGTATACTAGTTTCTCAGAGTACAAATAAGTTATGAGAGACGTGGAAGCTGGTGTATGAGATTGAGGAGCTTTTGTCAAGAGGAAGTAATTTTCAAAAATTTTTAAAAAGTTTGTTTTTAAGGGATAGAGGGAAATGATTCATTTAAGAGAGATATTTAGATCAGGTGCAGTGGCTCACACTTGTAATCCTAGCACTTTGGAAGGCTGAGGCAGGTGGATTGCTTGAGCTCAAGAGTTCAATACCAGCCTGGGAAGCATGGTGAAACCCCATCTTTACAAAAAATACAAAATTAGCCGAGCCCGGCAGCTTGTGCCTGTACTCCCAGCTACTTGGGAGGCTGAGGCAGGAAGATCAATGCAGCCCAGGAAGTGGAGGTTGCAGTAATCCAAGATCATGTCACTGCACTCTGGCCTGGGTAATGAAGTGAGACCCTGTCTCAGAAAAAGAGAGAGAGAGAGAGAAAGAGAGAGAGAGAGAGAGAGAGATTAAAAATGCAGGAGGGAAGAATTATTTGAGAAGGGACGGATTTGTTTTTGTTTTTGTTTTTTTTTTTTAGCTAGACTCAAAGCTGATTACAGTTAATCAATGTAACTGTATAATTCCTGTAATTTTATAAAAGGAAATTAAAACCATTCAAACACCAGCCTGACCTTTTCGTAAGTTAGCATTTCTCCATTATGTAGGTAGACTCATGTATTTGGATTACAACAGCAATTGTTTGTCCACTGCTCTATTCTTAGGGAAATTATCAACTGGTTTTATATAACCTTCTGGAAGGCTGAGGTTCTCCCTTCAAGCTCCCATTCCCACGCAAGATGATGAGATTCCCCACTCTCTGTTAAAGGGAGTTTCTAGGTATCCAGGACTGCTAAAGTGGAGCTTGTCTGTCCATGGAAGGCACAGTGGCAGGTGTAACTTTGGCGGGTGTGTTTATCAGAGGTCATTTCCGAAAAAGGGCCTTTCCTTTTCCTCTCACTTTGAGAATTCCTAGTGTCATCTTTCAGTTCTTTGCCTATACAGTCACAGTCTGCTTTTTATTTTCCCTTTCTCCAGCTCCAAGCCCTCAATCTTGTGGTCTATGGGTAAAGAAAAACCAAACAAAGCAAAACAGAACAAAACATGACCCAAAAATCTGTTTAACATTTAAGTCAATAATTTCTTTGAATATTTTTTTCAGCATTGGTATGGCTGAAGTAGGAAAAAAACCCTCAAGATACTAGTGAGAGGAAAAAAAGGGATACGAAAATACATAGAAAGCAAACATTAATGGCCTGAGACATACGCTTGCCAGGTTATTAAACAGATTAATAATAATAAAAGGGTTTCACTTCAGTGCTTACTATGTGACCTTTAAACACATAATTTTTGTTTTCGAACATGTAACTTATGTAATCATCACAACAGCCCAATGAGAAAGGTGCAATTATTTTTATCATTCTACAGGTAAGAAAACAAAAGCACAGAGAAGTTAAGTATTTTGGTCAAGGTGACACTGATGAGACTAGAATTTTGAGTCTAAGCTGTCCAGTTCCAATTCTACACTCTTGATCACTACTCTACATTTGAAAGATATAATGTTCTTAGTTTTGTTGAATTACTATCTCTCCTAATTAAAACAATAACAACAACACTTCTGGGTATTATTTCAAATATAAATATTATTTTGATAAGATTACCTTGTAGAGAAAGATTATTTCATGTAAGTCAGGGAATTAAAAATCAAGATTCCTTGGCTCCTGTACTGGCCCAGCTACCAAAGCAGAATTACCAATGTCAGTGAGAATGAAATCATAATGAGAATATTTTCTGTTAGACTCTCAGCGGAGTGATACTCAGTAACTAGTTAATTGACCTGATTTACATTGGTGATTTACAAAACTGCATATAACTTGCTATGAAAATATGTAGATCGTTGTTAGATATCTGAAGAAATGTGGAATTGCCAAAATAGATTTGTCTCAGTTGTATGATTTCTATTAAGTTTTTAAATAAGTGCTTTATACATTGCTTGAGTAATTTGAAAATCATCTACATATATACAGCATATTTCTTTCATATGAATTCTCAGGTATATAATGATAGCTATCTCCATAAACTTGCTATAAATATTCTCAACATCCAAATGAAATCTGCCAGAGAAAATCATCTACGGACACAAACAGAAATGTTACAGAGGAAAAATAACAAACTAGTAATATGGTTTCCCATAGACTTTCTATACAGAATTAATTCCTCCCTTATCTCAGCAGTATCTAAAGCAATAGTTATCAATCTCTAGTTTGTTCATTCAAAGGAGCTAGCTACATCTTTAAAATGTAGATTCTGAAACACCACCAGGGCTTCTGATTCATTAGGTCTGGAAAGCACCCCAAAGTCTGAAATATATATATATATATGTATGTGTGTGTGTGTGTGTGTGTATGACATTTTGGTATTTTATTGATAGGAATAACATTTGATGACTTTTTCTTTTAAATTTCATTTTAGGTTCAGTGGATGCATGTGCAGGTTTGTTTCCTGGGTAAACTATGTAATGCTGAAGTTTGAGATATGAATGATCACGTCATTCAGGTAGTGAGTATAGTACCCAATAGGTAGCTTTTCAATCCTTGACCCACCCCAACACTCCCTTATCTAGTAATCCCCAGTGTCTATTGTTCCCATCTTTATGTCCATGTGTGCTCAATGTTTAGTTCCCATTTATAAATGAGGACATGCATTATTTGGTTTTCTGTTCCTGCATTCATTTGCTTAGGATAACGTCCTCCAGCTGCATCCATGTTGCTGGAAAATACTGATTTCCTTCTTTTTCATGGCTGTGTAGTATTCCATGCTATATATGTACCACATTTTCTTTATCCAGTCCCAATCTCTATTTTAAATAATCCCTGTGGGAATTCTGATGCAGATGGTCAGCACCTCACACTTCAGAAAATATGGATCAGAGGCAAATGAAATCAGGGAAATGTGTGGCTGTTTCTGACACACATGCTTTGCTCAGGTAGCACCTGAACAGAAGGCCATTTACCTGGTTTTGTTCACTCTACAGGCCAACAATTAGCTGCATGGTCAACGTGTGATTAAAAAATTAAGACAGTTTCTTAAATCACTGCTGAAGGAGTCAATGACTTGAGGTGTCAAAAACACCACAAAAACTAGTTGAAAAGGACTCAACCTTGAATATAGAACAAAATATTTATTATTTATTCAATAGTTAATGTAAACAAACATGTATGCAGCAAATTTTCAGGAGCTGTTAATTTCTCATTCCTCTTCAGAAGGACTAAAGCAGCTTTGGCCTAGATGAAGCTGGGGTAATGTTTTGTCCTCTTCTTGCACAACTCCTCATTTATTTGACTTGGCTTAATGGGATCTACTGATTCTTATCTTGCCTCACAAATGTGAATGTCAATTCTGGCACGTGGTACACTGTGCTAATTTTAATTATTTTTAGACTATTTGTAATTGTTCATAAAGATCTTCATCAATTATACATCTATATCTTTGGTTACTCATATTTTTATTAGGTACTATACAGATCAGTGTGGAATTAAAAACTTGTTTTTCCTCCAACTTGGTGAATATGTTGACCATGTCCAGCTGTGACAGATAGGGATGGATATCGTCTCTGTTATGACCTAGTGAGGATGATAGAGACAGCCTTCCCGTTTCACAGGAAGAGAAGGGCTGCCAAATGGAGCGATGTCTGAAACAGTTTCCAACAATGGGCAGGAGATTTGACTGTTTTTAGCATGTGTCACATAGTCTAATGCCCACAAGACACTGCTATTTAAATATACCATTCCCCCTTCATTCCCCCTTCTGTGTGGGTTGCACAAGCTTAGCTAATGTCACTCTGTTGGTTCTTTTGTGATACAGACAGAGTCGCATCAAAATCTACTTATTGGGGTTGCAGTTTCAGGTGGAAAAGAAAGACATTTATAGTGTTCTTGAAAAGTTTGGAATTTCACAAATTAGATTTTTTTTAGGTGGGAATAAACCATCATAACAAAGTAAATTGTCAACACACCAAGACCTGTCCAGAGACAACTGATCTTTTTTTTTTTTTTCCAATTACTTCTTTCAGAGATAATTTAATTTTCTAGGAAAAATGGATAAATAGCATGATGATATCTTTTTTCTTTACGTCCTTCATTGTATGATTTTTAGTCTGAAAATTTTTAACTCATAACCAGTACAGTGCTAATTGAAAGAGTCAGTTACTCTTATGCTTCTGCAATAAGCACCTCTGGTCTCTAAGGTACCTCAGGTAACCAGTGCACAGACACGAGCTTTTAAGTAATCTGCAGCACTGGGAACTGGAGTCCACAGGAAACCCAAAAGCATTCAAGGTCAAACATCTACAACCCAAAAGTATGGTGTAGGAAGCTTCTGAAGTCAATCAGAAAGAATCTCCATATTTCAGCTACATTAAAAAGTATGAGAGAAATCTGTTATCCTAAATGCAAAGAAAACAAAATAAAATATTGGCTTTGCCTTTAAGGCTATGTATTTTAACAACAACAAAAGAGTAGATCTACTCTCTGCCTTCTGCTTTAACATAAGTTCATTCTAGTTGCATTCTTATAACAGAGCTCCAGAAGCAGCTGTATTTTACTTTTCTGTCTCAGACATATATCAGAATTCATATATCAGAGCCTACACAGTCTCCATTTTGAGATATCTAACATTTCTCAAGATTTTAAAGCTTTTGTTGCCTATACAGTCTCCATTTTGGAATATTTCACGTTTCTCAAGACTTAAAGCTTTTGTTTCACTCATTTGGCAGGGGGGTAAGTTTTTGCTTTTTCCTTGCAATATTTTTAATCAGTTAAAAGTCCCAACCAAATTTCTTGTTAAAAGAACCATCCAGCATTTCTATTTTTGATGATTACTTTCAAAGCAAGGAAACACATCAGTGTGATTAAACTGAAAACAAAATAAAGTTGCAGTTTTTTTCTACCATAAATAGGTCCCAAAGCTCAAGTGAATATTGGTTCATTAGTTGTGACAAATGCAAGATATTAATGAAAGGGAAAAGGGACATGCATGGTGGCTCATGCCTGTAATCCCAGCACTCTAAGAAGCCAAAACATGAGGAATGCCTTGAGGCCAGGAGTTTGAGACCAGCCTGGGCAATGTAGCAAGACCTAATCTTTATTTAAAAATGAAAAAAAACCTCAGGCATGGTGGTGCATGCCTGTAGTCCCAGCTACTCAGGAGGCTAAGGCAGAAGGATTGCTTAATCCCAGGAGTTCAAGGCTACAATTAGCTGAGATTATGCCACTGTACTCCAACCTGGGTGACAGAGTGAGACCCTGTTTCTAGAATAAATACATAATTTTTTTAAAGAAAAGGGAAATCTGGAGGTATATATATAGGAACTCTCTATACTATCCTTGCAACTTCTTTGTAATTATAATAAAACTACAGTTATGACCTGCATGATGTTTCAGTCAACAGCTGACTGCAAATTAGAGTGGCAGGAGGCAGCTAAATACCTAGGCAGATTGGGGAGGGTCTCTGGTGAAACCCCACCTCCAAGCCAAAGACAGATTATAGCCTGAAAGCCAAGTTGCAAGCTAAATCCTCAGACCAGATTGAGAACTTGTCTTCCTGTTTGGCATGCTTTCCTCTGATTGATCCCCTCCCTTCACCTATTTTACATATATCTACTCTTTCCTAATTGGTTTTCTACACTGTCATGCCCACCTTGGAGTGGTGTCTTTGCTTTAACCTTTTTTACATACGCACAAACCAATCAGTAGGCACTCCCCATTCTGAGTCCATTAAAGGCCCCAGGCCCACCCACACAGGGGCATTTTCCTGCCTTTGGGTAGGGGAACCCCCCTTCCCCAAATATATCCCCTCTCCAATGAGAGTTTTCCTTTTGCTGAATAAACTTTACTTCACTCACACTCCCCTGTCCATGAGCCTAATTCTTCCGGTCACGAGACAAGAACTCAAACCTAGCTGAGCTGAGGAGCAGAAAGACTGTATCACATATATGAAGGTGGTCCCATAAGATTATAATGGAGCTGAAAATTTCCTATTGCCTAGTGCTGTCAGAACCATGGTACTTGATACGGTTTGAATTTGTGTCCTCACCCAAATCTCATGTCAGATTGTCATCCTCAATGTTGGAAAAGGGGCCTGTGGGGAGGTGACTGGATCATAGGTGGATTTCCCCCTTGCTACTCTCAGGATACTGAGTGAGCTCTCACACGATCTGCTTGTTTAAAAGTGTGCATTGCCTCACCCTTTGCTCTCTTCTTCCTCTGGCCATGATTCCAGCTCCTGCCTGCTTCTCCTTCACCTTCTGCCATGATTGTAAGTTCCTGAGGCCTCTCTAGTCATGCTTCCTGTACAGCCTGTGGAACTGTGAGCCAATTAAACCTTTTCTCTTTATAAATTACTCAGTCTCAGGTATTTCTTCATAGCAGTGCAAGAATGAACTAATACAGTAGTGCTGTCGCATAATGCATTATTCACATGTTTGTGGTGATGCTGGTGTAAACAAACCTACTGGCTGCTAGTTGTATAAAAGTATAGCACATACAATTACATACAGTACATAATACTTGATAATTATGACAACTATCTTGGTTTATATATTTACCATTATTCAAATATAATAATTTGCCATTATTTTAGAGTGTACTTCTTCTGCTTAACTTAAGTTAACCATAAAACAGCTTCAGGCAGGTCTTTCAGGAGGCATTCCAGAAGAGGACATTGTTATCCTAGGAGATGACAGCTCCATGAGTGTTACTGCCCCCGAAGACCATCCAGTGGGAGAAAATGTGGAGGTGAAAGACAATGATATTGATGATCCTGACATGGCCTAGGCTAATTCTGTGTTTGTCTAAGCTTTTAACAAAAAATGTTTGGAAGTTACAGAAAGACTTCAAAAGTTAGAAATAGAAAAAACTTATAGAATGAGGGCATAAAGAGAAAATATTTTTGTATAGCTGTACAATATGTTTGTGTTTTAAGTTGTGTTACGATCAGTGTCAAAAAGCTTTCGAAAATTTAAAAGTTCATAAAATAAAAATGTTACCATAAGCTAAGGTTTATTGTTGAAGAAAGAAAACATGTTCAATTAAATTTAGTGTAGCCTAAGTGTGTAGTGTTTATAAAGTCTACAGTAGTATACGGTAATGTCCTAGGCGCTCACATTCATTCACCACTCACCACCCACTCACCCAGAGCAAGTTCAGTCCCGCAAGCTCTATTCACAGTAAGTACCCAATACAAGTGCACCATTTTTAATCTTACATATCACATTTTTACTGTACCTTTTCTATGTTTAGATCTGCTTAGATACATACACACTTCCCATTGTGTTCCAGTTGCTACAGTATTCGGTACAGCAATATGCTGTACAGATTTGTAGCCGGGAACCAACAGGCTATACCACAGTTTAGGTGTGTAGTAGGCTGTAACATCTAGGTTTGTGTGAGTAAATTCTGATGTTTGTACAATGACAAAATCGCCTCATGATGAGTTTCTCAGAATATATCCCTGTTATTAAGCAATGAATGATTGCATTTAAAAATGTACATTTAAAGCTTAAGGTACAAAGAGCAGAGATAAAAGGTGAAAATTACATGAACTTTTAAAGATTATCTAGTCTAAACAACTGCTGAGTGTCAGAATGTTTTCGTCAACATCACCCATAAAGGATTATCTAGTCTAGATAACCTTGAATTATATTTCATCAGAAAAATCTTTAAGCCAAGGCAACCCAATAAATATATTTTGGGGACTTCTCTAAGAGAAAATTACCCGCTTTTAAAGTCCAAATCTCTCTCTCTGTGGATTCCATTTTAGAGATATTCTTGGGTTCCCAGTAAGCCTTTAGCTCCTCAAGGACTGGGACTCTTCAATCTTTGTGCTCTCTACTCAATACATGTTAAATATAAAACAAATTGAATTCCTTGTAGTAGTTTGCTCAGGCTTGCTGTTCAGTGTGGGAAACACACGAGGGGAGAAGACAAGACACACACACAATACTTTTAAAGGTAAATAAGCTTTATCCCATGTAAATGGCAATGCAGATATAATAAACAAATGATATAATAAACAAATTAATATAATAAGCCAATTGCAATGGGAAGGGGAGAAGGGAAAAGACATATATGTATATATTTTCACACTCACCAGACTATAGAGGATTCACCACCAGACTGGGAAGCAACAGCCTGGGATCCAGAGTCGGCCACTCGTCCGTGCACAGAAAAGGAGAGTTCTCATGAAGCTTCGGCGCAGTCTGGGACCGAGTTGTTTGACATGAGGCCCAGTCATGAGGGTCCTTCACGACAGGGCTCAAGGAACACAAAAAAGTCAACTTGTTTTTGTGATTGACTATTGTTTTTCAATAACTAACGTATAGGAATAGATTAAAATAGAGATTTCCCTGAAACGGCGCTGGATGAACGCCTCAACGAGCTCACACAGCCTGTTCCCGGACTTGGTGACCATTGTTTGTGCCCACGTTCAATTGAATTCAAATATAATATTTAACTTTTCCTCCACATTCGGCCTCAATCTGATACTCAATTGTAGGAAAATATCCTTACACTGTACACGGGAAAGGCACAGTTGATATAGATTATAGATACAGGGTAAACACAAGAGAATCTAAAGCACAACGAATAAAAACCACACCCACCATGGCTTTGCAAGGAGAGTCATATTGTGAGAATTGTTGGGCATATCCACATAACATTCAGTATGCAGTAAAGCTCAAGCCCCTCATTGGGCTGTGGTAAGCATATCTAATGCCATTCAACTTTTCAATTCAACAGTACGCAGCTGAGCAAATTTATCTGATAACAACATAAGTTCAGTGCTACTATCATTAACAGCTTTATTTTACAGGTAAGCTTAATATTTTAATTTATTTCTGTAGCAGGATTGTACCGGCGGCAGGGGAGAATACCGTGATAGGGTACCACCACCAGAGGGTCCGGTGCATTCGTAACCAGTGATGTTTGCAAGCATTTAGATTACTGGGGAGGGAAAGATCATCCTGGATGGTGAATGAAATTAATGGCTACCCCCAAGTGCATCTTCCCCTCCAATGAGGGGGCAGCTATCACCACCCGTAGAATCCACATGCCCAGAGGGCTCCCCAGAGAACGGGAAGAGTTCTCCTACAATTGTATTGCTGTAATGTGTAATTTAAGTAACAAAGGTGCTGTGCTTCCTTTGGGCTTGGGATAAAGTAGACTATTTGGTTAAAAGAAGTCCAGGTTGGATTACAAGTGTTATTATCTCACCCCCATTGGTATTGACATATCCATTCGGAAATATTAGCAAGGATGATTCTCCAAGGTAACCCATTTCTGGCGGCCTCTGGCAACTCGACACATAGCCAGCACTGACTGCAGTTGGCTTCTGTCATAGCGGTGGCTACCCAGTTGATGAACTCATTCTCGGCCTCAGACATGATGGCCCAGGTACTGATTACTAGCAGACAGGTTATTCTCTGTAATAACAAAAATGGAGGGGAACATAATACTGTTTTTCATCTTTAGGAAATTGTACTAGGCCTTCATTTTCTGCTCCCATAGCTACAAGGTCACCAGCCTTAGGGGCAGGATCTCATGGACACTGTACCCATATTTTGGCTCCAGGATTATAAGTTGCCCTCTCCGGTGGACCTGAATTCTCCAGTTCTATATGTTGTTTCTACTGGGGCAGGTATTTCCTCAGTGGTTGACAAGGTACCACTAACAATTGAGCAACCCGCAGCTGCAGTTTTAAAGCAAAAGAATCCAGAGTGGTATTGTATAAAATGACCTTTAACTCTCCCCGGTAATCACTGTCCACTATACCACCATGTATTATAACGCCTCTCACTGCAAGTCTTGAACATGTTGTAATCCATGTATCCACATTCGAATTTGCAGTTACGGTGGAAATTTTGGCCTGTTGATCTGCCTGCTGATTAAATAGTCTGTTAAGAGAAAGCAGAGACACGTGAGCATCAACATGGAAAACAGTGGTAATGGTAGCGTGTGCCAGTATTCCATATTGGGCACCAGTATTCAGTATTGTTTTCCCCTAATCTCTTTATTCCCAATTAACCATTTGTTTTGTTGCCATTGGGGCATCCAGGTAGTCAGACCATTTGCTACTGACCAAGAGTCGGTATACAGGTGACAAATCCCTCTGGCCTCCTCCTGAATAGCTTGGAGGACAGCTACCATTTCAGCCAGCTGGTTGCTCCCGCCACTTCCTTCATCAGAACCAGTGAGTTTTAGGGGAACTCATGACTCAAATCATAATCATAAAGACATCATGGTTGAAGCAGAGGTGCTCCATTTCCAGTGAAGCCCAATAGCAAGCTAACAGTCAATTCTTGAAAGGAGTATAAGCTTTGCCGGTCTCTGGTAGTTTCCAGATCCAAACCACAAAAGTACCCTCTTCCCATCTTGTTTCTGCCTAAGGCTCCAATTAATTAGCATGTTGTTGCAGTTCTACTGGCCCATCCCATATGGGCCGTAGATTTAGGACCAGTTGCACTGCTTGTTTAGCTTATTCAAAAGCCATGCTCTCTTTCTCTCCCCAGTGAAAGTCATAGCGTTTTCTAGTGACTGCATGCAGAGGTTCTAAAATGTTACCCAAGTGGGACTATGATGTCTCCAGAATCCAAACAAGGCAATAAATTTCTGGGCTGCCCTCTTAGTGGTAGAGGTTGCAAATTCTAGTATTTTAGCCTTAGCCTTTGTTAAAATGGACTGTTTTCCTTATTCCATAGGATGTCAAGGAATTTTATGGTTTGTGCAGGTCCTTGAATTTTACAAGGGTTAATTTCCTGGCCTTGAGATAGGAGATGGATTTTTACCTGCTCCAAACCCCGGCTGACTAGTTCTTCAGTTTTACCCTAACCATGCCATTCAGACAGCTGCTTTTTTCAGCAATAAGCTGAGAGTTTTGAGCCTAATCAGTCAAGACAAAGGTCTGGCATTGGGCCAGGGCCAGTCTGAAAGTCAGATTAGCATTTTCCTTTTCCAGCTTACATTTCTCTTGAAGCAACCAGTCTCTATCTTGACACACTAACTTATAAGCAGTAAGTAAGCATCATCCATGCTGGGGAATTCCCTCAGAGTCTCCTTTACCAACTGGGATTTCCTGCAGCACTTCACGCAGTCAAAGGTTGAAACTGAACTAATTTAGATTCCCAATTACCACAAAGGCCAGTTCCCCTGGACCATTCAATCACCAAGAAGGAAAACTGGGGGAGTTCCCATCCCGGGATAGGGGAAGACCTTGAGCTCCCAGCCCAGACCCTGCAGCCAAAAAATGGCTTCTTTTGCTTTCGAATCCTGTTGGTGACGCCAAAACTGTTCTATGTGAGAAACGTGTGAGGGGAGAAGAAAAGACAGACATGCAATACCTTTAAGGGTAAACAAGCTTTATCCCAAATAAATGGCAATGCAGATATAATAAGCAAATGATAGAATAAGCAAATTAATATAATAAGCAAATTGAAATGGGAAGGGGAGAAGGGAAAACAGATATATATATACCTCCTGGGCTCCTGAGTTGGCCACTTGTCCGTGCACGGACAAGGAACCTGGGCTCCTCAGTTGGCCACATGTCCGTGCACAGACAAGGAGAGGTGTCATGAAGCTTCCGTGCAGTCTGGGACCCTAGCCCTTTTTGTAATGAGTTGTTTGGCATGAGGCCCAGTCATGAGCGCCCTTCATGACTGGGCTCAAGGAACACAAAAAGGTCAAGTCGTTTTTGTGAGTGTCTATTGTTTTTCAATAACTAACGTATAAGAACAGATTGAAATAGAGATTTCTCCAAAACAGTGCTGGATAAACGCCTCAAGGAGCTCACACAACCTGTTCCAAGACTTGGTGACCATTGTTTGTGCCCACGTTCAATTGAGTTCAAATGTAATATTTAACTTTCCTCCACAGCTGCCATTATAAAATATCAAAGACTCTGTGGCTTAAACAACAGAAATACAGTTGACCCTTGAATAATTTGGTGGTTAGGAGCACCAAGCCCCCGTGTGGTCAAAAATCTGCATGTAACTTTTGGCTTTCCCAACACTTAATTACTAATAGCCTATCGTTGACCAGAAGCCTTACTGATAACATAAACAGTTGATTTACACATATTTGGTATGTTACATATATTATGTGCTGTGTTCTTACAATAAAGTAAGCTAGAGAAAAGAAAATGTTATTAAGAAAAATCATAAGGAAGAGAAATATGTTTATTATTCACTAATTGGAAGATTGGAAGTGGATCATCCTAAAGGTCTTCATTCTCACTGTCTTCATGTTGAGGAGGCTGAGAAGAAGGAGGAGGAGGAGGAGGAGGAGGAGGAGGAGGAGGAGGAGGAGGAGGGAATAGTCTTGCTGTCTCAGGGATGGCAGAGGCAGAAGAAAATTCAGATAAAAATGGATCCACACTATTTAAACCTGTGTTGTTCAAGGGCCAGTTGTATATTTTCTTACAGTTCTGGAGGCTGGGTCCAAGATCAAGGTGTTGACAGTTTGGATTTCTCTGGAGACTTCTCTCCTTCGGTCATAGAGGGCCAGCTTCTCACTGTGTCCTCACATGGTCTTTTCTCTGAGTGTGCACATTCCTGGAGTTCTCCCTCTTCTTAGAAGGACAACAGTCCTATTGGATTAGGATCCCACACTTTTTTATCTCATTTCATTTAAATTTATCTTTTTAAAGACCTTCCCAATACAGTTATTTTGGGGATTAGGATTTCAACATAAATTTTGGTGGTCACAAGTTAGTCCATAACACCCCTTTTAAGTGAAAATTGCAGTCAGATATTATAGTACTGGTTAGGAGTGTGGATTTAGGGTTAGTGCATCTGGTTCAAATCCTAGCTCAGGTACTAGTAAACAACATGTCTAACTTTGTGCTACTATTTAACCTCATTGAGTTTTTATTGTCTCATCTGGAAAATAAGAATAATAATGGTAATAATGGCAATGCTCAATATGGTAATGGTAACATATAACATAGTGATGATAATAATGGTAATTACTCAGTATGGTTATTGTAAAGGTTTAGTATTATAATTCATGTAAAGCACGTAATACAGTATCTAGCACATAGTACAGCCTTACTTAATACTAATAATGATAATAATCCATTAACATTCTTCTCTAGACTAGAAAACTCTTACTTTATCTTCTTTTACATGGTTTCAGTACCCGCAGCCTAAGCTATATGTCCTTAAAGTGATGTAGTATGCCTATGTGCATGGATTAGGCAAAGCCTATAACTTCTCTGAGTTGGAAATATACATCCTAATATTGAATCTAATAGCCCATTCAGTCTTTTAGCATTCACAGTACATTAAATAACATTAAATTCAGTAACAGTAAATTCAGAAAAAGCTTTCAAATAAATCCCCTGAGTCTTCTTGACTCTTGAGTCTTTCTCTTTGGAGATTTCTGCTGAGCCAGTTCTCATTCTCACCTACATTTTGGAAGGTCAGTTTCCTGTAGCAAAAGTCATAATTATTCATTTCTTTACATTACATTTTACCTTGTTAGCATCTACATCTTCAGCTCATTCTCTCTTCTATATGTTCACAAATCATCTCATTTCTCATTAATAATCTGCTTAAGATTTTTCTGTAGATGCATCCAAGTTTTCTGATTTGCCTAGGGGAACAGCTCTGGCCTGGTGCCCTGGCTACCTTGCACATATCTGTATAAACAAAGCTTGAAGCACAGCTTATCTGAGTCTTGGCGGAACACGTTCCTGAGACAGAGAGAATGGGAGGTTCTCAGGAGCTGTCATGAGGCCATCTTCCACTGACCTTTCTGAAAGGATGTCATAAGCTTCTCATAGCCTCCTGCATTCTGAGGAATTCTAGGCCTTTCTGCTCCACCCCAAACCCAGAAGAGAGCTGTGGAAAATAAAACTGCTTAACTGGGGTCTAAATTTGGCTCCTTAGTCAAGTAAATGAGGTATCCCACAACTCATGTTGTCATCATTACTCCCATTTGTTTCTGTGTCATCCTTTTTGGTGTGTGGGACAAGCACCTGGAAGGTGGACACTGGTTTATTCTTCGATTCTCTCTAGGTTTGATGGTTAATACTGACTGTCAACTTGATTGGACTGAAGGATGCAAGGTACTGTATCTGGGTGTGTCTGTGAGAATGTTGCCAAAGGAGATTAACATTTGAGTCAGTGGACTGGGAGAGGCAGACCCACCCTTAATCTGGGTGGGCACCATCTAAACAGCTGCCAGCATGGCTAGGATAAAAGCAGGCAGAGGAACGTGGAAGGACTAGACTGGCTGAGTCTTCTGACCTCCATCTTTCTCCTTTGCTGGATGTTTCCTGCCCTCAAACATCACACTCCAAGTTCTTTGGCTTTTGGACTCTTGGACTTACACCAGTGGTTTGCCAAGGGCTCTTGAGCCTTTGGCCACAGACTGAAGGCTGCACTGTCAGTTTTCCTACTTTTGAGGTTTTGGGAATTGGACGGGCTTCCCTGCTCCTCAGCTTGCAGATGGCCTATTGTGGGACTTCACCTTGTGATCATGTGAGTCAATACTTCTTAATAAACTCCCATATACATATATATGGGAGTTTATTAGTCCCATATACACGTTATTGGTCCTGTCGCTCTAGAGAACCCTGACCAGTACAGATTTTGGCATCAGGAGTGGTTCTAGAGGAACAAAATTTTAAGGATGAAGTTCTTTAGTTGCTTTGGGGGTTTCTGGAATTAGTTGCTTAATATGACTAGACCCCAAAATGCTAAGAACTCTACTTCTACTAGTATGGAGGACACGAGAGTCTTTGGCAATAACTGTTTAGACAGTAAAGCAAAATAAATGCATTTGATACTTTTGATTCACCACTCATGACAGGCAAGGAGTTTAGTCACTCTATATATAATATATTTGACCACATTTGGGAGCCAAGGAATATAATGAAGTTGGTTGGTTGGTTGCTCCTAAGTTCACTAGACAAAGTGATGAAAGGAAATATTTAACTCAGGGATTCCGTCTCTCAGCTCCAGAAGCACATACTGAGCCTCAAATCTTTTAATATTTCCCTGAATGAGAGTCTCATCTCCTGTAGGGGAAGAGCTGAAATTGTGGAAAATCAGACACAAGCTCTTATCATGTGAATGGCTGACCTGCAATAAAAGATGCATTCACAGCTTTGCCAGGTGTCTACTGCTAAGGTGAGGACATTGATTGAAAAAGAATGGGACTCCGCAACTTGGAATGGGGACATGTGGGAGGACCCTGATGAGGCCAGAAGTACTGAGCTCCTAAATTCTGAGGAGCCTTTTTTGCCAGGGGAATAGCCTCCCCACCCACACCACCTCTCCACCCCTCCCCAACCCAGCCTTTTCACTTTTGTCTGAGATTAACCCTTCACTGCCTGACACAACAATGATGGCCTCTGCTGAGGCAGTTGCCAGGCAAGACAATGTTGATTCTCAACACGCACTCCCCAACACCCCTGTTTGCCTCTAGACCTATAACTAGACTAAAGTCCTAGCAGACCCCTAGAGGTAATGTTCAGAGTGTGACCCACGAGACAGTGTGCTACATGCCAAAAGAACTGCTTGAGTTTTCTAACTTATATAAGTAGAAATCTGGAGAACAGGAATGGGAATGGATATTAAGGGTGTAGAATAATGGTGGAAAGAGGTAAAGTTAGATCAGGCTGAATTTATTGATATGGTCCACTAAACAGGGATTCTGCATTTAATGTTGCAGCTCAGGGAGTTACAAAAGATTCTAATAGTTGATTTACTTGATTAGCTGAAACATGGATCAAAAGATAGACCACTGTGAGCAAGCTGGAAATGCCTGATCTCCCTTGGTTTAATGTGGAGGAAGGGATCCAAAGGCTTAGGGAGATTGAAATGCTGGAGTAGATTAGTCACTTTAGATCTACTCACCCCAACTGGAAGGGTCCAAAAGATATACTCTTCATTAATACTTTGCAAAATAGATTTGTGAGGGAAGCACCTGCATCCTTGAAGAGCTCTGTGATTGCTTTTTTCTGTATGCCAGACCTTACAGTGGGAACTGCAGTCACTCAACTACAAAATTTAAATGCAATGGGAATAGTTGGATCCTGAGGTGGCAGGGGCCAAGTGGCAGCACTCAACCATGAAAGGCAAGGTGGGCATAGCTACTGTAATGGACAGCAGAGGCAAAGCAGCAAACAGAATAGTCTGACTCATGTAGAGCTCTGGCATTGGCTAATCACCATGTTTCTAGAAATGAAATTGACAGGAAGCCTACTGCATTCTTGTTTAGTTTATATAAGTGGAAAACTTCCAGGTAGAGTGGACAAAAGACTAATTTGAATTATAAAAACAAAGAATCATGGCTCCTCAATTAATTTCCAGACTTAAACCAGTTTACAGACCCAGAAACCCTGGATGAAGGAGAGGGCAGTCTCCCTTGAGGAAGGACTGCACTACGTTACCAACCATTTACACTGTTAATCTTTCTCCTATCCTTCTCCAAGGATACCTCTTGCCTTTTACCAGGGTTACTGTACACTGGGGAAAGGGAAAAATGATTAGAACTTTCAGGGACTACTGGACACTGGATCTGAGCTGATGTTGATTCCAGGGGACCCAAAACGTCATTGTGGTCCTCCAGTTAAAGTAGGGGCTTAATAAGGTCAGGTAATTAATGGAGTTTTAGCTCAGGTTCAACTTACAGCAGATTCAGTGGGTCCCCAGACTCATCCTATGGTCATTTCTCCAGTGCCAGAATGCATAATTGGCATAGACATACTTAGCAGCTGACAGAACTCCCACACTCAGTAAGTAATAAAAAGTCCAGTGATGATAAGCTTTTTTTCATATGTTTGCTGGCTGCATAAATGTCTTCTTTTAAGAAGTGACTGTTCGTATCCTTCACCCACTTTTTAATGGGGCTTTTTGGTTTTATTCTTGTAAGTTTGTTTAAGTTCTTTGTAGATTCTGGATATTTGGATAGATTGCAAAAATATTCTCCCATTCTATAGGTTGCCTGTTCACTCTGATGATAGTTTATTTTGTTGTGAAGAAGCTCTTTAGTTTAATTAGATCCCACTTGTCAATTCTGGCTCTTTTTTGTCATTGCTTTTGGTGTTTTAGGCATGAAGTCTTTGCCCATGCCTATGTCCTAATCAGTTAGAATGGCGATCATTAAAAAGTCAGGAAACAACAGATGCTGGAAAAGATGTGGAGAAATAGGAACGCTTTTACACTGTTGGTGGGAATGTAAATTAATTCAACCATTGTGGAAGACAGTGTGGCGATAACTCAAGGATCTAGAATTAGAAATACCATTTGACCCAGCAATACCATTATTGGGTATATAACCAAAGGATTATAAATCATTCTACTATAAAGACACATGCACACATATGTTTATTGCACCACTATTCACAATAGCAAAGACTTGGAACCAACCCAAATGCTCATCAATGATAGACTGGAGAAAGAAAATGTGGCACATATACACCACGGAATACTATGCAGCCATAAAAAAGAATGAATCATGTCCTTTGCAGAGACATGGATGAAGCTGGAAACCATCATTCTCAGCAAACTAACACAGGAACAGAAAACCAAACACTGCATGTTCTCACTCATAAGTGGGAGTTGAACAATGACAACACATGGACACAGAGAGGGGAACATCACACACTGGGGCCTCCGGGGGGTGGGGGGCTAGGGGAGGGATAGCATTAGGAGAAATACCTAACGTAGAAGACCAGTTGATGGGTGCAGCAAACCACCATGGCATGTGTATACCTACGTAACAAACCTGCACATTCTGCACATGTACCCCAGAACCTAAAGTATAATAATTTTTTTTTAAAAGCCCAAATTCAAATTCTAGTTAATCACTGGGCTTTGTCTCTGCCTTATCTTGTAAATATGAGTGAGTCAGAAAGTTTATGGAACTTTCCTTTAAAAAAAAAAAAACAAAAAAAAAACCATTTACCTGACTCTGATTTTTCTTGAATTTTTCTACTTCTCAGAATTCCTCAAAGAATGTCCACAGCCATTTGACAGTTTCATTCACAATTTGTCTTAGCACCCTAGGTTGCAAATCACTGCAGCCAAAAGGTTATAATTATAACAGTGAGTTGTTGCCACCTGCTTTCTTGTAATCTTTTCATCCATTTGAACATGTCACTCTTATCCAAGTTCATTCCATGTTAGAGCCTATGTTGCCTATGCAAACTTCACCTGCCATTAGTCTACTGCATGAAAGTTGTAACTCTAAAATTCCCAGCCTCTGACTGTTGGATGACTCTGTTTTACATCAAGGCATGCATTCATTCATTTATTTAGACTCTTACCAAATACTGACTAACCAGGGACACTCAGACACTTACTAAAGGATTAACACTTATCAAGATCTTAAATATGTGTTCATTCTTTGTATATATGAAGCCTTTTGATCCTCACAACAGCCTTATGAGGTACATTTCATTATCATTGTGTCCATTTTTAGATTATTAAAATGAGACTCCAAAAGGTTAAATACTTTTAATTATCACAAGATGAACAAGGCATGATCCTAACACTCCAGGAGTTCACAATCCAATCATCTCTGAGTCTACGAAGTCTAAGTCATCAGTCCAAACAACCTTAACTGATACACTAACGAAGAGCTTCCTGAAACGGGGGTTAACCAAAAGCAGACCAGATGGTGCAAATTGTTAGGGAAATCAGGAAGCAAAGATAGAAGATAGAGGAAGGGAATGAGAAATGTATCCATGAACTAAGGGCATTATCCTTTACAATATTATAGCTTGAATTATGTCCTCCAAAAAAATAAAGCCTTAACCCCTGTTGCCTGAAGATAAGACCCTGTTTGGAAATGTAAAAGGGTCTTTGCAGATGTAATCAAGATAAGATGAGGTCATAATAGATTAGGGTGGTTCCCAATCCAATATGACTGGTGTCCTTATGAAAACAGAAAGCAGAGACATAGGGAGGAGAACACTGAGTGAAGATGCAGATGCACAGCAGGAAGACAACCATGGGAAGATGGAGAAGGAGACTGTGGTGATACTCTCACAGCCAAGGGATGCCTCGGGCAACCAGAAGTTGAAGGAGGCAAGGAAAGATCCTTTACTTAAGCCTTTAGTGGGAGCATTGCCTTGATGACATCTTAATTTCAGACACCTGGCTTCAAGAAAAATCAGAGAATAAATTTCTGTTGATTTAAGCCATCGAGTTTGTGGTACTTTGTTATGGCAGCTGTACGAAACTAATACACCATTCAAGGCCAATTTAAATGCCACATCCCTGGTGAATATATTACTGAACAATTCTCAACTTAGAATGAATCACTCTCTCTGTGGCAGACCCATAGGCCTGATTTAAACTTGATTTGACATGTCCATCATATAGTATGCACATTTATTCACTAGCTTGAAACTGCCTTTAACTCTTGGGCCTACATAGTACATTGCCTTATATATTAGCAGTAGCTCAGTGAACATTTCTTGATTGGAATTATTGACCTGAATTATCTCAGAAAATAAAAAGAAGAATGTATAGACTAAACAGTTGTATCCAAATTTTTTTTAATAGCATAAGTTTAGTGTTCAATAGCTCAGAACTTAAGTTGCTATTATATAAATTTTAAATTTCTCTTTATTATAAATTTTATGAAATTTGACTTAATGTAATGACTTGAGTTTAGAGACAAAGCCAAAGATGAAAAATTCCTGTGCACCACCAACATGAAACTATAGTGGAAATGTATTGGCACAAGCTTTTCTAGTACTGAAGAATTTTAGGAAATGTGAAGATTCCACCAATCCAGGCGTCATTCTATTAAGAATAGTTTTTCTCTTTCTCATAAAATAGGAGAGAAAACATTGTTATTTTAGGCTAATTATTTTATATATAATTTCTGGTTGATTAAGGCTTCTCGCTAGTACTAGAATAGCAAATCTTTGGTAAGGAAAGCTATAATTGAAACAAAAAAGTTAACTCTGTAAACTACAACAGTATCTAATGGCAATTTTTCACACTTCATAGAGCAGCCCTCTGCCTTCAAGGTCATGTTTCTATCCCTCTCCTTCTGCCACCTGAATGTGCCCGGGGGAGGAAATAATTTCAGTGTGATCTTGTGAAAAATAATTTGATGCATTCCAAAGCCATATAGAAGTAAACTTTGCATTATTTTTTATTTGCTTCATGCAGCATCGCACCTTTTCCTCTAAAATTAAATTAATTACCATTTATACTACTCTTATTGAAATTGCCATTTAGGGAAATTATAATTAATAATCCCCTTTCTCCCTCATCAAAATGTTAACTCCCTAAGGATAAGAACCATATTTTAGGCTGGGCACGGTGGCTCATGCCTGTAATCCCAGCACTTTGGGAGGCTGAGGTGGGCGAATCATGAGGTCAGGAGATTGAGACCATCCTGGCTAACATGGTGAAACCCTGTCTCTATTAAAAATATAAAAAATTAGCCAGGCATGGTGATGGGTACCTGTAGTCCCAGCTACTCAGGAGGCTGAGTCAGGAGAATGACGTGAACCCAGGAGGCAGAGCTTGCAGTGAGCCGAGGTTGTGCCACTGCACTCCGTGCACTCCAGCCTGGGGCGACAGAGCGAGACTCTGTCTCAAAAAAACAAACAACAACAATAACAAAAATATATTTTATAACTCTGTATCCCATGTAGGATCATTTCTGGCACATTTTGAGTACTAATTGAGTACCTATTTAATTAATATTGGCTAAATTGTATTTAGGTTACTTGTGCCATGGCCCTATTCCATTAACACATATAAACTAAACATTTACAAGCATAGTCCAATTAGAGAGAAATCATGAATCAAAAATGATACACATTACAATCACAAACTAAGTATACACATCATGGATTCCTTTACAAGTTTTCTACACATCTCCAGATGGGTTATAGAGTTGAGCAAAGAGACTGCACACACCTATTTACTATAATTTCCCAGTTTATTTAGCCAAAAACACAAGAATAAAAGGAAGAAATGTTCTAAGCTGAAGAATAACAATGTACTCACATTGACTTTTACTTGTTGCTAAAGTGGTACTGACTTACAGTACAGGCTATGTGGCTAAAAAAGAGAACCAACCCATGGCTCAAACAAGATAGAAATTCACCATTCTCTCATGCTACAGCCCAGAGTTGACAGGTGGTCCACGGTAGGTAGGAAGCTACACTCCCCCAACACCATAGAGGAGAATGGGTACTGGAAGACAATTAGAAATCTCTAATTAGCAATCACTAATCTCTAGCTAATCACCAATTAGTTTCTTTCAGTGCTACTCTCTACCCAGGAAGGAGAAAGAGTTGAGAAAATAGGTAAATATTTGCTAATTTCATAAGTCTTACTGTCAGGACATACATCATGAT